>NW_023604972.1:72379775-73019699 GCF_014898055.3 Talpa occidentalis
ACAGCCTCTGCAGTGCCCTTCGATCCAGGCGGGCCAGTGAGGGTCCCACATGGCACAGCAGACCTCTCCTGTCTTCCCTGCTGCAACCCTCAGCAGTGTATTTCGTCAGTCAGCCTGTTCTGTTCCCCGTTCTGTCTCTGGTGAATCCTCTTGCTCTCCCATGCATCTGGCCTATACCCCCGTTTTTGTATAAATAAATAAATAAATAAATCTTTAAAAAAAAAAAAAGTTTATTAAGGAGAGAGCGAACAGAAACAAAGTGGGACTCCCAGGCCCATGGAAGCAGGCAGGGAGGGTCAGGGAAGCCACAGTGGAGTAGTGCTTCAGGGGACCGTCACCTTCTTTCCCTAATTATTCTGAAGCCCTCATCAGTCTCTTTGTGATTGGTTAGTTCTCTGATTTCATTCCATCTGCTACTGTGCCTGGAATTTCCTTGTTTCATAGTCCACATCTTATAGTTCTCTTTTTATTGTTCCAGAATATCCTGTGCCCCTAGTCCTGGGGTGTTTGATTAGTCCCCTTTGGAATTTGTTGTCCTTACCTCTGATGTCTTCCTGTTCCTCCGAGGCTTTTTCCTCTTCTGTTCTGACTCTAGAAGCTATCTGCTTGCCCTATGACAAACTTTCTATAAAAGTATTTATGTTGAGGGCCTTCCCGTGGCGCAGCGTGTTGAGCACAGATCTATGAAGCTGTTCGCAGCCTCTGCAGTGTGGGTTCGATTCCCTGCCGGCAGAGAGAGGGCCTGGGAGATTCCCACATGGCACAGCAGACCTCTCCTGTGTCACCCGCTACTCCCCTCAGCAGTGTCTTCTTCGGTCAGTCTTGCCTGTATTGCTCCCCACTCTGTCTCCGGTGAATCTGCTCACCCTCCCACACATCTGGACTGTACCCCGGTTCTTGTATAAATAAAAAAAAAATCTTTTTTAAAAAAGTATTTGTGTTGAAGTCAACATTGACAGTATGTGAAGGTGAAATTTATTTCATTACTCAATGGGTTCATTTGATGATTTCTAATTTTTCTCATTTTATTTTTCTGCTTTTTAAATTAAAATTCCATACTGTCAATGCCTATGGTATCTCAAATGTGTCTCTATCCTTGTGATTATATGGGTTTAATCAACACATATCTCCAAGCTGACATAAGGTATGATTCTTCATTGAGATAGTACTCCTAAGTTTGTTTTTCTTTTTTTCTCCCTCCATTTAGCAGCCTACTGTCCTCTCTTGGAAAGTATCATTGAAAGATGTTAAGAAAAACATGGTAAAATCAACCATGTTGTGTCAAATTGAACAGGTTGTCTATTATCCATTTTAAAATTTCAAGATCTTTAGTATTGTTCAAGGAAAATGAAACAATTCCTCCACCAATGACTGAATATATAATTAAAACTATCTTGGTCATTGTCAGCTTAGTTTTATTATTAGCTTTTCAAGAACAATTTGAACAAATCTTTTCTTATGATTTGTCCCTGGAAAGCAACTGTCAGCTGTCAATTCTATCACAACTCAGATCTCTTTATGGGTGAAATCCAACATTAGTAACTCCTCCCTCATCTCATGGACTAATACATTCTGAATGTAATAGCTTGATTTATTCATTTAACAACTGTTTATTGAGAGATTACCTCGGGCAGAGCATTGTTCAAGGCACTTAATGCAAATGAAGCTATTCCAAATTCTGTCATTCATTTCTAACAACTTTTTTTCCATTAAAAACATTTACAAGGATGAATCATTCACACAGTTACGAAAACTTGCACAATGTGCTATTGTTGTGAGGAGAAAATACAGGCTTCTCATATTACCTTGTTTGTAGCTAATTACACAGTATTAACCATTTTTCAGATAGTCAAATATATACTTTAGACATATACATGTAGAAATATTTGCAAAATTGTTTATAGCATAATGGCTCAGCATTAAAATTATTATTTAGCAATATCCTTTTAAGTTCAGAAAATATAAAATGAATGTTTACCAATCATCTGACTTTTCTTAGCAGATAGTCTCTGAATATAAGGCAAGAATTAATTTACCTTTATTTCTCTCTATTTAGAATAACAGTAGAGTGGATATAGTTATTCATATAATCTGATATCTTGTAAACGATACGGTATAAATCTTAATGAATCTTGTCATTATATTTTTGAGATCAAAACAGATGTATTTGAAAGTTTTACTAGGAACCACTTATATTCACCTTGTAAAAGTGTGATCCAGAGATAAAAACTGTGGGGGGATGCATGTTATGAAAGAGGGTCTGGGCATCTGCATGTCCAATGGCAAGGAAAGCAGACAAGGAGAGATCTTTAATAGAACTGGTGTGCATAGAAGTGGAGAAAAAGAAAGTGTTTCAAATAAAATTCTAAAAATGACCCACCACCTCATGGGCAAATGCCCAGCAAAACAGGCTCAGCCTAAAGTGGGGCAATTGAGACCCAAAAGCTTGCCACAAGTCTAAGGAATCTTCTGGTAGAGAATCACAAAAAGGGGTAATGTCAGTACCCAGAGAACTGGGACAAAAGGCTATGGTCCAAATTTGAATGCACCATATAATTCACCATAAGGTCAAGATAATAATGGCTGTCAGTGTCTCTGCTAATGTATTTCATCCTGTATCTCATCCATGTGTGTCTTCCTATATATATCTCATCCACATGTCTCCCTTCCTCCATTCCACCTCCATTTATATATCATCCTTGCTCTGTCCCAGCTGCCCTCCATTCAGAAAGGCTGTTTCATGGCCTACTAGAAATTGTAATCCAAGGTAGCTGCTCTTATTTGGCACAAGGAAATGGTGTCCATTTACTGTTCTGCAATGCTCCTCCCCCTTTCACTAAGACACATTTTTTTTTTTTAAGATGTATGTATTTATTTATACAAGCACTGAGTACAGTCAGAAGCACAGGAGGTTGAGAGAATTCACCAGAGCCAGAGTAGGGAGCAGAACAGACTAGATTGATGAAATACACTGCTGAGCAGAGCAGCGGGTGCGGCAGGAGAGGTCTGTCACACCATGTGGGACCCTCGCCAGGACAGCCATGGATCAAACCCGTGCTGCAGAGGCTGAGGGCAGCTTCACAGCCCAGCGCTCAACCACTGTGCCACCGGGGAGGCCCTAAGATGCATTCTGTAACAGCTTTCTGTGGAGGTGAAACAAATTATGACAATTTAGTGGTTTAAACGCACGTGCTTATTTCCTCCCAATGTCCTAGGAGCAGGAGCCGGAGCATGGCTTAGGTGGGTCCTTTACTCAGGGTCTCTCAGATGGGACTGGAGTCTCAGCTAAGGCTTGGAACTTCTTACAAACTCACGTAGCTATGGGTATATAGCAGTGTCATCTCCAAAAAAAAGGGGAGATTCTATGTTCCTGCACCCACCTAAGGAAGGGTGGAGCTGAGCAGCAAGGACACTAACGGTAAGTAACAGGCAGAATTAATTTCTTTGAGATTGTAGAATTTGTGCTGGTTTGCTTCTTCAAGACCGAAGGTAAGATTCTATACTTCTGACTCTGACCTTTAGATCTACTATTAAAGGTCTCATCTGGTTAGATCAGTGCTATCAAGGATAATATCTGAGTTGACTAACTGTACTTGCAATCCCTTCACTTTAACCATCGAAAACAATATAATGACTAGAATGGCAGCCTATAATTTTTGTCATATTCTACTGATTAGAAGCAAGTTACAGTTCTCCTCACATTAAATATGACTGGAGTATACAAGGGCACCAGTTATCAAAGGTAAATTTAGAACTCCATGTGTCACAATATTCTAAGAGTGTTATAATTATTTATAATTCCACCAAACTTTTGAGAAGGGAATCAGGGTTTTAGTCAGGGAAACAAGGCTACTCTATGAATCTCATAAGTCAGAGATTTTAGTACATGGAATTAGAAGCTCCTGCAGTCATTGGAAGGTCTAGGAAAGCAGATCTAAATAGCTGCCAGCAGTGATTTCTGACTGTAGCTACAGTGTGGGTGGTACTGTTGAACTTGCCAGTAAATGGCTAAAATTTATATGAATCTCTAGAAAACTCCAAACAGCTACCTCAGTCAGTAGCAAGGAGATGGGTGGGTCTCCAGAGTTAATCAGAATCTCATACCTGCATACTCATATGTCTACAACAGCTTCTGGAGGAGAATGATGGCCCCGTCTCTCCCTCTGTCTTCCCTCACCAGTCACAGTGCATCTCATTAACATGTAACTGGGGACCAGGTAATGAAGGGAAAGGCAATTCCTGGTTTTCCTTCTGTGATAAAAGAAGCTTTAAAGGGGATAGTGATGCTGTGCTAACTAACAGGCGATCTAGTACCCATCTCTGAAGTCATATCAATACTGAAAATTATCAGGCCTTTAAAATTTTGCAATTCTAATTTAAAGGAAAAGAAAGTAGGAAATACTGGGAATCCAGGTTCATCTGGTTAATTAATACAGCTTTAGGATTTGGAAATTATGTAATTATTAAAGAATGTCTAAGGATCAGATGAAACAGAGACCTCTAATGAGTTAAACAGGAAATAATTAAAGAAAAATAACATTTTTTTATCAGTGTGCAAGTATTCAACCTAGTCTATATCCATGTTGATTGTAATATTTTACATTTAAAAGGTAATTTAAATTTCTTACTTATAACATTATTAGCAATAAGCTGTTTTTTTTTTTTTTCCCTAGCCATCACAAGTATTTTATAGCTAGACCCTTATGTTATCAATACTTCTAAAGCTAAAAATGGGGAATGGTGGCAATCATTGACATTTTTAGAAATCATTATGTTTAATCTCTACCTGCTGATCAGTGAGACTTGGAAAGCAATACAATGATATTTCTTTTTATGTGACTTTTTGGCTTATATATAGTTTAGGCTTATCTTAGCTATTAAATTTAAATTTTATATATTATCGAGTTTTGTTTTTATTTTAGGAGTGTCTATTATTTCATTTTTAGTTTGAACAGCAAATAAATTGCATTTCTTGGGTAGTTCAGATACGATTATTTTTCTATTTGCTCATTACTGAATGTCTTACATGTAGTCTACAGAAATGTTATCTAATTATTGTCCACTGAAAAATAATTTCAACCATTATATTAAAAATTACATTATTTTTAGAAAGTTGTCAAGTAATTGATTGTGTAAGGTAAGGAGTTTCTAAGTATTGTAAGTAATAAATCCCTAAATTTCAATGGCTAAAAACAATAGAAGTTAATTCTTGCTCATGGAATGGCCTGTTAACTAGAAATAGAGTCTCAGTGATAGAGAAATAATTTATTAGACAATCAAAGTGAGAATTGAATCCAGATTACTTTAAGAGACCTGTTCCAACAAACGTAAGGTTGAATTTAGTTTATATAAGTGGGAGCAGTGAGTCACAAACATTAAAAATATAATTATTCTTGGGCCTCCCTGGTAGAGCAGGTGGTTGAGTGCCACACTGTGAAGCTGTCCGCAGCCTCTGCAGCGCAGGTTAAATCGCGGCCCTCCAGGAAGAAACCCACATGGCGTAGCAGACCACTCCTGTCTCACCTGCTGCTCCCCTCAGCAGTGTATTTCGTCAGTCTGCCTGTTCTGTTTCCCGCTCTCTCTCTGGTGAATCCTCTCACTCTCCCATGCATCTGGCCTGTACCCTGTTCTTGTCTGCATGAATAAATAAAAATATAAATATTAAAAAATATATAATTATTCTTAAGAGGAGACTAGTTCTGAGTCTTCCTGACCTAAAGATATGCTGAAAATAACTCAGTGCATTCATTGAAAAGAAAAAGACTAGTTCCTACACTGTACAGGTGCAAAGTGTGGGTACTCGTGTTAAAACTTCTTTCATAAGCTTGTTGGTTATTGGTGTGTGTTAAAGGCAAATTTAACTTCAGGCAGCAGATTTCTGCATAGGTTATGGGCTAGAACTTGTTTTGATGTAAATATATACAGATAATTTTGCTCTCCTGACTGCTAAGCCAATTCCTGGGATCCCAGAAAATTCTACAATGTGTTCACAAGTCTGATACAGGTGTTTCTGAGCAGCAGGAAGCTTTCCTTGATGTAGTGATTCAGGGTTCTAGTTTTCTGTTATCTGTGGATATATAATCTTTTAGGAAATGCATGAGGGGTATGTTCTGCATTAAATCTGGAGTGAGAAAATTTCTAGTAAATTCTTTCAGTTGATCAAATTGCCTCTCAGAGATGATAAAACTAATTGTATAGCATTCAGAAAAAATATTCAGTTGTCCAAAAGAGGTCATGTGAAAAAGCATATTAAAAACTTGGTTTTCCAAAAGAAAGCTTGCAATCACATGCAATGTCACTTAATTTGAAAGGGAAAAATTGGCATGTATTTGTATGTTTATCTGTATATGTTGAGGATGGAGGCAATGGTGGTGGCTATGAGAAAACAAACACACACACAAAAAAGCCAGGCACACACAAAAAAAACTAAAGGAAACATGAGACCATGTCTTAAAATAAGCTCTGGCCATTTTGTTAATATGTGATGGAGGGCTACCCAGGGACCCTGGACAAAAGGATGTGTACTTTAAAAAGGATTCTGTCATCTACCACAGAAACACAAAGGAAACAAATTCTTGGTTTGAAAGATCTTTAACAGGATTAATGTGCGTAGAGAGGGAAGAGAAGAGAGGCTATTCCTAACAATTGTTTCCCAATAACCTCCACCCCAAACTACCCATCCCCTCAAGGGCAAATGGCTAAACAGAGGCAGCTCAAAGCAGGGCCACTGATGCCTGAAATCTTGTGAAAAGTCTAAGTTACTTTATGACAGAGAACAACAAAAAGGGCTTCACACTGGTCTTAGACAGCTGGGACAAAATGAGACACCACATCAAGGTAATGGCTGTCGGGCCTCCCCGGTGGTGCAGTGGTTGAGTGCTGGGCTGCAAAGCTGCCCACAGCCTCTGCAGCGCCAGTTCAATCCCTAGCCGCCGGCGAGGGTCCCACATGGCGTGCAGAACTCTCCTGCCGCGCCTGTTGCTCCCCTCAGCAGTGTACTTCTTCGTCAGTCAGTCTGCCTGTTCTGCTCCCCGCTCTGGCTCTGGTGAATTCTCTTACCCTCCTGCACTTCTGACTGTACCCAGTGCTTGTATAAATAAATAAATAAAAATCTTAAAAAAAAAAAAGTTGGGGAAAAAAAAAAAGATAATGGCTGTCATTGTCACCATATCTACATGTCTCTCATCCTCATGACTCTTCCAAATCCCCCTTCCCAGAAATACCAGGTTGCAAGTTGGGCTATAGAAACAAGAGCCCCAGAACACATCTGCATCCCATGTTATTTAACTTTACCTGGTCCCTCAGCTCCACCCCTAGTACCTAGTAGCTGACCCAAATCAGGAAGTCTAATTCATGGCACAGTAGGACTTGTAATCCAATATCGTTGTAGGTAAGCAAGGGTAGGGAAAATGGTACCTCCCTTTCATGGAGATGTATATAACAATTTCATTAAAGAAGTCATAGTCACCAAGATTCCAACATAAGTAGTTGTAGATTTTGCTCCCCCTAAAACAACTAATAATTAACTACATAGACAAGATACCACTGAGAGAATCCTAGAGTATGGGGTGAGGGTGAATCATCTCCCTACATCCCAGAGACCAAGATAGTTTACATAAAAGGACAAAAGGAGCAGCCACATCCTGACACCATTGCTCCTCTATGGTACAGTCCCAGGCATCTTCATTTCCTTCAGTAGGAAAGGGGACCATGGTTGGGACAGCCAGTTCCACCCAGCATTGTCTGTTGTTTTGTGGGAGCTCCAAATCTCATTTTGCTCCATGGGAACTGCAAGAGAATATTTGGGGTTCAGCCACTGAAAGTCTGACTGCGACAGAGGGAGGATGAGACTACAACTAGCAGCACATGGATTTTAGCAGATGGTTGCCTACCTGCAGTGCCCAGGTAGTAATCACAACTAGCAACTTTGCTCATCTGCAGGCCATTGAACCTGATCAGGGAACTAGACATGAAGGGAGTGCAAATTAAAACCAAATTGAGATATCACTTCTTACCTATTAGAATGGCCATCTTCCTACAGCCAAGAAATAACAAATGCTGGTGTTGATGTGGAGAAAAGAATATCTTGTGCACCACTGGTAGGATTGTAAATTGATGTGGCAACTAAGAAAAACAGTATGGGGAATTCTCAAAAAGTTTAAAATAGAACTACCATATGATTCAGGAATTCCACTTCTGGGAATATATCCAAGGGAGTTGAAAACATTAACTCAAAATAATATCTGCATTCCTACATTCATAATATCATTATTTACAATATCATTAAGAATGGAAACTAACTAAGTGCCTGTCAATGGATGAATGGGATAAAGAGAGAGAGAGAGAGAGAGAGAGAGAGAGAGAGAGAGAAAGCATCTATCTATCTATATCTATATAGGAGAGGAGTGGAGAAGAAAGGAGAGGGAGGGAAAGGGAGAAGAAGGAGGGAGGAAGGAAGGGAGGGAGGGAGAAAGAGATTATACCATTAGAAAGATGAGAAAACTAGTTGTGACATGGATGGATATTAAAGGCATTAGGCTAAATGAAGTAAGTCAAACAACAAAAGACAAATATTGCATGATCTCATTTACATGTGAATTTTAATTGAAAACAAAAAACAAACCCAAAGAAAAAGAGATCAGATTTGTAGTTACCAGATGTGGGGATATGAGAAGAGGGAAAATTAGAGGAAGGTGCTCTAAAGGTATAAACTCTCAGTTATAAGATGAGTAAGTACTAGGAATGCAACGTATAATATTATGGCTACAGTTAATGAAGGAAATCTGTTAAACATTCTTATCACAAGGAATACATTTTCCCTTCCCTTATAGATAGATAGATATAGATATCTATATATAGATACATAGCTATATCTATATCTGGATGAATGGGATGAAAGGATAGATATAGATCTATATATCTATCTATCTATAGATAGATAGATAGATAGATAGATATATCTCTATATATATATCTATAGCTATATCTATATCTGGATGAATGGGATGAAAGGATAGATATAGATCTATATATCTATCTATAATACAAGGGAAGGGAAAATGCATTCCTTGTAATAAGAATATTTAACAGATTTCCTTCATTAACTGTAGCCATAATATTATACATTGCATTCCTAGTACTTACTCATCTTATAACTGAAAGTTTATAACTTTAGAGCACCTTCATCTAATTTTCCCTCTTCTCATACCCCCACATCTGGTAACTACAAATCCGATCTCTTTTTCTTTGGGTTTGTTTTTCGTTTTCATATCTGTATCTCTATCTATCTATCTATCTATCTATCTATCTATCTATCTATCTATCTATCTATCTATCTATCTGTCTATCTGAGATACAGGATGTTTACTGAGTCTATTGTGACAATCATTTCAAATATATGTGAATCAAATCATCATGCTGAAACTCATACAGTGAAATATATGTCCATTATAGCTCAATAAAAGTGGAAAAAAAACACTTATCTTGGGAGTAAATTCCTATTGTTAAAGAAGCCATAAACCTTGACTAAAGAACAGTGATTGCTCAAGATTTAAAATGTCATGAGACTCCAACTTTTGCATATGGCAGAGAAACCTGTGTAATATGTGTAACCCACATGGGACTTATTCTAATATGCACTTTGGTTGCAGTCAAAGAGTTTACTAAAAAGGAAAAAAAGTATCTTAGAAGATGGAACGAGGAAGATCTTTCTATGATGTGGAATTAGGTCTTAATGGAGTCATTCCATACTCTTGACTGAAGACCTCATAGTGTTTATCCACTGGGATTTCAGAATGGCTACCGTTAGTGGGTTCTCTGTGTTTCTCAACCTTCTTATTTCCAGTAGAACTTTTACTGTGATAACTCATCCATCACTGTACATTGAGTGATTGTAGGACAGATGGATTCACATTTGAAAGTGATTTAGAGATGTCTATGCATATCCCACAGATAAGGAACTTTGATGAGGATGCCAAGAGAATGGGCCTTCCAGCTTTCTCTCTTGAGGAGAACTTGAATGGAATCCATGTGTGGAAAGAAGAGGGAAAGGAATGTCTGGTGCTCAGAAAGGCAGACAGTGGCAAACATATTGATGCTCACCCAATGTTCCATCTGCTTCCTCACATTTCCCAGAGGGAGCGTGTGATCATGTGAAACAGAGTTCCTTGCAGAGTGCCAACTTTGGAGAGCTGAGATGAGGTAGCCTATAAGGTGAGGCATGGAATTGGGAGACAAGAGAAAAAGTAAAAAAGTTTGACATGTTTATGTGATGCTTTGCTTTTTTAAAAATATTTCTAAGAATGACACAACAACCATAATTTGATAGAAAAAATACTAAGCAACACTTATCAAGCATTTATATATACCAGACACTCTATCAACTCATTTGGTTATCACAACTGCCCTATGAGTTGATAATGTTATTATTCTTATTTTACAAATGAAGAAACTGATGCAGAAGTTAAGCAGATGTTAAGTGAAACATATTAAGTGACAAAGATGGTATAAGTGACTTCAAGTAGATTTATAAACAGCATAGAAGACACAGTTGAGAAAGGTTCAAGAACCAAGGTTATAGTACCAGAAGGTTTTCTAATGATAGTAATTGATATGATTGCCAGAATGGTAAAATGAAGGACAGAAAGCACCAGAGACTGGTTATTTCTAGCACTACTTTGTGGATTTGCCTAACTAGGTGACAGATATTTGAATGGAGAATTTTATAATGAAGTTTTACTTTGTTATTTTCTCCTTTCATTCTTTTTTTTTATGTCAATTATGAACCTGTGTGAAATAGATTTATTTTAAGTACATAATACATAGGTACCATATGAATCAGATTTCAAATTCCAAACACTTTATATAGTTTAGCACTATATAAGTTAGAATAAGACTTCAAACTGTACTTAAAACCTATTGTGCAAGATATATTATTCATTGTAAAAGTATCTTCAAAATTTACTTGAATATAACATCTGTACAGAAAAAAAAATAGTAATTTACATTGAACTTAGTGTTTGTTGAATTTTTTTTGCTTTAAATTGATTTTAAAATAGTCTTGCAATTTGTTTACTGTTAGTGCTGCCAAAACATGAAAGTATAGATACCCACCAAAAATAAGGTATCTATAGCTTGTTATGAGAACTACTAAGTTTAAATGTGTCATGGGTATTTTCCTTTGTTCTAAGCATTATAAATTGGATGTTGGATCCCTTACTTTTTAGTTCAAAAATAGTTACCCATTACTTCATTGCTCAAATTCTTTCTTTTATTTCTATTTCAGATTCTAAAGCAGCTGATTCTTTTTTATTTTATTTATTTTTTAAAGATTTATTTATTTATGTATACAAGAACTGAAGTACAGGCCAGAGATGTGGGGAGGGTGGTGAGAGGATTCATCAGAGACAGAGTGGGGAACAGAACAGGCAGATGTACTGAAATATACTGCTGAGGGAAGCAGTGGGCGAGTCAGGAGAGGTCTGCTGCTCCATGTGTGTAGCTCCCTGGCTGGGGATCAAATCTGTGCTGCAATTGCTGTGGATAGCTCCAAAGGCTGAGTCACAATCCCTTGCACCACCAGGGAGGCCCAAAGCAGTTGATTCTTGAACAACATGGGTGTGAACTGTGCAGGTCCCTTTACATGCAGATTTGTCTTGTAAACAGATAATATAAAGAGATGGTATTAGTAAAAACAGTACAGTACTGAAATTTAAATGCATTTTCTTCTTTATCATTTTCTTAATAACATTTTCTTTTCTCTAACTCATTTTATTGTAAGAATATGATGCATAAAACAGACAAAATATGTGCTAATTGTTCATGTCATTGGTAAGATTTGGGGTCAATAGCAGGCTATTTATTGTGTAATAAATTTGGGGGAATCAAAAGTTATATGTGAATTTTCAAGCTATGTGGTTTAAGGATCAAATCTATGTTAACATTACAAGAAACTTAGAAAGAAGAGGAAAAAAATAAATAAGCTATAAAAACACTATAGTCATGTTACACTTTAGTCTGATATTTTTATTTGAAAACATTCAAAATTTATGCTGGTGCTATAATATTACCAGTTTTCATTTTAAATTTTCTCTGTGAAAGAGTATATACATATTGAAAATCCTACATAACAAAAAAGTGATGGCTTTAGACAAACATTTCAATTCGAAGAAGTCCTTATAGCACCGCAAACCTCACATAAGACACCACATAGTAGCAGATAACGAACTCTCTTATAATGGACGCAATTGGTTCTATCCTTTTAGATAACATAAAAGTTGTTCACTGTAAGATTCAAGTTCAGAACTCACAGTGCCAGTTGAGAATAACACCTAGTTTAGTTCAAACAAATGCCTCTTGTTTCAGAAATGACTTAATTGAAGTGATCTAACAGGTATGCCATGCCCAATGGAGCAATCTTAGCATGGTTGTTTCCACAGTTCTCAACACTGTTGCACAAGGGTTGACTTATGTAATATTAATAATGTTTCCAAAACCTATGCAACAATGTAATGAACTCAGAGAAGACTGTTATGGCATATAAAGTGCTGAACAAGCACACTCCAATTAACATGGGAATCTTTTGTGATTCACATCAGTACTTCAAAGCAAATTATGTGCCATTATTTTGCATTTTATCTTCTGGAATAAACCTAGCAATATTAATGAAACATCCAAGGAATGCTATGAAATTCTAATTGATGAAATGTTTTCATGTTTTTCTGCATAAAAATTTTGTTTCATATAACTCTAGAAATTGTGGTTCTAATGAGTGAGGTAATTGTTAAAAAAGAAATGCAGAACACCATTTTGAAACTGAATTGCACTTGATCTTAGGGTAATGAGTAAACCCCATAAAAACATGAGTTTGTTAAGCATTATCCATCTGACCATTCAAATGGCCTAAAATATCAAATATATTTTTAGATTCCCTATAGACTTTAGAAAATCAATATACAAAATGGATATTGAAGAGAAAATGTCTTGATTTATCTTTTATTCTCAACTGTAAAATTAGTTTAAAATAGTGGTGCTTTAATAACATCTTATTATTGGTTATATAATCATTTTAAATTTTCTTAGTATTTTAAATAATTTAGCAAATAATGATATAGATGAAAACCTTGATGAACACAAGATTACAATATTTCATTTATCTAATCATGACAACTGAAGGTGATCATTTTGCAACATAGATAAATATCCAAGCATTATGTTGTATTCCGGGAATAATATTTCAGGTATACAATAAAATAAGGCAGAAGACTGTGGATGTCACATTTACTTTCTGCTACTGGGACCTCAAAAACAAACAAACAAAAAAAAACAAGTGAAGAAAATATGAGTCCATTTAAGTAGACATTCCAGGTAGACTGTAAACTTCAGTGGTAAATAGATTTGAAAAAATGACTCAAAGAAGAGACTAGAATGTTACAGCAGAGATAGAGTGAGGCCAGCCATTAACTGCTTGAATGATCAGCACCAAAACAATAAAGCAATAAAAATATTTATTCATAGTGTCTAGAATATTAAAAAGATAATTGATAACACAGAAAGGTAATACTTCAGCCTGTGAAAAGTATGTGAATATTAATTTTATAAACATTTTTATATACAAGTATTGTGGTCACACAAACATATATTTAAAACAATGTCATAATCTTTTCAATGTCCGCCTTCACTTCCTAAGAATAAGGTCTGTGACTCCAATGTCAGGGAGTGACCCTCCCAGAGGGTCAGATTTCCAAGGTATGAAGCTTGTGAACAAAGCTCCAGCAAGCTCTATTAAGGGGATGATTACAAAGAATGCTGGCTGGAATGTGCATTTTGGCAGAATTTATTATAGATAACATTGTATTTCTGGTGGCATTACAAGGGATGAAAGCTCCATTAACCTGTTAAGCACAGAGGGTATAAAAATGCTAATATGTAGAAAATTACAGATAGCAGGAGGCAAGATTTCACTGCAGCGATGTGTTCTGAATGGACGAGAGAGATTCAGAAAGATGTTTGTACATGGAGCTAGGTCTTAATCTGTCATAAAAGGGGAGGGGCTTTTTGAAAATGGACACCTGCTTAATCTCCTCCTCCTCAGGAAGCCCTCTGGCAGCCTCACAAGTTATGGACTCCAGCATAGACATGTAGATGGGGACCTTGGCTACACTTCTCAGCACATATTGCTCTCTGCAGAAGTCTATGCAGTCGTATGGTTGTCCCTGGGTGGCCATCTGTAGCCACTCTGCAGCATGTCGTCAGTACTCAAAGATTGCCTCAGATGTTATTCTAGAGAACTGGCAATTTTCATTCCTGTTCCTGCATTTTTGGAGATAAATGTGGAGAGCTGTCTAACAGAGACAAGGGCTGCCCCTGAGCACACGTGTAGTAAACATCAACTTATATGGAGAGATTTGAAGGAAAACAAATACTCACAAGCGTCCAGTCTGGGTCCCGGGAAGCATGAGGAGGAACAGATATGGTCTCCCAATTTGCTGGTAGATTTTAGGCAGCCAGGAATGCCTAAAATATCCAAAATATCTGATCCAAAATCTCCCTTTCCTGTCCTTGTTCCTGAAATTATACCAATCAAATATTCATTCCTCGGGAATAAGATTTTGCCCTTTGTAGGAATGATTTTTGGAATTCTTTTTTTTTTTTTTTGTAGGGAGAATGCTTTTATTATATTTTTCTTCAGGAAACACAAGAATTTGAAGGGAAGACAATTCAAGAAGCTGAGGCTAGAAGAAAATATGTTTCCATTTATTTGTTCAAGTACTAGATTTATGCGGGAGAATAGATATTCAGGCTGTTGCTCACAGCAAATCCTTACTGCATAAAAGTAAAAACTAGGGCCTCCCTGGTGGCACAGTGGGTTGAGTACAGCACTGTGAAGCTGTCTGCAGCCTCTGCAGCATGGGTTTTATTCCTAGCCAGCCAGGGAGATACCCACATGGCGTGGCAGACCTCTCCCGTCTCGCCTGCTGCTCCCCTCAGCAGCGTTCAGTCCATCTGCCTGTTTTGCTCCCCGCTCTGTCTCTGGTGAATCCTCTCACCCTTCCACACTTCTGGCTCTTGTATAAGTAAATAAATATTTTATTTATTTTTTAAAGATTTATTTATGTATGCATAAAAACTGGGGTACAGGCCAGAGGTGTGGGGGGTGAGAGGACTCACCAGAGACAAAGTGGGAAACAGAACAGGCAGATTGACAAAATTACACTGCTGAGGGGAGAAGCAGGCGAGAAGGAGAGGTCTGCTGCGCCGTGTGGGCAGCTCCCTGGCTGGCTGGGGGGTTGAACTCGTGCTGCAGTAGCTGCACACAGCTTCATAGGTTGTGTCTTAGCCCCTTGTGCCACCAGGGAGGCCCATAAGTAAATCCTAAAAAAAAATGTGAGGGCCTCCCCTGGTGGTGCAGCGGTTGAACGCTGGGCTGCGAGGCTGCCCACAGCCTATGTAGCACTGGTTCGTTCCCCGGCCGCCAGCGAGGGGCCCACAAAAAAAAAGAAAAAAAAAGAAAAAAGTGAAAAGTAAAAATAATATTTAAATAATAATAATTTAAGACAAAAATCTGATTATTGGTATAATCCAATGTTTGTTCCAGATAGGTCCAATATCACTTTGTTTGCTAAAGTATCATTAAGGATGCTTTTAAATTAATTACAATAGATTACATGCCTATAATGTGATAGCCATTATTCTAAGTGTATTCCTTGAATTAGCTCATTTAATTCTCAATATAGCTTTAGGAAATAACTTTATTTTATTATCTTTACAGAGAGAATGAATAACTTTTCAAGGTTGGGAACCTCCCTGGTAACCTAGGGGTTAAGTCTCAGAGCTATCATTGCTATGACCTGAGTTTGATCCCTGGCCAGGGAGCTAACCCATTTATGGCATAGCAGACCTCTCCTGTCTCACCCACTGCTCCTCTCAGCAGTGTATTTCAGTAGATCCACCTGTTCTGCAACCTGCTCTGTCTCTGGTGAATCATTGAACACCACCCCCAACTCTGGCCAGCACCCCAGTTCTTCTATGGAAAAATAAAAAAAAAAAACTTTCCAAGGTAATGATACTACTGAGAGACAGAGTGGGCCTTTGATCCACTTATGTTTGATCCAAACATAAGGTTGTGGACAATGAAATAGAAAGAAACATAACTGGCACACTTGCCTGAATGGATCTGACAGCCACTATTTTCAAAGTATTGAATATTTGGTTGAACTTAACTCACTCCCAAATTAGAAGTCTAAACACATTCTTAAAGTCCCCTTCACAACCCTTCTTAGGTCACTTTGATTCATCTAATGGGATAAGTTTTAGTAGGATCATGTAAGTCCTATTATTCTTTATGCTATCCATTTTACTGCTTTTAGTACTGCTTTTAATAGAATGTTCTTCTAAATTTTATTTTTTACCTTTATTTATTTATTTATTTTATTATTTAAATTTTATTTTTATATTCCCCTTACAATTACAACCCCCTTATTTTGACCCCAAGCCCTATTTTCCCCACTCCCCACCCCCCCCACAGAGTTTCTCTGGTTCATAGTTGTTTGTTGATTTTGATATTTTCTCTCTTATAGTTATTCTTTTTCCTGGTCCCTTATTTAAGTTTTCTAGATTCTTGCTATGAGTGAGACCATCCAGTATATTTCTTTTTCTTTCTGGCTTATTTTGCTAAGCATGATCCCTTCCAGCTCCATCCATGTTGCTGCAAATTGCATGTGCTTATCTTTTTTGAATGCTGAGTAATATTCCATGGTGTATATGTACCACATCTTCTTGATCCAATCATTTATTTTTGGGCATTTGGGTTGTTTCCAAAGCTTAGCTATTGTAAATAGTGCTGCTATAAACATAGCACCTGCACCCCTATGGAATTGATGTTTCTGTGTCCTTTGGGTAAATACCTAGGAGTGGAATTACTGGATCATATAGAAGCTCTATGTTTGGTAGGTCAAGAAATCTCCACACAACTCTCCACAGTGGTTGGACCAGTTTGCACTCCCACCAGCAGTGCAGGAGCTCAAAATGGACTAAGAACTAGACATAAGACCTGAAACCATAAAATACATAGAAGGAAATATAGGCGAAACACTACATGACATGCACCTCATAGACATCTTTACAGACACATTACCCAAAGTAGTGATAGTGAAGGCAAAGATAAACAGCTGGGACTACATCAAATTAAAGAGCTTCTGCACAGCAAAAGAGACAATAACAAAAACAAAGAGAAACCCCACCAACTGGGAGAACATTTTTGCACACAACACTAATGATAAAGAACTGATCACAAAAATCTACAAAGAGCTGATGAGACTCAACAACAACAAAGAAAATAATCCAGTGAAAAAATGGGCAGAAGAGCTAAAAAGAAACTTCTCTGAAGAGGAAATGCAAATGGCCAACAGGCATATGAAAAAATGTTCAACATCACTTGTAATCAGGGAAATGCAAATCAAAACTACAATGAGATACCATCTTACACCAGTGAGAATGGCACATACTAAAAAAAAACTAGCAACAACAAATGTTGGCGAGCTTGTGGAGAAAAAGGAACTCTTCTAAATTTTAATATTGTTTTAAAGTCCCAGTTAAATGGATTAAATCCACATTTATCACTTTTGCCTGCCCAGCACCTGCTGTTTGATAATAACACACTATTTTGTCTTTATGGAAACACTTCTTACTAACTTCAAGGTGAGGTAATTTGGATGAAGATAAATTCACTTCCTAGTAGTCTATGATCTAGGACTGGACAAAGTGCTACATTTTTATGTCATTCATACAGAGCTAATGGTATTCCAGTCTGGATTTCTTATCAAAACCCCTGGAAAAAAGGAAATTCTTTCCTTGGCATTTACAATTAGAGGAGGTGAGATTGCATAATCAGTGGCCATCTTGTCCTGGTGTTGGAAGAGTATCTGAAAGAATAAAGGTGACAAAGGAATACATGGAAGATGGCAGATAACATTCTGATGGCATTGCTTGACTGTTTGAATGCATAATTTCTAGAATTTTCCATTTCACGAGTCAAAATATTCTTTTTCTTTCCATTTACATTGTCCATTTCTGTCTTGCAACTGAGATTTTCCTGACTGATACAATAATCATAGCCTTTTGCAAATGTATTACCAGAGTCCATAAGGAGCCATTAGTAATGAAGTGTTCAGATTTGCTGAAACTCACCAGAAGAGAGTTGGTTATAAGCATCGGGAATGAAGCTGTCTTATTTACAAAGAGAGTAGTGAACACTGGTCAGGGGAAGTAGGACCTAATGTGAACTAGCATAGCTCTAGATTTATACCATAATGTAATTCCAAAAAAGCAGGAACTTCATTTAACTCACTATACCCCCATCATAAGCACAAAGCGTTGTACCAAATATAAAGTCATTGTTGCTGATGAATGAACATATGGGAGCACGGTACTAAGGGAGTCATTGAGAAGTTCATCCACTTTGTCAGACTAGGCCTGGTACTCAGGTTATTGTGAGGTAAAGCCAGGTTTGTTTTTTTTTTTTTTTGGAAGATATATTTTATTTATGCATACAAGAACTGGGGTACAGGCCAGAGGTGGTAGGGAGGGGGGGTGAGAGGATTCACCAGAGAGAGTGGGGAGCAAAACAGGCAAATCTACTGAAATACACTGTTGGGGGAACAGGCAGATCCTACTGAAATATACTATTGAAATACACTCAGTGGGTAAGACAGGAGAGGTCTGCTGTGCTATGTGGATTGCTCTCCTGCTGGCAGGGATCAAGCTGGTGCTGCAGTGGCAGTTGCTTCAGTTGCTGTTTTTTAACCCCTGCACCACCAGGGAGGCCCAAAGTTTTTGAACAATAGTGCAACTTTGTAGTTAGATTGGGTTAGATCATGTCAGGGAGGTTGCAGGGCAAAGTGGTAAGAGTTTACACTTTAAAGTAAGGCAGAATGTTTGGATCTTGGTACCATAATTTACTCACTTTGTGATCTTAGCAAATACAATTAATTTTCCTGAACTTAAACTTCCTCAAATGTAAAACTGAAAATACAGTGTCCTATGTGTTGTTATCCAGATTACATGAAAAATCTTAAGAACGTAAAATCTAAGCGCAATGTCTGGCACATAAAAAGGGCCACTATCATTTTTTTCTTTTTTATTGTCATTCACACTATCTTCATTATTATTGCTGCTTGTCAGAGAGTAGAGTGGAAAGAGCTCTAGACATTACTAAAATACCACAGCTTTCATCATAACTCTTAATTTTTTTTTCTTTGAAATGTATTGCTCATGTTAGGTAACTCAGAACTAGGTATTGTCTTTTTTGTAAATATAATTGTGGAGAAATGACATAGGTAAAATACATATAAATTGCAAAGCATAATAAAGTGGCAAGATGACGTTTTCTCCTCTTTTTTAGGGTTTGTGATTTGTGCTTTTGGTATCTTTTATTTGGCTCACTTGAATTGGACTCTGAAATCAATGTGCTCACTAGGAAACTTAGAATGCAGATTGCTGGGCTCCAGACTCATACATTCTGATTCAAGAAGTATGGAGTGGGAAATGGAGCTGCTTTCTATACTAAGCTTTTCTGTTAATGCCAGTGTAGATGCACTGTGGACCTCCTTTGAGAAGAACTCTGTGATGGGTAACTAATTTGAAGACTGCCAGGGCCACTCTGGACTTCTAGATCTCGCTGGGTCCTGAAGCAGTGGTGGTGAAGGCTACTATGAGAGCAGTGGCCCACTGTGCATCATCATTTCTATTTGTAGTTGAGCAGAGTTGGCAGCAGGTAGAAGCTGGCAGCGGCTTGCAACACACTCCTTTCAAAGCACATACTGTTTCTACAGCTGGCATCTATTCCCTGTACATCCCAATTATAACAGTATTACTGAGTCTTATGACAGTCACACATTTCATCACCTTGGGGGACTGGGAAGAGCAGGTTTGTTGTGGCATGGGTGCCCTGCTCCCTCCTTTCCCTTCTTATTCATCATTGCTTAGGAATCTTGTTGGTCTCACTTGGCACTGAATGTTTGCTCTTCCTAACTGGGGATATTTGGAGCCCAGGCCAGGTCAGAGATTAGGTACAAACCGTAGGTTGTGAAGAGTCTGTCTGCTATGAAACATTCATTTTTGAAGCACTGCTACTATTAAAGTTATCACTATTGAGGATTTTTGCATCAGTGTTCATTAGGGAGATTGGCCTGTAGTTTTCCTTTTTAGTGTTGTCCTTGTTCGGTTTTGGTATTAGTGTAATGTTGGCTTCATAGAACGTGTTTGGTATTGTCCCTTCCTTCTCAATTTTTTGGAAGAGTTTGTGAAGGATAGGCACTAATTCGTCTCTGAATGTTTGGTAGAATTCATTTGTAAATCCATCAGGTCCTGGGCTTTTGTTTTTGGGGAGGTTTTTGATTACCATTTCAATTTCGCTAATTGTAATTGGTCTGTTTAGGTGTTCTATTTCTTCTTTATCTAGCTTTGGGTGATTGTAGAGTTGTAGGAATTTGTCCATCTCCTCTAGATTATTAAACTTATTTCCATATAACTGTTCATAGTAGTTACTGATTATTCTTTTGATTTCTGCTGTGTCCGTTGTGATTTCTCCTCTTTCATTGATGATCCTGTTTATTTGTGCTTTCTTTTATCCATCAGAATCCAACAATGTATCCATAAGATAATTCACCACGACCAAGTAGGATTCATTCCAGGAGCACAAGGATGGTTTAACATCCGAAAATCAATCAACGTTATCCAACACATCAACAAAAAGAAATATAAAAACCATATGATAATATCAATAGATGCTGAGAAAGCTTTCGACAAAGTGCAACACCCATTCATGATAAAATCCCTTGAAATTCTTGGGATACAAGGAACATACCTCAACATCATAAAGGCCATCTATGACAAGCCAACAGCCAGTATCATTCTCAATGGTGAAAAGCTGAAAGCAATTCCATTAAGATCTGGAACAAGACAAGGATGTCCACTCTCACCACTGCTTTTCAATATAATACTGGAAGTCCTAGCCAGGGCAATAAGACAAGAGAAAGACATCCAAGGAATCCAAATAGGAAAAGAAGAAGTCAAACTATCACTATTTGCAGACGATATGATATTATACATAGAGAACCCCAAAAACTCCACAGAAAAGCTAATTCAACTCATCAATCAGTTCAGTAAAGTGGCAGGATACAAAATCAACATGCAAAAGTCAGTAGCCTTCCTATACACAAACAATAAATCTGAAGAAGAAGAAATAAAAAAAACCATCCCTTTTGTTATTGAAACAAAAAAAATCAAATATTTGGGAATAAATCTAACAAAAGAGATAAAGGACCTATACAAAGAAAACTATAAAACACTGTTAAAAGAAATAGAAGAAGACACAAAGAAATGGAGAGACATCCCCTGCTCGTGGATTGGAAGAATAAACATTATTAAAATGGCCATCCTTCCAAAAGCAATATACAGATTCAATGCTATTCCAATCAAAATTTCAATGTCATTCTTCAAAGAAATAGAACAATTATTGATGAAATTCATATGGAATCACAAAAAACCCCGAATAGCCAAAGCTCTCCTGAAAAAAAAAGAAGGGAATGGAGGCATTACACTCCCAGACTTCAAACTATACTACAAAGCCATAATCATCAAAACTGCATGGTATTGGAACAAGAACAGACATACAGACCAATGGAATCGAATAGAAAATCCAGAAATAAATCCACAGATTTATGGTCAACTAATCTTTGACAAAGGAGCAAAGACTATGCATTGGAGCAAAGAAAGTTTGTTCAATAAATGGTGCTGGGAAAACTGGGTCGCTACATGCAAAAGAATGAAGCTTGACCACTACCTCACACCATACACAAAAATCAACTCAAAATGGATTAAAGAACTAGACATAAGACCTGAAACCATAAAATATATAGAAGGAAATATAGGCGAAACACTACGTGATCTACACATCAAAGACATCTTTACAGACACATCACCCAAAGCAGTGATAGTGAAGGCAAAGATAAACAGCTGGGACTACATCAAATTAAAGAGCTTCTGCACAGCAAAAGAGACAATAACAAAAACAAAGAGAAACCCCACCAACTGGGAGAACATTTTTGCACCCAACACTAATGATAAAGGACTGATCACAAAAATCTGCAAAGAGCTGATGAGACTCAGCAACATCAAAGAAAATAATCCAGTCAAAAAATGGGCAGAAGAGCTAAAAAGAAACTTCTCTGAAGAGGAAATGCAAATGGCCAACAGGCATATGAAAAAATGTTCAACATCACTTGCCATCAGGGAAATGCAAATCAAAACTACCATGAGATACCATCTTACACCAGTGAGAATGGCACATATTAAAAAAACTAGCAACAACAAATGCTGGCGAGGTTGTGGAGAAAAAGGAACTCTTCTGCACTGTTGGTGGGAGTGCAAACTGGTCTAACCACTGTGGAGAGCTGTGTGGAGATTTTTGGACCTACTAAACATAGAGCTTCCATATGATCCAGCAATTCCACTCCTAGGTATTTACCCAAAGGACACAGAAACATCAATTCCAAAGAACACCTGCACCCCTATGTTTATAGCAGCACTGTTTACAATAGCTAAGCTTTGGAAACAACCCAAATGCCCAAAAATAGATGACTGGATCAAGAAGATGTGGTACATATATACCATGGAATATTACTCAGCATTCAAAAAAGATAAACACATGCAATTTGCAGCAACATGGATGGCGCTGGAAGGGATCATGCTCAGCGAAATAAGCCAAAAAGAAAAAGAAAAATACCGGATGGTCTCACTCATAGCAGGAATCTAGAAAACTTAAATAAGGGACCAGGAAAATGAATAACTATAAGAAAGTGAAAATCAAAATCAACAAAAAACTATGAACCAGAGACACTTTTAGGGGGGCGGGGGCGGGAGGGGAGGGATTGGGGTCAGAATGGGGGGGCTGCAATTGTATGGGGAATATAACAATAAAATTTATAAAAAAAAAAAAAAAAAACTATTAATAATAAACCATGCAGATGGTGTCTGGCAATTGAAAAAAAAAAAAAAAAGTTATCACTATTATGACGATCACAAGGACTTTGTGCTCCTTTGCTGGGCCTGCATACCTCAGCAAACCATTCCTACTCCTGGATGCACATGGTTGGCTCTCTATAATTTGATAGAACTATAGGGTGCATTTCACTCTCCCTGCATAATGGAGAGTTCTGATTCCTCTATAACTTTCTCCTCTTCAGGGAAGTAAAGGGGCTTAAGAAAATAGACAATCTACTGTATGACGTATACAATTGATATGATACATATGCCAAATGCTTCTCTTTGGTAACCTATTTTAAAACATAGAATGGGGCCTCCCTGGTGGCACAGCGGGTTGAGCGCAGCACTATGAAGCTGTCCGCAGCCTTGAAAGCACCGGTTCAATTCCCAGCCGGTCAGGGAGAAACCCATATGGTGCAGCAGACCTCTCCTGTCTTGCCTGCTGCTCCCCTCAGCAGTGCTGCTCCCCTTCAGTCCATCTGCCTGTTCTGCTCCCCGCTCTGTCTCTGGTGAATCTTCTCACCCTCTGCGCCTTTGGCCTGTACCCCAGTTCTTGTATAAAAATAAATAAATCTTTAGGACCTCCCCTTGTGGCATAGGCAGTTGAGCGCTGTACTGTGAAGCTATCTGCAGCCTCTGCAGCGCAGGTTCGATCCTGGCCAGCCAGGCGAGGGTCCCACATGGCGCGGCACACCTCTCCTGTCGTGCCTGCTGCTCCCCTCAGCAGTGTATTTCGTCAGCCTGCCTGTTCTGTTCCCCGCTCTGTCTCTGGTGAAGCCTCTCACCCTCCCATGCATCTGGCCTGTGCCCTGGTTCTTGCATAAATAAATAAATAAATCCCAAATAAATAAATAAATAAATCCTTAAAAAAAAAACACAGAATGGAGAGTTGATACAAAGAGAAACATATGCTAAGATTATCCATACTCCAATATTCATACTGACAATTATTTGTAGTATGATATTTTTAAAAGTTACAGTTAAACAGGATATTAAAATTAACAAGTATTCTTTTATCTTTTAAATTATTCTGAAGTGAATAAGACACTGATAAATGTTACTGATAACATCTTTTTTTTTTTTTTTTAAGATTTATTTATTTATTTATACAAGCACTGGGTACAGTCAGAAGCGTGGGAAGATGAGAGAATTCACCAGAGCCAGAGCGGGGAACAGAACAGGCTGACTGACGAAATACACTGCTGAAGGGAGCAGCGGGTGTGGCAGGAGAGGTCTGTGCACCATGTGGGACCCTCACTGGTGGCCAGGGATTGAACCCACGCTGCAGAGGCTGTGGGCAGCTTCGTAGCCCAGTGCTCAATCGCTGTGCCACCAGGGGAGGCCCTGATAACATCTTTGAGATCAGTGCTACATTTAAAAGTTACTTGATATCATTTAGAAAAAAGATAATTGCTGATGGTGAAATCTGGGATAACAGGATGAATAAAACTGATGCAAATAAGAATGACTGGCAAAGGAACACATAGTCAATAAATGTAGTAGTAACCATTTTAAAGATACAATGAATCTAAACTATATGCTTATCTGTAGTAGAATCTTTCATGAATGAATAACAAATCGGTTCCAGGATGTAGGTAAATGCAGAAGCTAGTAAAATAATTACCTTATTTGAGTTTCTGTCCTCCATTACTTAAGGGCAATAGAAGGAATGTAGAGCCAAGAAGAGTGTCATAACATTTTAAAAAATGGAAATTCAACCCCATGTGTTAAAGTTCAATGAATGGGGGTTATTTAGATACAAAAGACAACTGGGGTCCAATTTCAACTCTGTAATGGCCTTTAAAAAGTAGATATAAAATTTAATACAGAAAGTGATCAATTTTCTCCCCCATTCCATTTTAGTAAGAAAAAGGGAAAATGTGCCCTAATACAGTCTGATAGGTTTAAATTAGAAATTGATGTTTCTAGAGGGAGACCAAATCTTGAAGGATGGGATTATAAGGGAGAATGTTAAGACAGCACTAACCTATATTGTTTGTTAGGATGGGTTTTGTGTGGTTGGATCCAGTGTTGGAAGGATCATACCATTTTTAAGGTTCTCCAACTCTAGAATTTTGATTAAGATTACTTGTAGCTTGGTACCCAAGAGGAACAGGCAATCACTGTGAAAGTAGTTCTCTAGAAGTGCCTCAGACTCATTGATTATAAGAAATGACAGGGTAGTTTTCAGTTTAACTGGGAGCAGATAAGCTAGAGCTGTGGGAGGACTGGTGACATGCACTGTTCTGAGGTAAACTTCCTGTTGGAGAAGTGCCACACAGACTTTGAGAAAGTGGCAAGGCTTTCATGGTATTAGGTATTAGGTATTAGGTATTAGGTATTAGGTATTAGGCCATCATGAGCCAGGAACTTGATAAGACTATTCTCATTCTAATTTTTATCCTTGATGATGAACTGTCATTCCTTTGATGTAATAGGCACCACTGATTTCCTTATTCTTTTAAAATGTTGATTAAGGGGCCTCCATGGTGTCATAGGGGTTAAGTGAGAGCTGTCACCACTGCAGCCTGAGTTTGATTCCTGCTCAGAGAGCCAACCCACACATGGTACAGCAGACCTCTCCTGTCTCGCCTGTTGCTCCCCTCAGCAGCGTATTTCAGTAACTCCACCTGTGCTGCTTTCTACTCTGTCTGTGGTAAATCCTCTCACCCCCTACACCTCTGGCCTGTACCCCAGTTCTTACATGCATAAATAAATAAGTAAAACAATAAAACATTAACTAAAATTACCATTTCCCCTAAATTATTCTTTTTTATTTTTGCAAAATACACACAGCATATTTTATTATTATTATTATTATTTTACCATTTTATCTGTGTTTAAGTGTATAGCTCAGAGGATTAAGTACATTCACATTGCAGTGTAACCATCATCTCTGCACATCACCAAAACTGTTTCATCATCCCAAATTGAAACTGTGTTCCTATTAAACACTAACTTCCTATCCCTCCCGACAGTAAAAATAATTTTAAAATAATTAATCATATCAAGAAACTGGTGATTAGTGGGTACATGGTAGTTTTGAAACCATATCCCCATGGCATAGCTGCAGTACATGGCTGGCTTTTTTGGTGCAGCACCGTGAACAGGCCTGCCCAGGCCCCAGTGTACACAGACCACTCTGGAAGCCGCAGCAATTAGGAAGGGTGTTTTTGCCCACCATTCAAGCATGCTGCCTGTAGGCAGAAAACAGGCTGCTCCTACAGTGCCAGACAGTGGTGCTGGGGAGTGGTTGTTTCCTGGCCCACTGCTGCAGGGCATGCAGCACCCCTGAAGTTGAGAGTTGCAGTGGCAAAGTTTCCCAGCCCCAG
This sequence comes from Talpa occidentalis, assembly GCF_014898055.3. Classification (NCBI taxonomy): domain Eukaryota; kingdom Metazoa; phylum Chordata; class Mammalia; order Eulipotyphla; family Talpidae; genus Talpa; species Talpa occidentalis. The sequence goes on from NW_023604972.1 coordinate 72,406,151, forward strand.
AGCAAGCTAGCCCTGGGGCTCCTGCAGTAGAGACCTTCAGAGTTCTGGATCATTCCACCAGGGTCCCAGCAGGATTATTATACTTGGCCCTTCTGAGAAGCATCAGTAATGCTGTGCCTCTGGCCCCCGAGGCCCATTCCTCAGAGCCCACGGCCCATGACCCTTCCTTGACCTTTGTGCAGATGGCTCTGGGCTTTTCCCTTTCTGTCTGGTAACAGGGATGTGAATGGACCAATCAGGTTTGAGATCAATGTACTAATTAGGTTGAAGCTCCAGCTGTCCAAACCATGGATTCTTTTGGAGCATTGAGAATGGAGTGAATTGACTGGTACTTAACTGAGACCCATCAATTAAGATTGAAAAATGGTCCAATCAAATTTGTAGGTTGTGGACCCTGAAGAAGATATAAGCAGAGTGGGAAGCCAGCTTCATTCATTCAGCAGACAGCTTCGAAAGAGAGAAGAACATTTAACAGCTGGGCTCTGATGAAGAAGCATTGAACAGATGGCCTTGGAATAAGCATCAAGCAGACAAACTTCATGGGATTCACCAGACGACCTCTGAAGAGAGAAGAGGATTCAATAGATGGCCTCCAAAGAAGCATTAGCAGATGGCCTCTGTGGGATTCAGCTACATCTGCAGACTCTGAGACCTCCACAGGCCTCCAGGCCTCCATAGACCTTTGCAGAGAACCAACCACTGCACCTGCCTCCAGCCCTGCCTCTGACATCACCTGCAAGGAACACCAAGGGACGGAGCCCAGTATGTCTTAAAAAGAGCTATTTGCTGTTGATATAAGTCAACGAGCTGTAACACTGGTGTCTCTGACACTGCGTCCTATTGACTGTGCTGGTCACAGAAGAACAGAGCAGCTGACCAGTGATTGGCATTCTGTGTCTGGCCACTGCTTCTTGGTACTTTTGAATCTATCATGTCTGGTCTGGCATCCAGTACTCCCCAACCTGGACTTCAGACTGTGCAGTGGGCTGTGATGTCACCTCAACAGCCCCATCGTGAGCAGCTACAGCTCCAGGCCCTCTTTTATGGGACAACATCTTGCATGGACAGCCTTTGTTTGAGACTAATGGACACTGTGGGCACTATTTGGGGTGAAAGTTGCAGCCATTTGTGGCCTTTGAACTCTTTCCTTTTCCCAACTTCCTGTTTTTAAATAAACCGCATTGTTGCACCCTTCGACTCAGCAGGCATGCAATTTTGGGTGGAGAGGTGAGAACCCACAGACAGTGACTTGTCCCTAAGTTTTGGCACAGTTTTAAGTATTATTTTGGGTCTGTTTCAGTTTTGACAAGAGGAGAAATTGAATTATGGTTATCCTCTCTTAGGGGAAAAATTATGAAATATTTATTATTAGCTGACAAATATAGTCATTCATGGTTACATGTTCTAGATCTATTATTTGAAAAAAACCAACCTTTAAAACATGGAACATTTTAACTTAAAGGGATGATCCTCTTCATTCCCCAAATTTGTATACTTCTTAATATTCAGGTCTTGGTTGGAAATATTTTCTGGTCTGTAACAATAGTGTTAATAGGCTATAGCTGTCCTAAAGGCTGTGCCTGGGCTTATATTAGCAAATCATTGACTCACAGGTGACAAGATGATTCATTTTACATCACAGAAACACTTCTTCAGACTGCTGTACTTTCCAGGTGATTATGTTTTGTGTTTCTAATGGCCATAGTTCAGTAATAGATTTAAAATATTACTAACTTGGATGCAAATAATTTTACATTCCATATACAACTTTAAATTATTTCAGTTACTGTGAAATGTTTGTTGTTTATTTTTTTAAACTACCCAGTGCTATTCATACTATATTTATTGGCTATAAATTCAGAATAAAATTGACTCTGTTAACATTTACATAAAAATGAACTGAAGAACTGGAAGGAGTAGCTAACAATCTGAGTAAAGTTTACTCAGGTAAGGCAAGATAATGTCAATTTTCATTTATATTTTTAAAGATTCATTTTATTTATTTATGCATACATGAGCTGGGGTATAAGCCAGAGGTGTGGGGGGCTGAGAGGATTCACCAAAGACAGAGTAGGGAGCAGAACAGGTGGATTGACTGACATAACCTGCTGAGGGGAGCAGCAGGAGAGACAGGAGAGGTCTGCTGTGCCATATGTGTTTTGGCTCCCTAGGCAGGTTGGATCTCGTGCTGTAGTGACTGCAGATAGCTTCATGGTGCTGAGACTTAACCCCCTGAGCCACTAGGGAGGCCCTCAATTTTCATTCTTTGGCATTATCTGTCTCTCTAAATTGTGAATATTTCCTCTTTTATTACTGTCCTGCAATATGCTGTGCCTAGGTTGGACCTAGTTCTGTCTTCTGATTAGTTGAATTTTTGTGTTAATATAGATATTTCAAAAAAAAATCAATGAACACTTTTATCTTAAATTTTTAATGCACTATATTTTTGTTCATCTGTTTTTGATTTGTTTATACATTATGTTGATTTCATTCTTACTGTTTCAATTTGTTAAAATAAAAGTAATTTATAAGAAAATCACAAGTTTTAATCATTTTAAAATTAAAAAAAAATATATTTTGGTCATATTGAATGACTCAATTATCGATCCTATTCTTTTTCTTAGTGTTTACCCCTAGGGGCTTTGAAATAATCCTTCCTAAATTCATCATGAGTGAGATATCCTTTCTATTTGCCTGCCTTCTCCTCATCCCCAAATTCATTACTCCTTTCCTCTAGTTTTGGGGTGGCTTCCTTGCCTTGGGACCCTGACCCATACCCCAACACTGAGCTAGTGAGAAGTGCACGAGAGCTCCTGACTAGGAGAGGTCTTTCAGCCTTTCAATCTCTGATGAGCCACGGCTTTATTTAAGGGTAGCCTCAGGCAAGAGAGAACTTTGTTAGCATCCTTTCACTGACCAACAGCCCAGTTTATTTATTTATTTATTTATTATTTATTTATTTATTTATTTTTTGGGGGGGCTTTATTTTTTTTTTGTAGATACCATATTTTATTTGTGATATATTGAGTTGCCTCTCAGTGTGTCTCTCATTGAATCTGGCAAGCCTACAGATTTATCTCTAATTTTGAACCTATTTCTGCTACATGGGTTTTTTTAAAAAATTTTTTTCTTTATGAATGTCATTGTAACTTTCTAATTATTATTTTTTAAAAAAATATTGCTCTTTTGGAGTGAAGGGAAAATTCAATGTTAAATTGACAATGTCAACATGCCTATGCATCCCAATTCTAAGATAATTAATCCCAAAACATATTTTTAAACTTAATAAATCAGCCAATCTCTTCAAACTGAACATTAAATAACTTTTTGTATGCTCTAATTTGAAATATAGGTTTCATTTAACTGACTTAGAACAAAGATCCTTTAGTTACTAAACAATTATTTCAATTCTTTAAAAGGAAGAAAGGCATGATTGATCTGAGACATTTTGAACTCTTATAGATGATTCATAATTACAGGTTTAGAATTTGTTATTTTGATGTTTGTGCATATTTTATGTAAAAATAATTTTTGTCTTGGATAATTATCGTATTCTCAAAAAAGGTAGAAGTTAGGGAAAACGATTAGTGGGTTGGTGTCCAGAATTACAATTTTTTCATAGTTTTCTTTGATATATTTCTTTTTCTAATGAGTTTATGCATGCTCTTAATGTCAACAATAAACAGGTGCTTCTCGTGAGATTAAAATATGATTGTGTTAACTAGAAATATTAAGCATATGAGTCATTTACAAAAAACTTGTACAATAATTAATAAATTGGAGTAAGAATAATGAGGTATAAAGATTACATTCACTAAGCCAAATTTAAGAGTGATGTTTGGCTGAATTGCCAAGAAAATTAAAATCAAAATATTCCAACAAAACTTTATACGTGGTATAGAAATCTCTGACAATGGCATAAGGTTGCTGCACCATTTCAAAATTGTGCTCAGCCAGATGTCAGCAAATTTGATGAAATGGAATTGGAAAAGGCTCATGCCTTTAGCTTTTTATTTTATTAGTCCTTAAAGACTCAATTTTGCTAAGATAATGATTCACTCAGATCTTGCTGAGAAGAAACCATGGTATACGTGTGTGTGTCTGTGTGTGTGTAGAGGGGACAAATGAAGCAGACTAAGCTTTCCATTGATTTGCACATAAAGAATATATGTCCTGGGAATAGTTAGAAATATAGATAGAAATAAAAGGGTTATATGAACATGGTTCCTTATGTCATTGAAGAAGACTGAAAATCTGAAAAAAAATATATGCATATTGCTTGCAAAGAAATTCTAAGGGTAAATTAATCTGATTTAGTACATCATGTACCTCCTTTAGGGACAATATAGATTTTATAAAGAGAGTGAATAAGACATTCCCTGGCAGTGTCCTGCCATTCAGTTGACCCTGAGTGTACCTGCACAAGATATTTCAGCCTAGGTTCTATGCCATAATTTTTTCAGAATAAAAAAAAGATTGATAATAAGGGATTCAAAAATATTTTACATATGAATTTTAAAAGCAATGATCCATTGTTTATTTTAAAGTGGAAAAATTGTTGAATATATTTCTCTGACTGTAAGTCAGAAAGCTCATGTCATCAAACCAATATAGTATATATTTTTGAGAATTCATTAAGATATTTAGAAAATTCAGTACATGTATAAAGATGGTTTGTGAATTTCACTTCTATTCTGGAAAGAGCTAACTAAAACTTTCTGATATGCTCTTTCATGTTTTTGCTGGAAATATTCACTTGTGCTTTTATTACTAATATTTTTGTATATTTTCTGAAGATTTTTTTTCTGGAATAAGAATATCAGTATTTTATGTTCACAACTGTGTCAAACACAAAAGAGTATAATAAAAAATAAATTTCACACATTTATGTGGCGAAATTAGGTGTACCTACATTACTGTATTCTTCTAAAGAAATGTGACAAAAATCAGCAAGCAAAGATAATGAATGGGACCTTGAATAAAGATTGGTTCATTGCTCATCTAAGGCATAAAAGTGATAACGATATTTTATTAATAATATATTAAATAGTAATATTAATTAATATCAAGCAATTAATTTTAAAAGCTTTTGCCCACTATGCCTTGGTTTCTCTTTCTCTTTTCAATTTTTTTTAAAGATTTATTTATGTATACATACAAGAACTAGGGTACAGGTCAGAGGTGCAGGAGGGAGAGAAGACTCACCAGAGACAGAGTGGGGAGCAGAACAGGTGGACTGACTGAAATATACTGCTGAGGGGAGCCCCGGGCAAGACTGGAGAGGTTTGCTGGGCCAAGTGGGTCAGCAACCTGGCTGGGGATTGAACTCCTGCTGCAGTGGCTGTGAATGGCTTCACAGTGCTGAGACTTAACCCCTTGATCACCAAGGAGGCCTACATTTTCAATTCTTTATTCATAGAACACTGAGCTCTGACTAGGAACACCCAAATCTTAGTAAAATTTCCTTAAATGTTAAGAATTTTTATCCCAGGCAGAATGTCACAAATCAGTGATTGTAGTTAATAATTATTATAACATAATGTTATATATAGCAAGGCAATAAATAAAAAACGATTACAATAATACAAATTTCCAGCTCACCATTATTCACTGCAGTCAAATGCGAAAAGAATTTAATTCTTAGTCATTGTATTTTAAATATTATTTTTATAAAGTGCATACATAATAATATGGGATAAAGATATTTGATCTGAGATTTATATCAAAATTTAGTTTTATGTAATTTATTTTCTTTTAAAATTTTATTAGAAATATTTAAGTCATTCAGAAATGAATAATAATGAGTATACCCAATGTACCTACCATACAACTTCAAGTGACACTATTTGTACAATTAAAGATTATAAAGAAACCTCTCTATTCCAATCACCTCCAATTCTGTTCTTTGAGGAAATCTATATACTGAATTTTGATATTTAAAGTTCCAGTGTGCTTATATTTTTACATTGTAAATATAGTTTAGGTTTTATGTACATGGTATTAAATTGGATGTATATCATCCAACAAGAAGCTTATAATCCAAGATATACAAAGAACCCATTCAACTCAACAAACAAGAAAACAAATACTGCAATTAAAAATTTGAGGTAGTAGATCTAAATAGATACTTCTCTGAAGAAGATAAACAGATGGCCCACAGACACAGGAAAAAAAGTTCATCATTACTGAAATCATCAGAGAGATAAAATTCAAAACCACAATGAGGTACCACCATGTACCCATGAGAATGGTCCATGCTAAAATGATCAGAAACAACAAGTGTTGGCAAAGTTGAGAAAAAAAAAAACAAAAACAAAACCCTTATTTACTGTTGGTAGGCATATAGCTTGGCATAGTTCCTAAGAAAAGTAGTTTGGAAGCTTCTCAAAATATTGAAAATAGATCTGTCATATGATTCAGCAATTCCTCTCCTATGTATCTTCCAAACAATGCAAAAACACTCATTTAAATTGACATATGTATATGAACTCCCTTATTCATTGAAGTATATTTACTATCAGCAAGGTATGGAAACAACTGCAGTGCTCAATGACAAATGAGTGAGTGTATTAAGATGATAGTGTAACTACTCTTCTCTCTCTCTCTCTCTTTCTCTCTCTCTATATATACAGTTATATACTGTAACTACTCATATATATATATCATATATGTATATGAAATCCTGACATTGAAATAATATGAATGGAACTGGAGAAGATTAGAAGATTATACATAGCAGAATAAGTAAGAAGGAGAGAGATAACACTGGGTAATTCCACTCATCTGTGTAAAATAACAAAGCAAAGGAACATACAAAATTAAACTAAAAAAAATCCTTGAAATTTAACTGCTGAACTGAAACTACCTGAGGGGGAGTGTTTTGAAGGGTATAGGGATGGGTGAAGGGGTACAATGGACTATGGTAGAATATGGTGAATTATTAGTGCTTTGATGATGGGTGTTATGTGGTAACATATATTCCAAGAGATGTAAACCTATACCCCTAAAATAACCAGTGTTGTAAACTAATATCACCTCAATAAACTAAACAAATATCAAATATTTTTCTACTGCAGAAAATTTTTCTATTGTACAACCATTTTTTAATACCAGGAATAAACCCAGTTTTGATTAAAAGAAAAAAAAAAAACAGCAAATGGACAAGTGGAGACTTCATTTAGCTAATTATTATTTTTTTTTAGTGTTCATCATCTCTTCTTCTTTCTATTGGTATATTTTGCTAGCAATCTGACATCAATTGTTTTTTTTCCATAAAAATACTTTATAAATTAATTTTCAACTCTTCTTAAAGAGAAACTAGAAATATGGTCCCTAAACTTCGAGAAAACTTATTTTAAAATAATCCACCAAAATTAAGTACTTCATTTTCTTTATTCTCTTGAATTCTAAAGCTATTTTCCTTCTTACATTTCTTAGTTTTCTTTACTTCTGCAATTTCTCCTAGCACTGATTGAATACAGAATTAATTTATGAGTTATACATAATTTTTGACTCTTTCCTATTTTTTTAGAATGCTATTTACTCTGCGCTTCATGTCTTCCTGAAATACATTATAAATGCTTTTACTCCCATCTTAATGTAGAGCTTCATGTTACATTTTTAAAGAACTCAATAAATACTTCAGTTTTGACTCTTACTTGCTATTATCTTAATTCTAAATAATAGTTTAATGAACTGAGTATTTTTTTTGGGAAAACTCTAAATATCTTTTCAGTCAATAGTCTTAAAAAGTTTTGTGTTTCATTTTATCCTTATTAATTTTGATCAAATTTGTACCTCCTCAGTATTTTTTTTTTTTTTAATCTCCCATGAGATTGTGGGCTGACATTTCTGTATGGTTAAGTTTTTCTAGTTCATTGACTAGGTCACTGAGGTTTCAGAGGAACAAAAGATATAAAAATCTCATTATTCTAGTCCATATCTTATTCACTTATTCCTAAAGCATGATTGTCAACAAAATTTCAATGAATCCTGTACAGCTCTGAAGGTATATCAAATTCTTTCACTTTAAAAGACCACACAAATCTTCTCAGTGGGAAAATAAATGATCAAATCTCACTTCATTCCAAATGAATTAGTGTTGGCAGGCTAGTGTGTCTGAGATTGACTTACATACTAGATGTTAAAATGTAGCCCCTTGTAGTAGTTATAATAAATTAAGTCTGTCAAAGGCTGAAGTCATAAAAGCCAAAGGAAAAATTATATTGTTTCCCTTTATATTTTAGGTTCTGATAGGAAATTCGATTTTTATCAGATTGACAGTGCTAAATAGACAGATTCAATACCTTAGGATGCTCTGCCAAATTTCATGTGTGGAAGCCTGCAACTCTCTTGTAGTAAGTTGTGAGTTATAGTAGCAAAGGCATAGAAAGTGAGAAATGACATTTTTTTGAGGCCTACCGGTCATACATGTTCTAAGTTCACCCTTTTGAATGACGTGGCCTATCTTCCCAGGGAGAAGCATACTGGTGTGTTTCTCTTCCTAAACTTTTATGTCACTACCATGAAGTCATTCATTTAAAAACTGTCACTCATAAGACATAGAAATATTTTTCAGTTAAAAGACCAGTGACAGGCAGAAGACAACAATGGATACTCTGAGACAGGTGATAATTTTCTATAGCTAATTATCATTATTTTTCTACAGGGGACATTTTAAAAGACATACTGAATAACATATTCTTTGATAAGGTGTATCTACAATTAACTCTATCAAATAACTTGACTGCTGCTTGTTTTAAAAAAGAAGGTCATGACTGGGTCATTACTAGTCCCATTCACAGCTGGGATTTGCTTGCTGGGATTTGTTTGGTCCCTTTATTTTGTCTTTCTAGTGTGACGAAGGGAAAAAATGGGGAACAACCTAATGCAAGCTGGAAGCAGTTTCAAGGTATCAGAGGTCTGAAATCTGATCTACTTTCCTTCCCCACTCCCTTCCTTTCCTGATAATTTCATAGTAACCTAGGACTCCTTCTGTTACCGAGCACAGCAACAGGAAACTGCTCAGACTTCTTCCCAGCGCCTGTAGTAGTCCATTTGTCAGTGGACTGAAAATAATTTCAATGATGTAACTCACTTGTCTGTCCAGTTATTATTTTTAATATTGTGACAAATTAAGTGGGCATCCTCTGGCTTCAGATGAAAACCTGAAATATTTGTAGTGGAAGCAATCTAAAATATTAAAAAAAGAATTTCTGAGAATGGTTTAGATTACCTGAACTATAATTACCACAAAACCGATAACATTGGAAAAACAGTAAAACTTCATGCAGCTTTCTGTGCTGGGTATTGAAGGGTATGAAAATAGAGATTAATTTTCTGACTTCTGAAAATAATCCACTTAGCACTGGTGCACAAAAAGCAGTGTATCAATATGGAACTGGAAAGTGAGGAGAAAGATCCATTTCAAATGTGATATAAATCTTATTATATTTTGAATATTTAGTGGGAATCTCCTAAGATTTCATTTCTCCTTGGGAGCAAAACACATTCTTAAAAGTGCATTCATCTACTCTGCTAGAGTATCGTTTACTAACAAATGATTGCAGCTGTACCCAAGTGGCCTGAAAGAGTTTTAATGTTGCTTCCAGATGTGCTTAATTTATTTCCAGTGTATAATGTTTGCCATGGGAGCCTTGGGTGATTTTCTCACTTATCAGTGCCAATTTCTGAGAGATAGGTAAAGTTTTAGTCCTTTTCTGGATGGGGAAATGGAATAGGAAGATATTATGGCTTCATTAATATTGAATGAGAAGCCTTTAACAATCCTAGGTAGGATATTAAATCGAGTGTATACTTCATGAGCATATGCACCTGGGCTTATATTTCTGCAAAGACATCCTATGACACTCCTTGTCAGTATTCTGTTTTATGAAATAATGATGTTTGTCTGGTATTTAAAAAAAATGAGACTTTGAAAATTACGCTCTAAGTTTAGCTTTTAAAAACTTCAGTGTTGCTTTGTTATAAAATATTGGATGAAACAAATCTAATTTTCTACTACTCAAAGGATCCTGAATTATAGCTATTAACATTCTTTGGGTATTGAATAGGAATAATAATACAAGGTATTTATTACAGAACAATCATATAAATTTTATTTTGGAGAATTTCAAAATGAAGAGAGGATTAAGTGCAAAATCCATAATTTATCTATAGCAATTGTGAAATGGTTATTATGAAAACTACTTTGGTAATGCAATAGGATTTTAGGAGTTTTTTCACAAATGTAAATCAAGATGCTGAAGATATTAAAATGTATTCAATTGTGCTCAAATACTTGCTAAAATAGATGTTCTAAACCAACATGTATCAGAAGCATGGAAATAATCTTGTAATGGTCCCCTAGTGTCTGACTGGAATGTAGGTTTTGTGTCCTACATTTTTAGTACTTTTTCTAAAATAGCATGCTTGTCATTAAAACAATGAAAACAATTTCCCCAATACCATATAACTCTATTTTGAAAAAATTATAAACTTAATACTGTATTTCTAGTACCAAAGTTACAGGGCAATGTACTCTTCTACAAAGGATTAAATAAATTACCAGAACAAGAATAAATTACCAGAACAAGAAAATAAATAAATAAATTAATTAATTAATAATAATAAAAATAATAAATAACATTAATAAAATAATAACAATAATGATAATTATTAATAAATAAATTACCAGAACAAGAATTGGAAAATTGCATAGTCAAAATTCCTCTTGACAATCTTTTCCTGCTCTTGAAAAAGAGCAAAACAACATTTACTTCTTTCAAATTGGTCAAGAAGTCCTTAGAGTCATCCACACATTAGTCATATAGGCTTGTCAAATGTAAGCACTGTGTCAAGCTTCCTTGCATTCTATATCTGATTAACACAAGTGAGCTGATGTACGAAGGTTTCCTATATTTGGAAATAAAATTCTCATATAATTCAGTTTGAAAAACGTGATAAAATGTAAGATGATTAAAATCACAAATTTTATCAGTTTCATTCAATAACGTAATTCAATCATCTCCTAGAATAAGACTGGTGATATATGTTAAATACATATGTGAATAAGTATGTTAGATAATATATAAATTTATTTATAAATAAATAAAATATGTAATTTCTCATTGAAGTTTTGATTTTTATTTCCTTTTAACAAGTGATGTTGAACACTTTTTCATGTCTCTAGGCTATCTGAATATTTTCCATACCTCTATTACTTATTTATTCCTAAAATATGAAAACTAATATGAAAAGATTTGTGTATTCCTACATGCTTAGCAGTATTGTCCACATCTGACAAGTTATATAATCAACATTAAGTACCCTTCAGTAGACACAAGGATAAAGAAATTGTGGAATACATACTCAATGGAGTACTACACAATTGTGAAAAAAGATGAAATGATGGCTTTGGGGAAAAAAATGGATGGAACTCAAGGTAATTAAGTCAAGTGAAATAAATCACAAAGTGAAAGATAGATATTGAATGGTTTCACTTACCTATAGAATATCAATAACTAAAAATATACCCAGGCAAAATACAGTAGAAGTAATCTTGAACTCAGTGAGAGTTTAATGACTACTAGAGGGGGTAGGGGTAAAGAAGGGATGGGAGAGGGAAGCAGAGGGGGTATTGGTGATGACAGTTGATAGAGTGTGAGTAGAAGATGTATACATATGAAAAGCAGAACTGTGAACCAGAATTAAAATTAAAAAAATAGGAAATATATTCCTGGAAAAAGTAATGAAAGGTAAAAGAATATATCTATAGGGCCTCCGCGGTGGCGCAGCAATTGAGCGCTGGGTTGCGAAGCCGCCCAAGGCCTCTGAGGTGCCGGTTCAATCCCCGGCTGCTCCCTGGCCACCAGAGGAGGGTTCCACATGGCGCGCAGACCTCTCCTGCCGCCCGCTGCTCCCCTCAGCAGTGTGCTTCGGTTCTTCTGCCTGCTCTGCTCCCCGCTCTGGCTCTGGTGAATTCTCTCACCCTCCCGTGCTTCTGACTGTACCCAGTGCTTGTATAAATAAATAAAAATAATAATAAATCTTTTTTAAAAAATATATCTACAACTACTATGAACAAGTTCAACAATCTAGAAGAGATGGACAAATTCCTACAATTTTACAATCATCCAAGCTAGATAAAGACTAAATAAAATATCTAAACAGACCAATTTCATGCAGTGATATTGAAACAGTAATAAAAATACTCCCTAAAAACAAAAGCCCAGGACCAGATGGATTTACAAATGATTTTACCAAACACACAGAAACAAAGTAGTACCTATCCCACAAAATCTCTTTCAAATAATTGAGAAGGAAGGAATAATACCAAACATGTTTTATGAAACCAACATTACACTAATACCAAAAATGAACAAGGATAACACAAAAAAAGAAATCTACAGGCCAACCTCTCTAATGAACACTGATGCAAAAATCCTCAATAAAATCTTAGCAAAAAGAATTCAACAATGCATCAATAAGATAATTCACCACGACCAGTAGGATTTATTCCAGGGATACAAGGATGGTTTAGCATCTGAAAATCAATTAATGTAATCCAACACATCAACAAAAAGAAACAGAAAAACCATATGATCACATCAGTTGATGCTGAAAAAGCATTTGACAAAGTTTAACATCCATTTATGATAAAGATCCTCGAAATTCTCAGGATAGAAGGCCATATATGACAAGCCCATAGCCAATATCATTCTCAATGGTGCAAAGTTGAAAACCTTTCCCTTATGATCTGGAAAAAGACAAGGATGTCAACTCATGCCACTGCTTTTCAATATAATACTGGAAGTCCTAGCCAGGGCAATAAAAGAGAAAGACATAGAAGGAATCCAAATAGGGAAAGAAGAAATAAAGCTATCACTTTTTGCAGGTGATATAATAATATACATAGAAAACCCCAAAAACTCCACAGAAAAATTAATCAAAATAATCAACCAGTTTAGTAAAGTAGCAGGATACAAAATCACCATACAAAAATCAGTAGCTTTCCTATATGCAAACAATAAATCTGAAGAAGAAGAATAAAGAAAACCATCCATTTTATAACTGAAACGACAAAAATCAAATACCTCAAAATAAACCTAACAAAAGAGGTAAAGGACCTATACAAAGAAAATTATTAAGCACTGTTAAAAGAAATAAAAGAAAACATAAAGAAATGGAAATACATCCCCTGCTTATGGATAAGATGAATTAACATTATCAAACTGACCATCCTACCAAGGTCAGTTTACAGATTCAATGCTATTCCAATAAAAATTCCATGACATTCTTCAAATAAATAGAACAAATAGTGATGAAATTCATATGGCTCCACAAAAAACCCTGAAAAAAACCCTGAATAGCCAGAGCTCTCCTGACTAAACAGGAGGGAATGGAGGTATCACAATCCCAGACATCAAACTATACTACAAATCCATGACAATCAAAATTGCATGGTACTGGAACAAGAACAAACACACAGACCAATGGATTCAAATAGATAACCCAGAAATAAACCCACAGATTTATGGAAAACTAATGTTCAATGAAGGACAAACAATATGCAATTGAACAAAGAAAGTTTGTTCAATAAATGGTGCTAGGAAAACTAGGGTGGTACATGCAAGAAAATGAAGCTAGACTACTACCTTACACCATGCACAAAAATCAAATCAAAATGGATTAAAGAACTGACATAATACCTGAAACCATAAAGTATATAGAAGGAAATATAGGTGAAAGACTACATGACATACACCTCAGTAACATATTTAAAGACACATAATCCAAAGCAAAGATCCTGAAGGAAAGGAAAAACAACTGGGACTACATTAAATTAAAGAGCTTCTGTACAGCCAAAGAGACATTAACCAAAGCAAAGAGACACCCTTATCACACCATATTAATGATAAGGGACTGATGACAAAGATCTGACAAAACTCAACAAAAGCAAAGCAAACAACCCAGTCAAAAAATAGGCAGAGGAAATAAAAAGACATTTCTCCAAAGAGGAAATGCAATTGGACAACAGGCATATGAAAAAATGTTCAACATCACTATAATCAGGGAAATGCAAATCAAATCCACAATGAAATACCATTTCACACCAGTGAGAATGGCACATATTTAAAAAAAAAAAAAACAGGAAAAAAACAAATGTTGGCTAGGAGGTGGAGAAAAAGGAACTCTTTTATACTGCTGTAGGGAGTGCAAACTGGTCCAACTACTATGGAAAGCTGTGTGGAGTTTCCTCAAAATGCTAAAAAATGGAGCTTCCATATGTTCCAGCAATTCCACTCCTAGGTATCTACCCAAAGGACACAAAAACATTAATTCAAAAGAACACCTGCACCCCTATGTTTATTGCAGTACTATTTATAATAGGTAAACTATGGAAACAACTCAAATGCCCAAAAATAGATCACTGGATCAAGAAGATATGGTACATATACACAATAGAATATTAACTCAGCAATCAAAAAAGATTAACTCATGCCATTCACTGCAACATGGATAGAGCTGGAAGGGATCATGCTCAGTGAAATAAGCCAGAAAGAAAAAGAAAAATACCAGATGGTTTCACTCTTAGGAGGAATGTAATGCATCCAAATAAAGGATTAGGGAAAAAAAGTAATTATAATAAAGTAAACATCAAAATCAACAGGCAACTATAAACCAGAGATATTCTACAAAAGAGGTAGAGGAGAGTAGGATCAAAGCAGGTGTGGGAAGAGCATGAATGACTACAGTGGTGGTACAAGGGTGAATTGATAGTGAGAATTTCACGGGGACTATAACTGAGATGAGAGGGCATACATTGTACAAAAATGAAGAATGATGCAAAAAAAAAAAAAAGAATATATCTCTAAATCTGGTTCACAGGATTTTAACACCAAAATATCTAACTAAGGTATATTTATAAAGCAATGTTGCTTCAATTAAAAAAAAAAATAAGAGACTGGGCGTGCAGGGGAGCTCGTTCCCGCATCGCCATTTGCAGCAGGGATCTTTCTTGCTGGAGACTGTGTGCACCAGCAGAAGGCTCACCAAGGAGACAGAGGTAAGCTGGGAGGCTTGCCCATGCTGGGCGCCTTCTAGCCTGCAGTTCCAGCCCAGAGGGGAGCAGCACCCACCGCTGGGGCAGACCGGGCGTGCAGGGGAGCTCGTTCCCGCATCGCCATTTTGCAGCAGGGACCTTTCTTGCTGGAGACTGTGTGAACCCAGCAGAAGGCTCACCAAGGAGACAGAGGTAAGCTGGGAGGCTTGCCCATGCTGGGCGCCTTCTAGCCTGCAGTTCCAGCCCAGAGGGGAGCAGCACCCACCACTGGGGCAGACCGGGCGTGCAGGGGAGCTCGTTCCCGCATCGCCATTTTGCAGCAGGGATCTTTCTTGCTGGAGACTGTGTGCACCAGCAGAAGGCTCACCAAGGAGACAGAGGTAAGCTGGGAGGCTTGCCCATGCTGGGCGCTTTCTAGCCTGCAGTTCCAGCCCAGAGGGGAGCAGCACCCACCGCTGGGGCAGACCGGGCGTGCAGGGGAGCGCGTCGCCGGCACCGGCATTTTGCAGCAGGGACCCTTCTTGCTGGAGACGGTGTGAACCCAGCAGAAGGCTCACCGAGGAGACAGAGGTTAAGCTGGGAGGCTTGCCCACACCGGGCACCTTCTAGCCTGCAGTTCCAGCCCAGAGGGGAGCAGCACCCACCGCTGGGGCAGACCGGGCGTGCAGGGGAGCTCGTTCCCGCATCGCCATTTTGCAGCAGGGACCTTTCTTGCTGGAGACTGTGTGCACCAGCAGAAGGCTCACCAAGGAGACAGAGGTAAGCTGGGAGGCTTGCCCATGCTGGGCACCTTCTAGCCTGCAGTTCCAGCCCAGAGGGGAGCAGCACCCACCGCTGGGGCAGACCGGGCGTGCAGGGGAGCGCGTCGCCGGCACCGGCATTTTGCAGCAGGGACCCTTCTTGCTGGAGACTGTGTGAACCCAGCAGAAGGCTCACCGAGGAGACAGAGCAGGGACCTGTCTTTGCTGGAGACTTGTGAACCCAGCAGAAGTTCCCCAGAGGAGCCAGTGGTGAGCTGGGAATGTCGCCCAAGATGCCGGCCAGTACCAGCAACACAGTGTCGCAAGGAATACGGCAAATTAGAAAACAGGCAGTAGGGAGTAGAAAAACAACATGCAACCCAGCAACTCCTCAGCAAAATAGCACACCACAAAAAGAAAACCATCTACCAGATTGCAACGACAGTAACTTGGAAGAACTTCTGAACCTTCCAGATAGAGAATTTAAAATTGCTGTGATTAAAAAACTGACAGAAGTCATAAAGGAAAACAATGATAAGGGGAAAATAATTAATGACCAGAAGAATGAAATTGAGTCCCTAAAGAGGGAAGTAAAAGAAATGCAGGAGATCAAAGAATTAATGGAGACGCTAAAGAACTCTGGGAAAAGCAGTGAAAGCAGAATAGATGAAATGGAAGAATGAATAAGTACTCTTGAAGACACAGAAATAAAAAGAACTAAAACAGAAAAGGAAGGAGAAGTACGAAGGAAAAAGACCAAAGAAAGACTTCGGGAACTATCTGACTCCATGAGGAAAGGAAATATAAGAGTTATAGGAATCCCAGAAGGAGAGGAGAGAGATGTAGGAACAGAGAAAATATTCATGGATATAATTGAAGAGAACTTCCCAAACGCTAAGAAGGATCTGAAAATTGATATACAAGAAGCAAGAAGAACACCAAACTTCCATGACGAAAGGAAAAATACAGCAAGACACATAATAGTAAAGCTCCCAAGAATCCAAGACAAAGAAAAAATAATGAAACTAACAAGAGGGAAGAAACAGATAACATTCAAAGGGAAACCAATCAGACTGACATCAGACTTCTCTGAAGAAACACTACGGGCAAGGAGAGAGTGGAGGGACATAGTCAACAGACTCCAAGAAAACAGATGCCAACCAAGAATACTCTATCCCGCAAGCTCTCCTTCCTCTTTGAAGAAAGAATATGGACCTTCCCAGACAAACAGAAACTCCGGAATTTCATTGCGACTAAACCCCCACTCCAAAAAATACTACAAGGAGTCCTAAAGCCAGAACCTCAGAGGGACGAATAACAACAAAAGAAGGCCAAAGAAAGTTATTAAAAGAATAAATAAATAAAATCAAAGGAAAGACAAACACAATGGCAAATACAGATGCTAACATATCAATACTAACTCTAAATGTAAATGGACTAAACTCTCCAATAAAAAGACACAGAGTTGCAGGCTGGATTAAGAAACAAAACCCAACCTTTTGCTGTCTCCAGGAAACACATTTAGCTGCAAAAGATAAAAATAGACTCAAAGTTAAAGGATGGAAAACAATTCTACAAGCAAATGGACCAAAAAAGAAGGCAGGAACAGCTATACTCATATCAGATAAAAAAGATTTCAAACTTAAAAAGATAAAAAGAGACCCCAGTGGTCATTACATTATGATCAAGGGGATAATACTTCAAGAAGAAATAACACTCATTAACATATATTCACCAAACGAAGGAGCACCAAAATATATCAGACAACTATTGGGATCTCTGAAAACAGACATCAGAGAAAAAAAATACGTAGTGGGAGACTTCAACACACCACTATCAACAATGGATAGATCAACAAGACAAAAAATAAGTAAAGACACTAAAGCTCTAAATAAGGATCTAGAGTGCTTAGGCTTAACAGACATATATAGAACACTAAACCCAAAAAAATCTGAGTATACATTTTTCTCAAGCGCACACGGATCATTCTCTAGGATCGATCATATACTGGGGCAAAAGACAAACAACAACAGATACACCAAGATTGAAATCATACCAACCATCTTTTCTGACCATGAAGGCATCAAACTAGAAATAAACCATAAAGAGAAGGCAAGGTATTCTCCTACCTCATGGAGATTGAAACCCACACTACTGGAAGTCCACTGGACTAACGAGGAGATAAAAGAACAAATTAAAAAATTCTTTGAATTGAATGACAAGGAGGACACCAATTTCCTAAATGTATGGGATGCAGCAAAAGCAGTAATAAGAGGAAAATATATATCAATAGATGCTCACATCAAGAAACAAGAAAGAACTCAAAGAAACAACCTAATCTCGAAACTCAAAGATCTAGAAAAAGAACAACAAAAAAGCCCCAAAACCAGTAGAAGAAAAGAAATAATAAAAACCAAAGCAGAAATAAATGAAATCGAAACTAAAAAAAAATCCAAAAGATCAATGAAACCAAGAGCTGGTTCTTCGAAAAAATAAATAAAATAGATAAACCCCTTGCCAGGCTCACAAGGGCAAAAAGGGAGAAAGCACAAATAAATAGGATAATTAATGAAAGAGGAGAAATCACAACGGACACAGCAGAAATCAAAAGAATTATTAATAACTACTATGAACAGTTATATGGAAACAAGTTCAACAATCTAGAGGAGATGGACAAATTCCTACAACTCTACAATCACCCAAAGCTAGATAAAGAAGAAATAGAACACCTAAACAGACCAATTACAATTAGTGAAATTGAAATGGTAATCAAAAACCTCCCCAAAAACAAAAGCCCAGGACCTGATGGATTTACAAATGAATTCTACCAAACATTCAGAGACGAATTGGTACCTATCCTTCACAAACTCTTCCAAAAAATTGAGAAGGAAGGTATAATACCTAACACGTTCTATGAAGCCAACATTACACTAATACCAAAACCGAACAAGGACAACACAAAAAAAGAAAACTATAGGCCAATCTCCCTAATGAACACTGATGCAAAAATCCTCAATAAAATTTTAGCTATCAGAATCCAACAGTGTATCCATAAGGTAATTCACCACGACCAAGTAGGATTCATTCCAGGGACACAAGGATGGTTTAACATCCGAAAATCAATCAACGTTATCCAACACATCAACAAAAAGAAATATAAAAACCATATGATAATATCAATAGATGCTGAGAAAGCTTTCGACAAAGTGCAACACCCATTCATGATAAAAGCCCTTGAAATTCTTGGGATACAAGGAACGTACCTCAACATCATAAAGGCCGTATATGACAAGCCAACAGCCAGTATCATTCTCAATGGTGAAAAGCTGAAAGCAATTCCATTAAGATCTGGAACAAGACAAGGATGTCCACTTTCACCACTGCTTTTCAATATAATACTGGAAGTCCTAGCCAGAGCAATAAGACAAGAGAAAGACATCCAAGGAATCCAAATAGGAAAAGAAGAAGTGAAACTATCACTCTTTGCAGATGATATGATAATATACATAGAGAACCCCAAAAATGCCACAGAAAAACTAATTCAACTCATCAATCAGTTCAGTAAAGTGGCAGGATACAAAATCAACACGCAAAAGTCAGTAGCCTTCCTATATACAAACAATAAATCTGAAGAAGAAAAAATCAAAAAAACCATCCCTTTTATTATTGAAACAAAAAAAATCAAATATTTGGGAATAAATCTAACAAAAGAGGTAAAGGACCTATACAAAGAAAACTATAAAACACTGTTAAAAGAAATAGAAGAAGACACAAAGAAATGGAAAGACATCCCCTGCTCATGGATTGGGAGAATAAACATTATTAAAATGGCCATCCTACCAAAAGCAATATACAGATTCAATGCTATTCCAATCAAAATTTCAATGTCATTCTTCAAAGAAATAGAACAATTATTGATGAAATTCATATGGAATCACAAAAAACCCCGAATAGCCAAAGCTCTCCTGAAAAAAAAAGAAGGGAATGGAGGCATCACACTCCCAGACTTCAAACTCTACTACAAAGCCATAATCATCAAAACTGCATGGTACTGGAACAAGAACAGACATACAGACCAATGGAATCGAATAGAAAATCCAGAAATAAACCCACAGATTTATGGTCAACTAATCTTTGACAAAGGAGCAAAGACTATGCATTGGAGCAAAGAAAGTTTGTTCAATAAATGGTGCTGGGAAAACTGGGTCGCTACATGCAAAAGAATGAAGCTGGACACTACCTCACACCATACACAAATATCAACTCAAAATGCACTAAAGAACTAGACATAAGACCTGAAACCATAAAATACATAGAAGGAAATATAGGCGAAACACTACGTGATTTGCATATTAAAGACATCTTTACAGACACATCACCCAAAGCAGTGATAGTGAAGGCAAAGATAAACAGCTGGGACTACATCAAATTAAAGAGCTTCTGCACAGCAAAAGAGACAATAACAAAAACAAAGAGAAACCCCACCAACTGGGAGAAAATATTTGCACCCAACACTAATGATAAAGGACTGATCACAAAAATCTGCAAAGAGCTGATGAGACTCAACAACAATAAAGAAAATAATCCAGTCAAAAAATGGACAGAGGAACTAAAAAGAAACTTCTCTGAAGAGGAAATGCGAATGGCCAACAGGCATATGAAAAAATGTTCAACATCACTTGCAATCA
Organism: Talpa occidentalis; assembly: GCF_014898055.3. Lineage (NCBI taxonomy): Eukaryota > Metazoa > Chordata > Mammalia > Eulipotyphla > Talpidae > Talpa > Talpa occidentalis. The sequence continues at coordinate 72,426,643 of NW_023604972.1, forward strand.
GGGAAATGCAAATCAAAACTACCATGAGATACCATCTCACACCAGTGAGAATGGCACATATTAAAAAAACTAGCAACAACAAATGTTGGCGAGGTTGTGGAGAAAAAGGAACTCTTCTGCACTGTTGGTGGGAGTGCAAACTGGTCCAACCACTATGGAGAGCTGTGTGGAGATTTCTGGACCTACTAAACATAGAGCTTCCAGAGGATCCAGCAATTCCACTCCTAGGTATTTACCCAAAGAACACAGAAACATCAATTCCAAAGAACACCTGCACCCCTATGTTTATAGCAGCACTGTTTACAATAGCTAAGCTTTGGAAACAACCCAAATGCCCAAAAATAGATGACTGGATCAAGAAGATGTGGTACATATATACCATGGAATATTACTCAGCATTCAAAAAAGATAAACACATGCAATTTGCAGCAACATGGATGATGCTGGAAGGGATCATGCTCAGTGAAATAAGCCAAAAAGAAAAAGAAAAATACCGGATGGTCTCACTCATAGCAGGGATCTAGAAAACTTAAATAAGGGACCAGGAAAATGAATAACTATAAGAAAGTGAAAATCAAAATCAACAAAAACTATGAACCAGAGACACTTTTTGGGGGTGGGGGGCGGGAGGGGAGGGATTGGGGTCAGAATGGGGGGATTGCAATTGTATGGGGAATATAAAAATAAAATTTATTAATTAAAAAATAAATAAATAAATAAATAAAAATTAATAAAAAAATAAAAAAATAAAAAATAAATAAAAAGGAATTGATTATATGGAGTTAGAATAATAACCCTCTGATTTTGACTTTTTAAATATATCTCTTGGCTTGTATATTTTGACCATGATGATTAATTGTAATAATTTTAGTTGCTATATATATTGACTACTTCACTCACAGTTTTCACAGAATTAACTAGATAATTTGTCATCTGTTAGATATGACAGAAAATTACTACAACAAAGTGCTTAAAGTATTTAAAATAGGCTGTCCCAAAGTGTGCCTCTTGGGCATGTGGATTATCTTGAGTTGCAGGTAACTAAGAACAAGCAGTCTCAAGAAAAACTTTTACCTCTCCCTTAATTACCTAAAGCATTTAGATAGGTCAACTGGCCCAGAAAAAGATCTATGAAGAGATAACTTTTTGTTTGAATGTCCTATGTATATGGCAGGACAAAGATATAATTACCAAGCATTTACTCTACTTATTGTCCAGTGAATTATTTTTCTCCCCTTTGAAACCACATGCCCCTGCATTCCTTAGCTCAGGATAGTATATAAACTTTAATTTGCCAGACTTGCCCTTGAGTCTCATGTCTTTGAACTCCCGTGCTTACATAATTAAATTTGTTTTTCTCCTGTTAATCTGCTTTATTTTGATTTATTTATGAGACCAGTAAAAAGAATCTAGAAAGTAGAAGAGTTTTTCCTTCACTAGAGTTTCTATGTAAAATAAAAGATATGATGAAAAAAAGTTGTTGTGCATGAACCTCATAGGAACCAGATTATTTCTTTATAGCAAAATGTCAAAGATAGTCAACATTTCAAAGATATTCAACCTTTCAAAAAGTGAAAAAATTAGATTGCTTAACTGATAACTTTTTCTAGCTCTATCAATAGTAATTCAGATACTCTTGGAACACTTGCTCTAGAATTAAGTTTCCTTTGGGAAGACTGTCTTTAGGATTCATGGTTTCATCAGCTTAAGCTTGTGGAAGTAAAATGCTGTTGTGATGCATTTGCCTTGTGTGGGTCAGCTATTCGATGTTGATATATCTGATTAGTTAAAACAATGACTTTAAGGGACTAATAAAATAAAACCTCTAAGTTTTAGATCAGTAAAACTTTCATGGGATTTAGAAATAGTCTTATATTAATTGGATAAATTAGTCAAGAGAGGTCAGCTATTCACTATTGTGGAAAGAGTAGAAGGCTGAAACGGCGGCTATACAAACAGAAGATAAAGGGTTTCTGAAAAGATGTGACCTAGAGAAGGGGAAGCAAAGTGAACAGTTGGCCTCATTTATCTAGCAGTTCTATTTTAAGCTATCCTCCCTCTTCTGGGGAAGAGAAAATCAAGTTTTCAGCTTTTTTTCAAAAAAGTAGCAAAATGGATATTTTTCCATTTTTAGTGTTATATAGTAGATTTATTCTTTGATTTGGGGGAATAATGTATTTTGTTTGTAAACTGCTATATGAGAACTACTGGATGGAACAGGAGAGAGAGCGAGAGGGAGAGGAGAAAAGGGTGAGAGAACTTCCATGTTAGCAAATTTTTTAAAAAAAACATGAAGATAATGATGTAAAAAAAATCAAAACACAGGAAATGGCTAAGTACCAATAAACTGAATCTGGTCCTGAGTTTCTAGAGTCACAGGATATTAGAACTGAGTTTAGTTAATGTTGTCCTTGTTTAAAAAATTTCACAGAAATAAATTTAGAGATCTAACTGGTTTTATTATGAACAAGGCAGCATCCGATCTAGCAAGGAGAAAGACTCTACAAGGGGTTGTTTAAGATGGAGGGTTTTTATAATCAGAAAAAGGATGGGACAAGGTTATTGGCAAAAGATTATTTCAGGCAAAGCCACGTTCCTTTACGGGAAGGCAGGGGAATTTAACAATGTAGTCACCTCATTCAGGCTAACCAAGAAACTCTAGATTTATTAGTTTAAATTTCCACTTTTGGAAAGGCTGAAATTGCAGTTACTTTAGGTCTTGGAAAGGTTTTTTTTGGGCTGTTATTTCTTTTTTTAAACAACCTGATTTTGCAGATTTTATGACTTAATTTGAACAACTCAGTTAAGTATATTCTCCCAAGTGCATTTATGAAATTATTTGTTTTAGTCCTTTATTTTAATTCAGATACAAAGATGATACCTTAAATCATGGAATTTTGAGAGGCAAACATTTTATCACATCTGTGAATTTTGTAGAGGAACTATACCTACTAATGAAACTTTTAAAAAGTGTTTTCTTTGATAGAGGTAACTATGTTTTGCAATACTACATGATTCAGAGGTACAGACTGACATCTCTTCAAATGTATGTACTACACTACACCCACTAACAAATCATCCACATCCTTCCACATAGTTCATTGTGCTCCCTTCCCATTTAATTTTCTTAATTTTATTTATTTATGCATACAAGAACTGGAGTGTACATCAGAGGGGTGTGTGTGTGTGTGTGTGTGTCGGGGTGGGCGGGGGAAGGGATGGATGTGAGAGGATTCACCAGAGACAGAGCAGGGAACAGAATAGGTTGACTGACAAAATACACTGTTGAGGGGAGCAGCAGGCGAGTCAGGAGAGGTCTGCTGTGCCATGTGGATTGCTCCCTGGCTGGGGATCAAACTCATGTCACAGTAACTGGCGATAGCTTGATAGGACTGAGACTTAACTCCTTGTGCCACCAGGGAGGCACCTTAGTTTTCTTGTTGCTGAGTTGCATGAGTTCCTGTGTATTTTGTATATTAGTCCATTGTCAGAGGTGTGATGTGTCTTCAATTTCTATCTTTTTTTCATGTTTTTTTCCCCCCTCAAGTTATTCATTTGTTTTTCTGAATTTTGTTTTATTTATTTGATTAAATTTTCTAAGTCCTCTTGTATCACTTTATATCGTTTTTACTTGCTTTTCTGTATTTTCTTTGACTTTTTTTACGTGTACTTTATTTCTCTGATTGTTATAACATTGGCTTACAACACTGTATGTGACTCAGAGGCATAGAATCATAACTCCTCAGATACACATCACCAAACCAAACCTACCACCAAAGCACACACCACCCTCCACCATAGTCCCCTGTACCTCCTACCTTGTATCCCCCTTTCCTCTCGCTGTCTTGTAGCCTCACTTCTGCAGGCAGATTTCTAAGGTTTATTACTTATGTTTGGCCTGATTTTTTCTCCTCTATATCCCACATAAATGAAATCATCCCAATTTCTCTTTCTCCTACTTATTTCACTTAACACAATGCCCCCTCCCACATTCCCTCTGTATTTGTGCAAATGGAAAGAGTTTTTTTTTTAATTTTTTAGCTGAATACATTAGGTATATAGTCTACATTTTTCTAATCCATTCACTTGTCCTTGGACACTTAGTTTCTGTAATTTGACCATTATAAATAGTGCCATAATGAATATAGAAGTGCATATATGACTTTAATTTGGTGTTTTTGCACTTCTTGGGTAGATACTTAGGAGTGGAATTGCTGAACCATACAGTAGATTTATTTTTATTTTTATTTTTTTTATTTTTTTTTTTAAAGATTTATTTTTATTTATTTATACAAGCACTGGGTACAGTCAGAAGCGCGGGAGGGTGAGAGAATTCACCAGAGCCAGAGCGGGGAGCAGAGCAGGCAGAAGGATCGAAGTACACTGCTGAGGGGAGCAGCGGGCGGCAGCAGAGGTCTGCGCGCCATGCGGGACCCTCCTCCGGTGGCCGGGGAGCAGCCGGGGATCGAACCGGCGCCGCAGAGGCTGCGGGCAGCTTTGCAACCCAGCGCTCAACCGTTGCGCCACAGGGGAGGCCCATACAGTAGATTTATTTTTAATGCTTTGAGATACTGCTATACTGCTTTTCATAGGACCTGGACCAGTCTATATTGTTGTTCTTTATTATGACAATTTGACCTCTGTATAGGGAGATGACATCTTCCATTTCTTTCTGGTTGCATTCTGGAGAGCTGCTTTCTACCTGTGATGTCATATTCCCTTGAGTTTTCAAGGTACCATGTGTAGTAATTTTTTGTCTGCCCAATTTTTCTGTTTTAGATTTCTCTATTTTTAAAGTACCTGTAGCAGTTAACTTATAAGTTTGAACTATTTTTTTTAAGTTTTTCAGCAGGTGGAATTGTGGTTTTATATGATTTTAGTTTTTTGGCCTTTCTGGCTTCTCTAGGTCTAGGGATCTGATCTTGTAGTTGCAGAATCAGAGGGTAGGATAGTGGCCTGGAGGAACCCAGTCACCAGTGTAAATGTGCTGGGGAACTGGGTCAGGTTTGTGCCACCACTAATATATCTCTGCTTTGGGTTTCCAGACTTAAGACTCTGGAGTCAGTGTGATATCAGTATAGCTCATGAAGTGAGCACCAATTTTGAGGGGTAGAATAGGGGGAGTGCAGTCCAGAGCACTGTCACTGTTTTTTTCACTGTGGGTGCTTGTGGGTTCTTTCCAGCACCTCTATACTTGTTTCTTCTTAGTCAAGAGGTGTACTTCTTCAGCAGTACTCTCTCCAAGGCCTTTGATAGAAGTGGCAACTTTCCAGTATATCCTCTCCATTCCCAGTTGAGCCTTCTTTCATTTCTCTCTACCCACCTTCTGTTCAGAGAAGCGTCTTTCACTTTTCTCTCTCTTCTCTGTCACAGTCTATGCTGATCTCAGATGCCCAAGGGTTGTACCAGTTGCACTTGAAGCCAATGGGCTCTGAGTGTAGTGTCCCTCTAGTTAGCTGTTTGATGAGTCTCTTGGGAGCAACGTAAGGAACCTCCTCTTATGCCATCTTAGTCCATTTTCCCTATAAGACTAAGAAATTCCCAATGAAACTAAGGACTTCTAAGATAATAGAAGAGGCCTTAGCAATGTGTTCACAGGTCAAACACTTTGATAAAATTTGCTTAAGTAAGGTATGTTGTCGCTGTCCATTGTCTTCTTCATTACAACTTCTTTCATGTTACCTGGAATGATGGGGAAACTCATCAGGCCCAGGAAACTCTAATTCATGGATATACTAATCTTGTTTAGTGCTATATGATTATAAGATTTAAAGCTCCTGTTAGCCCAGGAATAGTTGGAATAATCCAAATGTCTATTGAACTGATTACTCTAAGTGTGTAAGACCAAAGGTCCTTCCATGACATAAATGAGTCTTACAGTGATCTGCGTTAAACATATGTGGCTGCTAGATGATAAATAGGGTCCAAAGTATGTAAATTTAGAAACTTTTGTCAAAAATATTTCCAGTTATCTACAATTGCAACTGGGGGATTTATGGTCACTCAGTCAATATGGAAGTTCTCAACTATCATTAATATTAATATATCAGTAATGCATTTTACAAAATTCAAACATTTAAATAAGTATACGTTATTTTTATTTTTTGATTGGAATTTTTCAAAATGGAATTTAACAGAATTTCTGTTTTAGGATACCTAATTTTAGCAGTTCTACCAAAGGTGATTATGTCTGTGTTGACATTTCATATTTTACACATCTCATTGTTACTAATATAAACAAATCTAATTAACTATGTTCAAAGGTTACTTTATTTTGTTATTCTTTGTATAGAAAAAGAGATTACACAATTATTGTCATGTTACAGAATATGTAGTCAAACTAGGTTTCAAGTAAAGCATTATAAGTGTGGGTCAGGAAGTTTATTAAAGTCTTACGTATTATGTTTCTGGATTTTATAATGTTTGCAATAAATTCTCATAGTTTTAGGATTTGACTTAGCTGTGATTTCATTCCATTCTAAACAAATGTTCATTTTGATGCTTACTTTTTAAAATTTTTAAAAAAATTTTTTTTAAAGATTTATTTTTATTTATACAAGAACTGGGGTACAGGCCAGAGTCGCAGGAGGGCGAGAGAATGCACCAGAGTCAGAGCGGGGAGCAGGACAGGCAGATGGACAGAAGGCACTGCTGAGGGGAACAGTGGGCAAAACAGGAGAGGTCTGCCTTGCCATGTGGGATTCACCCTGGCCGCTGGGGAATTGAACCGGTGCTGCGGAGGCTGCAGACAGCTTCACAGCTCGGCGCTCAACCCTCTGTGCCATAGGGGAGGCCCTTGATGCTTACGTTTTAATTCATAACATCATAACCTCTTGCCTAAAGAGACTACCCAAATTATTCAAAACCTGAATACATCCTTGTAACTGAATCTATAAAACTATAAGTAGAGGCAGGGAGTGGAGCTGGAGAAAGATAGGGATGTGACTAAGGAGTATTTGAAAGGGTGGGGGTATGTATAAAGAATAGTCATTTCATGAGGAGAGGAAGCCACAACTTTATAGGTTCAGTTTACTCAGCTGTCCTTAGTTGCTCATTCTCAACAGATATTATGGAAAAATGAAGTTCATGCACAATTTTTAGATGAGAATTGTTACCTCACATGTCTCTAATAAATGGGAAGACAGGGCAGCACATGGAAGCAAAGTGCAAATTTTTCTTTAAAATCTGTCTGAAATATGCCTCCTTTGCTTTGAAACATTTTTATTTTTGCAATCTTTTCATTAATTTTCCATATTCTTCGTTGGAGCAGGTCTATGTTTCTTCTCACATATTTTTTTAAAGATTTATTTATTTATGCATACAAGAACTGGAGTACAGGCTAGAGGTGTGTGTGTGTTGGGGGGGGGGTTGGTGAGACAATTCACCAGAGACAGAGTGGGGAACAGAGCAGGCAGACTGACTGAAATGCACTGCTCAGGCAAGCAGGGGGAGAGACAGGAGAGATCTGCTGTGCCATGTGGGTAGCTCCCTGGCTGGCCAGGGCTCACACTTGTGCTGCAGAGGCTGTGGACAGCTTCACAGTGTTGTGCTTAAGCCCTTGCACAACTAGGGAGGCTCCACATATTGTCTTTGATATACTCCTGATTCTTTTGTGCCTCAAAATACCATGACACCAATGATCCCCTGCCATACTGTTTTATCCAGGGATGACACCATCCATTCATTTCATTGTCCAGCTCCATGGTTCACCCTGACTTTGTGGCAGTAATTCCCAAAACTTTTTAAAGCCAGTACTTTTCTCTATAGGAATTGCCCTTTAGAGTTTGGGAACTCTTAAAGGTCTGATATAAAGCTAGTGCAAATGTTTCATCTGCTTTTGGTTTGTGAGTTCTAAGCACATGGTTTTAAAATGCCACATTTGGAATATGGAATCAGTAATTTGCAAGTATTTCAATTAAATTATTGATTTTTACCATTGTCTTCTGTGAATGCATGGTACATGATGTCTGGCTCTTTTCAAGCATCCTTTTCCCTTCCTCTTATATATTATATAATCATATTTAGCTGACATGTTCTTTGAAAGTTTAGGAGCATTTGAGATATGTGTTTTGAGAGGAAATGTAAACTTATTAGCTTTATTTTATAAATATTTTATAATGTTACTGAAGTCCAATGCCATCTTTAACAGCTGTCTCTTTTTTTTCTGCAACAACTGAGCACTTGGAGTGAATGACAATGCATATTAATAAGCAGTCAGCTTAATAAAACTCAGGTTAATGATGATAATTATTCCTACATGGTGTATGCTGACAGTGTGTGCAAAGATGTTCACTCTTCAAAAAAGCCCCAAGGCAGTACAGATAATTCTGACATTGTGTACACTATCTGAAAAGAAGGTTAACAATGCTATGTGATACTTGGCTTATTTTTTCTAAGTGAACATTTTAATTACTTGGAGATAGTGTCCGTGGGTAGAATTCAGTGAGTTAGTATAGGGACGATAACATTTTAAGATATCTCTGAGAGAAACGATTTTAACCATTAAAAAGTATAGGCTTACAAATAAGGACACTAACTGAAAATAAATAAGCGTAGTCAAGAATTAAGAAAAGGTCAGTGTTTCCTAATGATAAAGGACTGATCACAAAAATCTGCAAAGAGCTGATGAGACTCAGCAACAACAAAGAAAATAATCCAGTCAAAAAATGGGCAGAAGAGCTAAAAAGAAACTTCTCTGAAGAGGAAATGCAAATGGCCAACAGACATATGAAAAAATGTTCAACATCACTTGTAATCAGGGAAATGCAAATCAAAACTACCATGAGATACCATCTCACACCAGTGAGAATGGCACATATTAAAAAAACTAGCAACAACAAATGTTGGCGAGGATGTGGAGAAAAAGGAACTCTTGTGCACTGTTGGTGGGAGTGCAAACTGGTCCAACCACTATGGAGAGCTGTGTGGAGATTTCTGGACCTACTAAACATAGAGCTTCCATATGATCCAGCAATTCCACTCCTAGGTATTTACCCAAAGGACACAGAAACATCAATTCCAAAGAGCACCTGCACTCCTATGTTTATAGCAGCACTGTTTACAATAGCTAAGCTTTGGAAACAACCCAAATGCCCAAAAATAGATGACTGGATCAAGAAGATGTGGTACATATATACCATGGAATATTACTCAGCATTCAAAAAAGATAAACACATGCAATTTGCAGCAACATGGATGGCACTGGAAGGGATCATGCTCAGCGAAATAAGCCAAAAAGAAAAAGAAAAATACCGGATGATCTCACTCATAGCAGGAATCTAGAAAACTTAAATAAGGGACCAGGAAAATGAATATAAGAAAGTGAAAATCAAAATCAACAAAAAACTATGAACCAGAGACACTTTTTGGGGGGTGGGGGGCGGGAGGGGAAGGATTGGGGTCAGAATGGGGCGTTTGCAATTGTATGGGGGAATATAAAAATAAAATTTAATATTTAAAAAAAAAAAAAAAAAAGAAAAGGTCAGTGTTTCAAGTCAAATTCTCATAGCGAATTCCTATTTTAAAGTGATTTTTTTTAATTAATCATCGTAAAAGTATGAAATTGTGAAGTCCTGCTTCTTTTCTTTTTTCCAAGTCCATCCAATTGTGCACAAAACCAAACAATCTCACGCTTAAAGAACTTTTGTTCTGTTTTCCATTATTTTATTCTAGGTTGCTCTCCAAACCTTCATTTACACTTGAAGAATTAATGGCAAATGACTGATTAACAGTTCAGAGCTACATTCCACTTTTTTTCTTCCCATGGTTAATTGCCTTTTCAGAAGTATTAAAACCTTAAACCAGGTATCTCAAATCAAATGCCAGCTAGGGCCTGTCAGGTAACATTAATGAGTGAAGTTAGCCAAGTGAGGTTTGTAATGAAACTGAAGTGCAGTTTCTAGAAGGGGGGAAGTCATTGCATATCTCTAAATGATTGTTTCCATGTAACATTTTGGTTCAAATTTTCTAAAAATTTACTTTTTCAAAAGAAGCTTGAAATATGGATTTCTGTGCATTCTTTCAATGTTGAAATAATGTTCACAAATTCAAGTACTGCATAGACCAAATGCAAAATATTCAAGTATGAAAATGTTCCTAAGGGTAAAAATTTATATTTTTTGCCTTATACTGAAGAACAGAAGTTATAGTGAATATAACCCAGACATTTCCATTCCCTGATTCAAGATACTGGAGGACCAGCACTCCTCTAAATCACTCACAGCCCAGCCCTCTGCCCTTCCTCACCCTGTTGTGTTTGCTCTGGGTGTCCCTGCTGCCTTCTCCACCTTAGGAACCTACTCACATGTGGTGACTTTGGTTACATGTTACCATCTTCACAAAGTTTCTTAAGCCCCTTCTCTCCTTCCAAACCATCTCTGCACCATCTCCCTTCCATGTGGAATGAATCCATTCTCTCATTATGTTATTAGGCCATCTGTTATATACCATAATTAGAATTTAACATAATACTATAATTAACATTTAGCATGATATATACTAAATATCTACAGGTGTATTGTTCTCCCCAGGAACAATGTAAAGTCCACGTGAGGAGATTTCTTTTTTTATAGCTTTATCAACATCACATGTATCTGCCTCATAATAAGCAAATGTTTGCTAAATGAATGAGTAGGGCAGTGAGTGAATATTAAAAACCTACTTATGGACTTAAGTGTTCTTGCAAACATCTCTCCTTTTTAGCAGGGGGCATAAATGTGGAAGACATACAATTTATATTTAGTAAATAAGAAAAATAAGAAATGAATGTTAACAAATGGGGGAGGGTAATTCTTTGAGGATTTAGGAAGTAACCATAAAGAGCTTCCCAGTGCTTATAACCCTTAAATAACTTTCTACCAGAAAAAAATAGTTTCTTACATTCTCTCAGACCCTAAAATTCATTTAAAATTTAATACAAATTATCATATATGTATACATATAGTAAAAATACACATGTATTTTTTGTAGATGAATATGTATTCATTGCTTCTCATGATGACCTTTTAACCTTTTAGTGTATCTTCTAATTTAGGCAAGTATGTAAATACTTTACTTTCACAACTGAGGAGATAACTGTTGAGTCAACGCCCTATTCAGGGAGCTAGACACATCTATAAAGTAATTGTCTTCTACTGATGGCATTGCTGAAAAAGCAAAGAGCTGATCATGACCATGGCAGATGTCTATATTATGGAAGAAGGGCCATTTCTTTCACCTTTATATATATTCTCTGGTCAGTGAGTAGGCTAGAGTTTATTCCTTCTACTTTAACACCAGATTGTCAATCATTAATTTATTTTCAAATTAGCCCAGATTTCCTGTTTAATATCATACTCAAGTAAGGCAAATTTCCAAGAAGACTCAAGCAAAAGACAAGGACAAAACTCAAGCAGATTTTCACTAATATAATGAACAAGCTAGATCTGTTTGATATAAACAAATATATATTCCATGTAATTGTTATTTATTATAGATATACACAGTTCTTTAAAATATATTTGTTGAGTCTTCTTGGAAATTTGCCTTATTTGAATAATTTTGGGAATAAAAACAAATAGTGTAGGGCCTCCCCGGTGGCACAGCGGATTAGGTGCAGTGCTGTGAAGCTGTCCACAGCCTCTGAAGCACGGGTTTGATTCCCTGCTGGCCAGGGAGATGCCCACATGACATGGCAGACCTCTCCTGTCTCGCCCACTGCTCCCTTCATCAGTGCTTTCGGTCTGTCTGCCTGCTCTGCTCCCCAATCTGTCTCTGGTGAATCTTCTCACCCTCCTGCACCTCTGGCCTGTACCCCAGCTATTGTATAAATAAAAAAATAAATCTGAAAAAACAACAACAAATAGTAAGGCCAGTTGCTTAGTCACTTGTACAGTTCGAGAAAAGTTAGCTGATCAAGTGTGCTAGAGTCAACACAGAATTAAAGATCTAGGTTTGAAGAGAACTGTGACTCTGCAGTTGTTATTTTACAATGAAAATAAAAGTTGTTTGTTTTTTAGTTTGTGTCAGCATGCTGGATGTGTGACATATCATGATTCTATTTGGGATCTTGCGCCATTTCACCTGACATAGTACACCTCAAGAATGAGCAGTTATGAGTGTGTACATTTTCCCCATGAGGGAAATACATGAAATGCAACCAGATTCAAATGAGCAGATTTTCAAAATATATTTGAATCTCGTCCTGGGGCTTAGATAGACCTGCCACTGGTCTATCCATTTCCTTTGGTAAGTCCTCATATATTAAGCAGTGGAAAATAAAACAACAAATGTTATTCAGTGGAAAAGATAAAAGTCCAATCTATGTAAAGTGAGACCGAAGAAATGGAAACATAGCATGTGGATTTTGCATGCTGAGCCTCATAAAATGCAAACATGAATTTCCTCTCATAGTGAGTGTGGTCCAACATTAAATGAAGCATGGGGCATGATTATGAGAGATAAGATCAGTAGTTGGAGAATATACAGCAAGCTGTTTTACCCACATTGAATATAATTTCACTCCTCTGATCTATTAGGCCCTCTTGGTGCACATCTTTGTAGATTTTTGCTAGTTTTCAGGAATGCATTAAAAAACCCTACAGGCTATAACCAAAATTACTGAATATTTTTTAATGTTTCACATGTTGACAGTCCTGATTTTCGTTATATAAGAAATAACTGTCGATAGTGCCATTTAAATCCCTACTCTTAAGACTTGTGAATGCTAATAGCTGGGCTGTCGAACTTCAGCTTTTCCTGTAATCGTTATTCCTGGTTTCCTGTGGTGGATATGTATCGAACATAAGAAATTAGTTGCAGAGAGAATTAGAGGGTGTAAGTCTGAGTCATGTAAATGCCAAAAGCTTTTTGTGACATTTTTCAGACTTTAAAAATGGAAATATGTTATTTGCACAGCAGCTCCTGATGGAATATGACATACTGCAGCGATGTGGTGAGTTTAAGATTGGGCTGCAGGCCATTAGGAACCCTCTGTGTGAGAGCCTGGGGCCTGAGCAGAGAAATGGGAGTGAGCTACTTGAAAGAAGCCTGGCATTTGCTGACGGAGCCAAAGAATCCTCGTTAGATCAAGAACTGCTAATGAGAATTAAGAACTTGCTTGAACCTGTTATCATAAGTAAGGCTTAGGAATATAATTTTCAAGCTTGATGTAACTTTTGTCTTTATTCCAGATGGTCTTACATCATTATCATTATATCAGCATGTGAAAAAAAAAATTCACAGGACTAAGTATATGCCTTAACTCTTATATTTCAATTAAGGCTGAGTCTTTTAATTCAGTAGATATAAGAAATCTTTCTTAATAGATTCTGAACCTCTGTTGGGTCCTGACAGGCACGGAAGATGGTGTAAAGTGCATGGCAGAATTTTTTCCAGAGGAAAACTGAGTACTCCTATTGGTCATGCCATCCTGTACTAACTGCTTTTGCCTCCTAGGGAGGCAGAAACTGTCTCTGGTTTTATCTCTAGTTAGCAGAGAAAATCTCAAAGGTCTATCTCCACATCAATGCAATCCATTGAACCCAGACTTTTCATAAGCATGAAGCAAAGTGTCATACTTTATTTTGGGAGGAGGGAGCAAGATAAAGTATCTCAGCACTTTTCTGCTAATTTTCATACTTTCTTGTAGGGGGTAAAGAGCTATCATGAGAAACAAGCTTGTTTAAACTTTTGTGTTATTTATTCTAGAAAATTCACTGTTCAGTTTAGAAAATTATGGAATCTGAGAAAACAGATGAATGATATTTGAAAGATTTGGAGACAGACACCCAAGAGATCTTTTGAAGAGAAAGGTGTAGTCTGGAAACAGATGATTAGTGAAAAAGAGGAAGCAAAATAGGGGCCAAGGGTCTCATCTCTTTTTCCTTTAAGAAAGACTTCTGGGAAACCTCTGTGCACCCCATCAATGTAATTCTGCTTTTCCACTTAACATTCTCAGAGATGCTTAATAAAGACATTAAACTTGTCCTGAGACAAAAACCTCAGCGCCACTTTTGCCAGTTTCATCTTGTCTGTACAGCTTATCAACAAAACATATTGGTTTTATTGCAAGTACCATTTCTTCTTGCTCTCTCCCCACTGTTTCTTTTTGTTCTGTTCTGTTATTTATCTCAACTAGATTGGACAGTTGAGATTTAACTGTTCTCTTATCCTCCTCTCTCACCCCACTTCTCCATGTTCACTGTCTACATAGATATTTTTGGTTATTTTCTTCTTCTCTATTGAGTAGAAAAATGATTACATTTACTGTACATCACAAAAACAGCTACTAAAATGTCTGATTGTAAAATGTGAATGCATTTTCATTGCTTCTTTACTAAAACTCAGGCATGTTACAGTTATGTGTATCTGATGAAAAGTAGGCCACTGTCTCCTGAGAGCCACGAAAACCTGCAATAATGACCTTTTCTTCTTCCGTTCAGCTCAGGTGCTGTCTCTATTTCTGTTGTCCATGGAAAGAATTCTACATCAACAGTGAAAGCTATTCACAGTTTAGTCTTTCCTTACCTCTTGGATTTATTCGTAATTTCCCCTGTGTTCTACCGCCCACAGGCCAACCTGGCTATTATGGATTCATGAATTGTCATTCATTTTCATAACTCCACATTTTTTTTCACATTTAGTTCCCTCTGCTTGAAATGCCTTTTTCTATCTGACAAATATTTAATCATTCTTCAAGACCGTTTCTAAATGCCATCTCAATTCTTTCCTGCCTCTCAGACTGTGTTTCCTTCATGCAGAACTTGATTCTGTGATATGTCTTTATTGTTTTCTATCTCTGGCTTGCTAGTGATCTTACAAGGCCCTTCATGACAGAGACTTTGTTTTATTCATCTTTGGCCTTCTAGTTTTTTGTACTGTATTAACAAAACAAAACATACTGTTAAAATGGAGAAAAGCATGAATTGAAGATGTAACTCCTAACACTTTACCTATTGCTTTATCTTTGCATCATTTTGGAAAAGCAGCAGAAATCTAATATGTTGACTATCCCTTACTTTGCCTGCACAGACTATGATCCAGGAAGCAGTAGATTCCTAAGATGAGTGTCTGCATTTTTCTTTGAACAGAATTTCTGCTCACTTTCAGGTTTACTCATCAATGCCATTCGAAGAAGCATTGTTCTGCTAACAATGTGCCACTTTATTGAATTCTATTAGAGAATTTCACTACAGGTTTAATTATTGTTCACCTTGGTGTCAAGATGCTTTCCCTTTATTAACTAATCATCTACTGGCCCAGCGGGGTTTCTGTAGCCTCCAGGCTTCTCAAGATATGTCAAATCAGATTATCCACCCTTATTTTACATAGATTAAAATTTAAGTTTTCTAAATTCAGTGAAGAAACAATCTCCCACTGCTTAATATATGCAAACTATACCAAAGCATGCATTTACATAACCTGAGTTGAGTTAGTCAGTTGAGATTTGCTAATTAGCTTTGGAAGAGAACATTAGCTTAACCAGAGTAGTAAATAGATAGATTTAATGAATTTTTGATTTTACCTTACAACACAAAGTATTGTACAGTTGTTAAAATAGTTTCTAAATACTAGTTGTAGAATAGAGATCACTGATCATGTTAGGGGGAAAGGATGTCCTGATCAGATTTTATATGCACTTTCATGATGTCATAGTTCAGAATTTATTTTTACTTCAGCAGTTCTCAGAAAGGAAGATTCTATGAACTGGTATGGCCTTGAAATAACAGTTATTTGTAAACTGTTTTTGTTGATTTCAAATCAATATGCTGAGAATTACTTTTATAAAGCCTAGCTTTCTAGAAAGCTTTCATGTTGAAATCTTCTGAAACTTAAAGGTGAGGAATTTTGAAATATCATGAAGTGCCACATGGCATAAAATATGTCAAAAGTATCTTTTGATTTTTAACCAGTTTGAAAACTAGAGTTCTGCCTTTTATAATCTTTCAGAATATCCTTGAGTCCCTCTCAGTTTATATTCTACGAAGCTGTCATTATGTATCCTAGATAATCAATTCCACAATCAATTTTTTTTGTTTTAGAATATAAGCTTTAAATGTATGTCTCAAAATGGTTAATAATTAGATATTTTCTGTTAAGTACATATGATTAGTAATATTTATTACATGAATTAGAAAAAAACTTAGAAGTTACATAATTTACTCACATAAATGAAATGAGTTGGTATAAATGTAAGAGTAAATATTGTGATTCTACTCCATTCCCTGATCTCATTGCAATTACCAATAATAATTTATTTTACATTAATGGATAAATGGAAAATATTTTCTTTACCACCATAGTTGTATAGTTATATCATCTTTTCTGATAGCTTCTGTACTACATTTTTACTTTTAAAAAATGTGACAGTAATTTCTAAAAAAATTTTTTATGACAATTTTATAAAGGAGATCTTACCTAATGAGAAAATATAACTAAGTTATAAATTTAATCTAATTGTATTGGGATGTTGAGCAACTTAAATTTTTCTGAAATTAACTTGGATAAGAATAAGAAATTTTAAGCCTGTCATTTCTTCTCTGTTTTGTTTCTTAGTTATCTTACAATTTGTAGTCTATAACAAAGAAGTTTTCAATTACCTTATTGAAATGTGAATTCCCTTTTAGTTTTCTCTAAGTATATATTTTTATTGCTTATTAGTATGTAAATATGATTAAAAATCTTTGAATGAAGTTCTGATTCATTTGTCTTGTACTTGTGAATCAACAAATCTTGAGTTTACTCTCAGTATCATAAAATCAATCTCACAAAAATATAATTTTATACAATGAAATAAACAGATTAAAAAATTCAAATGAAAGTTCACAGGAATATAATTATTAACTTCCTACTCCAGTGAAAATATATAATTTGCCCATCACCTTTGAAACTTTCCTTCTGCCTCTTTGCAGAAAACTTCATATTGCTTCCTACCCCAGACAAACAAAATTTTATTTCAATTGCCATGGATTATTTTTGCCTTTCTTTGAAACTTGTATAAAACTATGTGAGCTAAATTCAAAAACTTTGTTTTTAAGGAAAGAGTTTTTGAATGAGCTGAGTAAGGTCAATGAGCCATAGAATGTAGAGTAAGAGATGTTGGTATGGCCCCTTTCTTTTTTTCTTTTTTCCCTCCATAAGTAAAACCAAATATTTTTAGTTTGTTAATTTTGGAGAACTGGGCTTGATCTCAAATTATACCTAAATAGCAGCAGGATTTTCTAATCCTCAGGAAATTTGTCGTAAGTTGTTTCCTTGGTTATCTTTGAAATATTTCTAGTCTTGAAGCCCATGAAGTTATAATTGTAGTTAAGTGGACACAGTTTATGTTATAATAATATTAATTTCCATATTACATGGGAAAACTTCTCCTTGATAAAAAAAAATAATATTAGAGAAAAGTATAGTTAAATGGGTGTATCAAACTACTGATCATATAAGGTAAGTTACAGCTCAAATTCTTTGAAGAAATTAGAAGATCTTTGCTTATAAATAAAGTATCCAGCAGATCAGCTCCAGAAACACTTCAGTCTACTCATGTCAAATCTCATCTAGGTATTTAGAGAAAAATGAAAAAAAAATCTGAATTTAGGAAGCAAATGCATATCTTTGTGGTGCAAATTTTCTGCCCCCACCTTCTTTAGAACAAAAGAGTCATTCTTAGACACGCAAATGTTTCTTATCTGAAGGGAAAGTTAAGGAGAAAAGACTATTTAAAAAATGGATTACTGAAAATTCTGTGTTTTTTCAAATAAAGGCAGTCCAACTGTTCTTTAAAACTAGTATATATGACTAAACTTTTGAATAAAAACTAAGATCTTTGTTTATATGTCTATGTGTGTTTTTGTGTCTTACCCCTGTATATTATTATTTTACCTTCTTTTGGTAATGTGAGAATTAATTCACACATAATTGACTTAAAAAAGGTAACTATATAAATTCTAAGCTAAGGAATATAGTAAAAACTGACCCAGTATTCTTCTAGAAACTGTGATCTGAGGTAAACTGTCAATGAGAGCAAATTTAAAGTGCAATGGTTTAATTTGAAACATGCATTTCTTTAGAGCTATAATGTGGCAAGTAATACTTTCATTCTACTGATGTTTATTAATCAGAATTAACTATTTTATCTGAAGAGAAAAGTAACTCACTAGTGTCAAGAGACTTTTGTCACTGGTATCAAGATAGAGCAGGCAAGCCCAAGATGGAGTTGTTATAAGCCCTTGTCACTCAGAAAAGTCAGAATGAGTTTCTTGGTCCAGTGAACTTGCTTTAGTGATAAAGGTTGAAACAGATAAAATGGGAATCTCTAGCAATAATTAGTCTTTCACATGTTTTTGGTAGCTGGAAACTTTCAAGCTAGCCTAAGTTAAATTATGCGATAGTTACAGAGAAGAATCTCCACAAGAAGGGGACGTTCCCCACCTGCCTAGTGAAGGATGGAGCTGAGAGGCAAGGGGAAGCTAGAAAAGTCTTCGAAAGAACACTTAGAGGGAACACAGAAGAGAGACACAAGAGGAGACACATGGAGCAGAGAGACATAAGAAGGAGGGCGTGCTTGTTTAAGCTTGCGCTAGGACTTGGAAGACACACAGAGGAGAGACATGGAAGGAGACACATGGAGTTGAGACATGCAGAGATACTTGGGAAAGACACGGGGAGGAAGATAATGGAAACCATTACCTTGGTTTGAACTGACTCCATCTGATTCTTTGCTGTGGTTCCCCACCAGAAAGTACCTCAGTAGGCTTGTGGCCCACTCAGACATCAGCAACCCTGCTGTAAGTCAACTTTGTTCAACTAGGCATTTACCCACAAGGGGATGGGTAACTTCAGATGTTTTATGGGGAAACTATTATCCCTTCTTCTCTTTTAATGCACACTTCTTATTAAACTTCTTTCACACTTAGAGTAAACTTTGTCTCTATATGGCAGAAGAGAGAAATTCTTTAAATTGTGCAAATGTGGGTGTCCAGGTACCCCTCAGTCTGCACACAAACAGGATAAAGTAAAAAAATGATTTTTTCAGACATAATGATCATACTCACTTAATTCCAAGAATAGATTGTATTGGATATTCCACCTAAAAATGGAAATCTGTTGAATATGAGTTTTGATGGAAGTTTATTTATTTATTTTTTAAAGATTTATTTATTTATGCATCCAAGAACTGGGGTATGGGCCAGAGGTGTGGGGGTGAGAGGATTCACCAGAGACAGAGTGGGGGACAGAACAGGCAGATTGACTGAAATACACTGCTGAGGGGTGCAGTGGGCAAGACAGGAGAGGTCCTTTGCACCATGCGGGTAGCTGCCTGGCCAGTCGGGGATTGAATTCATGCTGCAGAGGCTGCAGAGAGCTTCACAGTGCTGTGCTTAACCCCTTGTGCCACCAGGGAGGCCCTTGATAGGAGTTTAATGCAGGCAATTCTATTTTAAATCTTTTAACACAACTTAGTTAATTTCCCAAATCTCTTTTGAAAAATTAAAATTTTATTAATTTTAATAATGAAGATTCACTGAATATCTAGATCATCCCACTGAAATTACTGAATTTAGGTTTATTTTTAACTTCTCATTGAAAGGGAATTAAAGATTTATTTCTATATGCACAAAAAATTGAAGCACATATTTTAAAAATTATAAAAAGTATTTTTAAAATCTTCCAATATATAGTAATCTAATAGAACACTATTTTTACTATAAGTTAAAATTTAGAAACTAAGATATTAATGTTTAATGGGTTAAGAGTTTTAATTAATATATTAGATTAAAGCTAATGGATATAGGAAACTATTTTTGTTAGAAAAACCTGCTTTCAGTGAGAGACTGACTTTACTAGAATGGAATGGAAGAAATATCAAATAAAGAAGAGGGAGTATGTTATATGTAAGATCAAATGAATTTTTATAAGGACTTTCAAAATTAAATTTTAATATCACTATTACTATTATACTTATCCAAAAGCAAATTTTAATTTCTTTCATCTGCTAAAAGAACAAATGTGTTATTTCACTGTTGTCAGCTTTTAATAACAGATTATAAACTGTTTGAGTAGTCTCCTTAGAAAACAAAGACATTTGTCTTATCAAAATAACTTCATGAGTGTCCTGTCATTTTTACTATCAGGTCCTTAATTACTGTAAGTAAATGTGGTCTTGATTTTAATAAAAAGTTTAATTCTGTTTGCCACATTGGAAGCTTTTATATTTGTTTTTGCGATCATTGTCACTTTGGTTAAATGGGAAATTAAATATTATTTCATAATAATCTGTGTTTTTGTAGTGCTAGGAAGGCACAGACCTGGTTCTCTATCATCCGAGCAGATGGGAAAAGGAGATTCTTGGAGCCCTCAGTGGCTTCTTTAGGCTTTTATTGAGCTTTTACATGTATTGCCACAAGCAGGCACATGGCAGGCAGGGATGCCGGTACTGGGCGGGAGGCCTGCAGGTCTCCCAGCCGGTGGGGAATCTTCACTCTTTACTGGGCTCTCTGGCCTTCTCTGTGCCTCTGTTCTCTTGGCGAATATATATACAGCAGCCAAGGCCCACAAAAGTAAACAATATAACTGAATATCACAATGCATGCACTTAGGACCACAGGGATCCATCATTAATCCTAATGGAGGCCGGGCAGAAATGCCTGACAATCGTTTACCCTACAATATTTTAAAACTTCTAATACTTGTGTTAAAACTAAGCTGAAATAAAAATTCTGTCTTTCAATTGATTAAAAGTGAAGAAATAATGGGAAATCTTAGAAGAGCTCCTAAGTAACTCTGTATTTTTCACCCTTTTAAAAAATTATTTGTATTTATTTATGCATACAACAACTGGGGTGTAGGCCAGAGGGACAGGGGGTGTGAGGATTTACCAGAGACAGAGTGGGGAGCAGAACAGGCTTATCTACTGAAATACACCACTGAGGGGAGCAGCGGGCAAGACAGGAGAGGTCTGCTGTGCCATGTGGGTTAACTTGCTGGCCAGATCAAACTCATGTCACAGTAGCTGGCAATAGCTTGATAGTGCTGAGACTTTAACCCCTGTGCCACCAGGGAGACTCCATTCCCCTTTTCTTGTGGTAATAGATACATTAAATGAATTAGACCTTTTTGATGTATTGAAAATTCATGGAAAGCATTTTCACATAAGAAATGTTTGATCTTCTTAACATTTATGTGGAAATTAATATGCCTATTCTAAAATAATGTGAAATTTCTTAAAATCTGATATGTTTTGATATAATATTATTACTTGTCAATTCCGGTTATTATACTAAAATATTGTATGCCACAAAGTTGAACAAACTTTCTTTTCAAGTGCATTGTAATCAAATCTTTAACTGTGGTCATTTAAAAGTCTTTTGCCATTTACAGAGGTTCTATTACTTTATATTCAGAGAAATTCACAGGAAAGGATTTTTTTTTTTTTAAAGATTTATTTATTTATTTATACAAGCACTGGGTACAGTCAGAAGTGCGGGAGGGTGAGAGAATTCACCAGAGCCAGAGCGGGGAGCAGAGCAGGCAGAAGGACCGAAGTACACTGCTGAGGGGAGCAGCGGGTGGAGAGGTGGCAGGAGAGGTCTGCGCGCCATGTGGGACCCTCCTCTGGTGGCCGGGGAGCAGCCGGGGATCCAACCGGCGCTGCAGAGGCTGCGGGCAGCTTCGCAACCCAGTGCTCAACCACTGCGCCACCGGGGAGGCCCCCACAGGAAAGGATTTTGATAAATATTCTAAAATACAAATTTGTCATGAAGTTGGAAGAGGATAGAAATTGCAGATATGATGAAAAAATCTAGACTAATAAAAATTGCTAAGAAGACAGATTTTTCTACATGGGACTGAATGAACTATGGAGAACTAATATGATTTTTAATGACTTCTGTTTGAAAAATTGCTTTTTCATGTTTTGCTTTTTCTAGATTTACAAAACTTTCTTTTTGTTTAAGTTGATGATGCCCTACAGCAATGGTAAATTATATCTTTTTTTGTGACAGAACTGAAATGTTTCCTTTTCTTTCTCTCTTACAACCTCAGACTGTGAAAACTTTTAGTGAGTATTCTTATACCTCATGGTATTGTGTTTATTTGCATAAATTCTATAAAACCCTCTTTTTCTCTTTAATGAAGTATTGGAAATAATGGTGTATTGCCAAGGCTTTGATTGGAACACTGTATTTGAGACCAGACCACTTTTAGGTACTAGATTGATCTCTCAGAGCCAACAAAGAGAAAACAGCTTGATTCCCTGCTTACAGGCTTCCAGGAGGTCTATAATGAAAAGGCAAAGAAGGTCATGCCTTGCCAGGCCCTAAAGTCTCAGGGCATCTTTTGTAGCTTGATAAGAAAAACTTAATAAAGATACAGGTAGTCTGGGCAGAAACTTAACGTCAGTAGGACTCCTGAGCCTTGAGAGACTGGCCATTTTAAGAGCTCAATCTCAGATTTCTTATGAAATTTCCAGCAAAGCAAATTAAGAGTTTATATGCTTATTTCTTTTTGCTGCACTTATTAAAAAAAAAAAAAATAAAAGCAAAAACAGACCAGCGTTATTGGATGTAGAGTTAATTTTCAAATGAATTAGTTTTACTGTAATGATTTGGCAAGATTGTGGTGCAAGTGGAGAGAAAAATGTTTTTCAGTAGCATACATTTTTTGTGGACATCATAGTCCAGTCTTCATTTTTGAACTTTTTAGTTTATTGATATAATGGACTGGATCCTAACTTTTTCTAATATCTGCCTATGACTTTCCAAACAATATTTCCAGCTTTTCTCCTTGACTTGGAATGATAGATCTGAAACTTTCCTTTTTATGAAAACATGCATACTGGAAATAGAGAACTTGTTATCAATTTCAGAGAGAGCCTAACAATAGTTGTGCATTGGCAATCTTTTTGACTTGCTATTTTTCTAAACACTTGATTGCATCCAGCTGCAAATGGGGGAAGCACTGCCTGCCTCAACCCATCTGAGGATGCTTCATTGCTGACATATAGGCATCTTCTTGACTTGCTTGCCACAGGAATTTATGCTGGACTTATGATTTGCTTCAATTTTTAATGCTTGATTTTCTTTTCTTTTTCCCCATAAAAATGCCTTTTATCATGGCTTGCATGATCAACATTTAACTTTGATGCCACCTACAAAACTGCTTCCAGAAATTGAACACAACTCTTTAAATGGACTGATCCTATTCTCAGGTCTGAAGGGCTGTTATTTGAAATAAACTCCTCAACTTCTGAATTGTAGAATTTCCTTAGAATTTCCAAAGATGGCACTGAAAGGAAGCACAAATTTGCTACCCAAAAATATGTCTTACTGGAAAAAGTTTGATTTCACTGAAGGGGTTCCGAAGATTAGGTAAAAGCTACTTTTGAAAAAGACTTTTACATGTGAACTTCGTTGTACAGACAGTGTTCTAGAAGACCTACTTTATCTCTTTTTCAGTGGAGAAGGCAGAACCTAAATCTGCATGCCTTTATTTACTGTGTCTTCTTTGGTAAACTCTCTAATTTACCCTCCCTTTTTTTCACCCTGCAACCTCCCTTGTCATGGCTAAGCTATTTAAGATCGCATCTCAAAGACGTGTTAGAAAGCTAGGTATGCTGGGTCTCTCATATGTATATAGTAGGCACACATGTTATAGTTAAACATCTTTTTAGCCATTCCATTTCCAATTATCAATCTGCCTGGTGCTTATTGATTACTTTCTAATGTAAGAGAATACAGAGAATTGTGGGATGATTTTCTTTGTGACCCAAAACCCACTGAAATTTTGCTTTATGTTTTTTTACTCCTAAGAATTCTTTTTTATATTTTGAATACCAGTTCTTTAGAAGATAGATGTATCACAAATGTTTTGCCCTATTCTGTGGCTTAATTTGACAGTTTCTTAAAGGGGATGGACATTGAAGAACACAAAACTTTAACGTTGATGAAATACAGTTTATCAATATTTTATTTTATGGTTCCTATTTTCTTTGTATATATACATGTTGCCTAACTTAAGTTTATTAAAGTTCTCTCCTTGCTCTTTTTTAGATTTTTTTTTTTTTACATTTAAAGGACAGGTTTATTAGGAAAAGGAGAAAGGAAATCAAGCCACCTGCATAATCTCAGGTGGGCAGGAGAGCTGTTTTCTCCTAGAAATATTATAGCTTTTGAATTTAAGAGTATGCTCCATTTTATTTTACATTTTGTGGAGGCATAGATGCAGTATTCATTTAAATTTTTAGTGACTTGTTTGTATATATAAATACATTATATTTTTAACTGTTTCTTGCAAATTTGTAAATTCACTTACTAATTTGGTAAAATTTAAAAGAATTTCTTATTAATGCTATTGTGTTGCTTGTAAATATAAAGATTTTAATTCCTTATGTATGTCTTTTATGTATTTTTCTTTCCTTATTGTTCTGGTTAAAACCTCTGATACAACATTTAATAGAACTGATGACATCAGAAGTCTTTGCATCTTTATAGTCTTAGGTAAAAAGTATTTATTATTATAACTTATTATGAGGCTAGTCAAAATTTGTTTTGTAGGTGCAATTCATCTAGTAAAGATGTTACTGTTTATTCTCAAATTTCTATGAATTCTTACTATGTATAGCTTCTGAAATTTGTCTAATACCTAATTCTGGATTATTGAGAGATTATATGGTTTTCTCTTTTATAAATATGGTGAATTATGCTGCGTAATTTTCATCTCTATTTATTGAGTAAACACCACATAGTCATGATGTATTATACTTTTTATAGATTGTTGGATTCTACTTGTTATGATTTTGTTACTGAGATTATTTTTATGATTTATTATCATAATTTATATTTTGCCTTTTTTATCTTTTCTGGTTTAAATTGATCATTTTATTTGATTCAATTTCATCTCTCCTCTTTGCATATCAGCTATATTATTTTTAAAAATGTTAGTGGCTGACCTAAAAGCTGTAATGTAATGTATTAACCAATCTAAGTCAACCATCAACAAAAACATATCACTTCACAGGTGGTGTAAGCATATTATAATAGAGTATTGCTAATTCCTCTAACCCGCTTTTACTTTCATTCCTTTCACTTATTCACATGCTATAATTGTGTAATGCATTGCAGTAATTTAAATATATTATAACTATATTATATTAATTGAAAATAATAGCATTTCTTGCAGAGTAGGTCTATTTATGATGAATTTCCTCAGTTTTTATTCATCTGAGAAGTCCATCTTTCCTTCATATTTGAAAGATAATTTTAAGGAATAATTGGTATACTTCTCTTCTAATACTTCCACTCTATTCCCTTCCTGCATGTATGATTTCTAATGAGAAGTCTGCTGTCATTCTTATTTTTTATTTTCTTTAGGAAATTTCCCTCCTCTAACATCTTCAAGGTTTTCATTTTTCCTCCCACTCTGCTTCTTCAAGATTTTCTTTTCTCCTCCCCGTTTTGGCTTCTTCAAGATCTTCTTTTTGTTCTTGATTTTCTGTAATTAGGATACAGTTTTCCAAAATGTAGATTTTTTTTTTTAATTTTACTTAGCTATATCTGAACAACTTGGATCCATCATTTGGATCCAATTTTCTAAAATTTTTAGTTTTTTTTTAAGTTTTATTTATTTTTATACAAGAACCAGGGTACGGCCAGATGCGTGGGAGGGTGAGAGGATTCATGAGAGACAGAGCAGGGAACAGAACAGGCATACTGAAGAAACACATTGCTGAGGGGAGCAGTGGGTGAAACAGGAGAGATCTGCTTCGCCATGTGGGATTCTTGCCGGTGGGCCAGAATTGAACCTGGCTACAGAGGCTGCCAACAGCTTTACAGTGCGACGCTCAACCACCTGTGCCACCAGGGAGGCCCTAAAATTTTTAGTTATTATGAAAATATTTCTTTTGCTCTGTTATTTCTTATCTTTTTTTAATTGCAGTTGCACACATATTGCATGATTTTAAATTCTCCCACAGTTCTTGGATATTATTTTCAGATTTTCTTTTTTTGCATTAATTTTTTCTGTTTGCATATTAGTTTGGAAAATTATATTAGGCTATATTGAAGCTTACTGATTCTTTCCTTGGCTGTGACCAGTACACTATTCACAGTAGACATCTTTTTTTTTTTTATGTTACAGGGTTTTTGATCTAGCATTTTCTTCCTTATGTTAGAGTCAGGAGAAATGCTCTTCCCCAAGCGCAATAAGTCTCTGGTGACATCCCTTTTTTAATTTTTAATTTTTTACATCATTGTTTATTTTTAAACAATATTTGCTTCCCCCCACCCCCTCAGGTGTAGTCCCCATAGAGTTTCCTTCACCAATGCACCTGTGCACCATCACCTCAGTCCCCTGTGCTCCTCCCTCCCTCACTCTGATCCCTCTCCCTCCTCCTCCTTTGCAGTATGTCTCTGACTTATATTTGTCTGTTTTTGTTTTATTGTGTTTTGTACTGTTATTATTTTTTTTACACTGATGTCTTATTTGGTTTCCCTATATTCCTTTTATAAGTGAAACCATCCAATATTTTTCTTTTCCTTCTGGCTTATTTCACTGAGCATGATTCCTTCTAGCTCCATCCACATTGGTGACATCCTTTTAATTGGAGAGCAGGCATTTGTAACAGAGCACACTCTGGATATATTTCATAACTGCTACTCTGCACTCCCTCCTGCCATTGTCAAGAAGAAATTTTTCTTGGCTCTTTGCTATGAGAAACTGGTGAGGTTCCTAGAGAAAGTGCAATCTCCCCTCATGCCCGAGACTGCAGTCCCACAGAGTTTCTCAAGTTACTTTAAACTCAATATCCAGTATAATTCATCAAATTTGCCATTTAGTGTTATTGACATTTTATAGCTCCAGGAATGCTGACTTCAGCTGTGGTTCTCTGAATTTGCCTGTCTGTCCATATTTTTAGGTAACAATTTGTCCTGTTACTTCAGATCTTCCAGGGGCCCAAGAAAATATATTGATTTTCAACTTGATCATATTGTCATGATTTCAGGATGAGAGTGATGACAGCTAAGATCTTTCATGATTGAATTGAAAATAGTAGTCATAACGTTCTAGTATGATAACTTTGCCACTCTTTGGTATCAGGGCTATACTGTCCTCAAAAAATATTTGTAATAATTCCTTCCTCATACATTTTTTGAAATATTTTTGTGTAAGAACAATATTTTTCTTTCCTAAATACTTGATAAAAATTACCAAATTATCAAAGCTAAATAGGCAAGGTGCTTAATTACATATTCAGTTTATTTAATAGATTTAAGGTTTGTAAGATTTTTCTATTTCTCTTGTCAGTTTTCTAAGTTCCAAACTTGGTAATTCTGCATTTTTCCAAAGACTATTTCTATTTTGTTGCTTAACTTATTGATTTGAAGTTGCTTATCATATATCTTTATGGCCTGAGTGTTCTGTAATAATAATCAATGTTTTAATCCTGCTATTGTTAATCTTAGCTCTCTTTTTCCTCATCAGTGTTCACAGAGGGTTATAACTTATATTAATATTTTTAAAGATTTATTTATTTATGCATACAAGAACTGGGTATTGGCCAGAGGTGTGGGGGTGAGAGGATCCACCAGAGACAGAGTGGGAAACAGAACAGGAAGACTGACTGAAATACACTGCTGAGGAGAGCAGCTGGCAAGTCAGGAGAGGTCTGCTGCACCATGTGGGCAGCTCCCTGGCCAGGGATCAAACTCGTGCTGAGTGACTATGGATTGCTTCATAGGTTATGTGTTACCTCCTTTTGCCACCAAGGAGGTCCTAACTTGTATTAATATTTTAAGGAACCAACTTTTCAATTTGTTATTTTTATATAAGATTGACAGTCTTAGATTTTAGTCCTTAATTTCTTCCATTTGTTTTATTTGCTTTGGGTATAATTTGCTCCATTTTGGAACTTCTTAAGGTGGAGAGTTAAAATAATTTATTTTATGTTTTTCTTTTTTTTGATATTGGTACTTAAAGATATGTTTCCCTTAAAGAACTGATTTAGTTGAAGGGCCTCCCCTGGCGGTGCAGCAGTTGAGCGCTGGGCTGCGAAGCTGCCCGCATCCTCTGCAGCGTCGTCGGTTCAATCCCCAGCCAAGGGCGAGGTCCCACATGGCGTGCAGACCTCTCCTGCCGCTCCCACTGCTCCCCTCAGCAGTGTATTTCGTCAGTCTGCCTGTTCTGTTCCCCGCTCTGGCTCTGGTGAATTCTCTCACCCTCCCGCGCTTCTAACTGTACCCAGTGTTTGTATAAATAAAAAAAAAAAAAAAGAACTGATTTTAGTTGAAGCTTACAAGTCTTTATGTTTCAATTTTATATTATTCACTCAAAAGTCTTGTGATTTTTCCCTGTCTACTATTTATTTAAAAACATGTTGTTTAAGTTCTAATATTTGAGAATTTTCTTCATAGTTTATTTCTATTAATTTCTGGTATAAATCCTCATAGCCTAAGTACATACTCTGTAAGAGTCAATCATTTGCAATCTATTGAGATATATTGTTGTCTAGGTACATATTTATCTTGATGCATGTTCTATTTGCATGACATTTTTTTACAGTATAATGTTAATGTAAATTAGATTAGAATAGTTGATAATGTTTTTCACATCTTCTGTATTTGTGCTGTTTTTGTACAAGTTTTATAAACTTGGTTAGATCCTTTATACTCAACTGGGTTGTTAGGCAAAATTACCCAAACCAGGACCTGAAAACTAACTGAAGGTGGTAAGAAAATTTGCATTTCTGAAATAATGACTTTAAGAACTGAACTATTTTCTCTGTTAATAATAATGCATTCTGTAATATATTAATTTCACTTTATAGTTTTTGTGAAAAACAGTTAACTTCAAATTAAGATAAATTCTGTTCTTTGGGTAGATTTTAATGTATTCAGTGAAAATGTTCATTATGTGGATCTTAGGAATGGCAGGTGAGAAGACACAGCTCCCAGTACCTAGTAATATGAATAAACTATTTTAGGAATTTTCAGATTTATTGTGTTTAGTTGTAATTTTATTTATTTATTTATTTATTTATTTATTTATTTATTTAAGATTTTGTTTGGTATGTGTGAATTCAGTGGAGTGTGTTTTTTAAACATGGGAAGCTTTTATTTATTTTTTTAAAGATTTATTTATTTATGCAAGAACTGGGGTTCAGATCAGTGGCACAGGAGGGTGAGAGAATTCACCAGAGACAGAGTGGGGAGAAGAACAGGCAGACGAACTGAAGACACTGCTGAGGGGAGCAGCGGGTGAGGCAGGAGAGTTCTGCCACACCATGTGGGAATCTCCCTGGCTGGTCAGGAATCAACCTCGTGCTGCAGAGGCTGCAGACAGCTTTACAGTGTGGTGCTCAACCTGCTGGGCCACTGGGGAGGCCCAAGTTGTATTTTTATAAGTTGATGTCATTGAAACATACTTTTCCTCCACCAACAGTTTTTCCGTTATTTTAAAATGCATTCTTAAATTTGTTGAACAGAAAAAATAAATATATTATTCAATAGTCAGAGCTTTTGAAGTAATGTCCTTGTAGACTCAGAGTACAAACAGTAGGATGGATCTCTAGAGAAGACTTTGGGTAGGTCTATGGTAGGAGCAGAGGAGTGATAGGAAAGAAAGTACCAGTCAGTAGCTGTGAGACATCATTCTGCTTGTGAAGGTGACATAGCCCCAACAAAATTTGGTTATCATTCCTTTAGCAAAGCATTTTGTCCAAAAATCATTCTAAAGCTACATTTAGGATCTATTTATTAAGTATTCACTTAAGAAATTATATCATTATTTACTGAGGTAATAGTAGTTTATACCTCTATATAATTTAGGGATATGAGTCATACTACTTAAGATGTATGTTACCATATCATGCCTGCAACCAAAGAACCAATAATTCCAATTTGACAGAAACAAGTGAAGTAGAATTTTGAAAATTAGTTATAAAAGTGTTTATTATGTGGATTTTGATTTCAATGGTATTGATCAATGTGAGGGCTGTGATAAAGCTTGCAGAGGAACTGGAAGGTAAGCCAGGATCCTCACCTTAATACCTCTTGGGAAATTATAAATTTAAAACACTAATCTTTATGCATTGAAGCAATTCTAATTTGTTATTTTATGTTTCAATTCAAGAGTGTGTATGTGACTATCTAAGACATCAGGCAAGTGATTCAGAAGGTTTTCAACAAATGGTTTCTTTTATTATGCTCCACAATATCTGACTGGGCACTATTGGAAAAATGTGATTTTTAGATTGTCAATTTAGAAAGATTTTTCATTCTAAACTTAAACTTACAGTTTTAGACACTAAACACAGCATGATTAATCTATTGATTGATTGCATTGAACTAAATATCATGTCTAATGAGTGATCTCCACTCAATATACAACATTTTCTCTCATTATTTTCTTAGCATTAATGTAGTTTTTAACCAACAAATATATAAATATTAGTACTGTTTTAGTATTTCTTACAAATGTATATAATCAAAAATCAAATCTGTAAATAATTTGTGCCACTATTGAATTTGTTTATTTCATGTCTAAAAGACATGGCCATACTTTAAAGATAGTCTATAATTTTTTTTTGAGTCTCTAAGAACACCCAAGGATATATCATTTTTACTAGTTGATAGGCTGTTATTCTTGATTATTACTCTTCCTACTCTCCAGAACAAAAAATTCTTCTTTTCTACTTAAAATTTATCTGCATTATGTTTTATCCTCCACTATGTGCTCTTTCATTGGTTTGACCTATTTGTAGTTGTCATAGTTTAATTTACCAAAAAAGAAAACCTCATAAATGCTCTGTGTCATTTTTTATATATGTAATATAAAAATCCTAAAATGGTTAAAATTTATTCTATTATTTATTTATCAGAGATATATTGTTTAATTATGTGAGTATATTTCCCTTGAATATACTTTTAAAAATTTTGTTTAATATTTTTAATTTTTTTCTCTAGTGAAAATATGTAATTATTCTGTTGTTTATTTTAAAATATCACAAGGAGATTATGAATTGACTATGTTAAGCTTATAAATGAATTGAAAAATATATTTCATAGTAATTAGTCTTAGAATTTGGAATTTTTTTAGAATATAACATCTTATGAAGAAAATCTCACAACAAATGAACAAATAAAGGATTGTTGGAATCAAATGAACTAGAAAAGCTGGAAAAAAGTTTGGAAAAAATCAGTTAACTATGCGTATTGCAGCACTATTTACAGTAAGTACAACCTGAACACAACTCAAATGTCCCAAAATAGATGACTACATCAAGAAGATGTGGTATATATACACAATGGAATATTATTCAGCAATAAAAAAAGATAAACTCATGCCATTCACAGCAAGGTGGATGGAGCTAGAAGGAATTATGATCAGTGAAATAAATCAGAAGGAAAAAGAAAAATATTGGATGTTTCACTTATGGGAGGAATATAGGGGAACAATTTAAGACATCAGTGTAAAAAATAATAACAATACAAAGCACAATAAAACAAAAATAGACAATTATAAATCAGAGACATCCTACAGGGGAGGAGGAGGGAGAAGGATCAGAGGGAGGGAGGGAGGAGCACAGGGGACTGTTGCTATGGTGCACAGGTGCATTGGTGAAGGAAATTCTATGGGGACTATACCTGAGGGGGTGGGGGAAGCAAATATTGTTTAAACATGAACAATGATGTAAAAAATAAAAAAAAATATTTAAAAAGAAAAAAAATCAGTTAACTATCAGAAAAACTTAGATTTTAAATTAAAATAGTCACATATTCCAGATGACTTAGTGATTTAAATAATTAGAAATGCCAGTGATCAAATCAAGATATTGTCAGAGGAGGTTCCTTGCTTCACTCCTTGGAGAATAATTTGAAAGTCAATCAGGCCAGTACTATATCCAGACTGTCCTGTGACTTGGGACAAAGCTGAAGCATTTCTTGAACATAAGAGACCAACATGTATCATATCAAATGGACATTGAAGAGATTCATAACTGATGGAAAATAGAAGTGGGTATAGAGGAATACCTGGAGGATGTGGTCTAGGGCAGTGAGGCTGCCATACAAATTGTTGCACTCTGTTTGATTTCTGGCTAAGGGGAGGGGAGAATTGAGCAGAGTGGTGTCACAGACTTTGACTGAGGACAAACACATAAGAAGCTGAGGAATTCCCAGTGGGGCTTGTCACCATGAAATGAACAAAGACAATATGCTGGACTACAGTCACTCTACTCCACCTCTTTGACTGTTACTAACCTTGTGAAACATATTGACAGATTGCAGAGAATCAGGACTGAAAACCCAGAGAGGAAGGATATTGGTGGTAAAATGCACATTAACCAATTTCTATCTCACATAACATTTCCACTAGTGACTGGACCCCTCCAACCCTCGGTTCTACCCACTGACTCACCAGCTTAAGATCAGTTCTCCAAACTTAGTTCAGAAAAACAAATGACAACAACAACAACAACAACAACAACTAAAATGAAGTAAAAGCACACCATTACCTGCTGGAAAAGTAGAATACTGCAAATATATAAGTGACTGCTATAGATACTTTGGAAAAAATAGGTAAATATAAAGTAGCAAAATGGGGAGCCAAAAATACAATGCACATTGATCTTTAAGAGAATGAGTTATTATAAGAAGAAATCAATTTTCTGGAATCCAATCACAAAAACATGGAATATTTTATCTTCCTTTGTGATATAGTTAAAAATTATCATCACAATTAAATTCAAAGTACTAGAAGAAAACATAGAAAAGCCAGTCAAAGTGATAAATGAGAACTCTGAAAATTTAGTCAAAGAGATAATGGTTTATCTTTTCCTATAATGGTTTATAGGGAAAAAAAAGTGAGCTGTGAAATAAAAAAGGGATAGAAAACATAAACTGAATATTTAAATAAGAAAATAAGAGAATTGTAGTGTGTAAATGATCAAGAGTTGAGATTAAAAAATCTGGAGAAGCTATGGGAGAAGAATAAACTAAATGGAGAACTAAATCAGTGACCTTAAAAATAATAATATACAAAGAACTTAGACACAATAAGTTCCATATGTAGAAGAAAAATGAAGAATGACATAAAGAACTATCCAACTCCACTAGGGAAGGCAACATAAGGATAGTGTGTAATCCAGAAGGGGAAGAGTAATAGAAGGGAGCAGAGAACTTATTCAAAGAAATAATATAGGAAAATTTCCCAAACCCAGGGAACAAATTAATAAGTCTACAAAGCTAAAAGATCATCTGGTTATCAAAATATAATGAGACCTACATCAAGACACATAATAGTGAAATGACAAAAATGTCAAGACATAGAAAGATATATTGAAAATGGCTAAGAGTAAAAAAAGCTTGTAACTTATAAAGTTGCTTCCATTAGGCTTACACATCAGACTTGCTAAGGAAAAGCTATAGGTAAGGAGACAATGGAATGTATTCAAAATATACAAAATACTTAATATTTAATATTAAGTATTAATAGATAATATTCAAAATACTTAAACATAAAAACTGTCAGCTAGTAATATATCCTGCAAGACATTCCTTCAGGTAGGAGGAAGAAATAAATACCACCCCAACAAACAAAATATGAAGGAGTTTTTGAACAACTCTCATATAAGATACATTTTAGGAAAATCTCATAACTACATTAAAAAGAAGAAAGTTCACAAATAATTGAACAGGAAATAAAACCAGAAAACTGAAAGTATAATGGTAGTCGTAAATCCTTATATATCAGTAATTGCCCTTGATGTAAATGATCTGAGCTCATTAATCAAGAGACACAGAACTAGGAGTTGAATCAGAAAAGAACAACACAACTTTCTGCTATCTCCAGGAGTCATATTTGAACTCTACAAAGAAACAGAGGTTCAATGTAAATGGTTGGAAAATGTAAGGACAGCCATATTTATATAAGATAAAATAGATACATAGTGAAAAAGGGTAGCAAACTATAGAAATGAAGATTGTATAGTGATTAATGGACCAACACATCAAGAAGACAAAAAAATTATCAATGCATATTCACCAATGAAAGAACATCAAAATAGATAAGGCAGCTAATATCAAATCAGAAAATAGGCATTGGCAGTACACACAAAAGTCGTAGGATATGTAAACACTTCATTTCATCAATGAATAAATCAATTAAATCATCTCAATCAGAAAATAAACAAGGAAGCAATGACATTAAATGAGGAATTAGGTCACAAGAGATTAATGGATATTTGTAGTGCACTGCACTCCAAAAATCTGAGAACATATTCTTCTCAAGTTCACATAAAACATTGTACAGAATAGACTATATGATGGGTCATAGAAAGTATCAATTAATTAAAAAAGATTGAGATCTTATCAAGTGTCTTTGTTGATCACAATGGTATTGAACTATATCCACCAGAACAAGAAAGCAATAACCCTTTAATATATGGACAATGAATAACAAACTACTAAATCACTATTGGGTTAATGACAAATCAAAGAAGACATTAAAAAACAAATGAAAGTGAAGACATGAACAATCAGAACCTATGGGACACAGAAAAAACAGTACTCAGAGGAATGTATATAGCAATCTGGGCATCATCAAGAAATTAGAGAGAGTTCAAATAAATAATCTAACCATGCATGTTAATACAGTAAAGAATACCAAACAAAATCAAAGCCAGATTTTAGAACAGGGACCTTTGTTCAATAAAGACTGCTTGAAATTGGCAGAAGGCTCATCGTGGAATCAGAGGGAGAAGGTTCCTTGCGCAGGCAGAGGTGAGCTGAAGGCCCCCACAAGCCTGGTCCCACCTGGCAGGAAGTTGGAGCCCAGAGGGGCATCCAGTTTTTTTGGAACCCAGAGTGCAATCCAGCTGCCCCACCTCCAGGGAAGTTTGTGGGACTTCAAGTCACACCTTTGTAATTATACACTGAAGGAGGAAATATTCTGTGAAAGCGACAATTAACATACTCAAAGTACAACTGCCTCACTATACTTCTGGCATAACAGTATTTGACTAATTTGGACCACCAGTTTCCAAAAATCCACAAAGAGCACACCAAAAAGATGCCAGCCAATACCAGCGGCACAGTGTCCCAATGCATATGGCAAATTAGAAAACAGGCAGCAGGGAGAAGAAAAACTACATGCAACCTAGCAACTCCTCAGGAAAAAGACACACCACAAAAAGAAAACCACCCACCATATTGCAATGACAGTGACTTGGAAGAACTTCTGAGCCTTCCAGAAAGAGAATTTAAAATTGCTGTGATTGAAAAACTGACAGAAGTCATAAAGGCAAACAATGATAAGGGGAAAAGAATCAATGATCAGAAGAATGAAATTGAGTCCCTAAAGAGGGAAGTAAAAGAAATGCAGGAGATCAAAGAATTAATGGAGGTGCTAAAGAATTCTGGGAAAAGCAATGAAAGCAGAAGATGAAATGGAAGAACGAATAAGTACTCTTGAAGACACAGAAATAAAAAGAACCAAAACAGAAAAGGAAAGAGAAGTATGAAGGAAAAAGACCAAAGAAAGACTTTGGGAACAATCTGACTCCATGAGGAAAGGAAATATAAGAGTTATAAGGATCCCAGAAGGAGAGGAGAGAGACCTAGGAACAGAGAAAATGTTCAAGGAAATAATTGAAAAGAACTTCCTAAACATGAAGGAGCTGAAAATAGACATACAAGAAACAAGAAGAACACCAAACTTCCATGACAAAAGGAAAAATACAGCAAGACACATATAGTAAAGCTCCCAAGAATCCAAGAAAAGGAAAAAATAATGAAGCTGACAAGAGGGAAGAAACAGATAACATTCAAAGGAAAACCAATCAGGCTGACATCAGACTTTTCCGAAGAAACACTACGGGCAAGGAGAGAATGGAGGGACAGGGTCAACAGGCTCCAAGACAACAAATGCCAACCAAGAATACTCTATCCTGCAAAGCTTTCCTTCCTCTATGAAGAAAGAATAAGGACCTTCCCGGATAAACAGAAACTCTGGAATTTCATTACGACTAAACCCCCACTTCAAAAAATACTGCAAGGAGTCCTAAAGCCAGAACCAACAGAGGGATGAATAACAACGAAAGAAGGCCAAAAAAAAAAAAATGTTATTAAAAGAATAAATAAATAAAACCAGAGGAAAGACAAACACAATGGCAAATACAGATGCAAACATATCAATATTAATTATAAATGTAAATGGACTAAACTCTTCAATAAAAAGACACAGAGTCTCAGGCTGGATTAAGAAATACATCCCAAACTTTTGCTGTCTCCAGGAAACATATTTAACTACAAAAGATAAAAATAGACTCAAAGTTAAAGGATGGAAAACAATCCTACAGGCAAAAAAGAAAGCAGGAACAGCTATACTTATATCAGATAAAACAGATTTCAAACTCAAAAAGGTAAAAAGATACCCCAATGGTCACTACATTATGATCAAGGGGACAATACTTCAAGAAGAAATAACACTCATTAACATATACTTACCAAATGAAGGAGCACCAAAATATATCAGACAAAGATTATCATCTTTGAAAACAGACATCAGAGAAAACACATATTTAGTAGGAGACTTCAACATACCACTATCAAAAATGGATAGATCAACGAGACAAAAAATAAGTAAAGACACTAAAGTTCTAAATACAGATCTAGAACACTTGGGCTTAACAATTATTATCTACAGAACACTAATCCCAAAAAAATCTGAGTACACAATTTTATCAAGTGCACACAGATCATTCTCCAGGATCAATCGCATACCGAGACACAAGACAAACATCAACAGTAACACCAAGATCGAAATCATACCAACCATCTTCTCTGACCATGAAGGCATCAAACTAGAAATAAATCACAAAAAAGAAGGCAAGGAACACTCCTACTTCACAGAGATTGAAACCCATACAACTGGAAGACCACTAGACTAATGAGGAGATCAAAGAAGAAATTAAAAAATTCTTTGAGTTGAATGACAAGAAGGATACCAATTTCCTAAATGTATGGGATGCAGCAAAAACAGTAATAAGAGGAAAATATATAGCAAGAGGATCACATCAAGAAACAAGAAAGAACTCAAAAGAAACAACCTAATCTCAAATCTCAAAGAACTAGAAAAAGAACAACAAAAAAATTCCAAAACTGGTAGAAGAAAAGAAATAATGAAAACCAAAGCAGAAATAAATGAAATCGAAACTAAAAAAACAATCTAAAAGATCATTGAATCAGGGCCTCCCCTGGTGGTACAGTGGTTGAGTGCTGGGCTGTGAAGCTGCCCGCAGCCTCTGCAGCACTGGTTCGATCCCTGGCCACAAGCGAGGGTCCCACATTGTGAGGAGACCTCTCCTGCTGCCTGCTGCTCCCCTCAGCAGTGTATTTCATTGGTCTGCCTGTTCTGTTCCCCGCTCTGGCTCTTGTGAATTCTCTCACCCTCCTGTGCTTCTGACTGTACCTAGTGCTTGTATAAATAAAAACAAAACAAACAAACAAACAAAAAAACCCAAAAAATCAATGAAACCAAAAGCTGGTTCTTTGAAAAAATAAATAAAATACACAAACCCATAGCCAGGTTCACAAAGGAAAAACGGGAGAAAGCACAAATAAACAGGATCACAAATGAGAGAGGAGAAATCACAACGGACACAGCAGAAATCAAAATAATAATCAGAAACTGCTATGAAACAAGTTCAACAATCTAGAAGAGATGGACAAATTCCTACAACTCTACAATCACCCAAAGCTAGATAAAGAAGAAATGGAACACCTAAACAGACCAATTACAAGCAGCAAAATTGAAATGGTAATCAAAAACCTCCCCATAAATAAAAGCCCAGGACCTGATGGATTTACAATTGAATTCTACCAAACATTCAGAGATGAATTAATGCCTATCCTTCAAAAACTTCCAAAAAATTGAGAAGGAAGGGATAATACCAAACACGTTCTATGAAGCCAACATTAACTAATACCAAAACCAAACAAGGACAACACACAAAAAGAAAACTACAGGCCAGTCTCTCTAATGAACACTGATGCAAAAATCCTCAATAAAATTTTAGCTATCAGAATCCAACAATGTATCCATAAGATAATTCACCTCGACCAAGTAAGATTCATTCCAGGGACACAAGGAGGGTTCAACATCCGAAAATCAATCAACGTCATCCAACACATCAACAAAAAGAAATATAAAAACCATATGATAATATCAATAGATGCTGAGCAAGCTTTTGACAAAGTACGACACCCATTCATGATAAAAGCCCTTGAAATTCTTGGGATACAAGGAACATACCTCAACATCATAAAGGCCCTGTATGTCAAGCCAACAGCCAGTATCATTCTCAATGGTGAAAAGCTGAAAGCATTTCCACTAGGATCTGGAATAAGACAAGGATGTCCACTCTCACCACTGCTTTTCAATATAATAATGGAAGTCCTAGCCAGAGCAATAAGACAAGAGAAAGACATACAAGGAATCCAAATAGGAAAAGAAGAAGATAAACTATCACTATTTGCAGATGATATGATAATATACATAGAAAACCCCCAAAACTCCACAGAAAAACTAATTCTACTAATCGATCAGTTCAGTAAAGTGGCAGGATACAAAATCAACACGCAAAAATCAGCAGCCTTCCTATACACACACAATAAATATGAAGAAGAAGAAATCGAAAAAACCATCCCTTTTATTATTGAAACAAAAAAAAATCAAATATTTGGGAATAAATCTAGCAAAAGAGGTAAAGGACCTATACAAAGAAAACTATAAAACATTCTTAAAAGAAATAGAAGAAGACACAAAGAAATGGAAAGACATCCCCTGCTCATGGATTAGAAGAATTAACATTATCAAAATGGCCATCCTTCCAAAAGCAATATACAGATTCAATGCTATTCCAATAAAAATTTCAATGACATTCTTCAAAGAAATAGAACAATTATTGATGAAATTCATATGGAATCACCAAAAACCCTGACTAGCCAAAGCTCTTCTGAAAAAATAAAAAAAGAAGGGAATGGAGGCATTACACTCTCAGACTTCAAACTATACTACAAAGCCATAACATCAAAACTGCATGGTATTGGAACAAGAACAGACACATGGACCAATGGAATTGAATAGAAAATCCAGAAATAAGCCCACAGATTTATGGTCAACTAATATTTGACAAAGGAGCAAAGACTATGCACTGGAGCAAAGAAAGTTTGTTCAATAAATGGTGCTGGGAAAACTGGGTCGCTACATGCAAAAGAATGAAGCTTGACTACTACCTCACACCATGCACAAAAACCAACTCAAAATGGATTAAAGAACTAGACATAAACTGAAACTATAAAATACATAGAAGAAAATATAGGTGAAACACTACATGATATGCACATCAAAGACATCTTTACAGACACATCACCCAAAGCAGTGATAGTGAAGGCAAAGATAAATAGCTGGGACTACATCAAATTAAAGAGCTTCTGCACAGCAAAAGAGACAATAACAAAAACAAAGAGAAACCCCAGTGACTGGGAGAACACTTTTGCACACAACACTAATGATAAAGGACTGATCACAAAAATCTACAAAGAGCTGATGAGACTCAACAAAAACAAAGAAAATAATCCAGTCAAAAAATGGGCAGAAGAGTTAAAAAGAAATTTCTCTGTAGAAGAAATGCAAATGGCCAACAGGCATATGAAAAAATGTTCAAGATCACTTGTAATCACGGAAATGTAAATTAAAACTACAATGAGATACCATCTCACACCACTGAGAATGGTACATATTAAAAAACCTAGCAACAACAAATGTTGGCGAGGTTGTGGAGAAAAAGGAACTCTCCTGCACTGCTGGTGGGAGTGCAAACTGTTCCAACCACTATGCAGATTTCTTGAACTATTAAACATAGAGCTTCCATATGATCCAGTAATTCCACTCCTAGGTATTTACCCAAATGACATAGAAACAGTAATTCCAAAGGGCACCTGTACCCCTATTATTATAGCAGCACTATTCACAATAGCTAAGCTATGGAAACAACCCAAATGCCCAAAAATAGATGACTGGATCAAGAAGATATGGTATATATACACAATGGAATATTACTCAGCAGTCAAAAAAGATAAACACATGCAGTTTGCAGCAACATGGATGGAGCTAGAAGGGATCATGCTCAATGAAATAAGTCAGAAAGGAAAAGAAAAATACTGGATAATCTCACTCATAGCAGAAATTTAGAAAACCTAAATAAGAGACCAGGAAAAAGACTAATCAGTACAAATAAAAATCAAAAGCAACAAACAACTATAAACCAGAGACACACTACAGGGGTGGGGGGGAAGGAGCGGTGGGGAAAGGAAGGACTAGAGTCAAAATAAGGGGGGAAGTGCAATTGTATGGGGAACATAACCAAAATGAAAATACATACATTGTGCAAAGATGAAAAAAGATATATGAATTATATAAAATAAAATATTTTAAAAGAATAAAAAATAAAAAAAATAAAAATGCACTTTCTCCAATTAAAAAAAAAAAACAAAGCCAATAGAAGGAGTGAAGCAATACATATTTGAGCAGAAATAAACAAAATATAAATAATAACACCCAAAGAATTAAAGGAGCCTTTGAAAAACTAAAGTAGACATATCTCTAGATATGTCCTTAAAGATAAAAAAGGGAAAAAAAATCTAAGAATAGATTAAGAAATGAAATAGAAGAAGTTACAATAGACATCTGAGAAATAGAGAGGATCATGAGACTATTATGAACATCTATCTACCAATAAATTAAACAACCTATAAGAAATGGATAAATTCCTAGAATTATACAACTTTCTAAGAATGAATGAGGAAAAAATACAAAACTTAAACAGACAAATTAAAAGCAAGGAAATTAAAACTATAAACAAAATTACCCCAGAAAACAAAAGCTGAGGACCAGAAGTATTCCTTTGTGAATTCTACATAAACTTCAAAGATGAAATAACTCTTACTCTTCTCAAATTCTTCCAAAAAACTGAGGAAGAAGGAATGCTTTCAATCACAGTTTATGAGGTCAACATTAATTGGATAACAAAAGCAGACAAGTAAGTCACAAAAAAATTTATATATCCCTGTTGAACATAGGTACAGAAATTCTTTAAAAAAATCATTAAAAATATTGTGTATCTTGACCAAGAGTGATTTACTACAAAAATGCATGAATAGCTCAACATCTGAAAATCAATCAATGTAATTCAACACATCAACAACTGGAAACCATAGAAATCATAGTATATCATTAGATGCAGAAAGACTATGACAAGATTCAAGATTGATTTGTGATAAAAATTCATATAAAATGGGACAGATGCAGCATACTTCAATATATTATAGGCCTTATAGGGCAGAACCACAACTAATATCATACACAATGGTGAAAAAATGATGTTTTTCTTTAAAATCATGTAAAAGACAAGGATGTCCACTCCCACCACTACTATTTAACATAATATTGGTTGTTCCAGATAGAGTAATTAGAAAACAAAAGCTATAAAAGAAATCCAAACTGGGAAAGAAGAACTAAAACTATCACTATTTGCAGATGACACAATAATTTATAGAGAAAACCCTCAAGACTCCATTAAAAGGTTATTAAAACCTATCAATCAGTACAGTAAATTCATAGGATACGAAATCTATTTACAAAAGTCAGTTGTATTACTGTGTACAAATGATGAAATACAAGACAAAGAAATTAACAAATCAATGCCATTTACTATCACATCAAAATAATTAAATACCTACTTATAAACAGCACAAAGGAGGTAAAGGACCCACATAATGAAAACTCTTACTATTTCATTAATGAATATGAAGATTCAGTGCAATTCTTATCAAATTTTAATGGTATTGTTCAAAGAAATAGAACAAACATTACAGAAACTCATATGGAACCACAAAAGTCTGTGACTAGCCAAAGCAATCCTGACAAAAATGAACAATGGGAGTACATGACTCCAAGACTTTAAACTATTCTACAGAACTGTTGTAATCAAAACTTATGGTATTGAACTAAAACCAGACACATGGTCAATCATATGCTACTGACAGCCCAGATATATACTAACACTTATATTGACAGTTACTTTAAAAATGCTAACCATAAAAGCATTACTTATGCAATGGAGAAATTTCTTTTACAAATGGTTTTGGAAAAACCGATGCTAAAGCACAAAAAATAGGTAATTATCTCATACCATATAAAATTTTTGACTCAAAATGGATTAAAGACTTGATTTAAAACTGAAATCCATAAAATACTTGGAAGAAAACACAGGCAAAATATTCCACAACATTGCCTTCTTTGTTGTATTTGGGAACTCAACTCCAACATTAAGGGAAACAAAACAAAAAATAAACAAATGGGATTACTTCAAACTAAACTTTTACAAAGTAAATAGACTATTATTAAAAATAATTGACACTTACTGAATGGGGAAAATACTTACACATGAATCTGATAATGGGTTAATATACAAGATCTACAAATAAGTCATACAACTTAATAAAGCAAAAACTAAAACAAAACACAACTAAGCCAAAAAAACCCAATAAAAAATGGTCAGAAGAGCTAAATAGACACTTTCCAAAGAACACATACATATGGCCAACAGGAACATAAATAAAATGATCATCATCGCTTATTATCAAGGATATGCAAGCGAAAACCACAATAAGTCAGTGTCTCTTACTGGTGAGACCAGAAATAACAGGTGTTGGCAAGTATGTGGAGGAAAAGGAACTTTACACTGTTGGTGGGGATACAGAATGGTTCTAGTACCTAGGAAAGTAGTATGGATGTTTCTAAAAACATGGATAGATTTATCATAAGATCTACCACATGACCCAGAAATTTCACCTCTGTGTATCTACCTAGAGAATGTAAAAACTCTAAATCATAAGGATACATTACTCCAATGTTCACTGTGGCACTATTTATAATGCAAATTTATGTTTTCAAACTAAGTGTCCAAGCACAGATAAGTGGATTAAGGATATGGTACATATACATATTGGGATACAATGCAACTATAAAAAGAGTGAAATCTTGCCATTGCAACAACATGGATGAAACTAGAGTGGATAATGCCAAATGAAATAAATCAGAAGAAGAAAGTCAAATACTGGATGGTTTCACTCATATGTGAAATCTAGAGAAACAGAACAAAGGATAAGCCAAAGTGAAACAATAAACAAACCCTAGAAATATGAATGCAAGATTGAGGCTTCTAGCAGTTGAGGGGGAGGGCGGAGAGCAAAGCATGGAAGAAATCCACTGGATTATGGTTGAGGAATATATAGGTACGTTGGTGGTTGTGTTGTGGTAACATATATCTGAAATATGAGATCCTCTACCTCTCAGGCATATGTGGTGTTGTTACCTTTGTTAAACATATCTATGTTAACTCAATTAAAAAACAAAGGTGAAAGCAGTAGAAAAGAAGACTTAAATAATGAAAACATGTCTTTCAAAAAAAAGTTAATTGTCTTTCAAAAAAATAGAAGTTAATTTTATAAATCCTCTGAAGTGAGAATTTCTAAGAAGATAAATGTTAGAAGTTTGAAGGAAAGTGTCAGTACTTCTAAGAAACAAAAAAAAAAAATAAGTATTACTTAGGGGATATGTGTAAGAAAGGGGTGAGGGTGGGGAAGCAAGAAAAAAACCAAAAATAAATATTAAATACAATTAGTAAAATAACAAAGACAGATTGGAAAATATATGCAGTAAATATCAAAAGACAGAGTTTAGTATAATTATTGTATAAGAAATTTATTCAAATTGATAAATGGATTCAATATATGAAAAGATAATTAATGATATATATTAGAGTTATTTTATCAACTAGAATATAGTCTAATGTGGGTAATGATTCATTTGTGTATGAAAAGAATATATTTTTTTGTTTGTTTTTGAAAATTACTTATTTTTTTATTGAGATAATGTTGGTTTACATTGTTGTTGTATTTTGAAGGATAGAAACACCCCTCCCCAACTTTTTGGTGATGTTACCATAGCACTCCCACCGCCAAAGCACCCATACTTTATTTGCTGCCTTCCCACTTTGTATTTTTTCGTTCTCTTAATATTCTATATCAAAGAAGAGATGTTCTTGTGGTGTTACATAGAGTGCTCTAAAGTACAGGTTAGGATGTTCACTTTGTTGTTTAATATTTGCTGCTTTTATGTTTAGTAGTTTTATCAACTATTGAAGGCAACATTGAAATTTCCAGAAAAAAATTTGAATTTCTTATTTTTGCTTTCAAATATGTCAATTTTTTTTAAAGATTTATTTATTTATTTATGCAAGCACTGGGTACAGTCAGAAGCGTGGGAGGGTGAGAGAATTTACCAGAGCCAGAGCAGAGAGCAGAACAGGCAGACGGATGAAGTACACTGCTGAGGGGAGCAGC
The DNA here is from genome assembly GCF_014898055.3 of Talpa occidentalis. NCBI lineage: Eukaryota > Metazoa > Chordata > Mammalia > Eulipotyphla > Talpidae > Talpa > Talpa occidentalis. The sequence goes on from NW_023604972.1 coordinate 72,471,075, forward strand.
GGGTGGCAGAAGAGGTCTGCGCACCATGTGGGACCCTCCTGATGGCCGGGGATCAAACTGGTGCTGCAGAGGCTGTGGGCTGCTTTGTAATCCAGCACTTAACTGCTGCGCCACCAGGGAGGCTTTCAAATATGTCAATTTTGTTTCTGTACTTTGGGGTTCCTGCTGCTAGCTACATATACATTCATGTCATTTTTTTTTTGATGCCCCCTTATCAAAGAAAGGGAAATATCTCCCTTTTTTCCTAATAATTTTTTTCAACTTAATGTTCATTTTGTATGACATTATTATAGCTACCCCAGTCACTTTTGAATCTGTTTGCCTGATGTTATCTCTTTCCATCCTTTTACTTTTATCCTGTTTGTGCCTTCAATATAAAAGTATGTCTTTTGAATATATTTGTCTTGCCTTTTTATTCATTTTAACAATTTCTGCATTTCAATCATATTTATTCCTAAGACATGTAATATAATTATTACAAATATTGATGACATTTTTTGGCTTTTAGTAACTAGACAAATGCACCTAGTTATGGCTCTGTTTATACTCTATGTTTATTATTTGGAATATTTGAAGTTCTTGATTATTTTCATTAATGCTTTTTGTCACATTTAGGGTATTTGCTTCATTATTTCTTTGATTATTTTTCTGCTCTTTCTCTCATCTCTTGAAATCTCCATTGTAAATATGGAAGTTGTAAATATGATGTTGTTTCACAGTGCACTGAAGTACTGCTCATTTTTCTTTTCTTTTTCTTCCTGTTCTTTAGATTGGATCATCTCTACTGATTTATCTTCCAGTTCATTGAATTTTTCTTTTGTCATACCATATCCTTTTGAGCCTTTCTAGACTGTGGGCAGGGGAAGGGGGCCGCTTTAGCCTAGAAGAACTCAGATTCCTGCCATTCTTACTTGGTATTCTAGCAAGTCTTCATGCATAAGCATCTTTCTGTTATTTACTCACTTCACAGACATTGCTCAGTTATATAGTTTTGTTTTTGTTTTTTTTTTAGGTTGGGAAGATTTATTGACTATTCCATGTTTCCATAGCCTGAAGTTCTGCTTCAAATATAATTTAATAGTTTAACTCTACTAAGAAAGATAAAATGATAGTGAGACATGTTTTGCCTAAAAAATTAACAAGAAATGAAAACTTGTGAATACTGAATGCTGGCGAGAACTCAGGAATATAGATATTCCCATGTGTTTCCTATTAAAATGTAGTATCAAGAGCATTTATCTGTTTTCTCCTTTATTTATATCTCCTTCAACCTAAATTTATAAAATGTTTTAAGTTTGTTGTTTATACTTAAAAAGAACCTTTTAGTATGGGCATATTGTAACATCCAAAAATAATTTAATAGCATATATAATAAAAAAGAAGTCTTCTACCAGGTTCTTACATCTTCTACCTGGAGAAGATATATTTTATGTACATCCAGAAATATTTTATGTATGTCCAAGCTTGAGTGTGCATAATAATAGCTTTGTTTAAAAAATACAGACACTTGAATAGTCAATAAACAGTGTTCTCCAGCTTGTGTTTTTCATTAACATAACATCTTGATGATTGCATCTTATCAATATGTGAGGATATTATGCAACCAATCATTTTATAATTGTCACATCATAAAATTATAAATTGTAGTTTTCTTTTAAAAACCACTGTCTACTTTTTCATAATTAAAAATTCTATAATGGACATTTATTGGTTTGTAATTGTAAAATATACTTTATTTTTAAATATGTGTATCCTTGAACCTTGAGTAAAAATATTATGCATAAATAAGTTCATAGCTGAATAAATATTAAAATAAGGATTCTAATTAAACTCTAAATTTGTTGACTATGTACATTATGACTCATTCATTTGAAAAATATTTAAGTAACTCTCAAAATGATAATACTGGGTAATATTTTATTAAATACTATTATTAGACACCAAGTACTAGTCTAAAATCTTTACTGTGTTATCGCTTTTCATTGTAAGAATAAGTCTTTGAAATAGGTACTTTTGTTTCTTCAATTTATAGATGAGAAAACTGAAGCATAGAAAAGTTATGAACTACCCAAGGAAATGTTTGTAATGATATGTAAAAACACTTATGTTGTTTTAGGTTAGGTTCCCCAGGGAAGAGGTTTTGAATTCATTCAAGAAGAGAGGGTACCCCTGAGATTAGCACCAGAGAGGAAGCAGAGGAAATAGATTTGGCTGAGAGAAGAGTTAAAACGTGATGCAGATGTGATGTGGTCATACAAAGATCTCAGCTTACCCTACCAGGAGCTCTGAAGCTGGGGGAAATGTCCTGAATTGAAAAGCAAGGTGATTGGAATTTAAAGTCCCTACAATGAACAATTGGTAGTTGTGTGTGAGAGCAGTGGAAGGACCCTGATTTTGATGAACCAGTTCTCTCTCTGTCTGGGGAGGGGAGAGGTGCTTCTTTGACAAAGTGTCAGCTGATTACTGAAGCAGTTAACCCTCTTAGCATCTGAGAAGACTAGTGCCTCATTTTTTAAGGATAATGTAGATGTTGTACACAGCTCTATTGCACATTCAGTAATCAGTCATTGTTAATCCAATAGGGTAAAATACAAATATTTATTCATGCATGTGTATTTATATATTTTACCTATATAGATGTCCTATGTACTCTCACATAGACACACACACACACTCACCCCAACACACGTAATTAAAATGTAAAAAGAATATGCTTTCATGCTAGGAAACAGATGATTCTTTTTGTCTAATCTAAATGGCCTTTTTTTATATAAGTACAAACACTTTATTTTAAAATAAAAGTTACTTTCAAAACTTCCTTCAGCCAGATGAATTGAAAAAATTCCAAGTGTGTAAGATTTTTCTAATGCACATATTGAAGTATGTAAAACAAAAGTTATATCAATGGCAAGAAAGGTTTAAGAAAGACTATTAATTCCATTTGAATAAAAGGGATAACTAGAGTCATATGCCGGGTTTCATAATATGTGTACTTATGAAAGTTTCATATAATAAAATATAACTTTCTTATTACTGTTGGGAAGTTCTGTAATTAGAGTAATCCCTTTCAGCCAAAAACTTCAAAGACAAAATCCATGCACAGTTAGGTAATATGAAATATTTGACCATATGTAATTCACTTCTTGAGTTATTCTAATAGACTTTAATAATTTCAACTTTTTATTTCTTCTTTTTTTTTTTTTGCATATTCTTTTCCATTGAAAAGTAGGAGTGTCAGGAAATGAAAAGGAATAAAAGGAACCTGTAGTCAGAGAGGAAGATAAAATCATCTAGATTGAGGATGGAAATGGCTCCCTCTGGGTGTGTCAAGAGTACAGTTTATTGCAGCCTCTGGGCAGCTTTTAATATTCCTGACCAGGGGCCTCCCCGGTGGCGCAGCGGTTGAGCGCTGGGTTGCGAAGCTGCCCGCGGCCTCTGCGGCGCCGGTTCGATCCCCGGCTGCTCCCCGGCCACCGGAGGAGGGTCCCACATGGCGTGCAGACTTCTCCTGCCGCCCGCTGCTCCCCTCAGCAGTGTACTTCGGTCCTTCTGCCTGCTCTGCTCCCCGCTCTGGCTCTGGTGAATTCTCTCACCCTCCCGCGCTTCTGACTGTACCCAGTGCATGTATAAACAAAACAAACAAACCAGCAAACAAATAAATAAAGCATGCCTCTATAAAAAAAAAAAAAAAAAAAAAAAAAAAAATATTCCTGACCAGCACCAAGGTGCCAATTGCAGATTGCCTCTGGCTATTGCAGAGATCATTTCCACAAATATAAACTAGTCTTTTACAATTTTCTCATCTCTGCTCTGAGCTCTCTCTTGTGTTCTGCTCTTAGGAGACCCAATATCAAGTTGACACAGTCACTTTAGGCACGCTTTCCCTGTGTTCCTTTTGGTGTCTTAAAGCCAATTCTTCCTCCTAATCCAACTTATTTTCTCCATGTCATTGCTGCGCTGATTAACTTTGATTAGAAATCCAGGGAATTAGTCTAGGGCTTATTGATCTGACCATTTAGGGTAATGCACAGCAGAAACTCAAAAGGACATATGTGGTAAGAACACAAATTCTTCAAAAGGCACATTCCTGTGGATTTATTCCATTTTGGGGATATCCTGCATATGATTGTTTATGGATTTTTTGTGTTCTTTTTTTTGTGTCGCCTAGATGGCCTAGGCGACCTGTAAGGGGCTGAAGGGAAGGGGATTGAGGAGACACTGACACTGGATGGGGTGCAAATCTCTTCTGCCGAGAGACTCAGCAGGTCTTTATTTATTCATTTTTGGTAATCAGAAACATTACATCATCATGTGCAAAGCAGAAACAATTAGTGTATTTTATTCCCATGGACTACTGGCTTCTACAGGTCTCAGCTAGACGGTAGCCTTCAAGGTTAATAGATAAAAAAAACAAACCTAACACTAAAACTTATTATTTCAGCTAGACAATTACCTAAGACAGTTGATAGCCGCCAGTACATCCCTATCAGCTAAAGCCTAAGCATCAAAAGACTCTTCTATTCATATGGCCTTCAGCTGGAGACCAGCTGCTTCTCAGCTATCAGAACTATTTCTACCTAGAAACTTCTTAACACAGTTAACTTCATTTAAAAACTTTCCTAAGAAACTTCTTAAAAAAGCAAAAGAAGGACTTACTATAATAGTTGTGCTGGATTGCTTGTCAGATATGTACAATAAATTGTCTCCCATTGTCAAGTGGGCCAAATTGTTTAATAACTAATTTTCTAAACATATTATTTTCCGTGCCGTTTATTTGCAGTGTACTGATGCATATAATTTATTGCCTAATGTACTTTTTTGGGAAATTTTTCTCTTTTTATGACCAAGAACAAAAAATAAAGGAATGTTAGATCTTCAGCCCCATGGTGTGAGGCACAAGGAATCTTCAGTCCCACGGTGTGAGGCCCTTTAAATTAGCTGCTTGCCAGTGTCTTTCTGATCTGGCAGGGGCAACAAGGCCCACTGCAGCAGGTTACATTTGCTGGCCTCCTTGCCCTTATAGAGGTAGGTGCCTAGTTCCAACTTTTGAGTTCTAAGTGGAAGTGCAGATATTTCCTCTGGTCCAGTGATTAATAGCTGGCCTAAGACTCTTTGGAGCTGTTTCTCTCTGAATAGCAAAGTTCTCAATAATGGCTTTTATCAACCTTGGTTCGAGAGAGGGTACAAGGTGGAGCAGAATCACTTGCAACCAGTGATGGGCAAGTAGTATGAGTGAGAAAGGTTTTGTTGTTTTAAGCGAGAGTGTAATCTTGTGCATCACACTGATATAGTGGCCACCACAGCAACTGTTCCAGCAAGTGGACTTACGTGTAAGGAGCAGCGGAGTTGATCAGTATTTAGTTAAAATTTTTTTTAAGATTTATTTATTTATTTATACAAGAACGGGGGTACAGGCCAGATGCGCAGGGGGGTGAAAGAATTCACCAGAGACAGAGCAGGGAACAGAACAGGCAGACTGACTGAAACACACTACTGAGGGGAGCAGCAGGCGTGACAGGAGAGGTCTTCAAGTGCCATGTGGGACCCTCGCTGGCCGGCAGAGATTGAACCGGCGCTGCAGAGACTGCTGACAGCTTCACAGTGTGGCGCTCAACCGCCTGCGCCACCAGGGGAGGCCCAGTATTTAGTTTAGTAACTTGATTCAGTTCTTAAGCATGGTTTTGGGCTATTTTCAGAAAATAATCTTTAGCCTGCTTTTTCATCATTTTCAATATTTCTGGCCCCCTACCCACTAGGTGCCAGTAGCACTCTCAAGTAGTGATGACCAATTTGTCTATAGATATGACTAAACATCCCCTGGGGGCAAAATTACTTCATGTGGAAATCAGTGCATTAATATCTCCATTTATGTAGGATTTTATTTTTCAAAAGGGCTGTGTCTTCTGAGAATTTCACTCTGTAATGCCTCTTTTAGACAGAGATATTAATGTTAATTCTGAGTACAGGAAATAGTAACATAATTTTTCATTTCAATTACCACTAAAATTTTCATCATTGGAGGGATGTAGTCATGAACTACACACATTCACAGTTTTAAACACTGAAGTATGTCACTCCATTTCTGGCATTGACAGTAAAGGTTTATAGAATTTTAGCACTATCAAACTACTTTAAATCTCATAGAACAAGAGTGAGCTAATGATCTTTTTCTTTGTCTTCCTTTAAAATAAATATAACCTGTCTTCTCTGTAGAGAATAGGAATTAAATTTTATTATTGTGTGTAGTTAGTGGTCACTCTGCTCTTGGTGATAAAAACGTATCTGTCAGCAGAACTTATTTACTACTTTTCCCGGTTCCAATTCATATGCCCTTTAACCTGGAGAGCACTGGTATTCAAAGTGAAGTAACTGGCAGAAACCAGAATGAGAGCTGACAGATTTGTTTGGGTGGTAGTGCACAACCACATGTGTACGTGTGCGTGTGTCTGCACTTCTGTATGATAAGTCCCCATACATCTAATCATTCAGTGATTTTTGGTGGTTGCTGTTGCTTTGGTGTGGAAGACAGATGTCCACCCTGATAATCTTTACTGATAACCCCGTGACTGGAAATTGACTTGCTACCTATGATAAAGTGAAAATGAGGCTGAGTCAGATAAAGAGGAAATGAAAGAGAGTCTGTAGAGAAGAAAATGAGCACGAAGTCAATAGGTGAGAAAGAAGGCGGCTACACAGTGATTCAGGATTATTTGATCAATGCGGGAGAAAATGCAGGGGGAAATAGCAGGCAACCCAGTTGTTTAGTACTCTATCTACAAATCAGTCAGATCGCTGTCTGTGAAATGATTAGCTGTTTCGGTGTTGAGTGGGTAATGCTATCGTGAGAAAAGCAGGAGATCTCAATGAACCAAAACAATGCAGGTCACAAGACAGTTGTGTGGATAGATGGCATTGAAACCAATCATTAGCTCATAGCAAAAATAGTGTGAAATCATGATTTTTAACATTTTTGATTTATCAGTCTACCTTTCAATATTATGCACGTTTTGCATGACTTTTAGAATAAACAGTGAGTTGAAAGGAGAGACAAGACAATAGTTAAAAGGGACAAAGCTTCTTTAAAAGTACAAACATGGTTTTAAAAATTAACGTGGAGACAGATGTCAGAAGAAAGAAGGAGCTTGAAGGGGATGGTTACTCTGAAGTAGACAGACCCTTGTGATCTTTTGAGGCCTGTCTATCACTAAAAGTCACCCCTTTAGTCTTCTTAGAATCTCTTCACTATTATCTTTTAAAAGTGGTATTTGCTTTTTTTTCAAATCTAGCTCTGGAATATTTTTTAACATAATTATTTTTTTCCATGTCAAACTTGAAAAGAACTGCTTTGTTTTGGTTTCTCATGAGTTTTAAAATATTTTCATCAAATGCCTGAAGATATGTTTTACACAGCAGGTGTTAAGGATCCAATAAGGTCTGTTGGACAAATGATTCATAAAAATGTGTTCCCATGCTGTACAATAGTTGAATAGAACCACACAGATGGAGCCACCCTATTCTATTGAGGAAGTGGTATGTGTTTTTGTAAAAACTGTGATACACATGGTTTTTAGCCAAGGAACCAGACTCTGAGAAAGTTTTTGGAATAATTTACTTATGTTGCACTGATTTGTTCAGTGGGAGTGTGATGTAAATATACCCTTATTACATGTTACAGAAAGGTCTGGAGGGTCTTAATAAAAGAAATTCAAGACATCTCAGGGAAGCATGACAAGAATATAGATAAAATTAATGTTACAGATGAAAAAGATGGTATCTGCTATTTTTAAAGTGATGGAGATTAAGAATTAAACTTGAGTACTTGGGTGAAGGATATGTTCTAAATCAAATAGAGGGTGAATAAAGACCAGCTTTTGATTTCGACACATTCTCTTTAGAACACATGTCACACTGGTGAGCAAGAGATAGAACAGCTTTCTGAAGGCCTAAGAGATGGGTACATCTAGGGTCTTTCTCAATAGTGTTTTATTTTTATTTTTTTATTTATTTATTTATTTTTTTTAATAGAGGCATGCTTTATTTATTTGTTTGCTGGTTTGTTTGTTTTGTTTATACATGCACTGGGTACAGTCAGAAGAGCGGGAGGGTGAGAGAATTCACCAGAGGCAGAGCGGGGAGCAGAGCAGGCAGAAGGACCGAGGTACACTGCTGAGGGGAGCAGCGGGCAGCAGGAGAGGTCTGCACGCCATGTGGGACCCTCCTCTGGTGGCCGGGGAGCAGCCGGGGATCGAACCGGCGCCGCAGAGGCCGCGGGCAGCTTCGCAACCCAGCGCTCAACCGCTGCGCCACCGGGGAGGCCCTCTCAATAGTGTTTTAGATAAACTTTGGCAAACAAAATGCAGGGTTTTAATACCCAGGTATTGGCTTGAACCATCATTCTGGTTTTGGTGAATTTAGAAAGCATGAAAAACCTTGCCCCACCATTCACACAGAGCACTCTTTGTCTGTCCTCTTCCTCTAAAGGATATTTCATCATCATGTTGCCATCGATAATGATGGCAAATTAGTAAAGAGACCCATCAAGACTGATTTGAGGACTTTGAATTCTAGGAGGAATAGTCTGTATTTTATTATCATCCACAGGGGACCTGTCCAGCAAAGGAGTGGCAGGATCACAGTGGGGCTTTTGAAAACATGAGGCAGACCTAAGAAGAAGGAATTCAGAGAGAATGAACACAGAGATTTTAACTGGCATTCTTCTACGTCAGCTAACTGTACTCACAAATTAACTGACTGTCTAACAAAGCAGACCACAATTGCCTCCAGGCTATTCACTGTATTTGATTAGGAACTTCTTGCTCCTTATATACTGGCTCAACCCAAATTTAAATTCTTAATTCCTATGTCTTGCCTTGGGAGAGTCTATATGCTAATTTCCAGACCTTTGGATCATTCTTTTCCTCCAAGGTACTTGACCTTTCCAATTCCTAGAAGGCTGTCCACCACATAGAACCTCTTCCACTTAAATTATTCTCCTACCTTCAACACCTTTGTGGTAGGAAGGAGTTGGAAGTTTATAATCTTTATATTTTGACTGAGAAGTAATCAGGAGCAGGGAGATAATGATTGAGGGGGGGCATTTAGAGTCAGACAATAGCCTTAATTTAAGCAGGGTAAGCGGAAGGCAGATTTGTGATTGTGGCCTTGGAGAATGTTGAGGACAGTGGGGACCTTAAAGGAGAGATGGGGAACAGGGTGTTTTAGAAATTTACTTCTAAATTCAACAGGGTGAATTTAGAAGTAAATTTTAAGCATCTTAATCTTGAGGTACATGAGACAATTTTTGAGGATCTGTGAGAGTAATTCTCCTAGACAATATACAGATATGCATATGATTTTAAAAGATGAAAGCTGAAAAACTCGAGTGTTGATATTCACCACAAGAAAGAGTAGGGAAAGACAGAGCCAAAGATAGAAACTTGAATTGTATCCATTTAATTGGTTATCAGAGGGGCAGAATCAACAAAGGAATTCAAGGGAGATTTGGAGAGGCATGAGGAGAGGCGTGGGAGGGGAGAGGAGGAGCTTGGAGTGCTGTATATCCCTATTTTTCTTAGTAAATGAGTATAAAATTTTTGCTGTAGAGGGATCCAAGAATGAATCACATTGACATGGCATTTTCCTAAATTACTTATTGTTTGATGCCTTTTCTTGATTAACTGAAAATGCCTTAACTTGGTTAATTGTATTCTGTTAGCTTGACAGTAAAGGCTGATACATGTATAAAGCACAGTGACTACTGAATACAAGTGTGGGCAAACCATTGATTAGTGATTATAACTTTAACTTAAAGTGTTTGTCACCATTTTTGATTTGCTTCCATGGATTCATAATTTACATAGAATGGCTATTTTGTAGCCACTGGGTTCCTCAGCTGGTCATTTGTTATATTTGGAAGCTTCTATTGAATTTGATTGAATTCTAGAAATACCGCTTCCATCCTTTCTACTTGTGACTTCTTTATTCAGCTGCCTTTATACTTACTTAGGTAGAACCATATTGCTTTTTATGTTTCAAATGGTCCAAATTGGTAGTTTCATATTTTAATTGGTATTGGGGGCTTTTAGTTATTAGTAGATCTTTATGTGAAAGTGCAATAATTTCTCAAGAATATGTTCATTTGCTTCTAGCTATCAAACATGAAGGAAGAATGAATGCATGGGTATGTTTGTGGAAGAAAGGTGGAAGGCACAGAGAGAAAGAGAAAGAGAGAGAGAGAGAGAGAGAGAGGAAGGGTAGGGTGGAGTAGTGGGGGAAGAAAAAAAGCATGGCATTTTCCACTCAGTCCTTGTTTGAGATAATGGACTAACTGATCAACCACCTGAGTATTCTGATGATATTTAATTGTATTTTACTTTACAGCTTCATGTTCAGTTTTATGCATTGCTTTTGGCCTGGAAAGACTAATACTATTTCCAGAGGGTCTGACTTAGAAAATGAATGAATAGTAGACCTTAATGGAATTAGACTCAGTTGAATATAGACTGTACCATTTTTAAATGCATTTTTCTTTACACATGAGATAAGGAAACAGGGTTTATTGCTATAAATATCAAAGCATTCACATACCATCTAAGGGTCATTCCTGTTCCTTAGAAAAGCTCCTCCAGATTTGTATATGACATGCACAATTGTTTAGTTAGTTAGTACCACTATTACAGTAAGGTCTTAAACTTTGATGTGGATGAAAATTATGTTTCCTAAAATTTTAGAGTACCTAGAGATTTTTGACGTGTGATTAGTAATCTTGCTAAATGCACATCACTAATATTGTAGAAGTGAAAATAATGTAAATAATCTCAACGTATGTAATGAAAGAAGATAACATATTTATGTCTTGTTAATTACAATATTGTTCTATATAGTATAGAATGTGGATTTTGATAAAAAACTGAGTCCATGATGAAAAATGGTATATTTATTTCCCTGAGCAACTGAAAGAAAGATATATTCACTTAATGAAATAGGTAAATACGGAGGAGGAGAGGTTGGGGTGAGAAAAAAATCAGGAGCATAGTGTTGGGGACTTTAATTTTTACTGCTGTTTAGTGGCTATGTGATGTTCAGCTTCATAAAAGCCTAAACAGTTGCCTTATTTTCTGTGGAATCTTCATTATCTTGACCTAATATTTCTTAAATAAATGGCTGAACAAGGCTCAGTGTAAAGGACCAGGTTGAGGCAAAATTTTTGCCATTTTCAGCATTAAATTTTACTTAAATTCAAGTGTCTGGGTGAGATCACTGAGGGTAAGACCATTACAGAGAGATGTGAAGAAGTCAATAGCTTGAGTAGTGGGAAGCTAAATTCTGCAAAATGAAGAGAATCTATCTCCATCTCTGTCTCTATGTCTCTCTGTTTCTAGCTCCTTATCTATCTCTACTCTATCTCTCTATCTGTATGTACCTCTCTATAGCCACATTCTTATCCATATCTAGAGATCTATTATATAGCTATATCATGTATGACGATATCTACATTGGTAACCATAATTATATTCACTTTCATTTCTATATCTGTAAAGATATGTGTGTGTGTGTGTATACACACACATATAAACATAGGTTATGATGTTGTATCTAAGAGGGATTTTACTATACCCAAACTATACTGCTTGAGATCTTTCCATGATCTCATATTTAGTTCTTCCTCATTCTCTTGTAGTAGCTTCATAATGTCACATTGTTTTGAAACTCAGTAGTTTGAGTAAATAATTTCCCACTGACTGCCATTTGGTTTACTTCTTTTTAAATTCTTTCACATTATTAACAGCATTCAGGAAACATTTCTTTTTTGACTGTATTGCATATCTTTAATTGTGTCTATTTAGGATGTGTCCTAATAGATGAATTTATGATTCAAATTATATGCATTTTAAGTTTGATAGATGCTGTCAAAATGCGTTGCCAAATGGTAGCTCTCTCATTAGGAATATGTGTGGTTTTTTAAAAGGTTATTTATAAGTTGAGTGATTGTTGTGTCAGCTTATTGAATAAAATTAAAATAGTAACTGGCACAGGCCACAGACTAAAATTTTGGTTGGTGTTGGGAAGAACGGGGTCTTTCACTGTCACAAAGCACTGGGAAACCTACATGATAATGACATCTGACTCAAAGGATAAAATAAGTCCACAAGAGGGCAGAGTTTTATATTTGATGTGTTGATGTCTCTTACATTTATTGCAGTAAATAGAAGTCAAACTCACATATAAACATTTAGAAATTAATTGCATTATGTACTTGTGATAACTGTTTAACCATTTGGACAAAAGTCAATTTATATATTCATGCTTTATTACTTAAAATAACTTCAAAGAATTGAAGTGTTAATTATTAAAATCAAATAATAAAAAGCTGAATATCTACCACCCTAAACACCAACACAGCAGTGCCAGATATAGGACTGATTTAGTAAAGAACACTTTATTACAATCTTAAGAAGAAAGGATTTTCAAAACCTTCAAAAGGTAGAAAAATCGAATACGCTTTCGCAAAAAGTGAATAATTTTTAATGAAATGACCAATCTGAGAGGCCCAGTGTTTCAGTAAAAGCTTATGAGAAAATGTAAAAAGTAAAGGTTAGTACTGTTTATAACAGATATCAAATTATGTATATACATATGAAGATATGATATTATTAAAGAAATGATATTATTAAACTAATAATAAGAAGAAATGATATTATTAAACTAATCAAGAGTAACACGATTTAAGAAAATGGGCTAAAGCATAGAAAAAGCTATGTTAAAGAGAAATCAGACTCAAGCACATATATAATGGAATTATAATGTTCAATTTCACAAGAAAACAAGTAAACACAAATTAAAATGGTATACTCATTAAACTTATCAATTACGAAAACACTTAAAAATATACTAAGAAAGCCATGTGACTAACAAATGCAAAGTGAAATGAACATTTTTCTAAATTATTAGTGGTATTTAAAGAGCAATAACATATAGACCACAGGTACCTATGTTATCTTTTGATGCACATGTAGATTATTTTCTGTCTCCTGAGAAAACAATGCATAACTGAAATAAAACTTAATCACTAAAATTTTAATAGCAACAGTATTCATGAAAGTAAAAACTTTTATTTACCTATAAATTCAATTATAAGTATATAGACACTTATGAGTATATCATATGATGGATTATTATTCAGATTTAACATTGCTTAAATGAAATAAGGGCATGGCTGCTATATAAAAAGTGAAAAAAAGACGCAAAATTTAAGGAACCTTAACATTGTAGCTCTGAAGAGAAACACTCACTGATTGAAAAATATAAATACACCTAAGCATTTGTAGTGATTGTGTTTGGATGATGACTCTCTTGGTAAGTATTTTCTAACTATTTACCCATATGTATTTGAAAGCCTCTTTAGTTAAATGTACATATTTTTTATGGTGAAACAAAAGTTTTAAAAGTATAATTTCATAAAATGACCCATTTTTGCTTTGTTCTGATAAAAATTCAGTCTCTGACACTTCCTTTTCAGCTTAAAAATATTAAATTTCAATTTATGGATTCTGAGACTTTTCATTAAATTCCATGTAATAGGAAAACAAGATTTATGCAAAGAATTAAATTTCTGAAAGAAGCAATCTTTGTGTCCTAATTATATCTTGCTAAAGACTTTTCAGTGCTTTCCACTCTTTGAAGCATACCCCTTCATCCTATTTGAGAAAGACAAATTCTGTATTGTGTACACTTTTTTTTTTTTGTAGATGCCAATTTTAGGATTGGGCAGTGACACTCCCTCCTCCACCTGAACCTGTGCATGTGCACCCATCTAAAATTTTTCAGGAGTGTAAATTGTTTTCATTGCTTAAAATTTTCAGAATATTATCACCCGGGCTAGCCAAGCAAACCCAATACTGTACTCTTGTGAAGGGAGCAGAGAAAATTGAAGGGTTAAATAAGTTGCTCACCAGAGTAGTTGAAAAGAAATTACTATTTAAAAATTTCCACCCACCGTGATCTCACACTTTAAAAATTTTTTTCAAATTACTGGGATACATTGAAATGTTTAAAATTGTTCTGTCTTATAACCACTGAGTTAGCGGAATTAAAACAGGAATGTGAATGACAGCGTGACTAACAGCGAAGTTTCCTTTGAAGGCACCTGAGGGTAGGAGTCTTTGTGCATTATAAAGATGAGGAATTTCCAATATCCCTTACCTCCACCAAGCTCCCTAAAGATTAAAGTTGTAGTATTTTTTAATAGACTATATTAGTCCTGAATCATGAATAGGTACAGAGATTCATCAATAAACTAAGTTTGCATGTGCATATATATGTAAATTGCCATAAAACACATATTTGTGCTCATATGTTAAGACAGGCTATGCACTACTTCTACTAAGTTTAAAGATTTTACTTACATTGCTAGATTGTGGAATGTGGTAGGTTATTTTCAGCCCCAATATGTCAAATCTCTCAATTGTTATCTAATTAAAGTAATTAGGAAACCCAGTATTTGCTCATTTAGAAAATCTGAAGTCAGTCTTTAATCCTTAGAGTAGTTTGCTGTGTTAATTAATTTATTCTGAAATGCAGGAACATAGTTATTCTTACACTAATTGTTGATGTGTTTTCTACAGTATCATTATGAAAAATAAAAGAAAATTTAATGTATTAACAATGGATAGTCTAACTTTTCACACTGATTCTTCAGCGTAACAGCAGATGTCACAAAAGGCCTAGGTCTGCCATCACCTGGAATATTGAACAGTTTATAAAGGTACTTTTTTTGGTGATCTCATCAGGTTATGCATTTTTTTTAAGAGATACATAACACTATCAATAAGTTATCGGCAGTCTCCAGCATCGTAGCTCTTCCATCTGGCTTGAATTTTGCTGCCTCTATTTGCACATCTTCACATGAGGAACACTCTAGGAACTAAAAACTGTTCTCTTCTTCATTATGCATGTGGCGTGCAATGCAATTTACCAACTAACAGATGTCATAGTTAAGTACCCAGGATCATGTCATGATTCATTCATCTTAAGACAATCTGCTTCAGAAATGCATGGCTTTTTATAAATCGGGAGACTTTGACTTTTGAGTAATTCTATAAAATGCTCTTTATAACTTTAATTTTTTTCTTGAAACACAATTACAGACTTCAGCTTGTTTGTTTTGAGGATAGCTGCTCTTTCTGTTTCTACTGTGCATATCTATGCCACCGAAAAAATAATACAAAACATCAATTTTTTTATCAGAGTGGTTGTTGAGGTAACTGGAGATTATACTGAAATTGAGGTTTTGATGTTTAGGCATATCTGGTGAAACATTAGCCCTCTGCCCTCATAAAGCAGGCAAAAAAATTCCTGAAGGGTAGTATTTTACATAATATTGTCATTAAACATGGTCTATCTTTAGTAGAAGGAGCAGGCGGTAATAAGTCAAATAAGGATGAAGAATTATCTGAATCTGAGGAGATACACTTGCAAATGAGTAACTGAAATTATTATTAAAGGTAGAACTATGACATCCTGATTAACAGAGTAAAAGGTTGAAAGAAATGTTTAACTATTGGGAGTAATTACTGAAGCTTTTTTGTAAAAGAATGTGTTACATAGTCTCCTATTTTTGGAGTCTTATTTTTCTATGCTAGAATAAGGAACCCATAGATTCTTTGCTGCAGCTGTTTTGGTCTTGATTAATCTAAGTACTGTAACCAAAAAGGAAAAGTAGCTTAATTAAAAAATGTTAGAGTAGAACAGAATACATTTACAATAATCTCCCTTCTCTTTTTGACTGAATGCTAGAAAAAACATCATCCTTTCTTTTAAAGGTAGAAAATCAATATCTGTGCCTACGCAATTACCCTTGAGGCCCAATGTTGTACAGAGTGGTGCAGAAACAAAAAAATCATGGGTTAAAAACCATAGTCCTTGGCATTAAAAAAAGGAATGAACTCTTTAACTCTTACCACATTTACTTCTAATCTCCCCCAATCAAACACTGTCATTGCAACTTCCAAATTTAATCCTATATATATTTTTTCAAATACAAAATCTTGTTCCTTATTACTTAACTGTTCTTAATTTCCCCCCAAAGGGATTGAAATCAATTTCCTTATTACCTTGAAGTGGATATATGTCATTGGGATGATGTTTATAAAATGAATTTATCCTTTTAATATTTACATGGTTCTTGAGAAGTTTAGGGAAAACCACAGCAGGAAAGTGTCCCAGTTGGGACTTCTGTGTTTTCCTCTCCTGTGAATAAAGAAATTGATTTCCTATGTGCATTTGTAGAAGCCCTATGGGAGATAGTTTTCTTATGATTGTGCTGTCAATTGCTTTCTTTAAGTCTCTGTAATGATAGGCTGTAATAGGAGAGAATACATACTTTCAACGAGAATAGATGAATATTTAAAATTTGATTGTATGTTGGCAAAGTTTTCTTTTTGATAAGTTTAAGACTACATCTACAATTTTCTAATAGTCACATATGGAAAAACAACAGTATGAAGCAGAAAGTGTTGCAGTATTAATCATAAAGAGCTATGATTCTAATGTCATTGTCTTACCTTCCTCAGCAATTAGCTCAATAATTTTTTAGCATGTAACTAACCTAATTGCACAGTGGTTGCTTTATAAAATGGCTGAGACAAATTACAATGCAGACATAATTTATTTATTTTTTTTCACTTTGGACTTTTTTTAAACTTTTGCATAATTTATTTTTCAAATGGAATTTCCCATGAAAAATTGAAATATTTATTATTTCAATTATGCCATTCATTTTGTTTAATTTTAAAGGATTGCTTACTATTCCATGTGAAAATAATAAAAAAATAATGATTCCCAATAATACAGAATTTAGCTCCCCAGAGTCCATATTAAAGACAAAACCAAACATACCACACAAAGTTAAGTGAAGGAATGGACCAAATGATTGGACATATTTTATTGCATTGACTCTGAATATCATTGGAATATAAAGCCATCCTTATAGCTTACAGAAACTTGAAGATAATAGGTTAAATTACAAATCCTCCAGGAATTGATAGAAAAGGAAATTTGGTTAAAACATTTTCTAAATCTTTTTTATTTTGTCTAAAATCATTTCCAATATATGAATATATTTGAAAGAGAGATACCATTATTGTTTTTAGAAACCATTGAAGGAAATCTCAATACTTACTACACTGTGGGACCAGTTTAGAGAGTTTGTTTACTCTATGCAAAAAATGCGCCTGCTTTATAGGCACAGTTGGCTTCCTTGGAAGAAGAATTTCTACAGGTGGATAAAACTCCTCAACTAGACTCAGTTGTCAGGTTGTCTTGAGTTGCCCTTGACTTGGGTGAAAAAATAAGGTTTGATTTTAGCAAGCTCAAGAATAAGCTTAGCTATCAAATATGGGAACTTTCTTCAAAATTGGTCACAAAGAATAACTGCGCCTGAGGTACTTGCTGATGGAGGAGAACCTGTGGCTTCCATGAAATTTTATCTAGCAAAAAAGTGTCTAGGGAGAAACAAAACATATGACTCTTGCTTGTTGATCCTAATGTCTGACCTCTGGTCTCAGATTTGCCTTCCCTTAGAGGATAGGCAAGTAATGTAAATATGTGAAGCAGGGAAGGTAAGGAATGATTGTTTGGAATTGGTGCTGAATTTCTAATGAAAAAATAGAGGAAATCTACAATAACTTTCTGACTCTACCAATTGGCCACATTAAGTGACAAGTCTCACTTCTTGCATTTATTTGCTATTTGACGGAAAAAAAAAGTCCTCAAACTCTCCGTGTTTTCGTGTTCTCAGTTGGAAAATGGGAGTTAGAACAGTACCTGCATATGGAATAGCTGTGAGGAACAAATAAGCTGATACATCTTAACTGTTTTGAACAGTATTTGGCACATATCATTAGCTATGGAAGTTTTTTTTTTTTTACATAGCAATTATTATTATTTGCATTAAGTATTAAGTATTATTTACCTTACTTGCCTGTCCTTTGAAAGAATGTAAATATGAGACCAGAGACACCCTGATATGATGGAAGGATGGACAAATGAGCCTCATACGTTTTGTTTCCCCCTAGATACCTTATTTGCTAAATATAACTTGATGGAGGCTACAGTTTCTCCTCCATCAACAAGTACCTCAAGTGCTGTTATATTTTATGACCAAAATATTGTTAGGCATATTTGTTCTGTCCCTCTATCTCCTTCCCAAATCTTCCCCCATCTATCTATATCTATATATATATATGTATATACATATACATATACATACATCTATATATATACAGCACACGTACACATATATACTAACAAACATACTCATTAATAAAATTATTCAAAATGGACTTGGAGGATAATAGAGAAGCTCCAAAGACTGAGTAGTTTATACTTGTCCCCAAGAACTCTCAAATCCCTTCATTATTTTCTGCCTTTTCTGTGTCCCAGGTGACTTACCTCTACAAATGACACAAAGTGGCTCATGAACTCTTTGGCTTCCAGTAAGATTTATCTATAGGAATTCACCCACTGGAGACTGGAAAAAGTAATGAAAATGAGGTCAAGTTATTTCCCTGCTTCTCACTGTTGGAATATTTTTGGTTGGCTTTGTTCCTCTTGCAAGCAAAAGCTCTTTTGATGGCTCTCTCAATTCAGCTGCACCCTCTCTTGTCCCCTGAGATTTAGCAGGTGACAGTTCCTACTCTCACTTGCCTAAACATGTTAGTCATCCCTTGTGGGCAGGCTCACATATTTGTCAGTAAATTTCCTCAGTAAGCCTGCTTGGTGGTGATCTTTCTTGCTGGGACCCTACATGATATAGACACATTTAAAATCATTAAGTACCTTCTTTCTTCTTTCCCTAAATACTGTGAAATTGATAGAAGCCATAATGCAAATATAAGGAATCTGTAGAAAGCCCGGATATGCAATGGGAGTAACAGCAGCAGCAGAAAACACATTAAGTTCCACATTGACAGTGAAAATCAGGTGATCTGAGAATCACACCTTCCTGTACAGGCGGCTCTCAAAACAATTTACTTTCACCTCTCCCACTGAACAAAAATCTAGAATACCACATACTTGAGAGAGAGAGAGAGAGAGAGAGAGAGAGAGAGAGAGAGAGAGAGAGAGAGATGTTAGTTGTAATAGTGATCAGTGGGGTTGGCCTGGTTATTGATAGGGTAAAGCGTTTGAAGCAGTCTTATCATTGGGAGGCGTTACTCAAGGAAAAGTTGTGAATACACCTTGCTGAAGAGTGTATTTTATATCTACAAGACAGGGATAAAGCAGAGCAGAGAACAAGGATCATTACATGGATTGAAAAAGAATAAGGCAACATCTGCCTAGAATGACTGATGAAGTTGTCCCTTATAGCCTGAGTTATAAAATAGGCAGTCCTTGAAAATACTCAGATAACATAAAATTATAACTTGTTCCTAGTTACAAAGAAACCTAAATTCACATAATTATAAAAGTATGAGATAAAGAATTCATTTTGAAAATGCTTTATTTGATTTATCTGAACTATAAAAAAGGATTTTTCTCAACTGTTCATGTGAGCATCTATGATTGTATGAAGAAAAAATACTGGGAAAACGACTTTCTAGACTCACTAAAACAACACCTTCAGAAGTCAAGAGTGAATTTATTAATAGAAATGCATAGTGCTCAAAGTAAGGATAAGATAAATGCTCACCTCATACACACCCAAGCTGCTCAAAGCAAGTCTGTGAGGCAGAAAAGCAACAGAATGTGTCCACATGTATGCTTTGTCACTTCATTATTAGCCATCTCCTTTTTATTGTACTTTTTCTCTGGAAAGAATGTACACAGTATAAATGATCAGTTTTAAAGTTGATTTTTATTGTAAGAATATGAATTGAGAAAAAGTAATAGTTCCCTTTCATTTTCTTACATTGTGATTGTAAAGGATATTTAATGGAAGTAAAAATGATTTTCTTTCCTACAATAACACTAACAACTTACAACCACAACCAACACACTCAAAAAACACCTCAGGACATTTGATCATTTTAAAATGACTTAGATACTGTTTATTTTTGTGGTTTGACTATCAATTCACTATAAATAACTGAAACTTCTGAACACTTAAGCTCATTTTAAACATTGTTTGAAGTGGCAGAATTTTATTGTGAACTATGTTTAAGACCAACTTAACATTGTGTTTCCCTAATATCTTCCTTAACCAAACCAAAACAAAATCAACACCAAAAAATGGGCATAAAAAAGAAATGAAAGAAGAATCAAAAGTAGGTTAGAGACAATTGCAAACTAGAAATAATATTCTGGTATCAAAGTCATGTGATCCATACCAATAACACACCTGCATTCAAAATTAGGCAATGTATACATACAGGAGGAGCTTCTACAATAATGTTTTCGGATTGTTTATCTCATTGTACAATAGAAGGTTAGTTCTTGTCTTGAGCTCCTATGAGTGACTTTCAGGACATTAAGAATAATCCCTAGTTTTTTTCCTTAATACAAAAACAAGCATATTATTTCTATCCTTGATGGGGTAATTCCACTAGGTCCTAATAGGGACTTAGTATCAGGATTCCTGAATTTACCCCTGGAGTAACTTTAAAAGACTTTTTAAGATGGCTTCCTTGGCACAGATATCAGGTTAAATTTAAATTTAATAGTGTCCAAATATACATTGTTGCTTTGAAGCCAAGCATTGAAATTTTAATATTTTAGAGCATGAAATTAATTATTTTCTGGGCTAAATGAAAATGATTTTAGAATAATGGGAATATTTGATTTTATTTAACTTAATCTCCTTTAAAAACATTTCCATTTAGTTTTTAAGAGAAATAATTTTTGTTGTGGTAAAATATATATGATATAAAAATTGACCATCTTTCTACAGACAGTTCAGTGGTGCATTACTATGCAAGCATTGTCACCACCCATCTCCAGGCAATTTCATCTTCCCAAATTGAAATTACATGGCTATTTAAAAAAACTTCCCCACTCCTTCCAGATTCTAGAAACTACCATTCTGTTTTCTGTTTCTCTGAATTTGATTGCTCTAGTTATCTAACATAAATAGTATCATACAATAGGTGTCCATTTGTGTCTGGTTTGTTTATTTATTTATTTATTTATTTATTTATTTATTTATTTATTTTGTGGGACCCACGCTGGTGGCCGGGGATCGAAATGGTGCCGCAGAGGTTGCAGGCAGCCTTGCAACCAGCGTTCGACCCCTGCGCCACCAGGGGAGGCCCATTTTTGTGTCTGGTTTATTTCTCTTAGAATAATATGTTCAAAGTTCATCTGTATTGTAGTATATGTCAGAATTTTACTGACTTTTAAAATTGAATCATATGTATCATATTTTGTTTATCCATTCATTCATTAATAAATATTTAGGTTGTTTCTATCTTTTGACTACTGTGAATAATTCTGATTATTGGTAGAAGTGTCAGTTTGAGTTCCTGTTTTTAGGAATATATTTTTGTGTATATACTTAGAAGAGAAGTTGCTGAATCATATAGTAATTCTATGTTTAATTTTCTGAAGAACCACCATAAATTTTCCACAGAGTTTGCAGTATTTTATAACACCACCAACAAGCAGAAATTTTCCAATTTCTCCACACCTTGCCAATCTTGTATTTTTGGTAATAGCCATCTAACTGACTGTGAAGAGATATTTCATTATGGATTTTGAGTTTTACTTCCTAATGATTGGTGATGTTGAACATCAGAAAATAAAATAATTTTGAGGTTTGATTTAATTCTAATCAACTCTAGAATCAGAAAGTGGAAATTTATTTTTAAATCTTCTGGGTTAATCTAATATTATGTTTTTGTTTAATGAAAACCTAAAAATCCCTGCATATTAAATTTAAATTTTAATTAAATTCACTTTATAGATAAGAGAACACCAAATACTCTTTGGCCAAAACAATGAAAAAATATTTTCTGCACCCTGTAAATTGCTACTTTACTATCTCATTTCCAGTTTATGTGACTAGTATATTCTTACTAGGTAAAAAAGCATTCTAAAATACAAAGAAAAATGTGAACACCAAAAGAAATAGACTAGCTATCAAACAAGCAAACTATGATATTGACTAAAGCAGCAATAAGATTGAGAAGAAATGCCAAAGAAGTGAAAAATTTTAATTTAATTTTTTTTAATTTATTTATTTTTAAACAATTTTTTAAAGCTTTTTAAATTTATTTATACAAAAGCTGGGGTACAGGCCAGAGGCACTGGAGGGTGAGAGGAGTCATAAGAGACAGAGCGGGGAACAGAACAGGCAGATTGACTGAAATACACTGCTGAGGGGAGCAACTGGTGAGACAGGAGAGGTCTGCTGCACCATGTGGGTATCTCCCGGGCCGGCCCGAATAGAACCCGAGCTGCAGAGGCTGTGGACAGCTCCACAGAGCTGCGCTCATTCCATTGTGCCACTGGGGAGGCCCAAGTGAAAATGTTTAAATTTAATTTTTTATGACATCTTTAAAGCACAATAGCAATTTAAGAAGATGGTGAGATGAGTTGGTATTCTCATTTCAGAGTTATTTCTTTATCTTGTAGATAAATAATAGAGAACATTGTTGGAAGGAGCATGGAGAGGGATGTTTAAAGTCAAGAATATGGTCTATTTGGAAAACAGATGGCTTGTAAAAATCAAGATTTATGAACAAAGGTTTGCTGGAATTTTGTTGGTTGGATTTAAGAAGATTTTTTCCCCCTCCTCTGAGTATTTCCATTTGATCAGAGAAAGCTTTGTGGTGATATTTCTGAAGTTGGTGATTCTGATGTTGCCAGCCAGAGTTTCAATAGTTTACTCTGAAAAGTAGTTTCATACTTCCTTTTCCAAGACAGTAAATTACCCAAACAAAAGTAACATGTGTAGTTTGCTGGAGGCCATATAAAAAGAGAGAAATGTGTTTGCACAGCAACAAAAGACTGTGGCTTTATTGGCAACACCATCAAAGCTAATCCATTTGCTTGCCAAGGCAGTGTGAATCCATTGCAAGATGTGTCAAATCTCTTACAGAAATAATTTTCCTGGAGCACCCACTTGTGGACTGTAGTTCTTTCTTCAAGCCCCCTGGTTGAGAGGGAAGGCTTTCTATGAGAACGCAGAACTGTTTTCTTCCATTCAGAAGCTACATACATAAGTAACAATTTTGTTTCCACCAGTCAGCATTTTTTTTTGACCAAATTAGTGAAAAGATTCACCCTAGAAGCTTCTCCCATTTGATTAACAAGGTGAACTCTATTCTGCATGACTGCAAAGTTCACCAGAGAGAAACTCTTTCCCATGGTTACAGAGCAGACTTTGACATTATCCATTTGTTTTATGTTTTCATACTGATTCTGATAAAGTTGAGCATATAAGATCACTGTTTATGGGAAAACAGTTTCAATCACACATTTGAGATGATGATTTAGTATATCTACTATCTCTTTAATAGTTTAATCCAGGTCACAGGGGTACAGGCCAGAGGCGCTGGAGGGTGAGAGGATTCACCAGAGACAGAGCGGGGAGCAGAACAGGCAGACTGACAGAAATACACTGCTAAGGGGAGCAGTGGGCCAGACAGTAGAGGTCTGCTGAGCCATGTGGGTTTCTCCCTGACTGGCTAGGAATTGAACCTGCAGAGGCTGTGGATAGCATCACAGCGCGGTGCTCAACCCACTGCACCACCGGGGACGCCCCAGGTCACTGCTTTAAATTGAAGTAAAACAGGGCCTCCCTGGTGGTGCAGGTGGTTGAGTGTTGCACTGTGAAGCTGTTCGTAGCCTCTGGAACTTGGGTTCGATAGTGGCCAGCCGGCGAGAATCCCACATGGCGAACCAGGCCTCTCCTGTCTCGCCTGCTGCTCCCCTCAGCAGTGTATTTCGTCAGTCTGCCTGTTCAGTTCCCGCTCTGTCTCTCGTGAATCCTCACCCTCCCACACCTCTGAACTTACCCTGGTTCTTGCATAAAAATAAATAAATGAATGAATGAATGAATGGATGAATGAATAAATATTTTAAATAAATGAATTGAAGTAAAACTAATTCAAGTAACGTACTCTATAACATATTGCTACTAGAATTGTTAATATTATTATCTTGTATTAATACCAACTTCTTTCCTTTTGGAAAATGCTGCCTTCCCACCAAAAAATGACTTGCTAATGCTGCAGAGAGAGTTTTTAAAAGTTGATATTTCAAATTTAAAACATTTTTTGAAACTAAATTTTTAAGGAATTAGTCTTTAATAACTAATCTGCTAATTAAATAGCAATTAACTAAATTATTAGTTAATAACTTTTATTGTATCTCTACTGCAGATAATGCAGTGACTACTTTGGGTTTAGGGATAAATGATACTTTTTTCTCCTTCATAGACAGACATGTACATTATTTATTATAATAATACATGATACATACTATAAAACTTGAGGCAGTCACCAGATGCCATAGGTATGCTTAAAATTGAGAAATGAGGAATTCCAGGGGAAATGAGAGAGGGAAGCAGATGAATTTGAAATAATTTTATTATGTAGAAAGTACAAAGATTAGAGACATTACAACATTTCCAGTGATTTGGTTCTAATATTACATGATGAAATGATAATAATGTAGGCTTATTTACTACTTTGAAAACTGAGAAGGATTATGAGAATATAGCTACGAGAATATTTCTTGCCTATTTTATTAGCCAACTTTAATCAGTGTGGACATGTGGATTCTGGGATTGAAGATAAGTGAGTATGTTGCCCAAAGGAGACTTAGTTGGGAGAAGCGGTAAATCATGGGTGAGGCAATAGCCTTGAGACTACAGTCAGAAAATCTTGAGTCAAAAATTGGTATCCATATGGTCCTCCCTGGTGGTGCAGTGGGTTGAGTGCAGTGCTGTGGAGTTGTCCACAGCCTCTGTCCTCTGCAGCACAGGTTTGCTTCCTGGCCAGCCAGGGAGATGCCCACATGGCGTGGCAGACCTATCCTCTCTTGCCCACTGCTCCCTCAGCAGTGTCTTCAGTCTGTCTGCCTGTTCTGCTCCCCACTCTGTCTCTCGTGAATCCTCTTACCCTCCCATGCCTCTGGCGTGTACCCAAGTTCTTGTGTAAATAAAAATAAATCCTTAAAAAATAAAATAAACTTAAAAATTGGTTTATAGTACATTCTGGCTAATGGTTGGCTTTTAGCATCTGTAAGACATATATGTTATTGTTAGTAGACCCATATGAGTTGACCTGGTCTTGTTGGTCGATGAGAATCTTAAGGAGTGGCTGAGTAGTTAGTCTGTTGTCAACCTATACTTGAGGTAAGGGATATGTGAGAAGATTGGATATGATGGAGGCTTTATCCCAATGCCTTAAAGAGGGAATGACAGCATATCTACTGTTACCCTTCTTGCTTATGTGGAAGAGATGCTTTCCTCCCATCTCTCTGATGACTTAAGACTCTATAATAGTCAGATTTGAGTCACAGCGAGTCATGAAAGTTTTCCCCAAAGCCACAGAGATGATAGGCAAAACCAGTACCTGGCAGAAAATATTGCATTACAAAAATTGAGAATACTTATAAAGACTTATATAGACTACAAAAATACTTTCTGGAAATAAAAGCCCTCATTTTCAAAACAGAAAGTTTATAGATTAATTGACGATATGTTTAGTCACTGCGCAAACCCGTATTAATCACCTAGATGATAAGTTGAAGAAATGTTTTAAAGCACGGAACTATAAATAAATTAAAATCATAAAAAAATCACAAAAAATAGATTTGGAAGATAGTGTTAAATATTTAACACTATAATATTAGAAATTTAAATAGGACTCATACAACAGATGGAGAGACAATAATAAATAAATAACATGAAACATACCCTGAGGCTAAGGAAGGACAGGAGAGATTGCATACTGAAAGGGCACATTGGATTCCAGACATATGTAATAAGAAAAAAAACATAAATGTATGAATCCTGATAAAATTTCAAAATCCAACAATAAAAAAAAAATTTCTGGGCCTCCCCAGTGGCGCAGCGGTTGAGCGCTGGGTTGCGAAGCTGCCTGCAGCCTCTGCAGCGCCGGTTCGATCCCTGGCTGCTCCCCGGCCACCGGCGGAGGGTCCCACATGGCGCGCAGACCTCTCCTGCCGCCCGCTGCTCCCCTCAGCAGTGTACCTCGGTCCTTCTGCCTGCTCTGCTCCCCGCTCTGGCTCTGGTGAATTCTCTCACCCTCCTGCGCTTCTGACTGTACCCAGTGCATGTATAAACGCAACAAACAAACAAACAAATAAATACATAAATAAAAAGCATGCCTCTATAAAAAAAAAAAAAAAAAAATTAAAAAAAAAAAAATTTCTAAGTTTTCCCCCAAAAGATCTGGAAAAAAATAAAAACACTAAACACAACACACTTCTCATATGCATCACTAAAAACTAGAAAAATGCCTGAAACTGAGAGCAAAAAACTGTAACCCTAAAATATTACACCTGGCCAAAATAGCCCTTTTTAGAATCAACGACAAATATTTATATTTATGCAAGAATGAATGCATTTTATGTTTCATCCTCTTGTGTTTTGGGTGTGTTTGTATGTAGACATACAGTGCCTGGACAGGGAAGTTAATTCATATCTCCATTTGTAATATGCTTATACCAAAATGTACCGTAACATAAGTAACTAGAAAGGATATAAGACAAAGTATTGAAAGGGAACTTTCTAACAAACTAAGAGAAAAGATCAACATTAATTTGATCAAGAGAAAATAAGAAACAACATAAATATATACATAAACTAAAATAAAAGGAATAAAATCAAGTACATTCCTTATTTCATCAAATATTAATGGATTAAACATTCTATTAGAAACTGATTCTACTATTAGGTTAAAATGCAAAGCTCTGAAAAATGTTTAAAGTACTAAAAGAAAAGTGGAAAATAAAAAGATAGATTTAAAAATCATGCAAATGTACAAAAGAAAATATAGAAATGATAGTATTATCAGATAAGGTAGAATTTGTTGGACTGAAATATAAATAGAGAAAGAATGGCTATAACGCAAAACCTGTCAGCCAAGAATACTATATCTGCAAGACTCTACTTCAGATATAAGGAGGAAATAAAGGCCTTTTCAGACAAACAAAAATGTAAAAATTATGCAAATACCAGAGCTCCTTTACAGGAAGTGTTGGAAGTTTCTCTCTTATCTAAATTTAGAAGAAGAAAATACACAAAAAAAATGAACAAGAAAACTAGTCAAAATGGCAATATTAAATCTTACATTGTTGGTTATTCTGATGTAAATGGACTGAACACGCCAAACAAAAGGCACCGATTAATAGATCAGAGGACAAAATTCAACTTTCTTTCTCTACTGGAGACATATCTATGCTCCCAAAATAAATATGGGCTCAATTTAAATGGTTGGA
This sequence comes from Talpa occidentalis, assembly GCF_014898055.3. Taxonomy (NCBI): domain Eukaryota; kingdom Metazoa; phylum Chordata; class Mammalia; order Eulipotyphla; family Talpidae; genus Talpa; species Talpa occidentalis. Next base: position 72,498,483 of record NW_023604972.1, read on the forward strand.
ATACAATCCTAGAGGCAAATATTGCACTTAAAGACTCAGGAAGGTCATAATTATATCAGGTAAAATAATCTTCTAGCTAGAAAAGGCAACAAGAGATAGGGATGAACACTATGAAATGAAGAAGGGATCTATCAATACATCAAGAAAACATATCACTCATCTATATATATACAATAAACAAAAGAGGATCAAAATATATAAGACAAATACAAATATAAAAAGACATGGGTCACAATACAATTATGGCAATTGACTTCAAAAACTGATTTACATCAATGTGCAGATCACCCAGACAGAAAATCAAGAAAACAATAACTTTAAATGAGGGATTAGACAACAGGGGTTAGTAGACATTTATAGGGTGCTGCACAACAAAAAAAGCTGAATGCACATTTCTTCCATGTGTACATAGAACATTCCTTAGAAGACCAAGTGGTCACAAAGCAATGACACTGTATTCACAAAGAATGAAATTATATCAAGTAACTTCTGTGATCACAATGATATCAACTAGAAATCAACTACAAAAAGAAAGCAGAATAAACCTCTTGGCTTAATGAGGAAATCAAAGGAAAAATTAAAAATAACAGGGGGCATATGAAAATTAGCCACTTGTTGCCCAAAACAATGGTATTTCTGCTTGTGGATGCCACCTAAAAGCATCACTAAAGTCTCCCTTTCCACTACAATTATGTCTAAGTCAGAGTCTCCCAAGGAACCAGAACAGCTGCAGAAGCCCTTCATTGGAAGTTTATGCTTTGAAACTACAATAGGTAAAACCTGGAAACAACCAAAATGCCCCCAAAATAGATGACTGGATCAAGAAGCTGTGGCATATACACACAATGAAATATTATTCAGCAATCAAAAAAAGATAAACTCATGCCATTCACAGCAACATGGATGAACTAGAAGGAATTATGCTCAGTGAAATAAGCCGGGAGGAAAAAAAAAAATCACATGATTTCACTTATAGCAGGAATACAGGGAAACCAAATAAGACATCAGTGTAAAAAAATAATAACAGTACAAAACACAACAAAGCAAAAAATGGACAATTATAAATCAGAGACATCCTGCAGGGGAGGAGGAGGGAGAGGGATTAGAGGGAGGGAGGGAGGAGCACAGAGGACTGAGGTGATATGCACCGGTGCATTGGTGAAAGAAACTCTATGGGAACTACACTTGAGGAGTGGGGGAAGGGGAAACAAATATTGTTTAAAAATGTGAGCAACGTGGAATGCTCACAGTCTGTGTGTTGATGAGAGAGCCAAACACCAGTTGATCCAGTGGCTTTGGGGTTGCCAATTATACCATGGTGGAATAGGTAGATGCAATCATGATTGCAAGTGCACACAGGTAGTTGGAAGAGTTGTGGAACAACAGAGGACTTGGTCAAGAAAAGATTCTCAAAGACTCAGTGCCAATCTAATGGTGAAAAAGTTTTTTCTTGGTGATATTAAAGAAGACACTGAAGAAAATCACCAGAGTTTATTTTGAGCAGTATAGTAAAATTGAAGTGATTAAAATCATGACTGATTGAGGCAGTGGCTGGCAGAGAGGCTTTGCATTTGTAACCTTTCATAACCATGATTCTATAAACAAGATTGCCAATTAGAAATACCTCACTGTGAATGGCCACAACTGTGAAGTAAGGAAAGCTCTAGCTAAGCAAGAGATTGACGGTGCTTCATCCAGCCAAAGTGATCAAAATTGTTCTGGAAACTTTGTTGATAGTCCTGGAAGTGATTTTGGTGGGAATGACAACTTTAGTCTTGGAGGAAACATCAATGGTTGGGGTGGCTTGATGGCAACTAAATTGTTGTTGGTGGATATGGGGGCAGTGGCGATGACTTTGATGGATTTGGTAATGATGGAAGCAGTTTTGAATGTCCTGGAAGCTCTGAGGATTTTGACAATTACAACAACCTATCTTTAAACTTTGGACCTATGAAAGAAGGAGACTTCGGAGGCAGAAGCTCTGGTCAGTACTTCTCCAAATCATGAAAACAAGGTGGCTATGGTGGTTTCAGCATCAGCAGCAGAGTACCTGTGGCACTGGCAGAAGGTTTTATTTTTTATTTAATTTTTTTTTGACTCATAAAACCTTTATTTGTAGTAACGTATTGTGAAGTTTATAAAGATTTGGATTTCATTCAAACCACCCAATGGAAACTATATTTCTACAATGACAACTGTGTGTATTTTTTTTTTTTCAGTTTGGCTTGCTTTTATTTTTTATGAATTATTTTATTTTATGTAATTCTTACATCATTTTTCATTTTTGCATAATGTATGCATTTTCATTTTGGTTATATTCCCCGTACAATTCCCACCCCCTTTACTGACCCTATGGTCTCTTATTTAGGTTTTCTAAATTCCTGCTATGAGTGAGACCATCCAGTATTTTTCTTTTCCTTGCTGGCTTATTTCACTGAGCATGATCCCTTCCAACTCCATCCATGTTGCTGCAAATTGCATGAGTTTATCTTTTTTGAACACTGAGTAATATTCCATTATGCATATATACCACAACTTCTTGATTCCATCATCTATTTTTGGGCATTTGGGTTCCAAAGCTTACCTATTATAAATAGTGCTGCCATAAACATAGGGGTGCAGGTGCCCTTTTGAATTGATGTTTCTGTGTCCTTTGGGTATATACCTAGGAATGGAAATGCTGGATCATATGGAAGCTCTATCTTTAGTAGGTCAAGAAAACACCACACATTTTTCCATGGCAGAAGGTTTTAATTAACTTCCAGCGAGCAAAGTTTAGCAAGAGAGGAAAGCCAGAGAAGAGACAGGGAAGCTAAAGTTTACAACAAATTTGTGAACTCAGCCAAACACAGGAGTGGCAGGGCTCACTGCTAAAAAGACAACATGTTTTATATAATTCTCATGTGTATGTGCAAAGAAATTAAGGATGGTATTTTGACTAACTATATAACAGGTTACTTTAGTTTTTGTCCTGTAAGTGTTGGAAAGTATAGAGAAGTCCAACAAAGTGTTTTCATGTAATTTTCTTTTCTTTTTTGTTATTTTTTTTTTTTGCACCCATGCTCTTGATTGCTAAATGTAATAGTCTGATCAGGAGGCTGAATAAATGTGTGTGTGTGTGTGTGTGTGTGTGTGTTAATGTGCTGTTTGAAGTTAGTCTACTCTGAAGCCATCTTGGTAAACTATGCTGACAGTGTGATATTAGAATTCTTTCAGAGTGGTGCCAAGTTCCATTTGAAATTTATTTATAACCTGATTGGGCAAGGAGCCATTGTTTTAAGAAATCTCAGTGCAATTGAACTGATAGTTACTGTGTGTGAGTTGGAGTTGACCATTAAAAGAGTCACCCAAGCAGAGTCACGAAGTTTATTTGGTTATTAATGTTTGTTGGCACATCCTATGTGATATATCTAAATTGAATTATGATCCCAGATAAAATCACAGATGGGAATGAAACTTGTATATCATTGAATATCGTATCATGTGAAATCAATAAACAATTTAATATCTTCTTTAAAAAAGCTTAAAAAGGAGAAAAAATAACTACACAATGAAAAATATAATATATTGTTAAACAAAAATAGAAGACACATAGAATTGTAAAGATATTTGGGGCTCATAGATTGGAATTATACCCTGCAAAAACGGCCATCTTATCCAAAATACTGTGGAGAATCAATGCAGCCTCTATCAATGTTTCAATGACATTCTTCAAAGACATAGGGCCAATATTATTAAAATCTATATGGAACCATAAGTGATTCCTAATAGCCCATGGAATCCTAACAAAAAATAAGAATGGAGGTATCACACTACTAGGCTTCAAACTATGCTATAAAACTTTTAATCGAAACAGTATGATATTGCTGGACCTCCCCTGGTGGCGCAGGAAGTTGAGTGCAGTGCTGCGAAGCTGTCCGCAGCCTCTGCAGTGCCGGTTTGATCCCGGCTGGCCAGCGAGCATCCCTCATGGCTTGGCAGACCTCTCCTGTTGCACCCGCTGCTCCCCTCAGGAGTGTGTTTCAGTCAGTCTACCTGTTCTGTTCCCTGCTCTGTTTCTGGTGAATCCTCTCACCCTCCCGCGCCTCTGGCCTGTACCCCAGTTCTTGTATAAATAAATAAATCTTTTTAAAAAAGTATGATATTGGAATAAAAATGAACACATATACCAATGGAAAAATATTGAGAGCCCAGATGTAAATCCATACTTATCTCATCAGTTAATAATAAGAAAAAGAGCCAAGAGTATGCAATGGAGAAAGGAACATCTCTTCATTAAATGCTGTTGAGAAATTGGACAACAACACACACAAGATTGAAATTCTATAATTATCTCACATCATGCACAAAAATTAACTCAAAGTAGATTAAAAACGTGGATGTAAGAATTTAAGCCATAGAACACACAGAAGAAAATATAGGCAAGACACTCCATGATATTTAATTGAGAGATGTCTTTGGAGACTTGACTCCAAAGGTGATGGAAACAAAAGTAAAAACAAACAAAAGGGACTACATCAAACTAAATAGCTTCTGGAAACAAAAGAAGCAACCATTAAAATGAAAGACAGTCTCCTGATTGGAAGAAAATATTGGGACATCATTCATCTGAGAAGGGGCTAAAAACAAGATCTACAAAGCTCTCATAGAAATCAACAAAAATAGGGCCTCCCCGGTGGCGCAGCGGTTGAGCGTTGGGTTGCGAAGCTGCCCTCAGCCTCGGCAGCGCCGGTTCGATCCCTGGCTGCTCCCCGGCCACTGGAGGAGGGTCCCACATGGCACGCAGACCTCTCCTGCCACCCGCTGCTCCCCTCAGCAGTGTGCTTAGGTCCTTCTGACTGCTCTGCTCCCCGCTCTGGCTCTGGCTCTGGCTCTGGTGAATTCTCTCACCCTCCCATGCTTCAGACTGTACCCAGTGCCTGTATAAATAAATAAATAAATCTTAAAAAAAAAAAAAAGAAAGAAAGAAAATAACTAAGCTATAAAAAAAAAAAAAGAAATCAAAAATAAATCAAATAACCCAATCAATAAATGGGCATGAGATCTAAAAAGACACAAGACACTTCTCCAAAGAAGACATACATATGGTCCACAGAGTCATGAATAAATACTCTTCATCACTTATCATCAAGGAAATGCAAATCAAAACCATAATGAGATAATACCTCAAACCTGTGAGAATGGCCCATATCAAAAAGGCCCAAACAACAAATTTTGGCAAGGATCTAAAGGAAAGAAACACTGATACACCGTTGATAGGAATGTAGACTGGGCCAGCCTCTATGGAAATCAATATGGAAGTTTTTCAAAATATTAGAAAGGAATTTACCATAGGATTCAGCAATGCCACTGCTAGTTTTTTACTAAAAGAGTGTTAAACACCAATCAAACAAGGTTGCACTCTTATGTCCATTGTAACACAATTTATAATAGCCAAGTTATGCTATGCATATGCATAACTTGCAAACTCCATGCCCAACAACAGTTGATCAGTTGAGTAGATTAAGAAGTTGTGAAATATATACCTAGCGGAATCCTACTCAGCTATAACAAAAGATGAAATCTTTCTATTTATGACAACATGAATGGAGCTCAAAGGGATTATGCTAAGCAAAATACATCAGAAGAAAGACAAATATCAGACTTTTTTCATATGTAAAATAGAAAAAAACAAAATAAAGGAACAGACAAGAAAACCCAAAAGATATCATTGAAATCTGGCTGTGGAACTGAGGCAACAAGAAGGGGTAAGGGGAGGGAAATGGTACTAAATAGAGAAAGGGACTCGATAGACTATAGCAGAATATTATGGGCAATCTGGTGGTAGGCAAGCTGTTGTAGAGGTGTGAGGTTTAAACAGGTGTAAATTTTATGTCAATAAAAATTAATTTAAAAAAATTCACAGGTATCTTAATGTACCCTTATGTATGTATGTAGTGTTATACATCAACATTAGCTCAAAAAATAAGATTTACTGGGCCTCCCCTGGTGGCACAGGAGTTGAGCACAGCACTGTGAAGCTGTCTGCAGCCTCTGCAGCACCGGTTCGATCCCAGCAGGCCAGCGAGGGACCCACATGGCGCAGCAGACCTCTCCTGTCGCGCCTGCTGCTCCCTCAGCAGTGTACTTAGTCGCTCTGCCTGTTCCCTTCTCTGCTCTGGCTCTGGTGAATTCTCTCACCCTCCCGAGCTTCTGACTGTACCCAGTGCTTGTATAAATAAATCTTTAAAAAAAAAGAAATAAGATTTACTTAAAAAGCTTTATGTATGTCCCATTTATGTATGAATGTAAATTCTTAGAGAATTTGAAAGAAATGTATAAAAAGTAAAAAAGTTTTAATATACATATTATCATGTACATCATAAAGCCAGGTAAAATATGCTTTTACCATTTTAATTTCATCATGAAGGTTCTTCTTCACATATATTTAGTTATTTCTACTTATTTTTTTTATTTGTTCACTTCTTTGGGTATTTAAAGGAAGTAGCATATACTGGAGCTTTGCTAAAACTTCACCTTTGAAACTCATACTGCAGGAATAAACCTCAAGAAAACCTGAAGTCGAGACTCATTAAAATAGAAGATGGTAAATTGAAGAACATTTTTTGCAATCATTTATTGAGTGAGTGGTCAGGGGTGCATGATAGTTACCTGCCACTTGCATTTGAGGAGCAGGTAGGCCTATAGACTGGGTCTCCACAGCAGCTTACGGCTATAAGGCCTCCTTAGAAAGAAATCAAGCAAGGTTTTCAGAAGAAACAGATGGAATTTTAATCCAAAAGCTCACTGGAAAAGTTTCCCAAAAGGCATGGAAATTTATTCCTCCAATTTGAAGTACGTTCCTTGTCCTCGCATGATAATTATTTTTCAGCAGAAAAATACAGTGTTTCTTCCCTACATCAGTGGAAATTGTATCATTTACCTCTGTCTTTTAGTGTTCTATCCTAGTGTCATCAATGCACATGTTAGACTGTCATCAGTTATTTATTCAACAAATATATGTTGAATGCCTACCACTGGTTGGGCACTATGCTAGGAGCACTTTTATGTTATATTAGGGCAACTGCTTTGTTATTTCAATACATCCACTGTCTGGAAAAACTTCAAGACATTCTTGCCTACCTTTGTAATATTAATAGCTTCCTATAAAGAGTTCCAATAAAGAGTTGCTACTTATTGTAGTGCGGTGGAGTGCCTTACACTGCATTCTGCACAACAATAAATACTATAGAAAGGTTCTAGTGCATTTGATAATATCTGGCTAGCTTACCCATAATAACTCTGACTTCATTGTGGAAGAACAGCCTTCTATGCAATGCATAAAATCCAATTGATTTTTATGAAATAAGATGCTATGAAGAAGAAATGCATTAAGTGTACCGTATCACAATAATTCCACTTGGTAAGCTAAATGGCTTTTGGAACATTGTTGAAAATGCTGTCACTATTCTGAGCATACATAAAAGAGCAAGATAAGGCCAATAATTTAAAAGTCAATGCTATTCCATTCAAATATTTCTTTCCTCAATTAATAAAGCATTTTCTGCTGTATGTCAGTTAAAAATAAAATCCAAAATAGCTTTATATGATATGATCAGACACAGAGCAATATGTAAGTCTGTTGATTCCACATTTCTTTATTGAAGTCTCGGTTTGCTGCTATCTTTTACTTCCATTCAAGGCATCATATAAAATCTGCTATGTGTATTTTGAATGATATATTTTTGTTTGGGCTGCATTTATAAAATTGTTTTAAAGTTGCTGTATTTCAGAAAGCCTCAGTTAAATTTTGTACAGATTGCTAAAATAATGGTATATACATGCAGGAAAAAAAAAAAACAAACAAGCCGTCTGATTTCTGGGGCAGAAATGTTCTTTAAATCAGACAATTTGCAGTGAGTGCGGTGAGGTGGATTAATGCCTGCAGCACTGGTTCTTAAATCTTTTTCTGCCCAACACATCAGAAGGCTATATTAAATTTCCACCAATAATAAGGGTATGGTAACAGTGATTCTATGAATTGGGGTGTAGGGTAGACTGAAAACCAACCAATCAAATAACTGACAAGCCAGTCAATCAAATGATCAGTCAACCAATCCTATGGAAGGAGATAATTCTCAAATATTGTCTTAGGAATTATATTTGAGAATCTCTGTACAGTAGATGAAATTATGTGGAAGATACTTAGTAGTTTATTTGTGGAGATCCTAAGAGAAGTGACAGCATTGTGGAAACCTCTCCATCTAGGTGCTTCGTGAATATATGATTAAATGAAAGAAGGAATAACAAAGAGACACTTTTTAAATATCCCTTATTTCTTATCATATCAAAGCAGTACATATTACTTTGCTACTTAACATGTCCATGTGAAATGGAACTTTTTACAGGATTTTAGAAATGCTATCTGGTAATATCAAGTATAAATATCACATACACATATCTTCTAACTCTAATCTACTTCTGAAAATCTAGATCAAATTAGGAACTTATATAGCCAAAACAGGTCTGTAGATGTTCCTTTAAATGCTATTGATAATAAAACATAAACTCCTTAAATTACTTTCATTTGGAAATAAAACATTGTACTTCTACACTATGACATGATTCAGCTATTAAAAAGGATAATTATATTTAAACAAACTCACTTGGAGAGGTTTCCTCAAGATATTTTGAAGGGGTAAAAACAATCACAAAGAAATACTTGATTCAATTTTTGTGAAACAAACAGTTGCAGGCCCCTCCCCCCCATATCACTGCAAATGATTATATAGTTAGAAAAACATGGTAAAGATAAACAGGTTCCTGATATGTATTGCTTACGGCTGATAATGAGGGGTAGTTGTGTGAATATAAGTGGAAGGTTAATAAAAACGAATAACTATTCAAAACAAAATGGCTACCTGAATGATATTATTCTATTTAGGTAAGATTTTATCTGCTTATATATTATCCATCCATCCACACAGCCATCCATCATGCATAAAGTCATACAAGAAAGTTTTGTCACCAGAATGCTAATGATGGTTTACTCTGATACAACTGCAGTGTAGGTTTTATTTGCTTTCACTTTATATTTTTTAAAATTTTTAAATTCGTTTTCCTATATCCTATTGAGGTAACATTGGCTTAGAACACTGTGTATGATTTTGGAGTTTGGGTTTACATCTCTTCAGATAGGTGTGTGATTCCACATCATACTGTTGTGGGGCACTAGGCACAGGGCAGGCAGGGGGGTCAGGAGGCTGGCAAGTGCCCCAGTCCCCAGCAAATCCTTGTGTGCTCTCTCTCTCTCACTCTCTCTCTGGGTCTTGTGGTCTTGCCTCTCCTCTCCTCGCAGACATCTCTCTCTGAGTGATGTTGCCCTTATAGCATAGCCTCTAGGCTCAGGTGTGCCCACTCACACACATCCACACCACACTCCAGGTGTCCACCATCAGGACCATGCGCCCGGTGCCCATGGTCCCAAGTGCCTTCTGCGTCAACCTGAGCAATGACCACAGAGGCTAATGGTGCTAAAAGCCTGATTAATTCACTTATCCTACACATACCCAACACCAATATCCCAATTTTTATATGTGGTTTGAACTTTTCCATTTTTCACACTATTTAGATTTTTTGATTGAGCAAGGAAAAAAGTAAAAGTATATTCACTCTCAAAATTAAGTGTTTAGGAAGAATTACTTTCTGACTCCCAAGGGTAAATGGTATCTCTAGTCCACTAACAAGCCAAATACCAACAAAAGAATTAAATTAATCAGTTATCTAATCAATTAATAAAGTACAGATTATTATTATCTAATCAATTAATAAAGTACAGATTTTTTTTCAGTTTGCCATTTAACTCTTCTTTTTTTTTATTTAAATTTTATTTTTATATTCCCCATACAATTACAACCCCCTTATTTTGACCCCAAGCCCTCCTTTCCCTGCCCCCCACCCCCCATAGAGTGTCTCTGGTTCATAGTTGTATGTTGATTTTGATATTTTCTTTCTTATAGTTATTCTTTTTCCTGGTCCCTTATTTAAGTTTTCTAGATTCCTGCTATGAGTGAGACCATCCGGTATTTTTCTTTTTCTTTCTGGCTTATTTTGCTGAGCATGATCCCTTCCAGAGCCATCCATGTTACTGCAAATTGCATGTGTTTATCTTTTTTGAATGCTGAGTAATATTCCATGGTGTATATGTACCACATCCTCTTGATCCAGTCATCTAATTTTGGGCATTTGCATTGTTTCCAAAGCTTAGCTGTTATAAATAGTGCTGCTATATACATAGGGGTGCAGGTGTTCTTTGGAATTGATGTTTCTAAAGTACAGATATGTTTATACACAAGAAGTATTTGTCATTTGAAAATATGTATTATCCTTCTAGTGTTGGTCTATTTTTTTTAAAGGCCAGATTCTTTAAAAGTTAGAGAAGCAGAAATATTTAAATAATGACAGTTTAAGCAATTTCATAATATCTGTTTCAGTACAGAAAGAAGGTTCAGGTTAATTGTTCTTATAACTGCCTTTCCCTAGATTTGAAGCTGAGGGAAGAAATTTGCTTTTCTCCTTGAATTGCTCTTGAAGAAATGCTTCTAACCCAAACAGCCCATATTGTATACTCTCACTTTATTCAAACTTAAATTCATAAGTGAATGAGTATTCAGTTTTCTTTTAGTCAAGGGAGATTCTTTTTTCAGATTTCCTGGGCAGCAGAACAAATGAGCATTTCAATTATGATGGCAAAATTGTTTGAAAACTGTAATTCTGTCTGACCATTCATTCCAGATGATTTCAAGCAATATGAAGATAGCTTCACAGTGCATCAGAATTCCCTAGGTCTTGAAATATGGCAGAATGTATTTCAAATTTTTGTACTACCTTTACTCTTCTAGAATTTCTTTCTTCATCTATAAAGTGGGAATAATCACTACTACTCTCAGAAATATAGAAAAGCCTCTAGAAACTACAATTACAAATACCTGGCCCTGTGTATAATACTTATGTATAATCACTCAATAATTGATACATTTTAGTTATTATTTGAAAGTTTCTGTATATTCTCAGAATGCATTTATATCACAGAAAATTATTACTTCTTTGTCTATGTATGTTAACATTAGTTATATCAAAGGAAGGGCTATCTTTACTTTTTAAGCAACATTAATGAAGTTGCATGCATTATAACATATTAATAGAATATTCTTTCCCCTGCACTCCTATGTTTATTGCAGCACTATTTACAATAGCCAAGATATGGAAACATTCTAAATGCCACAAAACAGATGACTGGATCAAGAAGATGTGGTATATATACACAATGGAGTACTACTCAGTGATTAAATAAAATAAAATAAAATTGTGCCATTTGCAGCAACATGAATGGAACCAAAGGGATTACGCTAAGTCAGAAGGAAAAAGATAAATATCAAATGGTTTTATACATGGAATGTAGGGAAGCTGAACAAAGTGTGAGGAAAAAGACAAAGCTAACCATAGATCTGAAGCATACAGGGTTGGCGGGCGAGGGAGGAGGCAGGGAAGAGGAGGGGGAGGCCAGAACAGAGGAGGGAAGAACACAAGGGAATTTAGTGATGGATCATGGGTGCTATGGTGGTGGGGGAAGAGCAGAGACCACATCTGAGGGGAGAAATAAAATACTTTCTAAAATTTAACAACAGTATAAGAAAATATACTTAAAAAATCTCCAACCCCCCCAATATTCTACTTTCTATGAATTGTGGGAAGTGTTGGAAATATAGTTAATTCAGGATCTTGAGATATTTTTATTTAAATGCATTCTCTATCTTTATGACATGTGCCTTTAGCTGGATCTTGCTCTTAATTTAACAGATATTAATTTTCAGAAGAAAAATAGAGACTATAAATATATATTAAGCTAAGGATTTAGTGAAAATCACGATGTTGTTGCACACTGAATCATCAATCACCACTTACATAACTGAGAAAATGCTTCACTTCTTGCCAAATGCAGTTTACTGAACAGAGGCCAACATTTACCACAGAAAAGATAATATACTTGGAGAAGTAAAATGAAATACAAAATTAATCTTGTGTATATTAAATATGTTTCTAGAAGCCATTTAATTTGTGATTTGAACCTTAGAACTCCTAAATTAAGGCAGTGTACATGAGGAATTGTCTTCCCTACTAAACTACACTTGTTAAACACTTGCATTTTTCTCTGCAGAAGCAACCATGAAAACAAAACATCATTTTAAGGTGGTTTTTACATTCTTTGAAAAGCATCAGTAAAAATTAAAATCAGTTCTTATGTAAAAAACGTCTTAATGAAATTACAACAATGTGTTTTTTTTCTTTAAGCAAGGCAAAAAAAAAAAAAGTCAATTAAACCTCACTTCCTAAACACACAGTTAATAATTTGGTGCTTTTTCTTCTCTTTTTATTTTTTCCAAGGTTATATATTTTTGGTTTCATAGTTACAACCTTCTGTGTGCATATGTTGTGATTGTAACCTGCTTAAAACTTTTTATTGGGGAGTTAATTAAAACAGACATAGCAGTAACTTAGTGACTTCACATTTCCTCTACCCTTCGTGATCCAGTGTTCTGCTTTCTGTTAGACTTCAAAAATAATGTCCAAATTAAAAAATCACATAGTTAGATGGGAAAATAATTTACCCATACTATGTAAACTAATTTGACCTTTTCTCTGTAAATTTGACAACCTTTCATGCAACTCCTAAATTGGATGTTGAATTTGATTAATAACCATATCGGGATCCAATATTTTATGTAGGAAATTTCCCATCATCATGCTTTTAAAGAAGATTAAAGAACTACTGTGTTAAATCTGTTTATTCCATGGCAACATGAAAGGTTATAAGGGGAAATAAGTCCAGGTTAATTCTCTTATGTTCCCCTTCCAGTTATGACTTCTTTTCATTAACCATTCTGTAATGAAACAGTTGGTCACTGTCACCAGTAGGCATTAATTGCCAGGAAATACATATTTAAATAGCTCATATTTTAGAGCACTTTAGTGATCACAGGATTTTAAACAGTATCTACTTTAGATTAAGATGTCAGAAGTATCAAAACTTGTGGAGTGTGATGTGAAAAAGTCCATATGCTAGACAAGAATAATCTCAATAGAAAACCATTACAAAATCATCGCCGTGTTCCCCACACTTGAGTGATAGTTCTTAATATTTAATTAAGAAGTTTAGTTACTAGGCTCAGATGCTGATCTAAATCTCAAAGAAAGCTTAATTTATGTAACCCTTGTTATCTGCTAACTTCTATGTTATTTGAACTTGTGACTAATCCAGTTACAGCAACCATGAAACCTAGCCTACATAGTCATCATTATTCACTATTGAGAGATGGTCAGTTCTTATAAAAGTCAAGTCGAGTTTCTTTGGGTTATTGCTTTTTCAGAAAGCGAAATAAACTAAGAGAAACTTTGACCTGTGTTACATCTTTTTTATTTGCTAACATAAATAAGATACTCATCATAGTTGCAAGGGATTAACAGACACTACAGACTAGATAGCGTATTTAAAATTTACATTGAGTATCTCAGTGAATGCTTTAGTGCAGATTTAGTTTAGCCTTTTTGCCTCATTTGATATAACTCAGTTACATGGTTGTTTTTTTTGATTCTGTGGGTACTTGTCTAATGGTTTAAGTTTTGAGGTTATATATGACATACTTTTAAGTTGTACCAAGAATATGAAATAAAAGATAGCTTCATTATATCAGTTCCTTCATACAGTTCATTTTAGCATGGATGATAGTCAACTTTGACAACACTGGTCAGCTGCTCTTTATATATTCTTATATGGAATCATTCTTGAGAAATTTTGGAATGATTTTTTTTAGTAATTCTTCTTAGTGAATTCTTCCTACATCTATCATAAATTGCAAACAGTTTAGGTATGCTACATTTATCTAGATTGGGTAAAGAGATAAAAAATCCATATCGTTCAAGCAATTTTTCTATCACCTCATATAAACTTCATCCACAGTTATAATGTGCCAAAGTAGCATTATTGGACTACTGAAAATGTTAATCAATCTTTCTATGAGCTAAATGTTTGAGAGTGTTTAATTTAATCCCTGGGAAGACCATTAGCACCCTTTCAGTGTCTAAGTTCTTAGGGAATTTTTTTTGCTCTTAAAGACTATTATCTCTGGGAAACTGTAAGGACACATAATTCAGTGAATTCTCCAGTTTCTTAGACACTGCCTTAAAGTATGGTGGGAAGTTTGGTCCCTCCTTTAATAAAGTGGGATTTCACTTACACTTTGCTCCATAATTGCTTTTCTTTGGTTAGGCGTAGTGTGCACATTTAAAGTTTTATGTGTTTTTCCTCTGACATTTTTTCATTATTTTCACATGTTCTTTCAATTGTTTGTAGTCTACATTATAAAATACCAGCTAACACAATGATTTATATAACATCTCCTTTGTGTACCTAATAATCTTCTTTTTGTGAAGTTCAGTTAAAAAATAATGCTCTAATTTTGTCATTGAGATAAGAGACCTAGTGAAATGGATAGAAATATAAACAGATAAATTAGTGCAATATAGTGAAGTTTTTTCAGATATTTTCCAGAATATTTCTCTTATTTTCATTTTTTCCTTAAAAAACAGAACCTGTAAAACACTTAAATTTTGCTATTATACTGATATTTTTCATTTTTACTATATTATTTCAGGAAAAATATTCAACATTGAAGTATATTATGCAGAAATGAAATTCATTCTTTGGACCTAACAAAACTGAAAAAATAAAAAACAAAGCACAATGTTTAGAATTATTTTTTTTTCATTTTTGCAAACGGAATGACAACATAAACATGGCCTCAATGAAAAGAAAAAGGACAGAAAAGAATAAAAATGCCATAGTGTATAAGTAATGACTTCATTTCCATTTGTGTTTAATTTTGACACCTACCTCCTTGCTGTGCTGTTTGATTCAAAATGAGTTTAAAAAATTGGGGGGGGGGTGATTGCTGGAAATACCAATATGGCTATGTTTGTGAGTGAGCTCATGTATCAGACCATTTACAGATGTTCTCCTAAAAGAGTACTCAAAATTCTAAATACAGCTTAGAAATTCCCAGGGATATAATTTAGGTGCCATTTGACAATTTACCAAGGACAGACCATGTCTTGCTTAAACAAACACTGCATGTTCACATTTCAATATTATAAACAAAGGATGTAAACAAAAGTTTTACAAAATGTTTTGTATGCATCTTATTAATGAATCTTTTTACTTAATTATAAATATCCATCAAATGAAAAAAATTCTGGAACGACGCATGTATACACATAATTGATATTATGTTAACATAAAAATAGTTACAATTTACGTTTTCTAATATTTCCCCATTCAACATAATGGGATGAACATCTCTTTTCACTAATTTTGCCATTTTCAAGAAACCCAGAAGGAATCATAACTTTGGTAATCACTGATTTAGAGAGAGAGAGAGAAAAATACATGTCTTGTTAATCATTTTATTTCTTTCTTTTGCTTCTCAACTTTCACCTTTATTTTCTTTTGCTTCCTTGAATATTTTAAGTATTTGCCATTTAAAAATGTATTTCAGATTTTTTCCATGTTTTTATTTTAACATTTATCATATTTTACATTTTTTAGACAATATTTGCTTCCCCCACCCCCTCAGATTGAGTCCCCATAGAATCTCCTTCTTCGCACACACAGCACCCATGCACCATGACCACAGTCCCCTGTGCTCCTCCCTCCCTCCCTCTTACCCCTCTCCCTCCTCCTGCCTTACAGGATGTCTCTCGTTTATAATTGTCTGTTTTTACATTAAAGAAAATACATGTTAATCATTTTAACCCGAACATGATAAATGGTATTTAACAGTGTCTTCCATAGTGATGAGGAAAATACCTATTGAATTTCTGTTTAATGATATCTGGTCTGTTTGAGATTTCAGCATGGTTAACAAATTCCCTTTTAGTAAGTGCTGTGTTCAGTCAGAGAAAGGTAGGAATGCCCCCAGTCTGACATTTTTCTATATAGGTTACTCTTAAAAATTTTGCAGCTGTTCTTACTTTTCCATAGAACAACAGAGATACTCCTACAGTTACTTCCCACAGGAAATTATTCTCCAGAGACAGCACTTGAGATGTGCAGAATATGTGAAACTCGTCAGCTGAAGTTCACGTAGTTTCTTTCAAGTAGGACGTGTGAACTAAGGAAGCAGGTTAAAACCCAATCCTAAAATCTATATTTAAAAATGCAAATAGTGTGAGAAAGTAGTTATTAACAAAATACAATGGGTTTGGCAAAGTATAGGTGGAGAGAAATATAAGAATCTTATAAATTTATGATTTTGCTATAAGGACTCACAGAGCCAACTTTTAAAGGCATTTGCAAATTTAGAAGCTGTGCTTCCTGGCATGATTAGATTTATTTTTTGAAATGCAAGTTCTAAGAAAAGAATCATGTGCTTTAAAAGAACTAACCTTAAAACTTTGTGAATTTTAGAATGACACATGTTCAAAATGTCATATGATTGATGGATGTTTTTGTATTGCAAGTGAATAGCTATATACCTTTTGTGATTAAAAATAGTGATCAGCTTTAGTCTGGTATTTGGTGACTTTGTCATTAAGTAGGAGCTGGATAAGGTGCTGATAGGTGAGATGCAGGCTCACAGGGCATTGGTGGCTCACATCCTATGTGAAGTGACCTGACATCCAGGAAAAGCAATTAAGTTTGCCTTTGTCTACCTGTTCCCATTTGAAGTGAGTACAGACACCTGTTCAGAATACTGTGGTTCTTATTGAACTGTGAGCTCCTTAGTCCAGAGCAGAAATTTCTCAGTGATAGAAAGTATATATTTCAGGCTTCTACCCTAATAAAAAGGTAGTAAATAGTAATTTGAATACTAACATGGAAATGGGTGTTGATTTAAATACTTCCTAGAGAAATATTTAACGATTAGTATTAGTCAAAAAACAAGAGAGGTAAAAAGGGCATATGTCTTTAAATGTCCAGTCGTTTTGCTGAAAATCTGAAAGAATCCTCAGGTGAATATATCTCTTGTAAGTCACTCTGTTAAATCAGCTGCCTTCACCAACTGTGACACTATTCAGGAGTTTAGAGGAAAGGCCTTGCTTTGCCTCAGGCCATGCTTCTATTCTTTTTGCTTAATGTGGAGATGAGAGAAGAGATGGAAATCTCAGGTGAAACCTCCAGGAGAAAATGCCCTTGTGCATTACAACTTATTTTTCTGGTCTTAAAGAATCTAAAATAGATTAGTTTTGGTGTCCTTCTGATTTCAACTTGGTTGGTCAGTTCGTTCGGAGTAAGGGGACTGCATTAGCTTCTGAATTGAGGCATTAATGCTATGATACACAGTTTTCTCTATGAACAATTTGCTAAGCTGTTTAAAAATCACAAAAGAAGAAAGGAACATAAAATGTCCCATTAACTCATGCCACGAGATTTACAAAGGCTTTAATGAGTTAGAGATGGATGAGAAAGACTTTTGATTCATTAAAGATATCCATCTGATTAGAAGAGATTTTCATCACCTTATCAGCTAATCCAATAAATTGACTATCCATTTCAAAATGACTCCAGTTGGATTCATGTCCACCAGAAGGATTTTCTGAAAACCCCAGAGTATTGTATAAAATTGGAAATCATCATCAAATTGCCACTGGAAAAATTTTTGCTAGGTCTTGATAAATCTGGAGGATTAGGCAAAAAAATGCCCTGGTCTAAAAGGTTACCACAAATCAAAGTTCAGACTGCATAGTTCTATTCAAAATTATTATTTATTAGTGGAAAAAAAAAACTAACAAAGAATCAATTTTTGATAGTAAAGTGGAACTATTTTATAAGAAGTTTGTTTGGTATGTTTTTTGCTAAGCTCATATAGACCTCGGAAAAAAAAACAACATGACTTTGTCTATCTGGAAAATATTTTAAAATGCCATACCAATGAGATAGCTAATGCATGGGACCAGCTAATCAAATTTCCAGTTTTTGGCTGGTGTGTGCCCCAGTCTAACAAAGTAAGATTAATGGGGTGTTAAAAGTCTGTATGGGCTTGTCAGTTTTATGCTGCAAATAGGGTTAATTTCATCCAAATGTAAAAATTTTAAAAATTAATGTGAATGAACTGAAGCTTTATATTTGTCATTGCTTTTAAGAAATCTGTGCTTGGCTTGCAGGATCAACCCCATCCATATTTGCCTGGCTAATGGGGAAATCTTAGGGAGGAAAGGAATGCCTTTCAGGGAATAGAGTAACATGAGGTCAGCTACAATGGAGAAATGCCAGACATTGAAATTTAGAAGCAGATAATTTTACCTATCCAACTAGCCAAATACATTTATTCTGGGCCAGTATCTGATACTACACAGGAAGACAGGCTCCCTTTATCATTTCTCAAAATCACTTTTTATATTGTCTCCACAGGAAGACTGAGGTGAATTTATTTTGCCCTTTGTGAAATACTTTGGGTAATGAGGAATCTTCATAAACCATCGCTAGCATTTTAACAAACTGGCTGTCATCCATATATTTGTCTACATAATGCCAGACACTTGGATATTTGGAAAGATCCAGATGTCTAATTGCATTTTTAACTTGTCATTCAAAGGGTATAGACCTAGGCCATATCTGTGTGTAGTTTGAATTGGGTGATAGGTGAAGAAGCAGGGGTGAACAGATTTTTGACAACACCTTTTTTTAATTGCTCTATACATTTTGTTTCCCATAAGATCATTTCAACTGAAATCAACAAATGTACATTTTAGGATCCCCAAAAGAAGTAAAATGCTTACACTGAAATCAACAGAGCATTAAAAAATAGACATTCAGACAGGATGACATGTGGGACTGCTCTGAGTTACTTAGGCAAGCAATCTATGGAGCCTCATCTTTCTAGCACTCAATTTTGTTTCCCTGAGGAAAAAGGGCAATAGACATAGGGCTGGCTTCAAAAGAATGCAGTTTACTATAGTGGTGTGATTTAAGGAGTACAATGTATTATACCTCTCATCAATTTTCTCCTACATCTGTTCTAAATATCTTCTCTTCATTTTGCCTTACTTTCTATACCTTATTATAATCAATAATTTTTAGTGATAAACAGTCTCTTTTAATTATAATTTCCTCTCCTCCAGTGGAATAGTTATGAAATACACTTTTGCTAAAAATGCATTTATTAAGATTCAATGTCCTCCCATGTGGGACCTATACACTGGGGAAGGAGAGGTGGAAAGTAGGCAGACTGGGGCAAAGCACTGCAAGAGGGGAAAAGGCTGGAGTCAGGAAGCTGCAGAACAGACTGGTGAGCACAGCACCTACTTCAATTCCTTCTACACCATCCCTGTTCCCTGGTCATCTCTTTCTCCATGGCGGGTCTGAGCCCAGGGCTTTGTTTGTCTGCATTTTGTGATCATTGTCTGTCCCAGTGCTTCTAGCTTATAGGACCTAGCTTATAGTAGATACTCAGCAAATGTTTCTCAAGTAAATCAATAATGAAGAAAAGAATGTGTGGTCTGAACACTTGGTCAAATTTCAAAGACTTACAGGAATTTTAGGAAGTCATCTAGGTCAACTTCAGCAAGCTCTTAGAAATAGCTTTCAATAGATAATTTTCTTTTTAGAAATTCACACATCTGTTCTTCCAAGCATGTTTGAGCATCATTTAAAAATCTGTCTTGAAAGCTTCCTTGTATGATTCAAGATCATTTCTTTCTTAATAGAAACAAATTTTTGCATAATAATACATCCTTTAACCTTCCTGAGAGCTTTTGTGCACATTTCTCCCTTTGCTCAGAATGAACTGACCTGGGAATAGAGCTGGATTTCTGTCTTATTTTAGCTTAACTTATTCAAAATTTCTGCACCTTAGTTTCTCATGAATAACAATGGTTCGAAGAAGCTTTCAACAAAGTTCGAAAGCAGCAGTCTCTCAACTCTTCTTTCTTAAAATTGGAAAAACTAAGGTACTTAGATATGTGGGTATTTTGTCAGGAGTCTTCAATGAAGGCAGACCTAAGAGGAGAATTACGTTTACTTCCATTAGATAGCAATGCTTCCTTATTCCACCTTGATCCTGTTATTGATGTAAGCTCACTTAGGGCTTGGCATTGACAGGTGACCCCCACTCTTTTTTAATATGACATGGGCTTTGAGTTGGCTTGAGTTGGGGTCTTTCATCTCCTTGATTCTTTTTTGTGTATTAGCTTTTGTTTTGTTTTTTTGGTAATGCCTTCTTTCCTCCTTTCTTTCCTCTTCTCTTATTAAGTAATGTTCGTTTACAACACTGTATATGATTCAGATGCATAGCATCATACGCTTCAGATATATGTTACTACACCACTTCCACCACCAAGGCACCCATGGTCCACAATGATTGTGGGATAAACTCTGATGCTGAGAATAAACCCATTCTGAGAATAAAACAGGGAATACTCAATGGCTTTGTTCTGATATTTCCATCATTTATATAACTGTTAACCCTTTTTGAAAATGAGGAAATTCAGTGAAGATATAATTGTGGGCAAAACAATTCTGATTTTCCTATTATCTCACTTCCTTTGTTGCTATGGGAAAATATTACCTGAAAGATTAATTTGAAATAGTTACACTGTTATAAAGATGTATTATTTACATTTAGAAGATACAAACAAAGCCAGTTATTTGAGTTGGAGGATGGTAGATTTTGTATAAAAAATATTTTATGCCCATTCAGTTTATATTATTTAGAAAATTAAAGCGTGGAGAAGGGACATCTTCTCTGGATGTGTTGGATTTGCTGGTATGTTAGGAGTCTGTAGCTATCCTGAGCATTCCTCAAAATTCTGTTCAGAAAGAAAGCAGTCATGCCTCACTGGTATGGGGATGCCAGTTAATATATAGACTGCCCAAACTGACTGGGGATATTGTCAAATTTTGTCAGTGTAAAAAAGTTGGCCAACTTGTCCTCAATTACCAGGCTAAGAGTCCCACTTTAGACTTGAACCTCATTTTCTCTTTTCTTTCTGAGTGAGCTCTAACAGAGGATATTCACACAGTGGGGGGCATTTGTAGCTCAGTTCTTTCTTCTGTACTCAGCCCACCACCTCTACAAGACTTGCAGCCTTACAAAGAGTAATAGAAATCCTCATTTATTCCAAGTTGTCCCCACCACTGTTGAATCCCTTTTGCAGATGACCCTAAGCTACACAATCTTGAAAGGCTATGCTCATTTTCTTTTTAATTGGATGAAAGCATTGAAATTCTGAGATATTAAATAGTATATATGCAGTACAAAGTAGGACAGTGACAGAGCCAAGATTGATATCTGTTCTTTCCAGCTCTTCTGGACTGTGTGGACTGAGGACGAAGGTTACATTGTTCTGAAGTGGGAGGGCAGCCCTAGGGATCCGAGATCAGCTAAGCAGAACCGGCAGGAACTCCTGTTACCTCTCTGTTTTTGTTCATCCTATAGAGAGGTTGTCCTCTGCTTAAACTTGATTATCTTTATAGTCAGAATAAACAATTTCGTTTCCACTTTTCTAGTTTTTATGAGCTAAGCACTTTAAACTCTAAATGCAATTCTATCTATACATCTCCAAAGCATGAGGAAAAAAAAAAAACCCTCAAGTTTTGAATGCAGGCAGATCTGGATTTGAGACGTCACCTTAATTAAGTGACATGAGGCCAGTTGCTCTCTCTCTGCATTTTAATTCCCTCATTTGGAAAAAATTGCTAACCACCTCTGCCCGGGTGGTTATGAGCAATAAGAACATTACAGAAAAAGCCCTATGTATAGCAAATAGAAATAGCTAAATAAGTTATGATTTTTTTTACTAATATAAGTTAAACATTAAAGACAATAGAATTAGTAATGATTCCTATTACTTTATCATAAGTAGGTTTTTGTGGGTTTTTTGCCTATAGGGCAAGATTTCCTAAAACACAATAACTAGTTAATTCACTATTTATGATAAAAATAATTATGTTTGCTTATAGATGCTGCCTTCAGAAAGTATTCTTCCATTCTTTTCTGTGTTGGGTTTTGTGTGTCTTTGAAAATTCAATTAACTAGAATGTTAATTTTATAAAGTACGCTTAGACTGAGTTTAATTGTCAAAAAATAACTTTATAATAACTCTTTTTTTCTTTTTTAAAGATTCATTTATTTTTATACAAGAAATGGGGTACAGGCCAGAGATGCGGAGGGTGAAAGGGTTCACCAGAGACAGAGCGGGGAACAGAACAGGCAAACGGATCGAAGTACACTGCTAAGTTGAGCAGCGGGCAAGACAGGAGAGGTCTGTTCATCCATGTGGGTTTCTCCCTGGCTGGCTGGGAATCGAACTCGTGCTGCAGTGGCTGCAGACTGCTTCATAGGTTGCGTCTTCACCCCTGCGCCACCAGGGAGGCCCATAATAATAACTCTTATGATAAACGTAACTCTTATACTCTTCATAAAAATACAAAATTTGCTTACAATAATGACAGTGCAATTTGGTGAACATAAATCATTAGCCACATTGGTTAAAGATTATTTTTTTTAATTTATTTATACCAGCACTGGGGTAGAGGCCAGATGTGCGGGAGGATGAGTGGATTCACCAGAGACAGAGCGGCGAACAGAACAGGCAGACTGATGAAATTCTCTGCTGAGGGGAGCAGCGGGCGCGACAGGAGGTTCCCTCACCGTCCTGCCGGTGTCCCTCACCGGCGCACCATGTGGGTCCCTCACCGGCCTGCCGGGATCAAACTGGCACTGCAGAGGCTGCGGACAGCTTCACAGCACTGTGCTCAACTGCCTGTGCCTCCAGGGGAGGCCCAAATAAATAAATCTTAAAAAAAAAAAAGAGATTTTGCTAATATTTGGTAAAATTTTGAGAATCATTCTCAATGACTACCTTTTGCCTATATATCTAATCTTTGACCAATAATATGTCAACCTTATAAAAAAATAGAAATGAAATGAATTACAGCGAGAACTGTCATGACATTAAAATGCTATCTCTGCTACTGATGTCACACCAGCACTGCTGTTGGCCTACTTTGCTAGTGGGCACAACCTTCACTATCATGTGGTCCAGTGCACGATGGCTCCACACTATTTCAGCTACTGCCCTTTAGATGGGAAATCATGCTAAACCCAGGAGGTATGCACCGTAGCCTGTATGCACTCTTAAAATTGCAATACTGGGAAGTATTCATCTGTACTCTGCTTGTTTGTTAGAGTGCTCGTAAAATGATTTGCTGTTTCAGCAACTTGTAGGCTAGTCAGACAATGGTATAAAAGCATCAGTTATCACATGGTAATACCCTTTTATTAAGTATTGAAATATTTCAAGACATTTCATGACAACTGACAATGTCAGATGATATTATTGGCCTAATGGTTAATACAGTTGTGCTTTTTTCTTTTGAGCTCTTTCTGTATGCTTACTTTCTCTTTTGTGTAAAACATTTTAAAAATGTGTAGGAGCAACCTAACTTTTCAACATTAACTTTAATATACATGTATTTATGGGCACTCAGCTTTTCAAGTTCCCTCATAGATATAATCCTTGAAAGTGCAACCCCTCCCAAGTCATAAGCACCTAACTGCAGACATCTTGTATTGCATTCAGTTGAGCCATACTTTATGCCCTTCAAATACTGACCCTCACATGCCCAGCTTGCTTCTGATTTCCAACAGAAAATTTCTATAGAGAATACTGTTTTCTTGCAGCTAGTGCATGGAATGATTTAAATCAATCTTTGTTAGCACATAGTCATTTTGGTATATTTTTTCTTTGTGTCCATTTCAGATCATAGTCTGTACCTCTTTGAGTAAATTTTTCACCTAATACAGCCACATGTTCATTTTCACTCATCTTTTCCCTTGTTTTGTACTTCTTGCCTAGACCTACTGTAAAGTCACTCCCCACTGTCTTCTCCTTTCCTGTGTGCTTCAATTGTGAGACCTCACATGACTTCAATCAAAGCTACAGGTGTGTAGGGACACCACCATCAAGGAAATGTGTATCCTACATTTGGGGAAACAAATCAGAATGATGAAAGAAATCTTGAAAGTCCCTGTAAACTGCCTTGAAGTTTCTTTCAGAGTCATAAAAACTTAATCTACCTTTCCTCTCAAAATAAACCTAATTTCATTCAAGATTTAGGATATAATGTTCATTTTCACTGTATGTATAGTCTTTATGGTACATGTGGTCATCTTAGGTTTCTGTGGAGACTCAAGTACTATTGTTATTAGTATGCTTCATTTGAGGTTAAAAAAATACTTTTTTAATGAATATTAGAATATAGGAAGCTGATTGACTTTTTGGTTTGTGGACAAACAGTAGTCCATACCAAATTATATCAAATCTAAAGAAGCAAATGATGATGGCAGGACAATATTCTCCTGGGAACAGGAGTTTTGGTGTTTCTAGAATGTCGCATTTGAATTGTCTGTCTTTGAGTGGTGAAGATTACTGATTGAGAACAGGTAGCTGGCAAAACTACCAGCTAATGTTAGCTGGTATGTTCATGGCATCTCATTTCTCCCCTTAAGTGCCCCAGTGAAATTGCCCTCAGTATGTAGATTTTCCTGGCAATGTTTGACATTACAGAGTTTTCAAATCAGGCTGACAGAGAGGGCATAAAGATCCTGTCCACAGCAGAAAATGTCTATAGAAACTTTTCCCCAAAAATACAAAGAAGAGTTTACCTTTGACTGAGGGTATGATAATGGGAAGGCCATATTTCTCATAATTTATTTTATTAAAATGCAATATTTTATGGTAATGGGATGGGTATATTTCTGATCTCAAAATAAAAAAAGGAAAATAAAGTATTATAACAAAATAAAATAATTAAACTATTATTAAATTTTGTACATAAAATCTCATGGAATTTCTCTCAAAATTCTCTGAGATAAGTGAAGCAGGAATTGTTCTTCTCATCTTAGAGTGAAGAATCTAAAAGTCTATGGGATTACATTGTTTCCTTAAGATCACATAGATGGAAAGTTTCTTAGGGGCTGGAATTGAAAGAGTTTTCAGGTTAAAAAAAAAAAACATTGAGAAGAATGGAAAATTTATCTCAAATAATTGTAAATTATTTAGTCTTTAGTACAACTTAATTGAGCTTTGCCAGTACACTGAAAACCTATGTTTCAGATACCTGATTTATAAAAGCCCAATGAAAATGCTTCAAGATGTACTTAAGTTGCTTTCAACAATATTTGAAATTCCCTAAGTTGAAAGTGAGATGCTGGTCTTCACAATTTGAGACTTATCTTAAAGGTAGACACTGAAAGGTTTGAGGTAAATTTAGAACCCTAGTGATTGGGACATCCTCACAAAGTACTACTTTCATGTCTGGAAAAGAAAAGCTATTTTTGGAATATAAATGGTTAGAAATCAAACATGATGGAGAATCACTTTTGCTAAATGTTAAATATTCAGGTCCTCTTGATGACCCAGTTGTGATTCATGGTTAAACCAAAATTCTTAATGTCTTTTTAGTGAGACCATGATAAACTAAGAGCATGGTTGTAGGTGAATTAAAATATATATATATATATATATTTTTTTTTTTGTAAAGAACTGAAGTCTTTTCATAATCAGAAAAAAATTTCAGACAGAGGGGAAAATGACATCTTTTGTGAATCTTTCCTAGTGTCTGCTCAGTCTCCTTGATGAATTCCATTATCACAGAAATGACCTTTCCAGTTCATATCTCTTTTGTGGCTAATGCAATTCTTCTCCATTGTTATAATGAAAGTATTACATGGCTAACTATCCAGCATTATCTTCCAGAAGAAGAACTAATTTGGGAACGAAATGAAGTACCTTAATATAATATCAGATTGCTCTCATTTTTTTTTTTTTATCCTTATAAAGGCCGGCAGGTAGATCCAAGCAAGTTCATATACATGGTAAATACACTAAACTCGCTACATAATGTAGAAGTAATTTTTATTACTACATTTGTGAATAGTTGTATGAATGCTTAAAGAGCAGAGCTGCAGGTAAATTCAGAGGCACAGGTCACTGAGCATGCTGCAGTCACTGTTCTGTTGATTTTTCTTTTTGGAGAGGTGAAAGTGAAAAATATAAGACCAGCGGCACACTTCTTAGATGCACTGCAAATTTTGAACGTGTGTCGCCTGTCTGGACCTGTGAGAAGCATCAGATGGGCTAGCTAGAGCATAAACACTAATTATGTGCTCTTGTTAATTGTATATTTCTTTGAAGTGTAGCAAAATGCAAGCAAGCGTATGGTGGAAAAATCTGGGAATAATGACGGGAAGCTTCCTCAGACAGGTTTGTGCATGCAGGAAGGTAAAGTTTTTGATGAGCTATAGTGTCTTTGCCTGAGAAGTTTCTCTATTTTCAATCCTTTTTCAAGACATCATTTCTCTAAGGGATGTAATTACAGATGGGGTACTGACCAGTTATCATATAGCACGCAGACCCAAACCTGGGTGTATATCCAGAGTCAGGTCTCATGGTTTGAGGTCAAGCCTGTCACATCCTTTACAGGGGACTAATTAAATGAATATATAAATCCCTGCCTGTTCCATATGATCATAAGCATCTTAGTGTAATTCCTTAGAAGAGGTAAAACACTTTGTAAAAATGCCTTTACTATTACGCTCCCTATGAGACAATTAGCTGGCAGAGATTTTAATAGCTGTGTTATGGATGTGGAAATTGAGGCTCAGAGATTTTAAGTAGTTTACCTAGGTCATAAATGTGGGCTACAACAATACAGATTAAATTAAAAATTTAAAAAGTGGAAGGCAACTGGATAGAACAAGGAGACAATTTAGTTACTCAAACCTATATAGATTCTAAAATTAATTGTTTTTAAGATCAGCATGTTCCAAGTTTTGCTGATTTTTACTGTTAGTTAAATTAACTTCTTAGAATTAAATGTAAGTTCTTCAACATTTTTGAAAACAAGTGTAGTATTAAGAGAAAGTGTCACCCTCGATTTTGTCTTGTAAAACTGTAAAAATAGCAAAGGTGTCTCCCAATCTGCCATTCTTTTGTTAGTGTTCCATGATTGTACTGTTTTATTTGTGACTCCATGATTAAGGATCATTATTAAATGTTAAATATTTATCAATTTTCTGTTTTGTTCCTTTTTAAGCAAGTCTGTATTAATTTTGTTTCCTTTGTATGTTCTGCACTTTCCATTACTATTGGTGGTGTTTTCTCTCTGTTTTTAAAACTTCTACTCATATATTTTACTTCTGATTTAAATACGGTGACATTAAACTCTAACCATCTGGTAGCACTGCCTCTAAGACTACCTTTCACATCTTATTCAAAGTGGCATATTTCTTTTGGCTGCAATGTTCGAGATTTGGGATTTGCAGATCAGAGACTGACTCTTAACTCAGTCCTCCAGCTCTTAATACACACTTCTCATCTCTACCGTCCTTGACACCACACAGACATCCCATGTTGAAATCTTTTTCAGAGTCTTGACCTGTCTGCTAGACTAAACAGAGACAAGGAAACAGGTAATGACAGGATTGAAACATTGTTTGGGGATCTTGGGAGGAAAAAAGAAAGTTAAAAAAAAAAATTTGATGAACAACATAGTCACTCAAGCTTGTGGTGTCTCATCAGAACCTCTCAATGTTTGGAAAATTTCCCAAGATTTGCCCTAGTGAGACAGAGAAGAGTTATTAGATCATTGTGTCTGCTTCCCCACCTGGTTAGGAGTCTCCCATACGGAGAACATATGGCTTGGTCTTAGATTAGCAACAAAGAATGTCAGTTGGCAGACAGATGGAGGAGAAGCAGAGGATTGAATGAGTTTTGCTTGCTTGGAGCTCACAAATGAATTTTTAAAATTATATGCAGTTAGTTCAGTTATAAAAATAAACACTGTCCAACCTATGCAGAGAAAGAGGAACTGACATTTATTGAACACATATTTCAATCTACTCACAGAATTTTACAGATATTCAATTCTCATTCTCACCTCAATTGTTTTATTTCCATTTTGCAGATGAAAAAAGCTAGGTTCATAAGTGTGGAGATTGCTTAAGGTTAGTCAGGTGACAAAGTCCAGAGTCCTAGCCAAGAATTTGATTTGAAAGCCAATACCTTTTTTTTTTTTTTAATTCAAGTGTAGCTGACATGCAACATTAATCTCAGGAGAACAACATAATGATTCAATATTTGTATACATTGAAAAATGATCACCAGTATATCTATTTACAATCTTAACATTTTTTAAATTTGTGTTACTCTATTATTGTAATATATTGGTGTCAGTCCCCATATCCTATAGTATATCCCTGTGAATTGTTTATTTTATAACTGGAAGCTTTTACCTTTTTTTTTAGTTCCTATGCTTTGTTTATTCATATTCCACATGACTTTAAACACATGTATTTGTTTTTATTTTTTTGACTTATTTTGCTTAGCATAATCACTTCAAATTTTATCTATGTCACAAATGGCAAGATTTCATCTATTTTTTCACTGGATTATTTTTAATTGGGACAACATTGATGTATACCATCTTGTATGATCTAGAGATACAGGTTCACATTTCTTCAGATGTATGCACCACACCACACCCACCACCAAGGCACTCCTCCACCCTGGTGCATTGGGTTTCATCAACACTTTGCTCCCCTTACTTTCCAGTCACTCTTATGGCACAAATTTTACAGTTAGATTTCTGGGGTTTCAGTTTTGTCTGTTCCTTTGTTCTGTTTCACTATATTTCACACATGAATGATCTCATCCTGTAATTTTCCTTCTACTTCTGGATAAATTTGCTTAGTATAATCCCTCCATTACCATATATATTGTTGCAAATGGATGATTTCTGCTGTTTTTAATAGATGAATAGTATTCCACTGCATATATATACCATATCTTATCAATTGGTGTTGGGCACTGAACTTGTTTCCATAACTCACCTATTGTAAATAGTGCTGCAGTAAGCAAGAGTGCATAAATCCTTCAAATTACTGTTTTTGCATTTTTTGGTAGATATGTGAGAGTGAGATTCTGGATCACGTGGTAGATTTATTTGTAATATTTTGAAAAACTTCCATACTGCTTACTATAGAGAGTGGATCTGTTTATATTCCTACTAACAAGATAAGAGGGTTGGTTCCTTTTTCTCCACACCTTTTCCAATACTTGTTTCTGGTCTTTTTGATATGAGCCATTCACAGGTGTGAGGGGGTAGGTATCTCATTGTGGTTTATATTTGCAAAACACATGTTAAGTGATAATGAGTCTTTTATTCATGTGTCTGTAGGTCATCTGCATGTCTTCTTTGGAGAATCACTGCTTACCTTTCTATTTTTTGATTGTGTTATTTAATTTCTTTTTGGTGGGTTTTATCCCTTGGACCCTTTTAGAGATTGTTTTAGACCTTAGATATCAGCACCTTATCAGATGTATGACATTGCAAACATTTTCTCCCTTTCAGTGTGATGTCTTTGCATTTTAATGATAAGATTTTTTTGTTGTGCAGAAACTTTTTAATCTGATGTAGACACATTTGTTTATTCTTTATTTTGCTTTTGTTTCCCTTGCTTTTGGAGCTGAGTCCCCCTAAGAAATCCCTAAAGCCAATCTTGTGGAGTGTTTTGCCTATGTTTTCTTCTATGTATTTTTTGTTTTCAGGTTTTACATTCAAGTCTTTGATATATTTTGAGTTAATTTTTATGTATGGTGGGCCTCCCCGGTGGCGCAGCGGTTGAGCGCTGGGCTGCGAAGCTGCCCGCAGCCTCTGCGACGCCGGTTTGATCCTCGGCTGCTTCCCGGACACCGGCGGAGGATCCCACATGGCGCGCAGACCTCTCCTGACGCCGCTGCTCCCCTCAGCAGTGTACTTCGGTCCTTCTGCCTGCTCTGCTCCTGGCTCTGGTGAATTCTCTCACCCTCCCGCGCTTCTGACTGTTCCCAGTGCTTGTATAAATAAAAATAAATAAATAAATAAATCTTTTAAAAAAATTATGTATGGTGTGATACAGTGGTCTAGTTTTTTTTTTTTTTCTTATGTTTCATTTGTTTTTTTTGCATATGATGTAGTTTTCCCAATGCCTTTTTTAGTGTTTTTCTATTGTCATAAACAATTTATTTGTCATAAAATAACTGTACATATAAGTATAGATATATTTTTGGGATCTCAATATTATTCTAGTGCTCTATATGTCTATTTTTATGTCAACACTATACTATTTTGATAACAATAGCTTTTGGCAGTGTGATGCCACTGTCCTTTTTTGCCAAGAGTGCTTTGGCTATTAGGAATCTTTCATGGTTCCAGGTATACTTCAGTAACATTTGTTCTATTTTCTTTGAGGAACGCCATTAGAATGTTTATAAGGGGCCTCCACTGGTGGTGCAGCGGTTGAGTGCTGGGCTGCGAAGCTGCCCGCAGCCTCTGCAGCACCAATTCGATCTCCTGCCTCTGGCGAGGGTCCCACATGGCGCGACAGACCTCTCCTGCAGCACCCATTGCTCCCCTCAGCAGTGTATTTCATCAGTCTGCCTGTTCTGTTCCCCGCTCTGGCTCTGGTGAATTCTCTCACCCTCCCATGCTTCTGACTGTACCCAGTGCTTGTATAAATAAATAAATAAATCTGAAAAAAAAAGAATGTTTATATGGATTATATTAAATATGTATATTGCTTTGGGAAGTTGTTTGTTTTCACCGAGTTTATTCTTCTGCTCCATGAACAAGAACTATCCTTACATTTTTTGTGTCTTCTACTTTTGTTTTTAATAATGTCTATATATTTGACTGTACAGATCTTTTGCCTTCTAATTATGTATATCACCAGTATTTAATTCCTTTGATGCAATTGTAAGTGGGATTGATTTCTTCTCCATTTTCTTGTTTGCATATAGGATTGAAACTGATTTTTCATATTAATTTTGTAGTCTGACACTTCATGGTACTGACTATTGTTTCTAGTAATTTTTAAATGACATCTTTTGGGTTTACTATGTATGCTATGCTTCTGTAAGTAGTGATGGTTTTACTTATTATTTATCGATTTGGATTACTCTTATAACTCTTCTTGCCTACCTGTTCTAACTAGTATTTTTACTTAGAGCTAATGTTGGTACAAAATGTGAGATAGTGATCTAGTTTCATTATTTTGTATATTGTCCAGTTCGTCCAATATTATGCTCAATAGTAGTATCAAAAGTGAACATCCTTGTCTTGTACCTGATTTAACAGTAGAAACTTGCAGTTTTTCAATATTGAGTATAATGCTTGTTATAGATGGTCTTTATTATATTGATATATAATCATTTCAGTCCCATTTTATGATGTTGAATCTTGTCATTGCTTTCTCTACATCTGTTGATATAACCATATGATTTTTATCTTTCCTTCTGTCAATGTGTGGTAGTGAAGTACGTTGATAGATTTTTCAGATGTTGAACCATTAACGTGTACTAAGGATAAATCTCATTGGTCATGACATATGATCTTTTTATTGTATTGTTGAATTTGGTTTGCTAAGGTTTTATGGAGGATTTCCGAATCTATGTTTATCAGATATATTTGTTTGTTGTTTCCTCTTTTGGGGGATGTCCTTGTCTGCTTTTGGTGTCAGGATGATGTTGGCTTTATAAAATTTGTTTGGAAGTACTCCCTCTTCCTTTTTTTTTCCCAGAAAAATATAGGTATATGTATTAGCTTGCTTTTGAAGATTTTGTAGAACTAGTAAAACCATCTGATCTTGAGTGTTTGTTTTTAGGCTGATTTTGACTGTTGTTTCAGTTTCCTACTTGTAATTGGTCTGTTTATGTTTCCTATTTCTTATTAAGACAGTCTCAGTTTTCATACTTCTGAATACCTGCTTCTTTTAAGTTATTCAATTTTGGGACATGAAGATGTTCATAGTAGTCTCATGATCATCTGTATTTCTTTTTTTTTTTTTTAAAGATTTATTTATTAATTTATGCAAGAACCAGGGTACAGGCCAGATGCACGGGAGGGTGAGAGGATTCACCAGAGACAGAGCAGGGAATAGAACAGGCAGACTGATGAAATACACTGCTGAGGGGAGCAGTGGGTGAGACAGGAGAGGTCTGGCGCACCATGTGGGATCCTCTCCAGCCGGCCAGCTGGGATTGAACTGGTGCTGCAGAGGCTGAGGAAAGCTTCACAGCACAGTGCTCAACCACCTGCACCACCAGGGGAGGCCCGATCATCTGCATTTCTGAGATATCTGTTGTAACCTCTCCTCTTTGTTTCTGATTCTATTTATTAGAGTGTCTCCCCATAAGTCTAAACATTTTTTTATTATTTTGTATAATTTTTCACAGAACCATCTTTTGTTTTCGTTGATATTTTGGGTTTTCTTTTCATGGTTTACTGGCATTTGATTTAATTTGTACTTTTTCTAGAGTTTTTTAAAGTATACATTTAAATTATTTATTTGACATCTTTCTTATTTTTTGTTTTTTAAAGATTGATTTATTTATGCATACACGAGCTGGGGTACAGGCCAGAGATGCGGGGGTGACAAGATTCACCAGAGACAGAGTGGGGAACAGAACAGGCAGACTGATGGAAATATACTGCTGAGGGGAGCAGTGGGCAACACTGGAGAGGTCTGCTGCACCATGTGGGTTGCTCCCTGGCTGGCCAGGATCGAAATCATGCTGCAGAGGCTGCAAATTGATTCTTAGAGTGATGCTTAACCCCTTGCACCATGAGGGAGACCCCTCTTTCTTATTTCTTGATGTGAGTCTGTATATTGTACATGTCCCTCTTAGCTTTTGCTGCATTCCATTAGCTCTGCTAGCTTGTGTCTTTATTTTCATTTATCTCTAAATATATTTTTTAAATTCTCTTTTGACTTTCACATTACCCAGTAATCAATGAGCAGTATGTTGTTCAGTCTACACATATTAGAGGTCTTACCCACTTTCTTTTTGTGGCTGATTTCCAGTTTAATTTCATTGTGTTCAGAGAAGATACTTAATACAATGGCAGTCTTTATGTGTTTCTTGATACTTGTTTTGGAACCCAACATGTGGTCTATCCTTGAGAACACTTAATATGCACTAACAAGAAGTGTACCCAGCTTTCTTGTGATGCAGTGGCCTACAAATGTCCATTGAGCTCATGTAATCTAATTCCTCTTTTAATGTGATTATTTCCCCATGATTTTCTTCTTTTGTTGTTGTTGTTCAATATTGTAAGCGGGGGTGTTTGAAATCACTTACTACTATTGTGTTGCTGCCAGTATCTGTATTTAGATTTGTTAATAGTTGCCATTTATTTTGTTACTCCTTTATTTGGTACATATATAGATGAGTGTTATACATTTCTTATCTATTGACCCCTTAATCATAAATTTCTATTCTTATTTCTTTTAAGTTTTTTTAACTGAATATCTATTTTATCTGATATACATATAGCTCTCCCTGAAATTTTCAGGTACTACTTGCTTGTAGGATTGTTTTAAATCCATTTACTTTGAGGTTAATTATATTTTGAGTTCACAAGGATCTCCCAGAAAGAACAACATGGTGGGCTTTATTTTCTGAACCAAATAATTACTCTGTTTCTTGATTAGTGTATTCAAACAATTTACATTTAGGATGATTTTTGACATATGGTTATTCTTTTTTTTTTTTTTTTTTTTTTTTTGCTGCCATTTTTTTAAATCTTCCAGTTCTATTTATTTTCTTGTTTAGCTTTTGTGGATTTTCTTTTTCTTTAATTTAGATAGATCTCTTCAATATTTCTTGTAAGGGAAGTCTAGTGTTTGCAAACTCTATCAGATTCTGTTTCACTGAATAAACCTTTATTAATCCTCATTTCTGAAAAAAAAAAAAAATCTTTCAGGATATAGTATTTTTGGCTCCCTGTTTTTATATTTAAGTACTTTGAATACGTCATTTTATTTTCTTTGTGCTTGTAGGGTTTCTTTAGAGAAGTCTGATATAAGGTTGTTGGGAGTACTTTATAAATTGCTTTTTCCCTAGCTGCTATCAATATTCTTTGTTTATTTTGAACTTTTGGTAGTTCACTACTACTTGTCTTAGTGTAGATGTTGCAATATTTATGAAATCAAATGTTGATTTAGGCCTATGACTACACAGTTCCTATTCCTAGTTTGAGAAGTTTTGTTTTATTATCACTTTGAGTAAGTTCTCTCTTCTCTGCTCTCTTTCTTCCCCTTACTTAATACTCATTATCCTTCTATTACCTTTCCTATTGAAGTCAGATAGTTCTTGAAGTGTTCCTTCATTTCTCCCTTCTTGTTTCTCTTTATTTCTACATAGGTCCTTGGCTCATTATTATTATTATTTTTTTAAAGATTTACTTATTCATTTATACAAGCACTGGGTACAGTCAGAAGCACGGGAGGGTGAGAGAATTCACCAGAGACAGAGTGGGGAACAGAACAGGCAGACTGACGAAATACACTGCTGAGGGGAGCAGCAGGCGAGACAGGAGAGGTCTGTGTGCCATGTGGGACCCTCGCTGGTGGCTGGGGATTGAACCAGTGCTGCAGAGGCTGCGGGCAGCTTCCCAGCCCAGGGCTCAACTGCTGCGCCACCAGGGAGGTCTAGCTCATTATTATTTTTGAGGTCACTGATTTTATCCTCCAGGTGGTCTATTCTATTTACATAGCTCTCTCTAGATTTTAAAAATTTCATTTACTGGGCATTTTGTATCCTGATACTCTGCTATTTTCTTATTTCAACCTTAATATCTCTTTTCTGTTTATTAATTTTATTTCTCAGATCATTCATTTG
Source organism: Talpa occidentalis (assembly GCF_014898055.3). Classification (NCBI taxonomy): domain Eukaryota; kingdom Metazoa; phylum Chordata; class Mammalia; order Eulipotyphla; family Talpidae; genus Talpa; species Talpa occidentalis. The sequence goes on from NW_023604972.1 coordinate 72,533,241, forward strand.
TGTTTCTGAATTTTTATATATATATATATATATATATATATATATATATATATCTTTGAATAGCTCTTCTTAATTTTTTTTTGTATAACTTTGGCTTTCTTTCTGCATTTTCTTCTATCTCTTTGAGTTTTTAATGGCAATTTTGAGGTCACTATCTGATACGAAGATAAGGTTTTTCATGTCTTTCTGGCTAGATTTGTAGCGGTCTCATGTTTTCAGGTATTGCACTTTTTTCATCTATACATTTTGCTGCTTTAGATTTCCCTATTTTTCTTTTTTTAAAGATTTATTTATTTTTGTATACAAGAACTGGCATACAGGCCAGAGGTATGGGGGTGAGAGGATTCACTAGAGACAGAATGGGGAGCAGAACAGGCAGATTGACTGAAATACACTGCTGAGGGAGTAGTGGGCAAGTTAGGAGAGGTCTCCTGTGCCATGTGGGTAGCTCCCCAGCCAGGGATAGAACTCTTGCTGCAGTAGCTGCAGATAGCTTCATAGGTTGCATCTTAACCCCTTGTGCCACCAGGGAGGCCCAGATTTCCCTATTTTTCTATATTATCTATAGCAGTGGCTTAGAGGTTTGAATTACTTCTATTCTTCCAGTAGACGGAGCTATGATTTTATATGATTTTAGGTTTTTGGAATCTCCCAGCTTCTGTAGGTCCAGAGGCCTGGTGTTGAAGGTATTGTGTGAGCAGATTATGGAGTGACAGGGAGGCATCTAGCTACTGGTATGAACATGCTTAGAGAGCAACCTGCCTTATTTTCATGGCTACTGATATCCGTTCTTCCTGGGATTCCTTTGCTTTCTGAATGTTTTCAGTGCTCTTTACAAATTCAGTACAAGTTCTAGAATTTTGGTTGGTGGGCAAACCAGAGCACTATCATTTGTCTTTCATAAGAGACCTAGTCTACATGTTTCCTCTCATTCAAGGGCATATGCTTCCGTACTATTTAGTTATCTCCTCACCAAGGCCACTGACTAAACAGCAGTTCTGCAGTTGTAAAGTAGCCTCACAGTCTGGACTGCAGCTTCCAGGCATTTCTCTTCATAAACCTCATAGTGAGGCATAAATCTCCTCCTTGGCCCCTTTTGATGCAGTCTATGCTTGTCTCTGATGTTTAAGAGGTTTCCAGTTTTTTCCCAAGTCAAAGGACTCTCTTGGTTTAGTTCCCATCTGCTTAACTTAGGATGTCCTTTCAGGAATGAAGCATGGAACCTCCTTTCATGCTACTTCTACAAATTTGTGCCTCTTGATCTCCTTTACCCATTTCTCCATAACCCACAACAGTTACTGCCTTTTGGAATTTTTATCAGAGAATATTAATGACTTTATATACTGTACCTCTCTAGTCACTGCTACTGTTTAAAGAAAAAGTAATTTACTCAATTTGCTACAGGGTGTTGCATATATTGTTTAATTTAATGGTATTGGGAAAATAGAAGTGGATTTTGTGGAATAAGAGTAAGAAATATGAAAATTGAACAGGAATAAAATATTAAACTATGAATGTTTGCAGCCATTTCCCCCAGTGACTAAGGAGGGAAGATTTTTGTTGGTTCAGATTGTCAATTCTCATTGTTTAATGGAGGGGTAGGTATGTTTTCCTGAAGTAAAGGAAAAGAATGCATACCTATCTATTATGGAGGTAGAGCAATTAAAGGTGGGGGTGTACTGAACGTTTTATTTTTCTTTTTTCTTCTGTTTTAATACTAATATATTATTATATATATATTTAAAGATTTACTTATGCATATGCATACAAGAACTGGGGTGCAGACTAGAAGGGCAAGGGTTGGGGGTGAGAAGATTCACCAGAGACAGAGTGAGGAGCAGAACAGGCAGACTGACTGAAATACACTGCTGAGGGGAGCAGCGGATGAGGCAGGAGAGATTTGTTGTGCCATGTGGGTTAGCTAACTGGTTGGGGATTGAACTCATGCTGCAGTGGCTGGCAATAGCTTGGTAGGGCTGTCATTAACCTCTGCACCACCAGGGAGACCCAATATATTATTTTAAAATTAACTTTGCTCATATATGATTTAACTTGTGTTCATAATTTTCAACTTCAGAGGTGAAGTTTTTAGAAAAATAGTTTTGGAGTTGAGAGATAAAGGGAAAAGATTATTAGCATATTTATGAGATGCGTGGTGATGGAGATGCTGACATTAAAAACAGTAAGGAAGTTACTGGGTTTATTAATTTGTAATCATTTTTGATACTCTTCAAGAGACTCCAGATAAGTCTTGCCAATAAACTTCTTTTTTTTTTTTTAAAGATTTATTTATTTATTTATTTATTTATTTATTTATACAAGCACTGGGTATAGTCAGAAGCGTGGGAGGGTGAGAGAATTCACCGGAGCCAGAACAGGGAACAGAACAGGCAGACCGACGAAACACACTACTGAGGGGAGCTGCGGGCGGCAGGAGAGGTCTGCATGCCATGTGGGATCCTCGCCTGGTGGCCGGGGATTGAACAAGCACTGAAGAGGCCATGGGCAGCCCTGCAGCCCAGCGCTCAACCACTGCGCCACCAGAGGAGGCCTGCCAATCAACTTCTTATATGACTTCTATGTCCTTTAGCTTGATTTAGGAATTACCTAGAGAGGAAAAAAAAAATTGCAGTTAATCTTGATTCACCTGTGCATTTACCTTCTCTCTAAAATCCTTTTTTAATATTGTATTTATTATTGCATAGAAGAACTGGACTGCAGGCCAGAGGTGTTAGTGCAGGGTGTGTAAAAAGGATTCATCAGAGACAGAGTGGAGAGTAGAACAGGTGGGTTTTCTGAAATATACTGCTAAGGGAAGCATCAGGGTGAAACAGGAGTGGTCAGCTATGCCATATGTGTGTTAGCTTTCTGGCCAAGTATTGAACTCAGGTCATAGCAGTGATAGCATTGAGACATAACCCCTAGGTTAATAAGGAGACCCCTCTCTCTAAAATCTTGTCCCTTCAATCCCTGACAGCATCATCTCCAATGTCTTTGTACTGCTATTTATTTATTAATCAGTTTGTTACACTCCTTTGTTGGGGGTTATTTTAATCCATGTTACCACATCATAGATTAAAAAAAAAGTAAGTTTTCAGTAACAATAGAATCATTTTTTGATTGATCTTGGTTATTAAATTGATCTCTTCCTTTCAGTGTATATGTTTAAATGAAGTAACATCTAATATTTGGTTCTTGTAGTACACCACATTTATACAGATTTATAATGTTTGAACATTTTTCAATTACCTATGTTGTTATGGTGCTGTTTACCAACATAGAAAGGAGTGTTTCAGATATGGGCTAGGGAAAATTAAGAGTTGATTATGTGTTCACTTCAGGATGCTCATTAAACAAGTAAAATAGGAGTAGAATTTCAGTTGAATCTACAAATCTGGAGTTCAGAGGAGAGTTTCAGATTGGAAATATATTTTTAAGAATTGTTCAGTTTTAGATGTCATTTAAAGTTATTGTGGGATTGAATGAGGTCTCCTGTGAAGTGAGTATGAGAGAAGGACAGATAGGAATAAAGCCTGAAGCACACTAACACTTAGGCATTGAAAAGAGGAATGGGACTCTGCAAATGAGACTAAAAAATGTTGGCCCTGAAGTAGGAGAAAAATAAAGAAATGTTGTTGTCATAGAAGTCCATTAAGGAGACTGTTTTAGGAAGTGGAAGGTAATCAATAATTTCAAGTGTTGTTGACAGAGCAAAATAAGGAAAAAGTCTTGACCATTGGAATAAGCAACATGGAGGAGTTCAATGACCTTGGTAGATGTGCCTTGAGAAGAGTTTGGGGATGAAAGCCTTTTTGGAGTGAAGAGAGAAAAAAAAATGAGGCACTTCCAACAGAATATATATACAACACTTTGAAGGGGTTTTAAAGGGGTTTTACAAATAATAGTGACTGATAACTGGTAATTAGGCTATGAAGTTAGGCTTTTTTTTTCTAGGAGAGATATGGATTTATAGGATTTTTAAATGGAGGTGAAAGAATGGGATCCAATGAGCAAGTACAGGAACTGTGCTTTAATTCACCCACTAAACAAGAAGGAAATAAATTATTTGGGTCTATCTACTTACATATTTGTAAATTTGGTGAAGCAAATATGTCACCTTTAGTTCTGATTATTTATTAAAATCTTTGAGGATATAATAGTGAATTGGCCAGATGAATGTTTGAGAGCCTTTATGTAATTGTGGCCATAAATTTAATAAGCAATTACCAACCACAGCATGATTATGATTTTTTTCTAGTCATGTTTATCTAACTGGGAAAGTAAAGAAGAAATGGTGAAATAAGTTCTCCAAGAATTGTTTAATATCATGTGTGTAAGATAGAAGAAGAGAGGAGAAAGTTTAGAGTACATGCAGGAAAGGGTTTAAGATTAAAATAATGGCAATAGAATTTTAGACTGTTAGCATGGAGGTAAGGACAAGAAATAGTGAGCAATGGGTGTGGGGGGTAATTAGGATGATGAAGGATGACCATAGTAGTTGGGAGAAATAAGCTTTATTCTGATAGCATGTGCTTTAGAGTATCTAGGTGATTTCATATGACATTTTGAGAAGGTAGGTGTAATGATATAGTTGGGGTAGAGAAGAGCAAAAATGATATCCTCATTGTCTGTCAGGTTACAATAAGGAAGAACTGGAACTTTGGTAGGGGGAGATTTATGAGGGAGGTAATTTTACTAGTGGCAGACTCTGAGTTCCAGTCAGTACAAGGAAGGTTTCTGTTGCCATGGAGGAATAAAAAGCTGGGTCATTTTTTTTTTTATTAGTCAAGCATTTATTCAATGCTGATAAACCCATCTGGAAACTGGAGGCCTCAGACTTCTCCTTCCCTACATTAAAGGTCCAGAATTTTATAAGGACAGTCTGAGTGACAAGAGATGACCTGAGGCTTAAGGCTTCTTGTGATGAGTGAAGTAAGTAGGGGTAGAGTCATAGGTGATAATATAAATATTTTTCTGATACCTAATATGGAATGGTCCTGATCAGTCAGAGTTGGCACTAACATGTCTTAATGACCTAATTGTAAATAACTGCTATTATCAATGCTTCCAATGTATACCAGTGTGCGGGGATGGGGCTTGTCTGACTTCAGGTTAGCACAAGATCAATTCAAGGTTTCTAATTGGGGTTTATTTTTAAGGAAGTTTGTTCTGACAAGACTATGGTGGGAGTTATTGAGAGCTCTGTGGTTTTCACCTTTGAGCCTCCTAAGGTACTGTCTATCATAAGTATCTGCAATATATAGTTGCAGTGTTTCCCTATGAAATAGACTTGAAGTTCAAAGATATAAAAGCATTCTTTCTTAGTATTTACAAATTGTTTGATCTTTAGATAATAATATAACTATTTTGGACCTCAGTTTCCCCTTATATGACAAATTATATTGGATTAAACATTTTTAAGTTTGTTTTTTGTGATAAAGACTTGAAATAGGACTTACAGTTTAGATAGAGTTAAACATTTGCTTTGTCTTCATGTTTCAGCTGAGGTGCTATTTCTACTGTGTCATTTGTACTCAGTCTTTTGATAAATGTTCCCTACATCAAAATGTCCCAACATCAAACAAATTATTTTCAGTCTATTATGTAGTGATTTTATGATTCTTTCAGGAAAAAATCACCTGAATTTCCATTTTCTATCTTAAAAGTTACTTGGTCTTTCTCCTACACACTCTTTCAATTCTCCTTAGGGAAAACATATTTTTTTCACTCGTCTGGGAGAATTTCTCTTCTGTGCTAGTTCCTATATTTTGGAGTTTTTAAAGTACTTAACTGTTAAGTGCATTTAAGCTATTCCTAAACTTTTAAAGACATTTTGTGCTGTAATATTATATATCTCCTTTGTAGTTAAAATGAGGAACAAGGGAATTAAACACTCTGGAAAAAAATCATGCTGTGTCACTTATTTAGACAGTTATAAGGCCAGTGCTTGTGTTACTGAAAGTTCATCTTTTCTTAACTCTATTCAATCTTGCTCCTTCTTTCTTAACCATGAAAAAGTATTTCCTATATTAATTGTGAGAAATCTTTGAGATTCCAGAAACAAAAGTTGAATTCCAAGTCACTTAAATGGATATTAATTATATGTTCTATGCAATAGATTGCCCAAAAATTTAACTTCTTGAAAAGACACTCATCTTTTAGGTTAGACATTGTGTAGTTCTGTTATATGGGCACAAGTTCGTTGAGCTTCATATTTTATAGTCTATGTCAGCACTGGAGTGGGGTTTCAGCCCAGAGACAGCAGCGTCTTCTGAAGGATAGAACAGTGAAAAGTGTGTGGTGTGTGTGTGTGTGTGTGTGTGTGTGTGTGTGTGTGTGAGGCCAAGTTTGGGTCCAGACAGAGAGTCAGAAAGAAGATGAGTTGGGATGAGCTGAGAACCAGGATGACAAAAAGAAAAATGGAAATAGGTTTTGCTGCTGCCACCACGCATCCAAAGGAAGCTTGATTTCAGAGATCTTGGGGGCCTTTGTGTGTGATTATGCCAGAGAGTCTTGGCATGAGAAATACGTGAATATCAGGTTTGCCAGAGGTCTTTTATTGAAAACTTGTTAGGGTAGGTCTTGGTTTATGGCAGGTTTCAAGCAAATTCCAATCCTTATAAAGCCTACCTCCTGATTTCCCTGTCTCCACGCTCATTGTCCCTACGGTCATAGCCAAGTGTGGGAATTAGGGTTTTGTCCCAAGGGTGGTAGAGCGGTGGGGCCTCCAGGCAGCACTGTAAGAACACTCAGTGGTTAATGGCAATGCTCAGCAATATGGACTGAATGGCTAGAGATTGCCCTAATTAGTTTCTGATTTCACTCACCTGTCTGGCAGTTTGCTTCCTCAAAGCATGCAAGTCTGGATGGCAATAGAGAGAGCAAAGACAGAAAGAAATATGCTACAGGGTTCTGTAACTGAAACACAAAACTCTCATCCCAAACCTTATGCCTATTCTATTCAAGAGTATCAAGTTATTAGCTCAAATCCAAGGGAAATGGATACATAAGGCATAGATAGCAGAAAGTTGGATTATTGCTAACTTCCTTAAAATTGCATGACTAAAACTGGATTGTTGAAAGCCATTTGAAAGTTGTCTGCATGTAATTGATAAAGTGAATTGTTGTTTGTCTTCAGACACAATCAGATGCTAACGCTTAAAAGCTGCCATCAAACAATAGTTTATCTCTGTCACACTTATTCTTGTTAGTTTCTTTCTAAGATCTCCTTTTATGGTAGACAATAATGTCTCTAGTTTTTCCCCTACTAATTTAGCAATTCAGTGAAAAAAATGTTTTGTTTTGTTTTTTTCTTGTCAGCTTTAGCAAAAATCTTGGGTTTAAATTTTTAGATTCAGTTTAGATCACATGGTTACTCTTAAATCAATCATGTGACATTTATTGGACATTTAAAGCACTGTGTCTTTTTCTGAAGTAAGAAGTGGCCATCCCCATCTAAACAACATGAACTGAATGTCCTGGAGAATATTGCCTCAAGGAATATTAGGATGATATTCCTCAAAGAAGGGGCAGAATATTCTGGAAATAAAGAAAGCAATAGATGAGTCAGACTTCCCTATTTAATGGAGAATAGATCTCAATTAAAAAAATGAAAGCCATAATGCATTTGATGTCAAGTCCAAGGACTCTGGACTTCCCATCATTGCCACACAAGAATAAATAGGACACCTTTATGACTGTGTCTACTATGTGTTAGCCAAGGTGCTAAGTACTTCACATATGTGGTCTCTTGGAGTACTTCATCAAACTTATAAAGTTAGTATTGTTTCATTTTTATACAGAGGAAATATGTTTAAACATTTGAGCCTGGCCTAAACAAATAACTGTTCTTTATTTTTCTTTCTAATCATCTTTAGATATTTTGGTGTACTCAATTGGTATGGTGAGTATAGGGAAAAAAAAAGTGAAGAAGAAAATATGTTTGTATCCGATAATAGTAAATACCAGAAAATTATACTAATTGCAGAAAATAAAATGCATTTCTATATGACAAGTACTTTTATGTTTTTGAACCTTATTTTCTTCATCTATAAAATAAAGATAATGTTAAATAAGACTGTATAAAGATCAGAAACAATATATACAAAGCGAACTGTTTAACATGTAATCTGTACCCAGTAAGTTTTTGCTGCTATTATTCATATAGTTTAAAATATTGACTGGCACAGATTTGAAGTAACCAGTTTCCTCAAGGGAATGATTTAAGTGGATAGCCTTTAGTTTTATATACTTTTTAAAGTCACAAATTATTTTGTGGAGGGGAAGGGTTAGAGGAATAGATTTTGAGTTATGTAAAAGTGACGACCCCTTGAATATCAAGAATGTTCTCTTGAAACTCATCTTAGTCACTGTAAACTCCTTTTGATTGACTAGACTGCCTAGGGGAACACTATCACTATAGGAAAACAACAATTCCTTATTATCTGATTCTTTTATTCTCTTATTATTATTTGGATGTTTCCTGATAGATTTTTATCCATTTTCTATAAATTTCTGAGTTTACACATCATGTTGAGTAGTAATTGACTGAAGATTTTGCAGAGTCTTGAAACCTCTGGTGGAGGTTTGCTATTATTTTTGCCAATGCAAAGGAATTCTATCCTTTGGGTTTTGAAGGGAGGCAGAGTTTTTTTTTTTCCATACAGAAAAATATAGGTCCTGGCCATCTCCTTTTCTAGATTCTCATGGAAGTGGGACATGGGCATGTGGGAACATTTGGCCAAACTTAAAAGAAGAAAGGAAACTGTCCTTATGGAGGCTGGAGTAAAGAGAATTTTAGAAAGTGGAAGGAGCCTCTTCAAATGTCCCTGGTGTAGGTGCTTGGTGTTTTTTGAGGGGCAGCAAGGAGTCATACTGTATATGCACTGTGAACAAAGATCCAAGTAGTAGATTTATAGACATATACTATAAAATTATCCCAAGACCCATTTTTTAAAACATTTACTGATGGATGCATACAAGAACTGGGATACAGGCCAGAGGTGTGGGGGGGTGAGAGGATTCACCAAAGACAGAATAGGGAACAGAACAGGCAGACTGACTGAAATACACTTCAGCGGGCAAGTCAAGAGAGGTCTGCTGCACCATGTGGGTAGCTCCCTGGCCAGGGATCGAACTCATGCTACAGTGGCTGTGGATAGCTTCATAGGTTGCATCTTAACCTCTTGAGCCACCAGGGAGGCCCCCAAGAACCATTTTAAAATGAAGAAATTCTTGCCAAGAGAGGCTATGATCTTCCCAAGATTGTATAAAAAGTTGCAAAACCAAAGCTCACAAGCTCCTTTTCTGCTCCAAAGTCCTGTTCTTTTATCAAGATGCCATTTCATGTTCACCTCTAGATTGCCTTCACAGTTTCCTTATACCTTTTTTTGTGTTTTTATATTTTTTTCTTAAAGCTATCAGAGGTCAGGAATCACACCTTCTCAGGTTGCATTGAATGCAGAAAAAAAGTTTGAATATATGCTTTCTAATACTTTTGGTAAATCATTCTAATAATAGACTCTTCTTTCCATTCTATTATGGTAGTTGGCTGAATTTCTTCACTTAGTAGGAATATTTTAGAGTCTATTTATCTGATTATTTAGCAGGTTAAGAGATGTATTTATACCTGAATTATTTATTTTAAAATCAGTACTGAAACACATTACATGAAATCTACATGTAGTCAGACATCTGATTAAAAATCAAAAGGCTGAAATTACATTCAATAGCTGTAATCATTCACAGCATACTGTCAGACACATACAGATAAACACATAGCACATGAACATACACATATTATCCATAATTAAATAAGTACTCTAACTAGAAAATATTTTAAAAATCCCTAATGAAGAATTATATGGATATTTATAGTGCAGTATTATAACAGACAGTTGATTTAATTTGTGTTATTTAAAAAAAGTAATTATTAAATATTCATGACATATTATAGTTTATGAGACTTAAGTACTCATACCAAAATCATATGGTGAAGATAAAATGCAGACAAAGAGTCTGGGTTCCCACAGCCACCGACCCTCAAATGACCTGCTAATAAATGCCAGATTCTCATCTTGTAAATCTCCTATGGGAGAATAATAAAGGATGAACATTTGGCCCAACATTTATTTTTATAAAACAAGCACCTTTACGTTTCTTTTAAAAGAATCATTTCCCTGTTCTATAAAAGTCTGTGCTCCTTTATGAAAAAGTATAGCTCATGTCACACAGCTAGAGCCATAAATCTGGGCAGTTACACATGGAAGTTCAGCTATCCAGCCTAGCCAATCGAGATGACTTAAATTAAAGTTGATATTTATACTTATATTTTGTTAGTTTCTAGCACATTTATTAATTACTTATATAGTCCTTTGTTTTTCTTGTACCTCTTGGACCATAGCTTTGTCTTTAAAATTTTAGGGAATAAATTTATGCAGATTCAAAATAGAATTATAGTGAATATATTTAGCTTTGTAATTAATAATTGCTGTAGGGCTAAAACTACCTTTCCTTTTAATCTATGGAGATTATACAATGTATGGATACACTGATAACACTGATGAGAATAATGAGATTGTGACTAATACAAATATAAATAAATATATCAACAATACTTATAGATGAATCTATAAGGAACATTGTGGTCAGGAATGGTCAGAGGTGTGTCAAGAGGTATCTACAAAAATCTCACAGTTATCCCTTGAAAAAATCAAATTCCTGGAACTTTTTGAATCTGGAATCTCTGTGGTCAATAAGTATAAAGGTTTGTGTCATGTAAATATATTCCAATTTCAGAGCAAGAGTTGGTTCTGGAGCCAGAGAGAGGCCTGGACTCTCTCTCTCTCTCTTTTTATATATATATATAAATATGTATATATATACATATATATATACACACATATATATGTGTGTGTGTGTGTGTTTGTATGTGTGTGTGTGTATATATATATATATATATATATATAGTGTGTGTGTGTATATATATATATGCACAATGGGGAATGGAATAAAAATTAAAGCCATAGAAAGCTTATGTAACCATAAATTAGTTTTGACATTTCATATTAGCATAAATAACTATACTAAATAATACATACTAAACTATACTGAATTATATATATTATATATATATACATTATATATAATTATATATATTATATATATACAGTATATATATATATATATATATATATATATATATATACTATAAATCTTCTCTGAAGTGTAATGAGAAAATATTGCACTATAGATTAGGTGCTTCATACTGGATAATAACAAATCAACTCAATCATGTTGGGGGGACAGGAGTTCTATTTACATTTTAAAAACTCAATAACTGCCATATAGAGATTGAGTTTTCAGATTCTCCATTAGTTTGAATCTTAGTGTTTGCTGCTTTAAGACATAAACATGTAGACAGGAAAGGTTACTCAAACCACTGAATTCCTAATGTAATGTTATGATGAGGTCACCTTAAATATTTTGTGAGAGTTTCTTCATCGTAGGAATAAAGACCCAGTTCTTGATGGCAGAAAGGGAGAGAGAAAGAGACAGAGAGAGACAGGGAGAGAGAGAGAGAGAAAAGTAGAAGGATGAGGAGGAGGACAGACGGGAGGCAGGGGTATTGGAGAGGGAGGAAAAAAAGAGCCAGAAGCTTAACTGGTAACCAAAAAGTAAATTTGTTAAAGAGGGTAACTTTATATTGATAAAAATACATAATTTACAATTGAGATGAAATCATGGATTTTATGTCCCAGAGTATCAATATGCATAAAATGAACATGTTTATTTATAGATATAGTTGTTTAGTAGGCATTAACAATGGGAAATGGAAAAAAATTAAAGCCATAGAAAGCTTATGTAATCATAAATTAGTTTTGATATTTCATATTAGCATAAATAACCATACTAAATAATTATATTAAACTTGATATACATCTGTATATGTGCAAATTGTATAACTTACCATTCTTGGTGTGTTTATAATGGTTGCATGGAGGCCTTAAAAAGTCTTCACTTTGTCTAGAAAATAGCATTTATTTAATCAATATTTTCTGCTCATAATGTGATATAAATGACCTTTATTAGAAAAAGCTTAAAGACCAAGCAAATAGCTTTTTGTTCATCTGAGCTTTTGCTAATTGATTTCTATTTAAAACCACTATGAAATTTAAAATCACTTTTCTAAATAACTCTTGGATCAAAGAGGAGATCAAAACTGCATTTGTAGAGTATTAAGGAAATATTAGCTTCATCAAAAGACAGAAATAGGTGATAAGCTACACAATTCATGTTTTGAATCTAGCATTACCTTGATAACAAAACCAGGAAAAAGAGACATCACACGCAAAAAAAATTCATAATAACCTTGTTATTAATGTAGACACAAAAAATTTTAAATGGAATATGGCAAAACATCAGCCAAATTATTCACCCAGATCAGGCTTTATCCCAAAATCAATTAAATTTTAGTTCTCTTATATGTGACAATTACATCAACAGTATAAGTAAACCAAGCCATATGAAAATTTTAATAGATGTCTTTCTAATGAAGAATTTACTAGCTCTCTATATCTCTCTGTATTTCAGTTTTCTATTTTGTAAAATTTAGATAATAATGATATGTGCCTCAGATTTTTGTTGTAGGCTAATTAGGCTAATTAGGTAACACTCTAACAGTGCCTGAAAGTGCCACATAGCTATTAGCTACTTTTAAAAATAAAATCCCTTAAACTTTAGATAACTAAAGCTATTACATTATTATAGTAAAGACTATCTCATTTGTGCCCAGAACCAGCACAATTATTTGTAAGCAGAGGAGTTATTGCAAATGAAATGAATACAAATGTGTCATGCATATGGCTATAATTTTTGACATTTTTCATAAGAATTTTGGCCCATACAAAATTATATAAAACCAAAATAAGAGATATAAAGATTGTTGAAGATTACAAAAAATGACTTATAACAGCTGAAAACATTTAAACTTACAAAACTTTATAACTCATCCAATTCTGTAAAATTGCAAGTTACTATTTAAATATACAATTTTGTATATACCAAAAATAGAAGACAATGTTTCCTAGAGGAATCTTTCTCATTAATATAATAAGAAACAGGAAATAGTAAGAAAACTCCTAATGAGATTCATGGTAGGAGCATATGAAGCAAATTACTCATTTGTATGAGTAAGTACAAAAGAAGAATGGAGTAAATTAAGAAATGTGCTGAGTTCCTGCATAGAAAGGTGGTGGAATATTATAAAGATAATAAGTTTTCCTAAGTTAAATTGTGTTAGAAAAAGTAAGGAAAAATGAACTGTTTAGAAATGAAGATTAAAGAAATTGCTCATAATTGAACCATCCTTTTGTCAACAATTTTGTGTAAATTTCCCACTCCTCTCCTCGCCTCTCCTCTCGTCTCTTCTCCTCTCCTCTCTTCTCTTCTCCTCTCCCCTCCCCTCCCCTCCCTCCCCTCCCCTCCCCTCCCCTCCCCTCCCCTCCCCCCCCCCTCCTTTTCCTTCCCCTCCCCTCCCCTCTCCTCTCCACTAACATATTTAGATATGGTAATGGAGAGTGTTACAATATAGCCACAAAACCAGTCACTTAAAATGCATACGGATATTAATAGAGGAGAGCTGAAACAGAACTTCAAGAACAGCTCTGATACAGAGATAAGAAAATATGATTATGATCAAGTGGAAACACACATTTCTCTTTCTCTTCTTTCTTCCCTTCTCTAACAAAGGTTAATGTGGCATTTATTATGTGCCAGGCACTGTGCTAGAAGCTAAAGATCGAGCAATTAAAGGGTCTTTAATAGCCCTAATGATAGCTGAGTGAAGGAAAGAGTGAAACAATTTCAAAACTAATTAATGCTATAATAGAAGTAGGAACACAATTCTATGAGAAGGAAGAGCCTTTAAGATTGTATAGGAAGGCAAGGGAAGTGAAATTAGTGCGCAGCTGCGGGAGGCAGGTGGGGGTGATTTAGACTACCCCAAAGTAAAAATCTTCATGTGCATTTATAAAATAAATCATACCATAAATGGCACATTTGGTATCATTAAGAAAACAAATGTATCATGTTCAACCTTTCAAGATGTATAAATTAGGATTGTGTTCAGCTGCAAATAGCTCACACCAAAAATAAAAATAACAATAACTTGCACTAGGTAGAATTTTACACCTGAGAAAGATAAATAGAAGAAAATCTTTAAGATTGGTATGGCAGATCACTTATATTATCAGTATTTCAGTTCCCTTTTATATTTTCTCTTTACTCAGGGGCTATTTTCATGGCCAATTCAGCTATTACATGTATGTTCTATGCTGGAAGATAATGGGAAAGACAAAATAGTATATTTTCCAGTCTAGAAATAGATAAAAAATAATTTTAGCATCTGCAGTACAAAAACTCTTGAGTCATCAAATATAAAGATAAATAGCGACAATATTCTATCAGCGTCAAACAGTATGAATATATTCCCAAGGAGCTTTGGGGTCTGCCGAGGTTATCTCTAGTATAAGAACTCATGAAATTTGCACGCGTAGGATAGTGGAGAGAAACTCAGGATTGAATCTGAATTTGCTGTTTTATCTTCAAAATGGGACTCATAGTGTGTCCATTCTACTGTAAACTATTTTATATTTGTGTTCTTTAGAACTTTAGAAAGTGATATTCAGATAGAATGCCCAGATGTTAGCCCGAGCCCCATATCCTTATTTCTCTGATTTGATATTGAAACCTTATTCTCTTTGCCTTACATGCTCTAACAATCACGAGCTTCTCCCTGTTTTTTAAAAATATGTTCAGCTAGCATAAGGGCCTTTATATTTACTATTCCTGCTACATAGAGTGCTTCACGAAAATATTTACATGGCTCTACCTTTTTACCACCAGGTTTTGGCTCAGATAGACATTTCTGCAGCTATCTCTCTTGTCCTCCTAACTGGCATCATTGTGTTCGTTCTCTTTCATATTTCCCTGCTTTCATGTTATCAGAACTCTTACAATTGTCTGAAGTTATGTTATATATTTATTTGTTAATTGTTTACTATGTCCCAATTTATAATATAAAGTTGTAAGAGCAGGACTATTATTCATAGAACTATATTCCATCCACAATAAAGTATCTAAAAGAGTTTGCTGCACATGAGGTGTTCCATAATGATTTTTTTTTTGAGATTTCATAATGATTTTTTGAAGAAAGAACGAATACACGAAATTTGTGTATGTGCAAGAGGAGAAGAATCTCCCCTCTCTTCCATTACTTCTAATTTCCTTCTCTTAATATATGTAAACATTATAAAAAAATTATGTCACATTTTGATTAGTTAATTCACAGGATGATTGCAGAGAAGAAAAAGGTTGACATATATATATGGCATATGTATATATATATATATATACACCATAAAATGTTGATATATATATCCCTTTCATATATTTCCTTTTCATATAGATATATGAGTCATTGTTTGTTATATTTGATTTTCCTTTTATCATGTGCAAATTTAATGACACAAATAATAAATTTGTATCAAATTATAAATTTTGTACTTGAATAAATAATTTTGTCACTCTTTTTATTCTTTATTTTGTATTATAATTTAAGAATCAGTTTTAAAAGAAATTGAAGTTGACAAACTAAGTTTTCTCAGACCTGGTCAGCCATATATCTACTATTATATAAAAACATATAGCTTGAGATATCTTTTATGGCTATATAAACCCTACAATATGGGAAATGGACTCTTTAAATTAATGTAGATGTTTTAAAAAATCTGAAAGTTTATTTATGTCACATGTGCAATTATTTCTATATAAGATCTGTAAAATATTTGCATTTCTTGTCTTTTAGTTCATGGTGCAATGTTTAAACATGATTAAAGCGAGTAATTAAGCTTGAATATTAATACTAATATTTTTTGATCTTTTGGGATTTTTAGATCCAAATGTAGAAAGTAGTTTAATTTTTAATTTTGCATTTACATAATCTGTCTTGTACACAGTTTTAATATTAAGAAAGTATTCATTTGAGACAAAGATATTTTTTCTACTTTTAATTCTATGTTACTTCTTTTTGTTCTTAAGCAGTAGTCAAAGAAATTATTTTTTCTTTAGTGTATTTATTACTAGTAGTAGTGTAGTAGTATTTTTTTCTTTTTTGTAAGATTTTATTTATTTTTATACAAGAGCTGGGGCACAGGCCAGAGGTGTGGGAGGGTGAGAGGATTCACCAGGGACAGAGCAGGGAGCAGAGCAGGCAGATGACAGAAATACACTGCTGATGGGAGCAGCAGGCGCGACAGGAGAGGTCTGCCAAGCCACGTGGGAATCTCCCTGGCCGGCCAGGAATCGAACCCATGCTACAGAGGTTGTGCACAGCTTCACAGTGCAGTGCTCAGCCCACTGCGCCACCGGGAAGGCCCATTAGTAATAATTTTTAATTACTAATTTACCATGTGAAATTTGACTTCTGTTCCAACAAGTAAAAGGATTACTTCTTGTAGCCCAAAAATGTTTTTGTACTTGTATTAATATATTCAATATTCAACCTGCATTATGGTGTTTGTGTATCTGTATATTAGAAAAATAGATAAATGTAGGAAAATTAGGCATTCAGAATATCTTGAAGAGTACACATGCCAATCTAAAATATACAAACTTTTTGAAAGAAAATACAAGATTTGTTGCAAGAAACAAGGACGGTTTAACAACATTACTGATTCTTAAAACCTGTTGGAAACTGAAGCTAAACCAAGGGAAAAAGCCCTGAGGGGGTTATGAAGCCAGTTAAGCTTCATACATATGTTTGCTGACAGTTGGAAGAATGAACATTTCTCATCCCCCTTTGACTGTACTAAAAAGCGTTGGAAAAGCTTGTGGATTCAGGTTTCATGCTCTTTGCAACTGAATTCCTTTCCTTTTCATATTTTAAATTTGTAACATGTTCTATATAGTCCTTAACTGAACATCCTGTTTTCAGGACTTCTAAAACTTCATTGCTTTGAACAGTATGCCACATGGCAACACTACAAACATAAAGAGTCCAGCTGTTAAGATGGAAAATACCACATAAATCACTGTAAAAGCATCTTGTCTTACTACTTTGGAGAGCCCACTGAAGTATTTTAAAGGAAAGGGATACTAACTTTAAAAGCGTCCAAAAAGCACTGTCACGATTCTTTAGATTCTAGATTATAATCTTAGACTGTTTCAAAAAGGCAAGGTTTACTTAGCTAGTTTCCTGAGTAAAGAAATGCATTTTTTTCCCACTAATTTCTCAAGTGTGCTCTTTTCTCTGACCTTCTTGATGAGGCAGTGAAATCTGAACAGTATCATAATTAATTCTATTTAAATGACCATTTTCAAATTTAAGCATGCAATTCTTTGAAATAGAATTGTAGGTCTGTCCAGTTTAGCCTGAGAAATAAAAAATAAATTCCTGGGCCAGCCATCTGGATTGAAAATATTTCCGGAAAGGGGATCACCCTTAATAGAATTGTCAGAATTTTGAGCAACCTGGACAGTAGTGAGGCAGGGTGAATGCTCAAAGTGCTTGTGCCATGGGTAGTATTTTTCTTGATATTACACATTTCTAAGTCTAGCAGATGGTTTGCACACTGATGGAAGGAAGTACAGTGAAAAAAGGAGAAAAGCTTTAGATGTGGGGGATTTGGATTTAGAATCACAAATTAGGCTGTTGACCAATATTAAATGCTAAATTAATGTTAGTTGCCTGTCCTGTTTGATATAAAATTCCAATGTGTTGAGCACTAACGTGGCCTTATTGCTTCACTGTTGTCACATCTTCACTTTCATGGGACTCAGGAGTCACAATTCCAGACCAATTCCAGGTGACAACAGCTCCTCAACAAGGAAAACAACTTGCAATGCTTGTCCTGATTTTGTGGAATCAGCTTTGCTTTTTAAACTTCTAAATAATATTCTTGAAATTCTATTTACTAACTGGACTATTTCAAAGAGTTTGGTTGAACTTTACCTTTCTTGGAAGAATTGTTTCTTTTTTCTTTTTCATCTGATTGAGAGGCAGTAGAGAATGGAGTTACACTGGATTCTAATAAAATTTGTGGCAAAGTAATTTCTCTACCTGTGAAATTGTGGGGAGAATGAAAATACTTTCTCATAATGTTTTTTTTTTTTTTTATAGTTTTTTTTTTTTTTTTATAGAGGCATGTTCTATTTATTTATTTATTTTATTTGTTTGTTTGTTTTGTTTATACATGCACTGGGTACAGTCAGAAGCGCGGGAGGGTGAGAGAATTCACCAGAGCCAGAGCGGGGAGCAGAGCAGGCAGAAAGACCGAAGTACACTGCTGAGGGGAGCAGCGGGTGGCAGGAGAGGTCTGCGCGCCATGTGGGACGCTCACCTTCGGCCGGGGATCGAACCGGCGCTGCAGAGGCCGCGGGCAGCTTCGCAACCCAGCGCTCAACCACTGCGCCACCGGGGAGGCCCCTTTCTCATAATGTTTTATGAAGATTAAATAAATAAATATTTTGTTAACTTTTTGCAGTACCAAACACAGTAAATGCTGGGACAGGAATGAATAATAAACTAGACCAATTAATAGTCATAATGTTTTTTTTTTTTGTACTTAAGAGCAGCATGTAATATGTGAGAAGTGTTAAAAGTGAAAGGTCTTAGAGATTTACTTAGCCATCAAGCAATTTTATTTTATTATTTTATTATTTTTAAAAATATTTATTTATTCATGCATACACGAACCGGGATACAGGCCAGATGCCCGGGAGGGTGAAAGGATTCACCACAGACAGAGCAGGGAACAGAGCAGGCAGACTGACCTAAATACCCTGCTGAGGGGAGCAGCAGGAAAGACAGGAGAGGTCTGCTCGCCATGTGGGCATCTCCGCGGCCAGCGGGGATCTAACTGGCGCTGCAGAGGCTGCGGACTGCTTCATAGTGCTGCACTCAACCGCCTGCAACACCAGGGGAGGCCCCACATCAAGTAATTTTATAAATGAAGAATTGAAATCTAATGTAAGAGTGTGACTTACCTAAGGCCACTTAAAAAGATCTGAAACATCTCTACTTTCTAAGTTCTATATCTTCTATACATCTCTTATATATTTTTTTTATTTTTTGGTAGCTTCTCATGCAAATGATACCTATGGTTGGCAACATATCTGCTGTGATGACATTAGAGAAGTTTGTTTTCTCATTCAACTTTTTTAGACATGGCAAGTTAAGCAAAGTATGCGTGGACAAAGTATGGAGGGATAGTTTCTGGTGCTTCCATGATGTAGACAGGGCATATGCTTGTTTATTTATTTATTTATTTAAATTAAGTAACTTTGAGTTATATCCTTGAAATCCTGTACAGCCATGATATATTTCAATAATCACCTTTTAAAAGAAAGAACTTACTGAATTTAATATTCATGCAAAAAAGTTACACATTTAACTCATAAGAATCAAATGTAGAAGCAAGACCAGGATGTGCATGTTTGTAAAGTCATTTTGCAACAAAATGTAAAGGCAGACAATATAATGCCTTTTAGGGGATAAGGTAGTAGTTACTTGCCTGAAACTTCCCCAATTGACAAAGAGGAACTTAGATTTATCAAATGCTAAACACATGGTTTTAACGGTTCATATTAGGCAAATTCCTGAGAGATTTGCACTAGTTGTGAGGTTGTATTCACTTCACTTTACTTCTTTCCTGTGGCTCTCCTGTTTCCCTTTGGGATGTATTTCATGTGTCTGTTATTCCTTTGAAGATTTTTTATTTCTATCTCATGCTTAGCACTTGCCATTGACTCCTTGTATAACTTAGGGGGAATAAATGGCATTCTTCCCTCTAGGTATCAGTCTTTCTAAGGTAAATGTGCCTGAAAACAACTCTTCTGTTGTGTTTGAAAACAAAACTCTTCTTTTTATACTAAAACAAAATTTTATTTTTGGTGTTGATTCATTTTTTGAAGTTGAATTTTTTTTATTTACTTGATTTTCATTACATTATGGATTAAAGCAAAGTGACAGATCTCCTGTGATTATGTTTTTAGACAACCATATATGTATGAGAACATTGAATAAAGGGATAATCTGACCACCCCTGACAGTTCTTTCTTTTAGAGAAACATTTTACTTATAGTTATTTTTAGGTTATTTTTTTTAATTTGGTGATGAATATTTTTTGACAATTAAAACTTAAAGAGTGACTTATACTTTGCTTGGTTTTAAAAAGTTTTATCCAAGACAGTGTCCAGGATCCATTTATAAAGAGAGATTACCTATGTCTTTTGGTTTGCTACTGTCAGTGTGTAGGTGGCAAGAGAAATGCATTTCGAGCCTAAATTGATTGATAGAAATAAGAGAAAAATATATTGGTAAATGTGCTTACAGAATGAAGCAGACACTCTCCTCTGTGGGTTTACTCTAAGCCTGGAATGAACTTCCTCAAAATTGCCACAAGCTCACAAGGGTAGTTTCAAGTCTCTAGCCTTCTCACTGAGGCTTTTCTGTGGACCTATCTGTTCTTTTTCTATTTTTATTAGACTTGAATGATTAAATGAAAATCAGATTAAGAGAAAAACCAAACTGTGGTTTAATCAAATCTTACATTCAAAGTGATATTTCTGATTTTCTTAAATGAAACCTTCACATTTGATCTTCTAGAAAAGACCTTCTTTCTCATAATTTTCTAAACTTTTCTCAGTTGGTTCCACTACCACATAACTTTTGTTAGTGCTATAGATATCATTTTAACTTAAACCTTCATAATTTAAGCCTTCTTAAATGAGAAATAAGAAATGTAAGTCTCAAACTCATCAAATGATGTTTCAACTATAAACATAAATAAATAAAACTAGTGTTCTAAAGAAGCTTGAGTGGTGATTTTGGCAATTAAAAAGCATATGGGTTGTGGCTGTGGTAATTATTTTCAAAAATAATCTGAGACCAGTTATTTGATGTCCTATTTTGAAACTCCTCCAAAATGAGTGAAAAGAACTTATAGTTACATACATTCATATTTGGAATAAATTTAGACTTTGTGAAGAAAATCTGTAAGACTGGTTCTTTCTAAGACAAATGACCATGGTTCCATCTGCTAGGACAGAAGGAAAAGTCCTGTCCATTACTATATTCATGTACCTTAAGTATGTCTCATGGCCACACAAATGGCTGAAATTGGTTTTAGATCCCATTTCTTTCCATTTGGTATGAAATAAAGGAAAACTGAAAGTTCCTCAATCATATGACTTGTATCACTATAATCACATTTTCATCTTCAAATATTTTTGTCCTTTATGAAATGAATTATATTGACATTTTGACCATGAAACAATGAAGATGTGAGATTTCTGTCGTTTTCATTGATATTTCTCTAGTGTCCCTCAACAATTCACTACATAAATGTATCATTGTATAAGCTTGACTTAAGTATTTCCCATCTCTCCCCTGTTTTGCTTACATTGATGGTAATGGAAATCAAATTATTGATTCCTTTCTTTGACCCTGGTCCTCTTCAATTCTCTTTCTTCATTTTTTTTACTACTCTCTTCAAATCTTGGTCTTCAATATTATATCTATATACATATATTTGTGTATATACAAACACACACACCCATATATTATATACTATATAATATATATTTAAACATCTATGTAGTTATATCAAGATATGAAATATTACATATGTATAGATATATAAAATATATGCACACATTAAAGTACATATGCAAACATATAAATAAATTAATGTATAATAATATATATAGTAGAATTTAGCATAAAATGTATTCTGTTTACATTCATCTTACATTTATAATTCTATTTTGAATTTCCTTCCTGGAATATAGATTAAAATATCTGTTTACACAACACCTTCAATTGACTATTTAATATGAGTTTTGAATTTTACATATCTCAAACTGAGCACCTTACCTTCCTAATGCCCCCTTCCAAAAAAGCCTTTTCCAGCAGCTGCCCCAGCTTAATGTATGACAGCTCCACTTTTCTAGGGTATCAGAGAGATTATTATGCAGAGAGATTACCTGTATATAGCTGCAAGTCTTCACATCATCTTAGACTTTTTTCTCTTACATTCCATATCCCAATTCTCACCAAAAATATTGACTTTATCATTTAAATATATTCAGGATCCAACTATTCTCACCACTTTCTCTGCCAATCTCCTGGATCTGGCCATAGTACATACATATCCCCTTGAGTTACTGCAGTAGTTTTCTAAAATTGGTTTCTCAGTCTGACCCTCTCCACATTCTCTTCACCTCAATAAGTTCAGCAGTAAAAATCATCATATTGTCATCCCTTGTACAGAGGAAAATCATGCCTATCATCTGCAGTGAATTATCCACTTGATTTTCAGATTATTTGGAAAATAACCAAAGGCATTAGAATGACATACAAGGTTATAAACATAAGCTTCCTGTTGTCTTTGTAACTGTATTTCTTACTTCACTTCTCACTCCTTTTGCTTCAGTGCACTAGTACCCTTCAAATTGGCAGACACTTTCCTCTGTGGGTTTACTCTAAGCCTGGAATGAACTTCCTCAAAATTGCCACATGCTCTAGCCTTCCCACTGAGGCTTTCTTAAACACTTCATCAAGGTTCCTGTATCTGGAGCCTCCCTGTGTTGCACAGGAGTTAATGTTACAGCATTATTAAGTTTTCTGTAGCCACTGCAGCATGAGTTCGATTCCCAAACAGTGAGGTAACCCGCATGGTGCATCAGACCTCTCCTGACTTATCCGTTGCTTCCCTCAGCAGTGTATTTCAGTATATCTGCCTGTTCTGCTCCCCACTCTGTCTCTGATGAATCCTCTCACCCCTCCCCACACCTCTGGCCTATACCCTTGTTCTTGTATGCATAAATAAATAAAAATAAATCTTAAAACATAAATTTCCTGTATCCTCATTTCTCTTACATACGTTAGTTCTCTCATCTCTTATCTGTTTTCATTGTGTATATAT
This sequence comes from Talpa occidentalis, assembly GCF_014898055.3. Lineage (NCBI taxonomy): Eukaryota > Metazoa > Chordata > Mammalia > Eulipotyphla > Talpidae > Talpa > Talpa occidentalis. Next base: position 72,556,226 of record NW_023604972.1, read on the forward strand.
AGCATTTGATACTATCTAAAGACATGACATTTTACTCTCTATTGTCTATTTCTTGGATTAGACTTTATAAATACAGAAGTTATATTTAAATATAGAATTTAAGCTCTAGTAGGAACAGGATACTTTGACTTTTTTTAAACTACTATATGACCTATATCTAAAATAATGCCTGATGCATAGTATGTACCCAATAAATATTTATTGACAGAAAAATAATCTATAAATTTTTTGTACATTTTCTTCAAGGAATTGAAAGGAGATATAAAATGTTATGGCAGCAACACCTGGCTAAAAATGGGAATGTCATCAGAATTTAGTAGTAATGTGATCATGAGCAAATCCCACAAATATTTTAAATTTCAGTCATCACAAATGCAATTATGAAGCTTGTATGAGATAATGCATATGAAAATGTTTGTCAACTATTAAGCATTTTACTAATGCTATTAATGGTTGTTTTTCCTTGAGGGCGTTTCAGGTTAATCTTATAAATGGATTAATTTTGTTACTAATAGATTATTCTGTCTATATATTTCTTTATTTTCTCTTAAGTTATCATGCTCCTTTCTCCAGATTAATATAAATACTTATGATTGGTTAGGCATTGAACATTTACCAAATAGTTAATATTGTTACATGTGGTAAAACGAACTATAGTTCAATGGAAGTAGACACATTTAATGTAATTTTCAAAATTGATTTATATATTTAAATTTTTAGTAAATAACTTTCTTTGTATTGTACTCTCCTATGTGCTCTACAAGTTTGAACTTATCTAATACTCATAACAACCTTATAAAATCTGTATTATTATCTCTATTTTGCTGATGACAAAACAGATTCAGACATGTTAATTTGTTCAAAGTCATTTTTCCATTACATGTGTATGTGCATGTAATTATATGTTTAAAAATAAGATAATATTAATACTAATACATTTTTAAAAATATAAACATCATAGTTGCATATTACAAAAGTATGACTAAACTAGAATTTGAGAATGCAAGTGTTGTCTGACCTTTACTTATTCATATCATACACATTTTGCATTAACTAAATCACAAAGATTTTCAGATTCCTTCTATTAATGTGCTGTTACTTAGTACTAATTTTTATGAGTTAAATATTACGTAATTTCAATGTCCAAGAGTATACTGCCTAATAGAAACATTTACACTTCTCAAGCTAACTTAAAGTATGCTTAGTGAGAAAGGGTTTTTTGTTTTCTAGTATTATTCCTTCCATGGTGATGGCTCTACTTCTTCCGAGACTTTATCCCCAAATAACTTTTCATAGCTATTGACATTGGCTTTCTCTGACCACAAAGATCGTCTTTCAAATTTAAGCAGAACAATTTCTGACTCTTTTTTTTTTTTTTAAACCATGGTTATTTAAACCCATACTTGGGCAAATCTTACTAGAGAAATCTTCTGAAAAATTTGATATGAATTTATTGGTCATCACATATCATTCACAGCACAAACACAATTTTATTTATTTATTTATTTATTTAAAGTTTTTTTTTTTTTTAATAGAGGCATGTTTTTATTTATTTATTTGTTTGTTTGTTTGTTTTGTTTATACATGCACTGGGTACAGTCAGAAGCGCGGGAGGGTGAGAGAATTCACCAGAGCCAGAGCAGGGAGCAGAGCAGGCAGAAGGACCGAAGTACACTGCTGAGGGGAGCAGCGGGCGGCAGCAGAGGTCTGCGCGCCATGTGGGACCCTCCTCTGGTGGCCGGGGAGCAGCCGGGGATCGAACTGGCGCTGCAGAGGCCGCGGGCAGCTTCGCAACCCGGCGCTCAACCACTGCGCCACCGGGGAGGCCCATAAACACAATTTTAGAATCTACTGTTTGCCAAGAGTTAGGGAAAACAAGCAAAATCCTCATTTTAAAAATCTGCTTCAGGGGCCTCCCTGGTTGCGCAAGGGGTTAAGTCTTGGCACTATGAAGCTATAGATAGCCACTGCAGCATAAATTCAATCCAGGCCAAGGAGCTAACCCACATGGCACAGCAGACCTCCCTTGTCTCAACTTCTTCTCTCCTCAGCAGTGTATTTCAGTATATCTGCCTGTTCTGCTCCTCACTCTGTCTCTGGTGAATCCTCTCCCCACCCCCAAAACCTCTGGCGTACACCCCATCTCCTGTATGCATAAATAAATAAAATAAATTAAAAAAATTGTTATAAAAATAAAAATCTGCTTCAGGAGATGTTGGACAGATGATGAGTTTTCAGTTGGTGATATGTTTAAGAAGAAAGTCAAAGACAGTGACTACAGCAGTGTCTGTGTGGCCTGTATCCTTCACCCTAGTGGTAAGATCTAGTTATATTTTAGATCGATAAGATTAGTGTGACCATAACACAAGAAGTTAAAGGAAGGTTGTTCAAGGTGAATTCAGAATGGTAGCTAAGAGGCTGATATAGTGTTCCTTATGTAAAAAAAAAAAAAAAAAAAGAATTTATTTTCTTTCAGGGTGATGGAAAGCCATTTGAATGAGTTAAGGAAAAACATTAGCTCATTCATGCTCAGAAAATGTATTCTGGCCTCAATGTGGAGAATAGCGACTGGGGTCAAGGGAAGAAATGTGTGTTCCATGTGTCTTCTGCCTTTCTCTGTGATAGGTACACACTAGCTCGTACCACCATGATCTCTATATATACCTCTTATGAAAGAATAAAAATTTTCAGAAATTTCTGACACATCTACCATATTAATTGTATTTCACATACATTTAGCTTGGACAAAATAAAAACTTATTTTTCCCCACATAGAGTTAGAAATATTTGGATTTGGGAATTGTTAGATTCATACTGAAATAGCATTCCCCCTCGCCCCCCCCCCCAATATATCCTGTGTTACATGATATAACAGCAAATTACTTTTCAGGGGTAATTTGGTATGGTAAAGTCATTGAACTTCTTTAATGTAACATACATTTGAATTGTTACACATTCCTTATATAACACACACTGGTGCCATGGGACAGGGCAATTTCCTGCCGTCTTATGTACCATTGTACTGGTGGGGTATGAGATCATGTCATGAAATCCAAGAGTGTAATTTATAAGACCCTTTGCTCAATTTTGCCTGATGTCATATAGCAGACTTGCCTAGAGAACTTTGTAGGAAGTGAGGTATGATTTCTCTAAGTCCAATTTGTTTTCATTTATTTTAATTAAAAGAAAAGAGAGCAAGAAGATATTTTGTCTAAATGAGCATGGACCTACCCTCTTAATCTTGTTTTAAGAGAACTGTATTTCTTTAGTGATATGATTATTGACACAACTCTTTCGGTTTGTGAAAATGTTTCAGTAACTTTGTGGTTTCTCCTATACCCTTTATTCACAGAAGACACAATAAAATAATAAAACAGTCATCATTCTTTAAGGTCTAATGGGAATGTATTTATTGATAGGAAAAATAGTAAAGTACAACATGTGGAAAATTTTATATAAAATAATCCCGGGCCTCCTTTGGTGGCGCAGCGGTTGAACGCTGGGCTGTGAAGCTGCCCGCCGCCTCTACAGCGCCGGTTCGATCCCCAGCCGACGGTAAGAGTCCCACATGGTGCACAGACCTCTCCTGCTGTGCCTACTGCTCCCCTCAGCAGTGTGTTTTGCCATTCTCCCTGTTCTGCTCCCCGCTCTGGCTCTGGTGAATTTTCTCACCCTCCTGCACTTCTGACTATACCCAGTGCTTGTATAAATAAAGAAAGAAATAAATCTTAAAAAAAAAAAATCCCAAGTAATATTGATAAAAATTATATCAATGCATTATGTTTCAAAATATGCCTTAGAAAAAAAGTGGTATAATTGAATTGCATTTACATGCATTACAGAATATCACTTTGGCCTGCTCTCTTCATTTCAATGGAAAACAGAGCACTTGGTCCCACAAAAAGTCTGTACCCATAATTAAGTGACATAGATTTTTTTTCTGAACCCACAGTCAAAATGCAGAAAATTTATTCTGTAAACTTTGTTTGAATTATGGGTTATAAATGAATTTCAACTTTTCCCCTTATATTTAACTTGTATGTCTAAGTTCAGTTACAAAAGGATAAGTAGTGTGTTGGCTTTTAATAGCTAAGTTCCTTTTCTCACAAGACTAAGATTTGGAGAACTGATTAGGTTATTGTCTTAGGAAGACACCAGACTTTTTGCACTTGATAAATGCTCTTAAATTCAGTGCAGAGATGCACCTGCTTACCTGGCCATACATCTACAGATGAGGTGGACAATGGTTATTCTTAACAATTGGCTTAACAAGCCTCACTTACAGTTTTTAGCATTAGTAAAACTGATGCCAGTACAAGCCTCTTTAGGGTCAGTGCAATGATGCCCTTTGTAAATTGGCTTATGGCTGCCACTGTAGTGTTTCTGTGACTGCATCTTTAACTGGCTGACTATAGCAACAGAGCATGATCAGTATTCCCTAGCGGACTGCAAATGAAAGAGAAGAAAAGGTCCCTATGAGCTTGGGGAATGGGGCTCACAAATCATGAGCTTGACCACAGGAATGGAGAGGTTATAGAGGATACCTACAGCAAATCTTACATCTGACAGATGCCACCTGAAAGGCAGATAAAAAAGTTTTAAAAAAATAAAAGTTAATACACTAATTCTACATATACGCTCATTTATTAAAACCATTATTTTGTGTCACAAACTCTAAATGGAATAGATATCAATTACGTGAAAATAATTATTAGTCTCTCATCAAAAATTTAACTTTATATAGTTTATATAAAAGGGATTTACTTATAAAATTTAAACAATATAGGCCTTTAGCAAAAGTAAAAGTTACCCATAATACCGATGTTTAGCAAAATAACTTAACTATTGATACATTTATGACCAGAAATTACATAAATAAATAAGAATAGCACCCACACAGCTCTAAAAATAGATTTATATTCATTCAATTAGAAAAACCATACAAATAGACTATATACTAAATGTTGTACAAAATACACAGATTAACCCAAATCCTCATTAACAGATGAATGATAAGTCAGAAGGAGAAATAAAAATATCAGATGGTTTTACTTATAGGAGTCATATAGGGAAACCAAACAAAGGGTCAGAAAAAAGACAAAACTTGCAGGCAAATCATAAATCTGAGACATACAGCAGGGGAGGGGGAAGGACAGGGGTCAAAACAAGGCAGGGAAGAGCACAAAGGACTAGACTATAATGATGGTTTACATGTAATGTGGTGGTAGGAGATTTGTGGATATTAACACCTGAGGGGGGAAATCAAATATTGTACAAAAATGAACAATGATGTAAGAAAATGAAAACAAACAAACAAAAAACAGGTGAATAGATGAATACAATTTGGCATACATTTTGGTACAATAGAATATTAAGGAATTGCAAAATGTTCTTTTCTGCTGTTTAACTATAAAAATACTTATATAGCTATACATGTATAATTTCTAAGAATTATAGCACATAACTTTAAAAATATATGAGAAATTTTAGGAGTCTCTTTATATGAGTTTAGAAAAACTTTTGAAGGTCTTGAAATGGTGGATTTATTTGAGAAAGAATACTACTTTAGGCCATGCATCTAGTCATTATATTTAATTGCAAATCTTTTACCAAAGCCATATAATTGACACAAAATTCTTTTCATGTGGTTTTCACTCAAGGCCTGATTTTATTTTCTGCCTTGATTGCATTTGGCTCCAAAATATTAAAAAAAAAAATCAGAGGTCAGCAATTGATTCTGGCTGAGATATGCAAGTTTACTATTTAAGTGAAAGCAATGAAGAACTCAATGGATATATGTAGTGTTTCATATCACTAAGTGATAGGATGGATATACAGCTTTATCTAGAGTTGTCATTTGTTTTCATATAGTTTGCTTTCAGCCTTTTCTACCTCTCTCCCTATAGTACATCAGTTTCTGCCTACTCCCCTCAGCCCCACACCCTCTGGACTATTTTTACTTGATGCTATAGAAATTCCCTCTTCATGTTAGTTGAGCAAAAAAGGTAAACTTTGGAAACCACTTGATTTTCTACCTGAAATGATCTGAGCATTGTAAACACTAAAAGGAAATATGCTTTTTCAACCCATTATATTTCGAATGCTGAAAGAATGAAATGGGCACATGTCAGCCAAAGATAGAAAGCAGGGAGAAACCACTTTATGTGCAGAAACAAGCCTAGAAAACAGCTGCTAAGGAAAAGGGGGCATTTGAAAAAAAGCAGGAAAAAAAGCTTCAAAGCAAATGAAAAGAAACAGATAGTTCTTTAAAACAAAAGAGGAAATTAAAAAAAGAACATTTGGGGGGGAGGGAAATGTAGTTTTTTTTTTTGTTTTTTTTTTTTTTAAAGAAGGTACAAACCCAACTCCGAAGTAGGAATCTAGCCAAGCAGGGACTGGGGTTAGGTGAAGATTATTACAGGCACAAGGAACAGAATGCACAAAGGGCTGAAGAGAGAAAGATTGTTAAATATTCTAGAAGTCAGAAGGTTACTGTTGCAGAATACAGAAAATGTGTAGGCAAGTGGCCTGAGAGAGGATAAAATGGATTTGGTGCCAGATAAGTAGAGCGGAGTTTATAAAGTATATGTACAAAAGTTTATTCATAAAAAAAAGTCTACTTCATATTGGAACAAAACAGAGTCCTGTTGTCAAAAACTCATACATACATTCAACCTTATACAACTAACTGCTTGATTTTTGCAAAAACCTTTGCAACAAAATAAGTTTGCAGCTTACGTAAAAATCTGTCCCAGAACTGTCAAGTGAATATAAATATTTCTAAAATCTTACTCTAAATTTTTACACTTATCTTGTCACAAAATGCACCACACTTTAATTTCCACAAATGTAAGTAGTTTTTGTTTATTTTTTTATATTTCCAATGGGAAGATTTTTGGAAGTGGTTTTTCCAAGGCTGAGTAAGATTAGAGGATTTGCATTTTTAATCGCAAACAATAGCCTGTAAAAATAGAGAAGAAGCAGGGTGAGGTAGAAGCACAGCATCTCAGAGACTACTGTAATAACAAAATATAAATGAGAGCAGGTGGATACATGAATCCAAGATCTATTTTGGTGAAGTTACCAACAGTGTTAACAGGTTGGATGAAAAAGTCGAGGGTAAAGGAAGAATCAAGAACGACTGGGGAATTCTATCAGGAGTAAATGATTGAATATCACATATGTTATTGGGGAAAACAAGAGGAGTGGTTTGGGATGAACCTGGAGATGGTGGGATCCATGATTCTACTTTGGCTTTGCTAAACATAAACTTTTTACAAGAGAATCAAATTGATGACTAATTTATTAAAAAGATGATTTATTTCTCCAGTAGGAGTAAACCAAGGTATTTATTATTGTCTCTGATCCCAGAATTCTCAGCAATCATCTCCGCAATGTTTCTTTTTTTTTAAATATTTATTTATACAAGAACTGGGGTACAGGCCAGAGGCACAGGAGGGTGAGAGAATTCACCAGAGACAGACTGGGGAGCAGAACAGGCAGACAGACCAAAAACACTGCTGAGGAGAGCAGCAGGCGAGACAGGAGAGGTCTGCTGTGCCATGTGGGTATTTCCCTGGCCAGCCAGAAATCGAACCTGTGCTGCGAGGCTGTGGACAGCTTCACAGTGCTGTGCTCAACCCACTGCGTTCAACCCACTGCGCCACTGGGGAGGCCCTCCACAGTGCTTTTGATTAATGAAGTAGTCTGATAGCAAATATTACTATTAAATAACAGACTTGTACACAATTAGCTGTTACTTGTGGGCAAATAAATTACTGACTGGTGAGCAATAAGTGTTCTTTTTCTATGTCCACCATCTCAAAAGTGTCTTGTTAGTTTTCTATGAATCAAGTTTATTTCAATTTTAGAATGGGACAAAAATGGACCTGTATTTGAAGTTACATTACAAATATGAATTTGCAATTGAATTTAAATGATGAAAATGGAAAAAAACTCTTGTAAAATACCTTAACTTATAGGCAAGAGTGCCAGGAGGATAAGTAGAGATAAGTCAGCAACTTCCTTAGAGTTCCAGAGACTAACGTTTGAATTCACATTAATTAGTTTCTAAGGTCCTGGAAAATTTGACCTTAGTAACTGCCCTGTTGAACTTTGCTAAGCATGAATAGCAATTTAATTCTCTGGTTGGCTGCTAAGGACATGAGAAGCTATCTGAAGAATTTCTCATTTACTAAGAAATTTCCTTATGGTACACATGGCAGCATAAATAATACTGCCCCAAAACTCCCAGCTCCAGTTTTCCCAGTCTTTTATGTTTGATGTTATGTAAACAAGACATGCCATGTCGTATCATTTATTGCATTTTAGAATTAATTTTTACTTCTGTTGGACAAGTTTATTTGTATACTTGTAAAATGAAAACTTCAACTTATAAACCTGTGTAACTCTAACTTTTTGATAAAAGGTAATTTACCGTTTCTCTCAGGCCACAGGTTGATACTTCAACCCTAGGCATCAGGAGAAATGAGCAATCTAGTGCCAAAAGAGAGTATAAATAAAGTCAAATTGTAGCCATTGATTATTTTAATATTTAGTTCATATTACTCCCGGGGGAGTAATTTACCTCATTCTCTGTAGTTTCTATTTCCTAAAGAGGTTTTTAGTGCATAAAATACAGGCTGTATTTTTTTTTTATTGGAAAAAGACCATTGAAAAGTATAATTTTCTCTGCTGGCCCATAGATTTTCTCAGAATGTTCAATAGCAGAGACACATACCCTTGAGGATTTCATTTAGTCATGGTTGAAAAGCTTAACTATGACAAATTCTTAATTTTGAAGACTAAGGGTTGACAGAAGGCCAACTACTTCAACTTCAAAGATGATGACAGTACCTGGTATTAATTGTTGCTAAATACATCAGACACATCCTTTATTCCCAAGTGAGTCATACCTGCCTGGTTTCTTGGGGATGTTATTGTGAACAGTGCATTGGATTCTTTCTTCTGATTTGTCACAGGGAACAAGTTATGATGACAAGATTTTGATGAAAGAGAGCAAAATGAGGAGGGATGACAATGGATTATGATTTAAGACTTTTAGTGCCTTTGCTGTGGGTGTGGTGTGAAGGGTGTGATCTCATACCTCTGAATCAAATGCAGTATTATAAACCAATGTTACCTCAATAAAAAAAGAAAATGAAAGGAAAGATTTGGTCAGGGCAGCCGTTATTAGCCTCACTAGCTACTAGGTTCTAGCATCTGTGGATAACCCATTTAACAATTGAGATAGTGAAATTTTTTTATTGTTATCTATAGAACAAATTCCCTCCAATGTACACTGTGGACTTTCCTTTTATGTCTTTGTAAAAACTTATAAACTGAATATAAATATTTCTCTCTGGGCAAGATTAGATTCTGCTGAGCCGGTATCTATAACCATTCAGGGTCTATACAGCTATTATCCCTAATGCACCAAGTGGTAATAACTCAGTCGGCTCTGTGCTTTCTAAACCAATCCTCAAACCCACTCCATCAATTTTTGTCTGTGACTAGTGTTAGTTCCTGTTGCTTACTAAAATTGCATGCTTTTTAGTCCCAAAGCAGTAAGTATTGTTTGTTAAATCTGCAGAGAGATTTAAAATATTGGTTATCAATACTCTACAGTTGTTATTACTAAGGAATGAGATTTTTTTATTGTTAGGTTAGTTCTTCTCTAGATCTCAACTGGCAAATTTTAAAGGCGTTGCTATAGATTTCGGTGCTCTAGGGATTTTTCCTCTCTCCAATCAACATACCACTATATAACTGATAACAACTCTAGAACTCTACCTAATATTTACAAAGTGAAAGTGGGCATTTTATTTTAAAATAGCCTCAGTAGATCCTTTGATTTTCTGATTAACCTAGTCAGAAAACATTAAAGAGACCAGGATAGGCTCTTGTCCCTGAAATTTTATTCCTGCATGCATCTTCATTTCCTTAATATTAGCAGTTAAGCACAGAAAATGGACCAGGCAGGTGAATTATCCAATGTGCACTACTCTGGAAATTAAAAATAATAAAATAAAAACTAAAAACAGATGCTTCGACTGCTATTAGAGGAAACTAGAATGTAAATACAACAAATACAAACCCCAATGTTAACTGCTGGGACAGAGCTTTGTAAGAGACACATGTGTGTTTGATGCTGTTTGACTTTTGTTTTTAACAAACGAAATAGTCTCTTTTACATGGAGATAGTGCAAGGATCCAGGAAAGTTTCATAAGGGAAAGAGGTGCTTGACTTTGACTGTGAAGAAGTGTGTCAGGTGGAGAAGATGGAGAGGCTTTTGGCAAAGGAAAATTGATTTGAAATGTCACAGAGTCAGGAGAAGGCATGTCTTTTTTCCAATCATGTTATTAAAATTACTCTTTCACTGAGATTTTAATCTTTAAGCCAAAAATATCATTTAGAATTCTCTATTAGGGCATAGGTTTGGTGATTAAGGTGAATAATACTGCTTTTTTTGTGTGCTGAAAAACATAAAACGAGGTATAGTGATATTGAATTTTATACTTGGGTCATAGCTTACTCTAAAGAGTGTGTGTATGTCAAAAAAAATAGTGTCAAATTTCTGAAGTGACTACAGGTGTTTTTTGGGAGGGGTGAAGGAGTCATAATTCCTGTCAGTTCAACCAGCAAAAAAAAATCAAAATAGTCATGTTAGTCCAGAGGAAAAAATATTTACTCAGAAGTTTATTAAAAATTGTTTATGTGTAGAGAGAAATAATAAATACCCTTCTTGAGCAAAGAATTAGAGTCTGGACAGCATATTTCAGATTTTCTTCTCTGTCAATATGCCAAGAAAAGAAATAATGTACAATGTTTTATTATTTTTAATATGAACTAGGTAGCTGAAGTGGTTGGTGTGTGGAGACATATAACCATACAAAAATAATTTTATTATCTATCCTTATTTCTACACAAATAAGGGAAATGCCATTGCTTTGTTGTTCTAATTACAGCCATTTTGAAAGGGCAAGTTATTGAAAAGAAATGTAATGTGATGAATAAATGCTTGGAAAGGAAAAAAAAAAAAGACTATGGGCATGCCTTTTGGTGATTATTCTTGAGATTTATGTTTATAAAGAGGTGCTCTCTGCAGCATGGGTTCTATTCCTGGCCGGCCAGGGAGATTCCCACATGGTGGGGCAGACCTCTCCTGTCATGCCCGCTGCTCCTCTCATCAGCTGCCTGTTCTGCTTCCCCGCTCTGTCTCTGGTGAGTCCTCTCACCCTCCTGTGCCTCTGGCCTATACCCCAGCTACGTATAAATAAAAAAATAAATCTGTAAAAAAAGAAAGAGGTACTTTAAGTTGTAACATCAATGTAGTAGTTTCTATTCGGCTCAAATTCTTAATGAGGTTAATTACTCAACACAAATTGTCCCTTTCCTGCTCACAAGCCTGTATCTTCATTTCTGTCCATAAACCCTTTCTTATTTCTTCCGTGTTGTTAAAAGTGATTTCTTTAACATTCTCTTATGACACAGATCAGCAAGGGAATCAGTTCTATTAAAGGAGATCTTTAAAATGAAATCAACTGTGGAATGTTTTACAAATGTGGTTCAATAAACTCCATATAATTTCAAAAGAAAATGATGCATACAAGAGCATCTTGGGAATTAGCATAAAAAACAGTTTCACTTAGAATCATGCAAGAGGGACCTTTGGGAGAATAGGACTACTTTTAAATAGCCTGATAGGAAAAAAAAAAAATCTCTTACTGGGGTTCTGAAAGAACAAAATTTGCATATTAATAGAAGATTAAAGTGCCCATCAAGTATTCTGAAGCAGTTACTTTCTCTTGTCTATTTTGTTCTTCACATAAACATCTTTCATAATAAAAAGAAACTTGTGCCTTTGCTGCTATTTCAATGAGTCTCCAAGGTTTCCTATTACAACAGGACAGATTTTAAAATGTCTAAAACCCTTGAATAAAACTCTTTGGATTTTTATTTACTAGCACAATGAAAGGGTTACTTTTAAGAAAAAATAGACCACTCTACTAAAAAGAACATATCAGAAAATGTTCTTTAGGAAGACTCCCTTACCAAAAAATAAGAAAGAAAAGTATACACAATTAATAAATAAACAAAAACTCCAAAGTCTTAAAGTGAACAAAATATTTTTCAAACATAAATTTTAGGCAACTCAACAGAAAAAAGTAATAAAAAGTAAAAGGTGATATTTGTAGGTGAAAAAAATTTTCTGACAATTTTAATAGAATTCCAATTATGCTCAAAATACAATTATCGCTATATATTTCCCGTGTTAGCTCCTGATAATATTGTGGCGATACTCTTAGAATGAAAGGTAAATGCTGTTCCTCACTATAATCCATAAAATTTAAAAATTTTGAATATACTTGAAATAGAAATATAGATAGAAATCAGTATAAAATTATATAATATTAGGAGAATTTCTGTGTGTGCCAAATTTTAGGCAGTAAACAAGCAGGATTGTTAACAAGCAAGGATGTGGAAAGTGAGAATAATACCATTCCCTCTCCTGTTATTTATGGTTCTTTTTGGTTCTCAAGCCCTCTTGTAATTGAAAGACCTAAGGATATTGTCTTTCTACTGCTTTGTCTGGAGTTTGACAAGGAGCAGTCATATGAAACACATCTTTTTATTGACTTAAATACCAAAAAAACCCACAAACAAACCCAAAACCTGCTATTTTCAGACGTATTCTCTAAGCTGAACAGCTAAATTTTTTTTTAAGACTACCATCTCTTCAATTAAGAATGTATGGGATAAATAGTGTCTCTCAGGGTCTTAAATGTGAAACAACCATTTTCATTATGATTAAAACAGGTATTCCTTTTCTACACGTGTATTATATGCACTCTTAGCTTGAAAATGATATTTTTGACAATGGATTTCTGTGCACCTTTTCAATCTGACTTTCCTGCCTTCAGTCCTGAGAGATTTGGAAAACTCATCTCACACATTCCTCTGAGGAAGCTCACAAGACTTGCGCTCACAGCCAGTACAGGACTCTTCCTCGCTCCTCATCTTCCTCCTCCCCAGCCCCCACAGCAGGTTTTTGTTGTTGCATATGCTCTTGTTTTTGTTTTTTTTTTTTTTTAATTTATTTTATTTTTTATAAAGATTTATTTTTTTATTTATACAAGCACTGGGTACAGTCAGAAGCACGGGAGAGTGAGAGGTCAGTCCCGCCATGTGGGACCCTGGCCCAGCGGCTGGGGTGGAACTGGTGCTGCAGAGGCTGCGGGGCAGTTTCGCAACCCAGCGCTCAACCACTGTGCCACCGGGGAGGCCCTGCATGTACTCTTGTAATAGCTGCAAGTTTTAACTGAATCTCAGTGTTTCTAAATATAATTTTATTTTTTTTAGATTTATTTATTTATTTATGCATTGAAGAACAGGGTTGTAGGTCAGAGGTGGGGGAGTGGGAGCGAAGGTTCACCAGAGACAGAGTGGGGAGTGGGGAGCAGAACAAGAGGGTTTACTGAAATACACTGCTAAGGGGAGCATCAGGTGAGGCAGGAGAGGTCTGCTGTGCCATGTGGGTTAACTCATTGGCCAGGGATCTAACTCAGGCCATAGAGGTGATAGCACTGAGACCTATTCCCTAGGCCACCAGGGAGGACCCTAGTTTTGTTATTATTTCTTTGCTTCTACCTAGTTTTCGTCCTTGGACTGTCTTATCCAACCATGACTACTGTAGGAGAGCAAAAACTCTTCTGCCCCCAAGATTTGTTTTTGGCAAATGTTAGATTTCATGGGAAGGGATCTGAATGCTGGGTGGAAGTTACTTTTGTAAGATATTTTCATTCAAACTTCTGTAAGGGTATTTACCAGGACAACCTAATTTCCCTATTTCTTTTCAATAGTGAAGGCAGATACAAATATTTGTCTCCTATGTTTTCCCTGATAACTCCTAATAGAACTTCCCTTTCCCCTCAAATTCCTTGTGTCTTAGCTAAGCTATTTAAGATGGCTGTCTGAGCGGCCTTCCTGGTAGTGCAAGGGGTTAAGCACCACACTATGAAGCAATCCAAAGCCTCTGCAGCATGAGTTCGATCCCCAGCCCGTCAGGGGAACCCACATGGCGCCACAGACCTCTCCTGTCTCAACCGCTGCTCCCCTCAGCGGTGTATTTCACTCAGTCTGCCTGTGCTGTCCACCACTCTGTCTCTGGTGAATCGTCTCACTCCCCGCATCTCTGGCCTGTACCTTAGCTCTTGTATGCATAAATAAATAAATATTTAAGATGGCTATCTGAAGACATAAGGGCGAGTTACTTAGCCATCCTGCATCTTTCCCATATGTCCACGGCAGATATAGATGTAATGTTTATACTCTGTTTGAATTTTTCTCTTAAAAGTCTGTCTGATAATTATTTATTTTTGCCAGCCTTGAAAGACCTAGAGAAGTATGGAATGGTTTGCTTTGCTTTCTTAGTATTTTCTCTGGATTTGGGGAGGTTTCTCTCATTCAATCCCTTTATGATATAAGGTGTTTCCAACTCTGTTATCTTAATAACGTAACAGAAAATAGGGCCGCCCACCCCGGTGGCGCAGCGGTTGAGCGCTGGATTGCGAAGCTGCCCGCAGCCTCTGCGGCGCCAGTTCAATCCCCGGCTGCTCCCCGGCCACTCCCTGGCCACCGGAGGAGGGTCCCACATGGCGCGCAGACCTCTCCTGGCACCACCCCACTCCCCCCCCCCCCGCTGCTCCCCTCAGCAGTGTATTTCGTCAGTCTGCCTGCTCTGCTCCCCACTCTGGCTCTGGTGAATTCTCTCACCCTCCCGCGCTTCTGACTGTACCCAGTGCTTGTATAAATAAATAAATCTTAAAAAAAAAAAAGAATAGTACTGGAAAAATAATATTAAAAAAAAACAGAAAATAAAATAAAATAAAATAAAAACAGACATTTCCTATGAAGACGTATCTTCTTATGTCTTTCTTTCTCACCTTTGATTCTACTAAGAGATTGACATGGCTAAGGAACTATCAATACTCTACAACAAGTGTGTTCCTGACTAAGAATTTTATTAAAGTTTGGCAACTATTGTAAAGTCCTATGGGGAAGTTCTGTTAGACCAAAGGGAACAAAACCATATGCCATAACTCTTTTATACTTGCTCACTGGCAAGTTTTATTTAACATATCCAGAATTTTATTTAGATAAAAGTTCTCCATTCTTTCTTTATGAATTAAGATTGAATGTTAAATGATGAGGAATGAAAGAAAGGAAATAAAATTATAGATTTTCAATTATTTGCTAATGTCTTTGCTAGGCATTTTGTTCAAAATCATTGTTTTAAATTAGAAGTTATTTTCCTTAATCTCAGGTTTGATTACTTCCTTGCCCAAGAGTATCTGCTACAGCTCACAAAGGGTTATTATCTACTAAAAAAAAAAAAATGGTTTGCCTTAATATCTGCTCGGTTTGGTATGTGATTAGACATTGGTTTTAATACTGGATTTCTTCAGAGTCATCTAAATTGAACTTTCCTGATCCTGGCAAAGATTAGGGAACTTGGTTTTGTGATACTTAAATAAGAGAATACG
Organism: Talpa occidentalis; assembly: GCF_014898055.3. Taxonomy (NCBI): domain Eukaryota; kingdom Metazoa; phylum Chordata; class Mammalia; order Eulipotyphla; family Talpidae; genus Talpa; species Talpa occidentalis. The sequence goes on from NW_023604972.1 coordinate 72,571,772, forward strand.
TAACATAAAAGAATGAAATATCACAAGCTACATATTGTATTCATTTTGTGAATGTAAGATACCAGCTGTGGTTTTGAGCATTTGGGGATTTTTTAGATCGATCTGTTATTGTGTTTTGTGTCACAAATGCATTGTCACCTGAGTCCCGATAGCTTGGCATCTGAATGAAATAAAGTGTAGGAAACTAGAAATTGTTGCTATAGTGCTAAGGTGACATGTCTCTTTAGAACTAAGAGATGACAATGAGCTCATTTGTTTGCATTGCATTTATTATTTTGGGCAAAATTAAAAGGTTATCACTAAATCTGACCAGTGGCAAAATAAGTATTGCCCAGTCTAACTGTGATATAATTATGCCTCTGAAGAGTATGAAGAAGGGTCGTGGAAGGAGAGTCATCTGTTGGCTTGGCTCTAGTCACCAAGTCAAGTCTAGATCAGTTGTCTTCATTGCAATAAGAGGCATGAGATTTCCTCCCAGTTTAAGTGTCAACTGCAGGGTAGATATCCTAGCCATTAATCATCTCAAGTCCACGGGTGTAGAAACAAGATAGGTTCCTAAGGATGCCAGAATCACAAATGTTTTAGAGGTATAAAGACCAATATATTTATGGTAATGGCATCCTCTCTTCACCCACTATGCTTTCTATGAGTACAGCAGTATGATGATCATAAAAATATTTTTTTTTGTTCGAGAATATTAAAGGAGATGATATGAGAAAATTACCCTATGTGAGGCCTCCCTGGTGGCACAAGGGCTTAAGATGCAGCACTATAAATCTATCCACAGCCACTGCAGCATGAGTTTGATCCCCCGCCAGGGAGGTGGCCCACATGGTGCAGCAGACCTCTCCTGGCTCACCCGCTGCTCCCATCAGCAGTGTATTTCAGTCAATCCCCTGTTCTGTTCCCCACTCTGTTTCTGGTGAATCCTCTCAACCCCCACACCTCTGGTCTGTACCCTAGTTCTTGTATGCATAAATAAATCTTTTTTTAAAAAGGAAAATTACCCTATGCATTATAAGTTATGGAAAACTTAAAATGCAAAGTTGGAACTTTCTTGACCCCTTTTTTGTTGTGATTTTCCAAGTTAAACCTCACTCTACTATTTTCTAACTTGTTTGATCATAAGAATCACAAGATGCTTGTTAAACAGATTCTTGTCTCTGAAAATTCTGATTTAGAAGCTTTGGGCTAGTCTAGATTTTTAATGTGAGCTTTTTATTTACTTTTTTCTTTGGAGAGGATGCTTGAACAACCTGCCAAGTGTCTCTTTTTGTAGTGGCAACGTACTCCCTCTTCTACTCAAATGAGGAATCACTTATTAAGTAGTTCCTGTAAGAAAGGCATTTCAGGAGATACAAGGAGAAATAAGTTTTATCCCTGTCTAAGTTTCCTTTGATAATTGAAAGATTCTTCTAGCAGCTCATAATTACATTGCCATTTTATTAAAGGAACTCATCATGATTTGAGTTTCTGGTTTTACAAGAGAAATACATTTAAAATTGCTGCTCACCATGCAGTTGGTTAAAAAATTAAGGCCTCAATTTTCTTGTCTTTGTATACTTTCTATGTTTAATCTGGATTTATATTATTTTACATATATAATTATCTTTATTAACTTCATGATCATAATATTTATGCTTCTATGTTAGTTTTGGATTTGGGGTGCATAGTCTATGAATTATGGCAGACATGTTAAATTTCACACAGACATGGAAAGTTCCTATAGCTAATTAATTTAAACATGCTACTTGTGCTTCAAACTCTGTTTAGAAGATATTTTAGAAAATGAGGTAAATTTTAATTTTGAATTGATAGTATTGGCAACAAAACTCTTAACTTTTGATTACACAGAAAAAATATAGTCCCCAAACTTTTGTATTTTCAAGTTAGCCCAAGCCTGTAAATGTATCACAGCCTTAAGTTTGCACAGAGCATGCATTGGGCACATTCCCATTAAACTAAAAGAGTTCCCAAATGGAATACAAATAACCATTAAGATTGTGTCCACACATGCAAAGTTAAATAAAAAATTGTGGTAATTATCTGAATATTCCAAGCCCCAAACAGCTTTTCTTGAAATATTCAGATAATTGAGGCAATAAATATGGACACCAGTAATTAGAAGGGACTTGCAGATCCTCTCATCTGCCTCATTTCATAGAAGGAAGTTTGACAGCTACTTGTTCTTAATCATAGGCCAAAAATATAGCTTGGCCTGAATTATATGACTGCTCATGCAAAACTTCTTTTAACCTTAATTATTCAGATAATTTTCTACTTTTTTACTTTATTTTGCTTCAGGTACTTAAGCAAAGGTCCCACTTTGACATCTGACATCAACAGCTTGTCTTGGGTATCTGCAGTCTGAATTGGGAACACTGTTTTTTCTATCTTGAGAAACTGTGAAGCTTAGATTGAGCACGACTCAATATAGTGTGTCATGTGATTGAGATCCCTGAGTGTTAAGCTTCCTGCCTTTGAAAGTTGTTATGTTCTCAGCATTCACCTCCTCTCTCCTGATTTGAACACCTTCCAGTTTAATCTCTACTATTGGCTTTTCTGTTCAATATAGTTGAGTCTAATGATCTTCTGATTTTTTTCCTTCTAAAGGACAAGAACTAATGCTCTAATTTAGAGAACTCAAGTACCATTTTTGTCCATTCTTCATCAGAGATTGCACTATTCAAGTACTTTGCTTTTTTTAGATGAATGCCCTAATTTGTTCCTGTTACACAGACAGAGAAATCTTAGTTCTATATTAAAAGGTCTCATTGCCAGCCTCAGACATCCTGGAATATGGACTAGAAAGAAAGTAGCATTGAAAGAATAAAGTGATCTCTGCCTTTAGAAATGAATGCCTGCAAAATAAGAGGTCAGAATTAGCTTTTATGAATAGATCATCAAAGGGAACATCCAACGATAGTGTAAATCATATCTGTGTCCAAAGTTGGTTTAATCCAAATGTGTGTGTGTGTGTGTGCTTGTGTGCTTGTGTGTGTGCATGTATGTATTTTAAGATTTATTTACTTTATTTTATACAAGAACCGGGTACAGGTCAGAAGTGCGGGAGGATGAGTGACTTCATCAGAGCCAGAGCAGGGAGCAGAACAGGCAGAGAGACGGAAGACACTGGTGAGGGGAGCAGCGGGCGAGGCAGGAGAGGTCTGCTGCGCCATTGGTAGTTCTACCTGGCCGGCAAGGAATTGGAAAACAAAATATGTGGATAAATAAAATGTACTCAATGTTAATGATAGTTTTTGTAAATAGATAACCAAAGAATCTCAGAAGTATACGAGTCTTTTAAAATTATTAAAGTCCATTTTTTGCCATTAAATTTAACGTGGATATGAAATAACTTTTGGTTTTCTGTCTAGTATTAAGACATAATGTGAAAAATTTGACCATTCTTGGAAAAGAATAAATTCAATATATTTCACCTGACAATTAGGCTAGTTTGTTTTATTAAATACAGATAGAAGATACGAAAAATCAGAGATTTTCTCAATAACTTACAGTCTTAGAGACAGATCATTGAATGGTAATGATGTGTCAATTATATTTCATGCCATAGGAGCAAAATAAAAATTTGAAATTTGTTTGTTTGTGTAATATACATTTAGAAGATGATCTCTTGAAATCAGATCCTAAATATCCATCAGAGTTTATTTTCCCTTTTTCTCATTTTTAAAAATGACATATTTGAGGACACAGAAACAATTTTAAAGAGCACCTGCTACTCTATGTTTATAGCAGCACTATTTACAATAGCTAAGCTTTGGAAACAACCCAAATGCCCCAAAATAGATGACTGGTTCAAGAAGATGTGGTACATATACACAATGGAATATTACTCAGCCTTCAAAAAAGATAAACACATGCAATTTGCAGCAACATGGATGGAGCTGGAAGGGATCATGCTCAGCTAAATAAACCAGAAAGAAAAAAGAAAAATAGGGCCTCCCCAGTGGTGCAGCGGTTGAGCGCTGAGTTGCGAAGCTGCCCGCAGCATCTGCAGCGCTGGTTCGATCCCCGGCCACCAGGCAAGTGTCCCACATGGCGTGCAGATCTTTCCTGCCGCCTGCTGCTGCTCCCCTCACCAGTGTATCATCAGTCTGCCTATACTGTTTCCCACTCTGGCTCTGGTGAATTCTCTCACCCTGCCGTGCTTCTGACTGTACCCAGTGCTTGTATAAATAAATAAATAAATAAATACATAAACAAACAAATAAATAAATAAATCTTAAAAAAAAAGAAAAAGAAAAATACCAGATGGTCTCAATCATAGCAGGAATCTAGAAAACCTAAATAAGGGACCAGGAAAAAGAATTTCTATAAGAAAGAAAAAATCAAAATCAACAAACAACTATGAACCAGAGACACACTATGGGGGTTGCGGGGAAAGGAGGGTTTGGGGTCAAAATAAGGGGTTGCAATTGTATAGGGAATATAAAAATAAAATTAAAAAAATAAAAAAATGACATATTTGACATGAAGGAAAATATATACGGAGATCTTTAGGGTATAGTATGTTGTCTTTTGGCAAATTCAGACAAGAATGTAAACTACAGCTCTATCAATGTATACAATATTTTATAATCCTGGAAAATTTTGGTCTTCTTTTTAGTCAGCCCTATTCTCAGGCCCAAAGAGAAAATCATTGCTTTGATTTTTTATCACCATAGTTTAGTCAGCTGTTCCATAACTTTACAGAAATGGAATAGCATGGTGCATATTCTTTGTGCCTGGTTTCATCAATGTGGTTGTCTATATCAACTTCTATATATTTCTTGTTTAGAGAGCCCATTTTGTGAACATACCACATTTCGTGTATAGACATTTTTAAAATAGACTTATACTCTCATTCTTCTGTCTATCTTGTTGATGGCAAATATTAGCATATTTCTTTTAGATTAATTGCTAGGCATGAAATTACCAGGTCATAAGGTAGATGCACATTTAATTTTATTGGAAACTTCCAAATTGCTAACATGGTTGCACTATTTTTCATGCCTGACAACAACATATAAGCATCCCATTTCTTTTTTCACATTTTGTTAAAATTTTTTGTTCTCAATATTGTAATGCCATTTTAATGAGTATACACATGTATCTTATTGTGGCTGAAATGTACATCTTTCCATGCCTAATGATATTGAGAATTTATTGATTGCGTATTGACAATTTGGATAGCTCCCTTTGCAAAATGTCTGTTTAAGTCTTGTAAATTTTGGTGCATGCCATTTAATCTGCTGTTTTTGGTTATGGTTAGTATTTACTGTGTTTCATATTAAAAATAACTTCACATAAGCAAATATAAATATATTTTTATAGACAATATAAAAAATATAAAGTTTTTTGTTTCCCTTCCAGATGTTTAAACTTTTACACTTATCTACATTTTAATTAATTAATTAATACAATCATATATAGTTTTATATAAAATCATATAAATTACTAAATCATGTGAGATCACTTTTTTCCAGAACTATTTATCTATAAAAATGCTTTCTTTGACCATTAAATTGCTTTGGCATATTTTACCACAAATAAATAGTTTTGTAAATACATGTCTACTTATATTCAGGTTTTTCACTCTTTTTGGTTATCTATGCCTAGGCCACAGTGATTTGATTACCATAGTTTTGTGTAAGTATTGCGATTAGGTTGTATATACTCCAATTTGTTCTTCTTTTTCAAGATTGATAGTTTTAGTCTAGGTCTTCATATTTCTATTATATATACATTTTGGAAATAGCTTATCAAAGAAAGGAAAAAAAAAGCCTGAAGGGAATCTGATTAAGATGGCAATATATCTAAAGATCAGTTTGGGGAGAATTGCTGTTATAACAGTTCCAAATTTTTCAATCTGTGGCATATATCTTCCTTTATTTTCGACATTGTTTTGTAACAATGAGGTCTTTTTTTTTTTTTTTTAATGAGGCATGAGTCTTTTGTTTTCTTAAAAGATTTATTTGTGCAGACCAGAACTGGGGCACAGGTCAGAAGTGCAGGGGTGAGAGGATTCACCAGAGACAGAGTGTGGAACACAACAGGCAGACTGACTGAAATACACTGCTAAGGGGAGCAGTGGGCGAGCTGGCCAGCCAGGTATCTAATGCGTGATGCAGGTGCTGTGGATAGCTTCACAGTGCTGTGCTTAACCCCTTATACCATCTGGGAGGCGCTGTAGCAATGAGGTCTTATACAACATTCAATGGAATTATTTTTTCTGTGTGTGTATGTATAAATTTGCTGGTAGCTATTACAAGTGATATTTTTATTTTATTTTCCAACTCTTAGAGAAACAGAATTGACTTTAAAAATTTGCTTTATATCACATAACATTGTTAAATGTATTGGTTCTAAGGATTTTTTTTTTTTAAATTGTTCTTTGAATTATAAGCAAACAGTCATGTTGTCTGTGAATAGAGATAATTTTTTCTCGTTCAAATTTTATGCTTTTATTACTGGTCCTTTATTGCACTGTTGACTTACTTTAGTAAATTATTGCATAGAAATCATATGTGCAAACATCTTTTCTGTTTCTAATCTTATAAGGAAGACTTTTAATATTTTACTTTTGAGACTGGCGCTAAGTAGATTTTTCATAGATTTGACTGAAGATGTTTCCTTTTATTTCTGGCTTATTGAAAATTTTAAGTCATTAACCAGTGTTATACACATTGTTATTTTTACGTACTGACTAAGATGAGTTTACATATTTTTATTGCATTCTATTAATGTAGTAAATATTTTTGTATTTTGAGCTTTATATTTCTGACCTAATTCTGCTTGGTTGTGTGATGTTATCCTTTTTATACGATGCTTAATTTTACTTGTCAATCATTAACTAAGACCTTTCATTTTCATGACCTTGTCAATTTTCATCAACAGGCTCCTTGGTTGTGAGGCATTAGTTCTTCTTCTATATTTTGAAATAAAGTATAATATTAACATTATTTATATATTAAATACTTGATAGTGGTCTCCTGTTAAATATTTATTCCTGGAATTTTCAGGGTAAAAAACTTTAATTATAAGGACATGTTATGATAACATATATAAAAATATAAAGACCTTATTTCTTCTTAAGTCAGAAAATAGATAAATTTTCTTTCAAAGAATATTCCCATTTCCATCAAGTTAAATTTGTTGGTAAAGATTTGTTCAATGTATTACCTTATTTTCTATTTAATAGATAATCGTTCATTGTAGCAACCGCTTTATCATTTCTGTTATTGATAACTAAGATTTTCTTTTGTGTGAGAATTTTAATAATTATAAAATTAACTTTTTATTTTTAATTTTTGTGTATACTTCCATAATTATTTTTATTTCTGCTATATTTAATTCTTTCTCAATTTTTATTCTTTTTATAGCCTTCTCTTACTTAATTGTCTACCTATTGTTCTAACTAAGACTTCCAATATTATGTTGAATAGTAATGGAGAAAGTGGACATCCTTGACTTATACTAAATATGCATTGAAAAACTTTCCATTTTTCACCATTAAGAATGAAATTTGCTGGATTTTGTCATACATGGCCTATACTATGATGAGATATCTTCTACCTCCCTGCCTTCCTTTGGCCCTTTGTTTATTGATTTTATAATCAAGTTTGGATTTTAGGTTACTTTAGAAATTACTGTTTTATGGGTCTATGTTGTGGAGCTAATATTTTATTTGTCTACAAATATTACTTTGGAATTCCTCCACTTGAGCTATTAAAGTATCTCCATAGAATGTACTGGCTTTTATACTCACAGTGAATAAAGGAGAATGTAAACGTTAACCATGATTATGCAAACTGATTTTTTTTTTTCAATTTGATCTTTAGTTATCTTTAAAATTGGTTTCCTTAGTATGTTCTGATTACATAGGTGTACTGGATGGAAATAATGACAGGCATTGCCATACTTGGAATGGACAGCATTCCTTTGTCAAGTCTGAAAGTTAGAAAGCTTATGTCAGAAAATCTGCACGTGCTTGTGGTATAATCACTATTCAGCTTAGTGTTGATAGGGACTTACTCCCATACAGAACACAGTTGTACAGCCTGTTAAGTGCTATAGAGACATTGTCCAGAAACCAGACCAGAAACAGTGACTGCAGAGTGATTCTTTACTAACTTGATGAAAATGAGGATTTTAATTGGATGAGGTAGTATTCAGCAATTAAACATATTCTTTATTGCATTCCATCAGTGTTTTATTAAATGTCTTCATTAGAACCATCATAATACTGTCATTGTGTTAAATTTGATGATTGATGCCGATGTGCTGATTTCAATTTTGGTTGTCCCACATTGATAATTGTTACTAATTTGACCTTTTTTCTCCTGTGAATTTGCCTGCAAATTTACAAAATATCTCTAAAATCTAATTTTTGTGATACTTTTTGTGCTGTGCTAATTATTTTACATGTGAAATTTTATTCAGTTTTCATAATTGTTATGTGTTAGCTAAGAACAGAGTATGTTTAGAGAAAGTAATATATCAAAAGTCTTGCAAAAGAGAACACTGAATTCTTACCCAAAATCTTCTGGCTCTACAACCCAACTTACTAATCACGAAGTTCTATCATTCTCTGTATCTTATATTTATGTGATGTCTCTTTTTTTCAGGTCATGGATTTCATGTGTGATTGTAGCAGCTGCTCACAATGTGATATTCTGTGTTCACTCCCAAATTCAGTGCAGCTGTGGCTATAAATTGCCACTGCTAATGATGCACTTCAGACCTGTACCTTGATTCTCTGTTTTACTGTTCAAGTCTTTCTTCAAGGAAGAGAGGCTGCTCAACCCATAGATTGGTCCAAGTCAAAAGTACTGGGAAGATAGTGCCATCATGAGCACTTCTCCAAACTGTGGGGAAGTCAGTGAGTTCTGATGGGACAATTCTGAAATAAACTTGTCATGGTACCTCTGAATGTTCCCAATGGACTTGAGCCCATATTTGTCCAAATTGCAAACCAGCCACATTATTGGTAATCTTTACTGACTTTTCTCCATTCCTTGCCACTCTCTTATCCCTCACTTTTTTTCCCCAGAACTCATCTCAAATAAATGACTTGGGGGCCTCCCTGGTGCACAAGGATTAATGTATCAGCGCTATCAAGCTATCACCAGCCTCTGAGGCACAGGGAGCAAACCCGCCAGGGAGCTAACCTACAAGGCACGGCAAACCTCTCCAGTCTTGCCTGTTGCTCCCCTCAGCAGTGCATTTTAGTAGATTCATCTGTTCTATTCCCCACTATATCTCTGGTGACTCCTCTCACCCCCAGCCCAGCTCTGGCTTATACCCCAGTTCCTGTATGTATGAATAAATAAAAATAAAAATTCTTAAAAAAATAAGTGACTTGAATGCATGCCCTTGTCTCAGTTGTGTTTTCTGGAAAACACAAACTAAGATAGTGGTTATTATATTTTATGGATGCATGCTTGGTAATTCCTGTAATATGTATTCTAAATAGTAATCCCTCCCTACTATTTCTACTTAGTCATGAAAACCTATCAAGTTTTTCTTTTAAATGTCAATTTTCTATTCCCATAACCCACCTGGTAGTCCAGGACTTTATCATGCTATATATCCCTGAGGTATTTGTGGTGGGATTTACTTAGCATATCCTCTTCTATCATCTAAGATTTCCTGTATACTGATATCACATAAATTTTCCTCCAGTGTTGGTTTCCTATATCTCCTGCTAAAAAATAATACTTGCAATTACTCTGAAAATTTATCGCATCAAGTCTAAATCTCTCTGCCAATTCAAGATGCACTTTCTTCACAAAATTCCACAACTCTGATAAATTCATTTGGCTTTCCATGTCTCTGAATTCTTAGAACACCTCTAATGTTGCCATAGAATTGAACACGTTTATTATCTTGAGTTAGTCTCATATTTTTATAAATTATCTTAGTCCACTAACTATAGGTTCTTTGAAGTGGGAAAATCTCCCTTGTGGTTATCTTGCATTTTTAAATTATCTGGCACAGGCATAGGCACAAAAGTACTAGTCTATAAATACTTTCCAACTGAATGATAATTCATTTTTGGAGACTGCCTAAAGGGGAACACTTGTATTAGACTCTGCAGAAATATAATCTGAAAAGACAAAATTTCAAAGGTATTTTGATTTGCTCAAATTCTCACTTTAAGTAACAAATAAAAGCCAGTTCTTTTGGCTTGCAGTTCTAGAAAAAGATTGTTATATTCTATGTGCCAAAAGTCAGTTTCAAGAGAGTGTAAGATTTGCATGCACTTTTATATCTAGAGGATCATTAAATAAATGAACACAAAGCAATAATAGAAATGAAAATGAATGTTGTTTCATAGATGGTCTGAGGATTTTTCTTTCAGCAAATTATTTTTAACCACGTTGTCAATATTATTTTACATCATTTTAAAGACATTTCTCAGTAATTTGTAGAACCCTAGTTTTATTAATATAACAGATTCCAGAGAGGGAGTAATTTTACATTTTACTTATTTATATATATATATTTATGTATTTATGTATTTATGCATTTATTTATTTTTTTAAAAAAATATTTATTTATTTATACAAGCACTGGGTATAGTCAGAGGCGCCCAAGGGTGAGAGAATTCACCAGAGCCAGAGCTGAGAGCAGAACAGGCAGACTGACAAAGTACACTGCTGAGGGGAGCAGCGGGCAGCAGGAGAGGTCTGCGCGCCATGTGGGACCCTCACCCAACGGCCGGGGATTGAACTGGTGCTGCAGAGGCTGTGGGCGGCTTCACAACCCAATGCTCAACCACTGTACCACCAGGGAGGCCCTATTTATTTATTTATTTTTAAAGATTTATTTTATTTATTTTTAGACAAGAACTGGGGTACAGGCGAGATGTGCGGGAGGGTGAGAGGGTTCACCCAAGACAGAGTGGGGAACAGTACAGGCAGACCGACCAAAATACACTGCTGAGGGAAGCAGTGGGTGAGACAGGAGAGGTCTGCCCGGCCATGTGGGTATCTCCATGGCCGGCAGGGATCGAACAGGCACTGCAGAGGCTGCGGACAGCTTCACAGCACTGCACTCAACCGCCTGCATGACCAGGGACACCCATTTTTGCATTTTTAAATATATTCAACATTTCCAAGATATATTTTCTTTAAGTTTAAATATTTTTCAAAATTTAATTTCTATTAGGGGTTTCATTTTTTTTTCTAGAGCACATAAAATGCACTTATTTAAAACCAAACCATAATACTAAAATGTGAAAAATTCTAGAAATCAACTAATTTAATATACTAATTTGCTATAGACAAAGGAGATGTGAGTGTATGTGAAAGAGAGAGAGAGAGAGAAGAAACAGTGAATGTATTGTATGCATTCTCAGAATGTAGATGGATAGATACTTCTATAAAATATCCAAAATTTGAAACCAAAAGATATGATTCTCTTGTAAGTCTGTTCAGGTGTTTTTCCAGACTTTTTTTTTTTTTTAATTATTTAAGTATACTCCATAGCAAAGGTCCTAATGGAAGCATCTAAATCTTACTGTGCAACCTCAGGAACAAAGATATTCTCTTAAAAACTTGATTGCTTTCTATGGAAGCATTACCTTTGATTTATATCACTCCTGAAGGGAGCTTCGCTGAGGCTTTAAGTAATTCAATAAGGATCATATAACATACTCCCCTTTATATTTCTTAGAGTTGCTGTGTATGGAACTCTTTGTTTATGATTCAGGAAATGGGCTAAAAGCTTCCTAGGTTCATCTCTTTACAAAATTTGTTCTGGGAGAAATAATGGCCTCTTGCATTTTAATAAGCAGTAAATCTCAAGTATTACAATGCTACAGGAACCAACTATCTTTGACAGTGTGGGTATTCCATGTTTGGAGCTTTTCTTCTTCTTCAGTAGTTTGGACATGAAGATAAATCTTATCTCATCACATTTTTTTTTAAATCCCACTTATATTTAATTCATTTTTAATTGATGTAACATTACAGTATACCATTTCATAAGTTTTGGGTGTATATCATTAAAAATCATCATATGTGTATTTAATACACTTTGTTCACCACTAAAAGTTCAATTCATCATGTAATTGTTCCCTTTTGTTCTATTTATTCATCCTCCTTACACCTCTCTCTTGGTAACCACTAATTGCCATGATAATCTAAAATTTATTTTGTTATTTAGTTTAGAAATTTTTTTTACAATCTCCACCATATGTAAGTGAAACTACACAGCATTGGTCTGAATTATTTCACTAAGCACAATATACTTTAGGTCCATTCATGTTGTTGAAATGGCAAGATTTCACTTAGTTATATTTTTCATAGCTGAGTAGTATTTTATTCTGTATATACACCATATCTTCTTTATCCATTCATCTGTGATGCATAATTAGGTTGTTTCTAACTCTTGATTATTGTAAATAATGCTACAATAAATATGGCTGTTCATATATGTCTTGGAATTGTTTCATTTTATTTTTTGGTAAATATCCAGTTGTATCATATGGAATTTCTATTTTTAAGTATGTGAGGAATCTCCATATTGTTTTCCATTATGGTTTCAACAATTTACATACCAGCCAACCACATACAAGGGTTTTCCCTCACTTTACATCCTTTCCAACACTTGTTTGTTTTTTGTTAATAGCCATTCTCAAAGGTGTTGGATGATATCTCAATCTTGTTTTGATTTGCATCCCCCAAAATATAATAGATAATGAGTATATTTTCATGTGCCTATTGGTTACTTGTATGTCTCCTTTGAAGAAGTAACTACATTATGTGCCTATTTTTAAAATTGGATTGTTTGCTTTTTTCTTGTTGCACTTCATGAGTTCTTTATATATTTTGGATATAACTTCTTATCAGAAATATGTTTTGCAAGTGTTTTCTTCCATTCCAGAGGATATCTTTTCTTTTATGATATTCTAATTTGCTATACAGAAGGATTTTATTTTGATATTCATTTATTTTTGCTTTTGTGTACCTTGCATTTGCAGTTTAGGCACTAAAAATATCTCTAAATCCAATGTCAACAAAAACATTTATTTTTTGTGTGTTTGTGAAAAAACAAACTATTTTCTTTTGTATATTTTATGGTTTCAAGTCTCACAACCAAGTCTGAGTCATTTAATTTTTGTGCACAGTGTGAGATAGTGGTCAGTTTAATTCTTTTGCATGTGGTTGTCAAAGGCATCCCAACAGCATTTGTAGAAGAGACTTCCTTCATTGTATACACTTGCCTCCTTTGTTGTCAAATTATCATATAAATCTAAGTTTATTTCTGGGTTTTTAATTTTGTTCTATTGATCTGTGTCTTTTTATTCTACTATCATTCTGTATGATTACAATAGCTTGAAGTATAGCTGGAAGTTTGTAAATGTGACTTCAGTTCTTTTTTTGTTAGGGATAGTTTGGCTATTCAGGATTCTTTATCATTCAATATAAACTTCAATAATGTTTTTCTCCATTCTTTGAAGCATGCCATTAAGAGTTGATAGAAATTGAATTGATCTGTATATTGCTTTGAGTAAAACAGTCATCTTAGCAATGTTAATTTGTCCAATCTAAGAGCACTGAATATATAGTAGGATAAGTAAACAGAATTCAGCCTTCTGTTGTCTCCAGGAAACACACCTAAGTACCTAGGATAGACATAGACTGAAAGTAAAGGGTTGGAAAACAATCCTACAAGGAAATGGGACCCAAAGGAAAGTAAGGGCAGCTGTAATTATATCACATAAAATAGAATTTACAGCTAACAAGAGACAGGGATGGCCATTATGTGATGATTAAGGGAATAATATACCAGGAAGACACAACACTCATCAATATATGTAGTCCAAATGAAGGAGTGCCAAAGTACACTTGGAAATTACTATAAGCTCTGAAAACCAACATTGGAGAAAATACATATGTGGTTGGATATTTCATTACCCACTGTCACCAATGGACAGATCAAATAGACAGTATATAAATAGCGGCAAAATTACCTTAAATAAAGAATTAGACCATTTGGGTCTAATAAAAATTTACAGGGCTCTGCACCTAGCAAAATCCAAATACATAGTTTTCTTAAATGTACACAGATCATTGTCTAAGATTGACCACAAGCTGGGTTACAAGATGATTATTAACAAATTCATGAAGATTGAAATCATACACTATACATCTTCTCTGACCATAAAGTTTTCAAACTCAAAATCAACTAAAAAAAACCAAAATTATATAAAATAAAATATTAAAAAAATGGAAAATCACAACCAAAAAACAAACAAACAAACAAAAAATCCCAAACAGAGAGCACTGATGAACAGACTCCTGAAAGACCATTGGATCAACAAGGATATCAAAGAAGTAAACCAAAGAAAACCCTTGACATAAATGATAATGATAACACAACCTTCCCAGAGGTATAGGATACAACAAAAGTAGCTGTAACAGAGGAGTATATAGCAATACAGGTCAAGATCAAAGAAAAAGAAAGAGCCCAAATAAATAACTTAGCCTCTCAACTTGAGGAACTAAGAAAAGAAAGACAAAAAAATCCAAAAGCAAGAAAATAAATAATAGAAGAGTAAGAGCAGAAATAAATAAAACAGAAATAAAAGAGATAGCCCAATGGTCAATGAAATCAAAAGCTGGTTCTTTAAAAAGATAAACAAAATAGACAAACCTCTAGCTATGTTCAACTTCTGAAAAAATGGAGAAAACTCATATAAATAGGTTCAAAAATGAAAGTGAAGTTACAGCAGGTACTGCATAAATCTAGAGGATAATCAGAGATTACCATGAAGATTTATATACAAATCAACAAGAATTTGAGATGTACACATTCTTAGAATCATACAGTCATCTAAGGTTATGTATGGAAGTAATGGAAAACCTGAAAAAAAAAAAATAAAAGCAGTCACAAGCAAGGCAATTGAAAAATAATCAAAACTTTCCCCAAAAACAAAAGTCCAGGACCAGATGGCTACCGAAGATGAACTAATACTTATTCTGCTTAAATGCTTTCAAAAATTGAGAGAGAAGGAGTATTTCCTGTAGGAAATATGGTGCAACTCTGGTTCTTTTTCATGTTTCTACCACTACCCACTATGGCTGCCACCTGTGGCCTTGCTTTCATTTTTGGTTTTGTTGCCCACACGTGACATCATGTTGGTGCAAAAAGCACATGAGTGTAGTGCACACATGGACACTGGGGGCTAAGGGCACACATACCTGCAATTGCAGACACCTGGGCTGAGACTCAGAGCACATGGGGCATGCATGCCTACAAGTAACCCATCGAGCTCACCAGAGAGAAGAGAAGCCACAGGAGTGTGGAGATTGCGGGGTATGGGAAACTTGGTTTCTACCTGGCCCCTGCTCACTGGTCTCCCTGTACTTTGCCCCCTTATTCAGCATTAATGGTCCATCAAAACCACTGAGGGCTCCTAGATCCTTTTCCATGCCCTGGTTGCCATGACACTTCCAAAAACATTTCATGAGACCTCACTCAAATACCAAAACCAAGGACAAAATGCAAAAATAAAACGATAAACCAATCTCTGTAATGGTTACAGATGCAAAAAATCCACAATAAAGTCTTAAGTTGAACACAACACTGCATTAAAAGGATTATATATCATGACGGAGTGAGATATATTCCAGGGACACAAGGGTGGTTCAACATCAAAATTCAATCAACATAATTTACCACATCAACAAAGAGAAAGATAAAAGCCATATGATCTTATAAATAGATGCCAAGAAAACATTTAACATCCATTTATTATGAATACCTTTGAAAAACTGTGGATAAATGAAACATATCTTAACTTAATAAAAGCCGTATATGACAAACCCACACCTAGCATCATTCTCAATGATGAGAAACTGAAAGCCTTTCCACTAAGATCCAGCACAAGAAAAGAATGTGCACTTTCAACCATTACTATTCAATATATTTTCAAAATTCTAGCTAGATCAATTAGGCAAGAGAAAGATATAAAATTAATTCAATTTGAAAAAAAAATGTAAAGCTATCATCCTTTGCAGATGGTATGATATTATACAAAGAGAACCTTAAAAAAAAATCTATGGAAAACATAATTGAAACAATAAACCAGTTCAGTAAATTATCAGGTCATAAAATTAATATCCCAAAATCTGTTGTCTTCCTATATCCATTCAGTCTGAAGAGCCTGTTTATAATTGTGGCCAACTAGATGATGATATGGTGGATAAAACAAAGCTCTAGCCTTTGATTTTCCGTGAATAGAGGTGGCTCAGAAACTATTTATTATGTCAATAGAATTAGGTATCATGTACACAGGCTACACTTCTAAATATATTCACTTCTCTTTTCTGTTCTTACTGCATCTCTGCTCTCCTTTACCTTCTCTCCCATCTCACTGGTTTCTGCATCTCCAATCATGTCTCTCTTCAGGCTTGTTCTTTATTAGCAAAGAAAAAAATAATCTTTCAAAAAAAGAAATCTGTTCTTGCTGCCAAAAGTTCGCCCTCCCCAATATGTTTCAATAGGCCTCTCCAAGACGTCTAAACAATCCTTTTAAGATGTATCATCTGTCATGTGGATTAATTCAAGCTAATATCAGGGTTAAGCACAGCATTATGAAACTATCCACAGCCTCAGCAGCTCTAGTTTGATCCCCGGCTGGCCAGGGAGCTACCCACATAGCGCAGCAGACCTCTCCTGACTTGCCCACTGCTCCCCTCAGCAGTGTATTTCAATCAATCTTGTTCTGTTTCCCACTCTGTCTCTGATGAATCCTCTCATCCCCCACACTCTGGCCTGTACCCCAGTTCTTGTATGCATAAATAAATAAATCTATAAAAAATTCAAGCTAGTATCAATAGAAATCATGTGGACATCAAAAGACACTTGAAACACGCCCCTTAACTATCTAGAAGAATGAACATTGGGGGTGATTACCTAGTCTCAGGTTTATCTCCTAAAGAAGATCTTTCATTCAAGAAGCCTGTCTATAAGGTAGGGCAAATATTTCATTACAGAGCATCTGATTTTTGTCATATGAGTGTCCCTCTGCTCTCCTTGAAGTTCCAGGCCTGTACCCCATCCTTTAACTCAGTATAAATACACCAATGTTGTCCTATTTACTCTAGAATTTACATCCATGTAAGTTCTCCATTTGTAATTACATTGTTATTTTCACGTTCTAATCTCTCTGATATAAATTTGATTGCTAGGACAGTCCAAGAAGAAACAAGAAGGGTAAGAAGAAACTTCCCCTCCCCCTATACTACATATCTAATAAAATACTAATAAAAGATCAACAATTGCAAACAAAATCAAAATTTGATTTCAAAGTTTGTTCAAGTTATTTATTGTCACATTCCCTCCTATTTCCTTTGTTCAGTCATATTCAACCTCTTCCAGGTCCTACATCCCCTTGGAGTTTTTTCCTCAGGCTGAGTCTTCACCCTGAGGCTTCATTCCTCCCATATATTATCTCCCCAGATGGACTGATTCCCTTATCTAGAGCAAGTTTCTTCCCCCCATACCCTATTGTATTTATATTATACCCGATTTACATGTTTTATAATCCTGATTTATATTTAGTATTTATTTGTTTGCTTTGTTGTATGTATTTTTTCCACCTCCACCAAAAAGGATAGCTTGACTATTCAGTGGGAGCAAGGGCATAGCTGTTTTCTAAACCACTATACATCAGAGCCTACCACCCTCCCTGCACTAAGATGGAAGTCAATAAATACTAGATGAATAAGTGCGTACATCAAGCCCTGCATTTCAAATAAAGGCTATTGTGATTCACCAGAAGATTATGTGATGTCTCAGAAGACAGAATGTGTAATCACTTCCCTAGAATAGTGATTACCAAACTGTAGTGACCACAGAAACTCCTGTTCTGCACCACACCCCCTCCCCCATGATCTGATACACTGGGGCTGGGAGTAGAATATGCATTTAAACAATTTCCTTGGGAATGCTGATGCAATTGATGTGAAGATGATTCTTTGAGAATGACAATTCTAGGATTATCCCCCATCCCCATTCATGATGCATAGTCAGTTATAACACACTACTTCTACAATACAAACTCTGGTACATATTACCAGATGGAGTGAATCTGAATAACTCCTATAAATATATTGAGAATTCTACAACTTCTGTTATACTATGTTTTCCTCAAGCAGTTCTTGAATTGTCAAGCAGTTCTTTACAATTTTATAGAAAGAGCCATCCAAGAATGATGAAGTTTCTTTATAATGTTTGTAGGGTGAGGTAAAAAAGTATCAGGCTTTTCTGCCCTCCCACCATTAGGAATGATGATGGATCCCTGTGGTCCTGAATGCATGCCTGATGGCGGGCACCTGGAGTAGGGTGTGGGCATGCGTAGGTAGGTGCACCAGGGCTGAGAGACTGGCTTATAAGGGTGGCGTCACTGGGACACCAGTAGAACAGCAGAACAAAAGAGAAGCAGAGGCCAGGAGAGAATGCCAGAGAGCCCAGAAAGAGTGAAGACTCATGGGGCTGGGAGGCCTACCATTCTCCCATCTCCCCGGCACTCCTACCTGCTATGTACCCAGTAAATCCCAATAAAACCCTGAAAAAGGACCTCCCCTGGTGGCACAGCAGTTGAGCGCTGGGCTGCAAAGCTGCCTGCAGCCTCTGCAGTTCTGGTTCAATCCCCAGACTCCAGCAAGGGTCCCACATGGTGAGCAGACCTCTCCTGACGCACCCGCTGCTCCCCTCAGCAGTGTATTTTGTCAGTCTGCCTGTTCTGTTCCCCACTCTGGCTCTGGTGAATTCTCTCATCTTTCCACGCTTCTGACTGTACCCAGAGCTTGTATAAACAAACAAACAAACAAACAAACAAACAAACAAACAAACGAATAAATAAATCTTAAAAAAAAAAAGAAAAAGAAACCAAAAAAAGAAAAAGAAACCTGAAAAAGCCACTGAGTGCTCCAGGACTCTCTCCTCCTTTACCCATCTGCTCGGGTCATAGAGAACCTGCCCTGTGCCTGTCCTGCCGCTACATGTTCTAGTGATGTGGCTTCTTATTTTATTAAGGTATGTCTTCAAAAAAAAAATAATAGTTATTCTATTGTTAAATAATTTTAAAACTAGAAATGCTGTATATGTTGGACCTGTCCTTTGATTTGGGGTAAAAAAAATCTAAATAATTTGCCTATTTTGAAAGTTTAGTGCATACAAATTAATTTAAATATAACAGCATAATATTTCTTGGTTTCTTTATCTAAAACAGATATATAAAATATAGATGATCCATACAGTATTTTTGTAAAAATTTATTTTTATTTATTTATACATACAAGAACTGGGGTGTAGGCCAGATGTGTAGCCAGAGACAGAGTAGGGAGCAGAATAGGCAGATATACTGAACACTGCGGAGGGGAGCAGCAGGCAAGACAGGAGAGGTCTGCTATGCCATGTGGGTTAGCTCCCTGGCCTGGGATTGAACTCAGGTTGCAGTGGTTGGTGATAGCTTGGTAGGACTGAGACTTTAACCCCTGTGCCACAAAGGAGGCCTGAATCATACAGTATTTATGAAAGGAACTACTTTTCCTTTGAACTGTTTTGAAATTATGCTTAGTGCATAGGGACAGAAGACCCTAAATAGCTTGTACTTACAACCAAAAGCCAATGAAATGGTGGGCTATTAACTTTCATTTGCACAAAAATATCTTCTAATCATTAGCAGTCAATGTAATTACCAGCTGACATTTGTTGGAGGAATAGCTATGTCTCATCTTATTGTGCTGATGACTCAGCTGGTCATATCATTACAATCTAGGTTTGCTTTTAAATGGAAGGCTGCTCTTTGTTCATTGAGTCTTATCTTCAATAGCATCAGAATCCTTGTGAGGTTTACTCCCTTCTGTGTATGAACAGAGTTCTTGCTCCATTACCAGAATTTCCAATTCAGAATCACCAGAGTTGGTGGTGCCTCTCTGGCAAACTGAGACCTCTGTTATAGGTGTGTAAAGTCAGGAATGGACCACTGAGCAGGTTTTCTGATCCCATGCAGACCGGGTAAAGGAGGAGTCAGAGTCCTCAGTGGTTTTTCAGGTTTTTATTGGGGTTCAGTGAGTACGTGGCAGGCAGGGGTGCTAGGGGGCTGGGAGGTTGGCAATCCTCCCAACCCCCAGCAAATCCACACTCTCTCTGGGCTCTCTGGCGTTCTCTGCTTCTGCATCTGCTGGCATCCCCGTGACGTCGCCCTTAAAAGCACAGTCTTAGCCCAGGT
This sequence comes from Talpa occidentalis, assembly GCF_014898055.3. Lineage (NCBI taxonomy): Eukaryota > Metazoa > Chordata > Mammalia > Eulipotyphla > Talpidae > Talpa > Talpa occidentalis. Next base: position 72,592,023 of record NW_023604972.1, read on the forward strand.
GAATCCCATCTACCTAGGCCCACACCCTATTCCAGATGCCCGTCATCAGGCATGCATTCAGGACCGCAAGGATCCATCATCTATCCTGATGGCGGGAGGGCAGAAAAGCCTGACATTTTTCCTTACCCTACAGTCCACCCCCTCAGGGTTTTCTGCCATATAGTCTTCATATGCACAATTTTGTCTCTTAGCAAACACAAACAATGCAGTCATGGCCCACAAAAGCAAATACATTGCAATATAACAAAATACAACAGAACACAAATAAATCCAGGCAGGGCCCCAACCTAGTGCGAAAGATAATTATTGGTACCAGCAGATGAGCCACCAAATCTGCTGCTGAAGGCACTGCTCATACGAGGGAGGGGAATCACTCATGGCATCTACTATAACACACCAGGAGCCGTCAGGCTTCCTGGTCTTCTCTGGCTGTAGTCTCGGCTATAAGCCACACACAGCATCCACTCCAGGATGCACTAGCTCTGGGATTGGCGATTCTATTCTGTTGGGGGTAATCACCAACCCTAAGGGTTTCTGTCTGCAGTCGCTCCAACACTCGGCCTTCATAGCCACCAATGTGACTTGCAGACCCCTGCACTCAGGCCAACCCACTGCACAAGCACATGGATCGGGGATCCAAACTCTACATGCGGCTTGGGCTCCACCCCAAGCCATGTTCCCCACCCGTCCCTCAAGGACGGGTTCCTCAGCTCCTCACCCTCACTCAAGAATGAGCAGGGCATCACCCACAGGTGATTTTACGAGACTCACAGTTCTTCAGCATACTCAGGCTGCTTCACAGCCACTCAGACTTAGCATCAGCACCAGCTTTTGCCTTCTCAGTTGGCTTTTCTCCTCTGCCTAGATGCTCCAGGTATGCACAGGCTGCTTTTGGCCATCAAGGCCCACTGGCCATCCCCAGATTCTCAAAAAAAAAACATAAATGCCAAGGTCCTCCGCCTTCTGGCAGGATTGTCAGTCTGAGTCCATCAGTCCATGTCCATCAGTCTAAGTCTGTTGGCCTCTCCCTGCATCAGCACCTGCAAACCCCTAACCGTGGTCCTCTCCTCGCCGATGATTTCGCTGCCCCAGGGGTCATTGGCTGGTCCTTTCCGGTGTTGTTGGCTGGTCCTCTCGGGCGTCTACTTCTCTTCCTCCAGGCGAGGTCTTATCCCGTAGATCCTGGACATTGTCTATCTCCTGGGTCACCATGATGCCTCAGGTGCATCACAGGCAGTCTTTTACTCCTTAGTCCCTCTGGGTCTTCAGAGGGCTCCATACCCATCTGCATGGATCATCCTGCCGACTACGCCAATTGTAAAGTCAGGAATGGACCACTGAGCAGGTTTTCTGATCCCATGCAGACCGGGTAAAGGAGGAGTCAGAGTCCTCAGTGGTTTTGCAGGTTTTTATTGGGGTTCAGCGGGTACGTGGCAGGCAGGGGTGCTGGGGGGCTGGGAGGCTGGCAATCCTCCCAGCCCCCAGCAAATCCACACTCTCTCTGGGCTCTCTGGTGTTCTCTGCTTCTGCTGGTGTCCATGTGACACCACCCTTAAAAGCACAGTCTTAGCCCAGGTGAATCCCATCTACCTAGGCCCACACCCTACTCCAGGTGCCCGCCATCAGGCATGCATTCAGGACTGCAAGGATCCTTCATCTATCCTGATGGCGGGAGGGCAGAAAAGCCTGACATTTTTCCTTACCCTACAAGGTGCTTTTGGGGTAATTCTAATGGGTCTGGTATAATTGAGAACATTTTATTTTCCTGTTTGTCCTTGGCTCTTGAGAGAATGAAGTTAATTTGTCAGAAATATGACAATATATTTTCTAAGAAGCAGTGGAGTGATTTTATACTGTTCTATTAAAAAAAAAATGCTGAATGCAAATCTGACTTCTTGAAGTTGCACTCACCTGTGTACACTCTTAGGCTCTCCTGTATGTTTGAGGCCAGGTTTTCTGCCTCATTGGATTCTCTTTTTATTGTGGCAAATGGTAATTGTTCTAATCTCATTCAGTTCACTGCTTACAGAATTTCAAGGTATTTCCTGTGTTAAAAAGCTTATGATTTTATTTTAACATATTAGAAAGTGTATGTTGTATATAAGTAAGTCATAGAAAGAATCTTTGGAAGATTTTTTGGGGAAAGCAGATTATGTTGGTCATTTTTGATGTGGTTAGTTTGTTGGTAAATTGTTTTAGGACTAGGAAGATTGATTAACTTAAATGTATTTGGATAAGCATAAATTTAGGACAAAAGTCAAATAGAAAAGTTATTTCAATTAAGAAGAAAATTAAGAAAATAACAACAATGAAAATCGTCAACCCTTAATTGGTGTCAAATGCTTTCTGAACTTCCAACCTGTCTACAGTTTTACTTTGTTGTGATACTCAGCAACTTAAGTGCTACTTTAATTACTTTAATTATTAGTGGCCTAGATCTCAGGTACTCCTTTTCTAAGTAAAACTTTTCCTCTGGGTATCTTAAAATTCTCTCTTGCTAGTTCTTTTCCTTGGCATTATATAGTGTAAACTGCATTCAGGAAAACTTTTAGTATAAATGGGTGTTTCTTTTCTTCCCAGGAGGTGGGATGGATAGGCAATTATCTTTCTCTAAGATTTCTTGGAGAATAAGGATTGAGAAAAAATGTCCCACAAATGATGCATAGATCATATTAGGAATTTACTCTTGTATAGCTGGTATAGACTTAGCTATATACAGGAGCCACAGTTTTCCATGACTTGTTTTTTATTTAGTTAGTCACAGCATTGTCTTTTAAAGTTGCATTTTTTAATTATTTGCAGATAATATAATTTACAAATATTTATACATACATACATATAGTACATATGTGAGTATATATATATATATATATATATATATATATACACACACACACTGTTTTTAAAAGAAACACTTTTCTGGATGTATAGGTTACCTGTGTTCCTTCGCTGGCCCTTATGATTGTAATTTGCTGGATTTATGTAGTTTTTGTTGTTGTTTTGTTTTCCATTCAGCAGTTTGGAATCTTTTCAAATATTACTATAATTACAAATCTTGCAGAATCTGTAATAACTTGTTTTCCTAAGTTTAACAAAATGTATATGATGAGTGAAACAAGTTTGGAAATCTAGAGTAGGAAAGTAAGAGTCTCTTGGAAATCATGTTTTAGTTTTTTTTTTTGACATTAAGAAGTATCTTTACTGGGCCTCCCTGGTGGCGCAGCGGTTGAGCGCTGGGCTGCGAAGCTGCCCACAGCCTCTGCAGCACTGGTTTGATCCCCGGCCACTGGCAAGGTTCCCACAACACGTGCAGACCTCTCCTGCAGCTCACACTGCTCCCCTCAGCAGTGTACTTCATCAGTCTGCCTGTTTTGTTCCCTGTTCTGGCTCTGGTGAATTCTCTCACTCTCCCGCGCTTCTGACTGTACCCAGTGCTTGTATAAATAAATAAAAATATTTAAAAAAAATAAAAAAGTTAAAAAAAGAAGTATCTTTACTAATACTCATGCACCATCTTTTGTGCCTACATTTATGCAAGCTGTGGTTTGATTTATTAATTTCACTTAGAAAAATAAAATTAAAAATAGTGAGGTTATTTCCAGCTCACATTCAACTGAAAAAATATAATTATGAACCTATTTTATTTCTAGGCTAATGTATGCCATAAAATCCAATATAAAGTTTTTTATCTTTAAATTTTATATTTATTATTGCTAGTCAATCATTAAATCCCAAAATGTCATTAGGCAAAGGGTTGTGTTACTTTGACAATTGAGGACATAGCCCTGTAGACAGTGGCCTGGCTATAAGGCAGTGGTTTCATCATTGTCTAGGAAAAATACAGGTCTGCGCCTGTTGATTTTCAACAAGGTATATGGCAATCTCATTATTAAAAGTCATGTTGACTAGTTTTCTCTGGGCCAGCGATTTTCCTAAAATGTTCAGAAAATTCACAAAAACATCCAAAGTATGCTTTTCAGATACATGAGCAATGTAAGTCAGAGAAAAGTTATTAAAATATGGTTCATTTCCCTATTTTTTCTGAACAAACAAAAGTTTGGGCTTCAATAATCAACCTTATGAATTGTCTGAGATTAATTGCAGACTGCTGTTTGCAGCTAAGAGAAAAAGATTCTCACTCTTAGCTAGAGGGGGTTTCTTTAAATCTAGCCCAGAGAACTTCCCTAAGAGCCCAGCTGGCTAGACTACATAGAATTTGGTTCAAAAATAAATACTTTGCTGAAAAAAAAAAAATGCTTATAGAAATTCAGCTAACAATCTGCCCCAAAGCAGTCAGTGAGCTATCCAAGAGCCTCATCATTTTTTTTAAAGCTAGGGATAAGAAAATAAATTGCAAAGATATTATAAAAATTTCAAGTAAATCATATGAACTATGCTGATATAAAACCGAGACATGCCTACTTTGACTATATATATATAATTTTATCTTTTCAGATCATTTTGGATTATTTTTCTTCATTTATTACAATGATAGGTTGTCCATAGCAATAAAACTTGTTTGCAGATTATTTGCTAGTCTAGAGCATGGGTCTCTTTTAGGATCCATAGCATCAAAAAGAAAAAATATCAGGGAAGACAGTTTCTTCTGTCTCTCAGGTAATAGCAGGTGCCAAGTTTCAACATATGCTTCAGTGGAAATTTGAATAGCTAATCTATTAAATTGTAAAATTTGTTTGTAGTTCCTTTTGTGTATAACGATATCACCTTCATAGAATACCAGTAATCTATTTTTTCCATTCTTTTAATGACTGATTGATTTCTCTGAGCTAGTTCTCCCTACACCAAGGAGACAATAGCTTCAGCACTAGTGGTAAATTTATTTTTCTTTCAACATTCCTGTAAGGTCAGGAATGGACACAGTGCAGGTTTTCTGATCCAGCAGACCGGGTAAAGGAGGAGTCAGAGTCCTCAGTGGCTTTTGCAGGTCTTTTATTGGGATTTACCCAGTACACAGCAGGTAGGGGTACTGGGGGGCCGGGAGGCTGGCAGGCCTCCCAGTCCCCAGCAAATCCTCATTCTACCTGGGCTCTCCAGTGATCTCTGCTTTTGCTTCTTTGCTTCTCTCTCGGCTTCTGTTCGTTCTTGGCTTCTGCTGGCGTCCCCGTGATGCTGCCCTTAAAAGCACAGACTTAGCCCAGGTGAATCCCATCTACCTAGGCCCACACCCTATTCCAGGTGCCCGCCATCAGGCATGCATTCAGGACCGCAAGGATCCATCATCTCTCCTGATGGTGGGAGGGCAGAAAAGCCTGACATTTTCTTTACCCTACAATTCCTTCGAAGGAAGCATGGGTATGAGGCATTTTAGAATGTAAATGCTAGTCATGTAGTCAAGTATGATACCTTGATCTACCTTTTGTAACTCTGAACTTACTCTAGTCAACAGTTATTTGCCAAGCTAATGGAGAATGCCTTCCTGAGGACACTCAGGTGAGTCTAGTTTCTTTTACCTACTCAGCTGATTATTTTTAGGGCTATTTTTGAACAAATTTGAGAAATTACAAACTTTGAAAGACCACATTACTTAGATTCAAGTAATGCTATTTTAACAGAACTTATTATTTTGATTATGCTAATACAGGTCTGTGGTATGCTTCAGTAAGAACAAATTTGGAAAGGAAAGCCATCATTACAGGCAAAATGTAAAGATTAAGGAATTTCAGAACCAAATAAAAAGAAATGACTGAGAAGCAGAAAGAAGTGTTCAAAGTGCTGACTGTGACCTCTGGGATAGAACAAAGGCAAAAGTAAAGTCTTGAAAAACCATCTCATTAAAAACAGCAGGCTGTTCAGTGATGTTGTGACTGCATTAGGCCATTCAGCCTTAGAGTGATAGCATGAGAACTCGCTGACCAGAAGGACTGTGATTTATCACCTTCCAAAGAGGAAAGGAGGGCCTCCCCGGTGGCGCAGCAGTTGAGCGCTGGTTTGTGAAGCTGCCCGCGGCCTCTGCGGCGCCGGTTCGATCCCTGGCTGCTCCCCGGCCACCGGAGGAGGGTCCCGCATGGCGCGCAGACCTCTCCTGCCGCCCGCTGCTCCCCTCAGCAGTGTACTTCGGTCCTTCTGCCTGCTCTGTTCCCCGCTCTGGCTCTGGTGATTCTCTCACCCTCCCGCGCTTCTGACTGTACCCAGTGCATGTATAAACAAAACAAACAAATATTTAAATAAATAAAGCATGCCTCTATAAAAAAAAAAATTAAAAAAAAAAAAAAAAACAAAGAGGAAAGGAAATGATTTCTGACTCTTAACAGAGCGGGTCAGAGACCAGGACCAGAACCTTTCTCCATCTGAAGACAGGAATCAGCATCAGTCAAGGACTAGATGTTAAGGAGGCAGAAGTCCTCGCTTTGGTTCTGGCTCCAAATCAATGGACATAGAACCACAGCATAAATAATGAGAAGGAATTAAAGAGCGGGGATGGAATAAGAAGGACCAGAATTGGATAAGGATGGGCACAGACTGGATAAGGACCACAGACTATCTAGTTTATTTTTTGGCTGAGGAAAAGATTTTAAATCTCACAAAGACAGAAACTGTAAGAAGAATGAAGAGGATGCACACGATAATAAGCAGCTTGAGGCCCAGTCATTACCCCTGGCAGAACTTCTGGTCAAGAAAAAGGCTGATGGGGCCTCCATGGTGGTGCAGCGGGCTGAGGGCCATGCTGTGAAGCTGTCCACAGCCTCTGCAGTGTGGTTTTGATCCTTGCCAGCCAGCGAGGATCACACATGGTGCAGCAGACCTCTCCTGTTGTGCCTGCTGCTCCCCTCAGCAGTGTATTTCAGTCAGTCCGCCTGCTCTGTTCCCCACTCTGTCTCTGGTGGATCCTCTCACCCTCCTGTGCCTCTGGTCTGTACCCTAGCTCTTGTATAAAAATAAATAAATCTTCCAAAAAAAAAAAAAAAGAAAGAAAGAAAAAGGCTGAGGAAGAAGCTGAGTCAGATTGACAGATTGAGAGGCCGATGCCCTAAAGCCATGGTAGTAGGAGATGGAGAGGAAGAAAATGAAACAGTTACAAGACTTGGGCAGGAATATGTTAGAAGACCCTCAGAAATGGGACTGTTGGAAATTCAGGAAGAGGATGGAGTAGGACGGCAATGGAAGTAAACATAAGGTAGGGTGCCAGGAGATCTGGGAATAGAAGAATAAGAGCAAGAAACTACATGCCATTAAAGAATGTTAACCTGGATGATATCAAAAAGCAAAATAGAGCAAGGCATGTCAATGACCTCAAAATTTTTTGTGAATGGGATGCATCTGCGGTACAGCCATTGACTACAACTAGCTATACAAAAACTGTACTTCAGTAGTTTTTGAGGTGAGGCTTCACTGCAGACATTAACCTATAGCACAAACAAGAGCAATCCATTTTTGTGGAGACTTAATGGAGAAGAGATGAACATTGGAAGAAAAGGAGCAGAAGGAGACACGACTCTGCAAACTTCCTAATAAGGAAACCAAACAGTGCTTGGGTGACTGACATTGGCCCTAGAAGAAGTAAATGAGGCAGAGTCCGGCACTGAGGGGTCCTCTATAAGGACTACAGTATCGCTACCAAAGATGGCAAGAACCCCAATCCTTCCAATGCTGTAAATACTCCTCTTTGCCACCACACATATTGGACATCTTTGGAAAGTGTGGTTACAAGGAACCAACACCTATCAAGTATCAACAAGTCCCCATTGGGCTACAGTATTGTGACATCACTGATGTGGCTGAGACAGGCAGTGGCAAGACAGCAACTTTCTCATCCCATTGCTAATCTGGATCAACACTCTCAACAAAATTGACAGAATAGAAGAGTCACATGAGGACACTTAAGCCATCATTCTGCCCCCTATTGATGAATTTGCTCAGAAGATTAAAGAAGAGACAATAAAATTTGGAAAGCCACTAGGCTTCCACTCTCTGGCAGTCATTGGTGGTGTCTCCAGAGAAGGCCAGGCTTCATGTTGCTCACAGGCTGTGAGATTGTGATTACTACCACAGGACATCTGATTGACATGTTGGGGAACTGCCATCTGGTGCTAAGCCACTGTACTTATGTGGTTCTGGATGAGGCAGATAGGATTGAAATGGACTTTGAACCCCATCTCCCAAAGATCCTGAAGCACATGCCTGTCGGCAACCATAAACAAGACGTTTAAGGCTGAAGATCTTGGCCAACTTCTAGTCAAAAACAACAACAACAACAACAGAGTGCCACCAGTAATGCTCATGGTTACCATTCCTGCAGTGGGACAGCATCAGTCTCTAAGGTATCTTTGGCAAACTGCTGTGGCGTACATTGGCTCTTCAGGGAAATCCTGTGAATGTGTGGAACAGAAGGTCATCCTCAGGTGAGAGTCAGAAAAGAAGAAAAAGCTGTGGGCAATCTTTGGTCCAAAGCAAGGTTTTGATTTACCTATCACCATTTTTGTCAACCAGAAGAAAAGCTGTGATGTTTTGGCCAAATCCTTGGAAAAGATGGGTCATAATGCTTGTACACTGCATGGTGGAACAGGCCAAGAGCAGTGAGGATTTGCACTGTACAACGTCAAGGGTGGGGCTAAGGATATTTTGGTGACACAAATGTGGTGGTATTGACACTCAAGATGTCTCTATGGTTGTTGACTATGAAATGGACAAAAGTACTTAAGGTAAAATCTTTACATCATTGTCTGCACAGGACAAGCAATTAATAGCAGTGTGGCCATCACCTTCCTCAACAAAGAGTACTTACTGTGTTCTATGAGCTGAAGCAAGCCATCTTGGAAAGTTCAGTGTCTTCTTATTTCGCCAGACCTAGCCAACCCCCATAAGCCCTGCACAAGTCAGGCACCATTCTTACCAATAAACAATGGGAGGAGACCCTTTCCCTAACATCACTCTTCCATGAACTTAATGGCATGATCCTGTTCTTCGGGCTCCTCATGTCTCTTTTTCCAGGTCTTTACTCTGGGTTATGGTGTTTTGTTTTGTTCTTAAATAATCAGGCTCCTTGAGCTGAAAGACTGAGTGTGAGGCTGCAAATCGAGAAGCGCTGTAGGGAGCGAAGAATATATTACCAAAAATTTTGGCTAAGTTTTGCTCCCCTGATCGGCTTTGGGATTACCCTGGGTTTTCAGCACTTGCCCGTTATGGGGGCAACCAGTTGGCAAAGCTTAATAGACTGAACAGCAAACTGACAGCTGGATAAACTTCTTCAGTAAAGACATGACTGTAAGCTTCAGCAATGTCATTGCCCCAAATGATCCAGGGGATCTGGCATTTTAAGCATTATGGGCCTTGGGCTCTTGTCATTTTGACAGTTCTTTGCCCATTTTGGATTTTAAAGCAAGTCAGCAGCCTTGTTCAGAGCTGTGCATAGCCCTGTGCCAAAGGATGGTGGGCACTCTAGGTATCCCTCACCCAGGGGATTTTTTAGCAGATGTGGGGACAGGTTTAGTAGATGGCTGTGTCCATCTTTAAGTCACTGAATGAAATTCCTGTTTTCTATTCTCTGGAAGATGTTTTTATATTCTGAGGATAAATACATGAGTATTAAAAAAATAATAACAGACATCATTTGGCCTAAGAAAATTATGAAAATTAGAATGGTTATATATTAAATATCATTTTTATTATTTGCACAAATAAGAAGTTATGCTTATTAACATTCATAACATGATTTTCTTTGTGGAGGACAAAATGCTCTGAGAATATGACCTCATGAAAACCAATTACTTGAGTTTGCAACCCAGATTAAAGGAACAGAGGCAGATGGTTTTCCAACAATTTAAAGGTTTTTTTTTTCCACTTTTGGCTATGTTTAAAATGACTTTATTTACTCAACAGGCTAGTAGACTAGTGTATAATCTCCCCTGGGGGCAGTCGCTGAGCTATTTCACCTTTATGAGCCTCACTGCCATGCAACCAGTCATATTACCATGCTTTGTATGTGGTAGATGTGGAATAATTACACACTGAATTGAAGTCATTGTGCCTAATCTATTTATAGAGAACAGAAGTAAGCGATGACAATTCATCAAAGCCAAGTAGCTAGTGAAAAGTTTGATCTTGTTCATTTATTTACATTGATTAATAAATATTTCAAAACACATGTGGTCATCATATGTAGAGACATCCAAATTTGAAGTGACTGGCTGTTTTTTTTTTTTTTTTAACTTCAATCAGGATAAAGCATGTTACTGACAATTCGTCCACAGCTGTGCAACAGAGAAAGTCATGTCATTTATTTTTGTCTAGTACTAAAATCTAACTTGTGATCTAAGATTTTCTTTATTACAGTGAAGAAAATCCCTAAAGAGCAGGTAAAAATCTTTCTCCCCCTTTTCATTGCATTGTATCACTTATTTAATCACTACTTATACTACACTTGTATATTTACATACATTTTTTATGTCAGATATTTGTGATGCTTTAGTACAATGTAGTTCTTTTAACTCTTTGAGGCAAACACCATAACTTATTCATCATAGCATTTTATGCAGCATTTACCAGATTGCTTATTATATAGCATGTCCTCACAGATTCAATTATTGAATAACTATTATCCATAGTGAGATATGTTCATTCAAAGCAGCAACTCTGGAGAATAATTATACAGACTCTAGAATTATTCCACTGCCTGATTTTAATCTTGATTTCACCACCTTCTATGTGTGCAACCTTGAGTCATTTATAAAACTTGTAAATTTTATGGACTTGTAAGGAGTAAGGTAATATAGGTAAATCTTAAAGCAATGCATAATCATAGTTAGTGCTCCATGCATGTTAGGTTTTGTCCTGCATTTTCCACCATAAATACCATCTTCTGGCTAAGTAAGTTACACTGACAGAATTGATGAAATTGTGGGATTTTAACTTTCTACTAGAACTGCACAGTAGCAATGTAAGATTTTGGTGTGGGTAGATTTTGTCATATCTATATTTCAGTGCAACAGGAATTGCTATCTCTATGTAATATTTTGATTCTCAGCTACTTGATGACACTTTTTATCTAGTATAGGATGGAGTGGAATTTCAGAACAATCAAAGTATTGTTCATTGTTTAGATGATATGATAATATTCTATTGGTCACTGTTTTTAATTGAAAAAGTGTCAGATCTTATCTAGAATGTATACTGCTAAATTTCATAAGGATTTTGCTAAACTCAGTGTTAAAGGAACTCAGTGTTAAAGTCAAAGAATACAGTATGCTCATCTAAGGCCTCATCATTCATTTCCTTTCTATGAAGTTCTAGAAGTAGCTATGTATACAAGCAGTAATGACAAATGTGACCATTTAAGCTGTTGTATGTGTAGCTAACCAGCTGTTTCCTGCTCCAAAGCTGAGTTTTGATCAGTCATTTCAGGTTTATGGTCCAAATAGTATTTTCCTTATCACCTAAACCTTGAGTAATTTCTCACTCATGTTCTGAGTCCACATCAATGGAAACACTTTTTTTTTTTTTAATTGAAGTGTTCTTGTTTTACATTCCTATTAGTGTTTTGAAAGGACAGAATTTCCCCTCTCAGGTGTAGCACTCCCACCACTGAAGTTTCTACATTTTAAAGAAACTGAAAGAGCAGGACTCTTTTTCATTTCTAATATCTGAATATTAATATTGGTCTTACACATTGTGCATGTTTTCTTTGATATTAATTTGTGTAGTCCCAAGGTTTTCTGTCAACAGAAAATACCCCAATAACTTTATTTGTGCATAAATTTGTCTATTTCTTAAATATATCTCACATGTTTAAAATAGGAATTTTTAATGTGTATTTATTTATTTTTTAAAGATTTATTTATGCATACAAGAGCTGGGGTACAGACCAGAGATTCAGGGGGTGAGAGGATTCAACAGAGACAGAATGGGGAGCAGAACAGGCAGACTGACTGAAATACACTGCTGAGGGGAGCAGCAGGTGAGACAGGAGAGGTCTGTTGTGCCATGTGGGTTGCTCCCTGGCTGGCCAGGTATCGAGCTTGTACTGCAGAGGCTGCGGATTGCTTCATAGTGCGGTACTTAATCCCTTGCACCATATGAGGAGATGAAATTCACAAATAGATTTGCTTTCCTGAAGTGATGTATGGTGGGGAATATCCTCTGGTAAATTTCAAAGAGATTATAGGATTAGATTAGAAAGAAGGAAAAAAAAATCAAATTAAGAAGACAAGTAAATGAGAGAAAGATATTGTAAAAAAAAAAAACCACAAAACAAACAAACAAACAACAACAACAACAAAAAAAAAAAACACTAATTCTTGAGTAAACTCAGAAGCCACGCTAAGAAATGGAGAGCATGGGACATGTCTTTGTACCAATTGAACCTAGAAATTTAGAGAAGAGAGAGCCATGGGTGGCAGATAGTAAAAGAAGCAGAAGGAGGTGGAACAGGTAGCAGGAGGAGGAGGAGAAAAAGAAAAAGGAGAAATCTCAGTGATATTTTTACAGAAGATTGTATACCTTGTCTTGGATCATTTATATTCTCCCTTTGCCTGATATACTTAAACTAATTTGATATGCTTATTATGAGCAGATGTTTATGCCATGCAGTAGCTATGATAAATTCACTTTTCCCCTCTTTCTCTTCTATTTTATATGAATTGGATACTGTATTGACAAAGTTTAACTTGTTTATAGCATACAAACTGCTATAATTTTACACATGGTAATATTTGAATTATACAGTTAAAAGGCATCGCTAGTAACAGTGTCTCAAATCAGACCTTCTCACAAGAGGGAATAAAACTATCAGGAACAACACTGAATCATGAGTATGTTAATGTATGTATAATGGCAGGGACCTTCTCCACTGAACAGCATATTCCTAGATCTTCTCTTAACCAAATGAATAATATGACATTAATAAATTAAAAGTGGTGTCACATGACTTTCACAGTCAAGTAACCAGAATATAATTAGTTTGATTTAATCTGGGAAGCAAATTCATTATTGCCAAGGCAGTGATTCAGTGCTCTGTGCTAAATGAAGTAGATGTGGATGTTTAACAGTCAATTTACACCATGTGTTTCTGTTAAAAAAAAAAAAAACAACAAAAAAAACACACACACATCAGAATATGGTTGTAAGGAGACTCTTTACGATTTTAAAATCAAGTGAAAAATCTTGGTAGAAAGCATATCAATGGAAGTGTTCTGTAGTCAAAGCAAGAGTTAGCTGAACACTTCATGGCAAGTAATCCTGTGTCTAATAGATTTATGTCTGTCATCACTGGTTCACAATCTTCCTTGCTACATTTAAGATACTAATGATTTGGATGCCATGTGGAAGAACTTAATGAACTACACATGTTTAATGAAACACTTCCATTACCAGTCTTAATCTATTCAGAATCTTTTATAGAAACTCTCAACTATCAAACTTTCTAAGACTATATTGAAAAATCCAATAAACTCCAAGACATTTATATTGCCTTCGTAGAATATAAAAATAACAATTCCTTAAATTTGTAAAACTATTTACATTTTCTTTGTGCTTCCATTCATATTGGTTCATTTGTTTTTCATTATATTGACATGTCTAGGTAGGGCAGATGGAATTATACCCATTTTATGTATGGATCAACTGTTTACCTATTTTTTTAAAGATTTATTTTTTATACAAGAGCTGGGGAACAGGCCAGAGGCACAGGAGGATGAGAGGATTCACCAGAGACAGAGCAGGGAACAGAACAGGCAGACAACTGAAATACACTACTGAAGGGAGAAGTGGGTGAGGCAGGAGAGGTTTTACAACGCCATGTGGAATTCTCACTGGTGGGCCAGGATCGAACCCTCACTGCAGAGGCTTCGGACAGCTTCACAGCGCTGTGTTCAACCCGCTGAGCCACTGGACAGGCCCAACTGTTTACCTATTTACCTTAAATGTGAGGCTACTTAAAGTCAACTGTTTGTGGTGTCTCCTCTGATAAGAAATGACAAGAGAAATAGATTTTTTTTCTCAATTTGAAGGAAAATTTCTATAAATTCGTATATTGTTTGTTCTCTGAGTACTAAATGTTTTTTACTCATCTAAAGAAAGTTACCTAGTGACTATGAAAGAGACCTCTAAATATTTCTGAGGCTGAGAATGGTTAGTTTAAAACATAGCTATGCATTTCCTCAAACATAGCTAAATCTCAACTATGAGTTCCAAGCACACATTCTAGCATCTCTCAAAATAATTTCTATGCAGTCTTGATTTTTTTTAAAGATTTATTTATTTAATACAAGAACTGGGGTATAGTCAGAGGCGCCAGAGGGTAAGAGAATTCAGCAGAGACAGACCGGGGAGCAGAACAGGCAGACAGACTGAAGACACTGCTGAGGGGAGCAGCAGGAGAGGTCTGTCACGCCATGTGGGTTTCTACCTGGCTGGCTGGGCATTGAAACTGCGTCACAGAGGCTGGAGGCAGCTACACCTTGCGGCCCTCAATCGGCTGCGCCACCGGGGAGGCTCCTGCAGTCTTGATTTTTAACAATTATAGGTTTTAAAAGTTTCAGGGTTTGTTTACCTTGGGATGAAGTCAAGTGTATAGATCTACAAATAGCATAGCAAATCTTGTGAGAGTAGCCTTTTGAAGAAGATTTCAGGGCTAGATTGTAATCCTAACAGGTAGGTATTTTAGACAAAATAAATAAAAAGCAATCTATGAGCAACAATTTTGGACTCCGTAAGAAGTCATATTTCTTGGCAAGTAATGTGGATGATACAAAATTGAAACCAAATAAAATAAAAATAACCAAATACTGGAGAACTTTGATTAGAAGTTACTTTGTATTAATGTTTTCATATTTTTGCAAGGCATAGTTGATCTCTCACTAACCAAAATGTTACCTTGGCTTTTCTCCACTATAGCACTTGATTTTTCATACTGGTCAATGTGAGGCATTACGGTATAATAAAAGTCAAAGAAAATATAATAATTTATTTCCATCTAATTTCTGTGCTAAGTATATTTTACTGTGGTTTAATTTTTCATAATCAGTGATATATACATGGAATTAAGTAGGGTAATAATCTATTAACCAGAATATTTGATTAACCAGAACACATCATTTCCTGATATCCTAGATAGGAGAGAGAGCTATTTTTATAGACAAAAATAAATAAATTAAACCTCAGCTCTCAACTGCTTTTTGTTACCCTTCAATTTCTTAGGGAATGTTTTTTAATAAATTAGAATACTGCAAAAGTATCTTGAGAGCGTAGAAATATGTCTATTCATTTCACTTCCAAGTAACATACAGTTATTGAGAGTCTGCTGTTTTCCTGTCATTGGATATTGGGGATTGAGAATTGTTAAATCTATTTTATATTTTTTGTCTTAACCTACATCAGCTCATTCAAAACACAGTATTTGTGCCACACTATTATATCTGTGATTATAAGATGCATTGATGAATTGACTATAGCTTTGATGGTGAAAAAGAATGATGCCAAATAAATTTTATATATATATATATATATATACAAATAAATTTTTAGTCACTTCTCAATTAAAAAAGTTAAATGTGACTTGGAATCAGTTATGTGACACATCTTCTGGAGGGGTGTGATCAGAAATTTACCACAGGTGGGAGCAACATGGCGGCGAGGAGACGCTGCGAGTAAGATCTCCCATTAAAAAAAGTTAATAGGGAGGAAAAGCGGCAGGTCCCAGTGAGAACTGGGACACGGAAGATAAACGGACGACTCCAGCAAACTGCCCGAAGAAGAAAGTGGCCATAAAAGAGGACCAGAAGGGAGGGAAGCGCAGAACCCTGCTCCCCTCCCCCGCCCACAGAGGCGGCACTCTCCGACCCGCAGAGAGGAGGAAAACAACAAACCAAAACGGCCCACAAGAAAAACGGACACAGCAAGCGGGACTGTGAGTGGAAAGGAACTATTGCAGCCACCACACCCCGTGAACGGGAGCTGAGGCGAACCCTGCAGGATCCACCGCGGAGGTGAGCTCCAGGCGCCATTAAAGAGAGCCCCGCCCAGGAGGAGACCAGCCCCAGCACACAGCCCCGGCCGCCCGGTAAGCTTGCGCGGAAAGTGGCGCGGATCCAGACCGGATCGCAGCTGCCCAGGTCCCCGCGCCTGCGACCTAGGCTTGCGGGGAGACGGCGGAGGCCCTCCCTGAGTGAGCAGGAACAAGGCGCCCAGGCAGGGGAGCGGGATTCAAAAGGTGCCATTCCCGCGCCACTGATCTGGGCTACAGCCCGCGTCCTGGAACTGAGGGCTTTGGAACTGAGACCCGGGGCACGAAATTAGGGGCGTGGGTTCCCCACGACGGTGGGGCACAAGGCAGACACAGCACCCCAAAGCCGTTGAGGTGTACCCTACCATCCCCGCTCTGCTCCCTGTCCCACGGGGTGGAAAATCAGCTCCCCAAGGGCTCTAGGAGAGATCTCTGGCGCCACCTAGCGACTTGACCCCAGCACAGGCTCCTGAAGGAGCTAGTGGCCAGCTGGGGAGTTAGCCCACACCTGGCTCCTTCCGAACAAGTAGTCTGAGCCCACAGGGAGAGCGAGCACCCACAGCCGGGGCAGACCAGGCGCGCAGAAGAGTGTGCCTGAGACCAGACGCGCAGGGAGTGTGTCCCACATCACCATTTTAGAACAGGGACATTTCTTCAGTAAAGACTACCTGCAGAAGGCTTCCTCAGGAGCCAGAGGTGAGCGGGGGAAGTTCGCCCACGCCAGACCCCCTCTGGCCTGCAGTCCAAGCCCAGAGGGGAGCAGGAACCCACCGCCGGGGCAGACCAGGCGCACAGGGGAGTGTGTCCCCACATCGGCATTTTAGAACAGGGACCTTTCTCCATTAAAGGCTGCTTGAAACTGACAGATGACTCCTGGAAGAACCAGAGGGGAACAGAGAAGCCCACCCAAGATGCCGGCCAGTCCCAACAACACAGTGTCCCAACGCATACGGCAAATTAGAAAACAGACAGTAGGGAGGAGAAGAACCACACGCAACCTAGCAACTCTCCAGAGAAAAAGCACACCACAAAAAGAAAGCCAGCCCCCAGATTGCAAAGACAATAACTTGGAAGAATTTCTGAGCCTTCCAGAAAGAGAATTTAAAATTGCCGTGATTAAAAAACTGACAGAAGTCATAAAGGAAAACAATGATAAGGGAAAAATAATCAATGATCAGAAGAATGCAATTGAGTCCCTAGAGAGGGAAAACAATGGTCAGAAGAAAGAAATTGAGTACCTAAAGAGGGAAGTAAAAGAAATGCAGGAGATCAAAGAATTAATGGAAGAACTAAAGAATTCTGGGAAAAGCAATGAAAGCAGAATAGATGAAATGGAAGAATGAATAAGTAATCTTGAAGACACAGAAATAAAAAGAACCAAAACAGAAAAGGAAATAGAAGTACGAAGGAAAAAGAACGAAGAAAGACTTCGGGAACTATCTGACTCCATGAGGAAAGGAAATATAAGAGTTATAGGAATACCAGAAGGAGAGGAGAGAGATGTAGGAACAGAGAAAATATTCAAAGAGATAATTGAAGAGAACTTCCCAAATGTGAAGAAGGAGATGAAAATTGATATACAAGAAGCAAGAAGAACACCAAACTTCCACGACGAAAGGAAAAATACAGCAAGACACATAATAGTAAAGCTCCCAAGAATCCAGGACAAGGAAAAAATAATGAAGCTGGCAAGAGGGAAGAAACAGATAACATTCAAAGGAAAACCAATCAGGCTGACATCAGACTTCTCTGAAGAAACACTACGGGCAAGGAGAGAGTGGAGGGACATAGTCAACAGACTCCAAGAAAACAGATGCCAACCAAGAATACTCTATCCCGCAAAGCTCTCCTTCCTCTTTGAAGAAAGAATATGGACCTTCCCAGACAAACAGAAACTCCGGAATTTCATTGCAACTAAACCCCCACTCCAAAAAATACTACAAGGAGTCCTAAAGCCAGAACCTCAGAGGGACGAATAACAATGAAAGAAGGCCAAAAAAAAAAAAGTTATTAAAAGAATAAATAAATAAAATCAAAGGAAAGACAAACACAATGGCAAATACAGATGTTAACATATCAATATTAACTCTAAATATAAATGGACTAAACTCTTCAATAAAAAGACACAGAGTGGCAGCCTGGATTAAGAAACAAAACCCAACCTTTTGCTGTCTCCAGGAAACACATTTAGCTACAAAAGATAAAAATAGACTCAAAGTTAAAGGATGGAAAACAATCCTACAAGCAAATGGACCAAAAAAGAAAGCAGGAACAGCTATACTTATATCAGATAAAACAGATTTCAAACTCAAAAAGATAAAAAGAGACCCCAATGGTCACTACATTATGATCAAGGGGACAATACTTCAAGAAGAAATAACACTCATTAACATATACTCACCAAACGAAGGAGCACCAAAATATATCAGACAACTGTTGTCCTCTCTGAAAACAGACATCAGAGAAAACACATATGTAGTGGGAGACTTCAACACACCACTATCAACAATGGATAGATCAACAAGACAAAAAATAAGTAAAGAAACCAAAGCTCTAAATAAGGACCTAGAGCAATTAGGCTTAACAGACATCTATAGAACACTAAACCCCCAAAAAACGGAGTACACATTTTTCTCAAGCGCACACGGATCATTCTCCAGGATCGATCACATACTGGGGCACAAGACAAACATCAACAGATACACCAAGATTGAAATCATATCAACCATCTTTTCTGACCATGAAGGCATCAAACTAGAAATAAACCATAAAAAGAAGGCAAGGAACTTTCCTACCTCATGGAGATTAAAAACCACACTACTGGAAGACCATTGGACTAATGAGGAGATCAAAGAAGAAATTAAAAAATTTTTTGAATTGAACGACAAGGAGGACACTAATATCCTAAATGTATGGGATGCAGCAAAAGCAGTAATAAGAGGAAAATATATAGCAATAGAAGCTCACATCAAGAAACAAGAAAGAACGCAAAGAAACAACCTCATCTCGAAGCTCAAAGATCTAGAAAAAGAACAACAAAAAAACCCCAAAACCAGTAGAAGAAAAGAAATAATAAAAACCAAAGCAGAAATAAATGAAATTGAAACTAAAAAACAATCCAAAAGATCAATGAAACCAAGAGCTGGTTTTTTTGAAAAAATCAATAAAATAGACAAACCCCTAGCCAGGCTCACAAAGGAAAAAAGGGAGAAAGCACAAATAAACAGGATCATCAATGAAAGAGGAGAAATCACAACGGACACAGCAGAAATCAAAAGAATAATCAGTAACTACTATGAACAGTTATATGGAAACAAGTTTAACAATCTAGAGGAGATGGACAAATTCCTACAACTCTACAATCACCCAAAGCTAGATAAAGAAGAAATAGAACACCTAAACAGACCAATTACAATTAGCGAAATTGAAATGGTAATCAAAAACCTCCCCAAAAACAAAAGCCCAGGACCTGATGGATTTACAAATGAATTCTACCAAACATTCAGAGACGAATTAGTGCCTATCCTTCACAAACTCTTCCAAAAAATTGAGAAGGAAGGGACAATACCAAACACGTTTTATGAAGCCAACATTACACTAATACCAAAACCGAACAAGGACAACACAAAAAAGGAAAACTACAGGCCAATCTCCCTAATGAACACTGATGCAAAATCCTCAATAAAATTTTAGCTATCAGAATCCAACAATGTATCCATAAGATAATTCACCACGACCAAGTTGGATTCATTCCAGGGGCACAAGGATGGTTTAACATCCGAAAATCAATCAACGTTATCCAACACATCAACAAAAAGAAATATAAAAACCATATGATAATATCAATAGATGCTGAGAAAGCTTTCGACAAAGTGCAACACCCATTCATGATAAAAGCCCTTGAAATTCTGGGGATACAAGGAACATACCTCAACATCATAAAGGCCATCTATGACAAGCCAACAGCCAGTATCATTCTCAATGGTGAAAAGCTGAAAGCAATTCCATTAAGATCTGGAACAAGACAAGGATGTCCACTCTCACCATTGCTTTTCAATATAATACTGGAAGTCCTAGCCAGGGCAATAAGACAAGAGAAAGACATCCAAGGAATCCAAATAGGAAAAGAAGAAGTCAAACTATCACTATTTGCAGACGATATGATATTATACATAGAGAACCCCAAAAACTCCACAGAAAAGCTAATTCAACTCATCAATCAGTTCAGTAAAGTGGCAGGATACAAAATCAACACGCAAAAGTCAGTAGCCTTCCTATACACAAACAATAAATCTGAAGAAGAAGAAATCAAAAAGACCATCCCTTTTGTTATTGAAACAAAAAAATCAAATATTGGGAATAAATCTAACAAAAGAGGTAAAGGACCTATACAAAGAAAACTATAAAACACTGTTAAAAGAAATAGAAGAAGACACAAAGAAATGGAGAGACATCCCCTGCTCATGGATTGGAAGAATAAACATTATTAAAATGGCCATCCTACCAAAAGCAATATACAGATTCAATGCTATTCCAATCAAAATTTCAATGTCATTCTTCAAAGAAATAGAACAATTATTGATGAAATTCATATGGCATCACCAAAAACCCCGAATAGCCAAAGCTCTCCTGAAAAAAAAAGAAGGGAATGGAGGCATCAGACTCCCAGACTTCAAACTATACTACAAAGCCATAATCATCAAAACTGCATGGTATTGGAACAAGAACAGACATACAGACCAATGGAATCGAATAGAAAATCCAGAAATAAACCCACAGATTTATGGTCAACTAATCTTTGACAAAGGAGCAAAGAATATGCATTGGAGCAAAGAAAGTTTGTTCAATAAATGGTGCTGGGAAAACTGGGTCGCTACATGCAAAAGAATGAAGCTTGACCACCACCTCACACCATACACAAAAATCAACTCATAATGGATTAAAGAACTAGACATAAGACCTGAAACCATAAAATATATAGAAGGAAATATAGGCGAAACACTGCGTGATTTGCACATCAAAGACATCTTTACAGACACATCACCCAAAGCAGTGATAGTGAAGGCAAAGATAAACAGCTGGGACTACATCAAATTAAAGAGCTTTTGCACAGCAAAAGAGACAATAACAAAAACAAAGAGAAACCCCACCAACTGGGAGAACATTTTTGCACCCAACACTAATGATAAAGGACTGATCACAAAAATATGCAAAGAGCTGATGAGACTCAACAACAACAAAGAAAATAATCCAGTCAAAAAATGGGCAGAAGAGCTTAAAAGAAACTTCTCTGAAGAGGAAATGCAAATGGCCAACAGGCATATGAAAAAATGTTCAACATCACTTGTCATCAGGGAAATGCAAATCAAAACTACCATGAGATACCATCTCACACCAGTGAGAATGGCACATATTAAAAAAACTAGCAACAACAAATGTTGGCGAGGGTGTGGAGAAAAAGGAACTCTTCTGCACTGTTGGTGGGAGTGCAAACTGGTCCAACCACTGTGGAAAGCTGTATGGAGATTTCTGGACCTACTAAACATAGAGCTTCCATATGATCCAGCAATTCCACTCCTAGGTATTTACCCAAAGGACACAGAAACATCAATTCCAAAGAACACCTGCACCCCTATGTTTATAGCAGCACTGTTTACAATAGCTAAGCTTTGGAAACAACCCAAATGCCCAAAAATAGATGACTGGATCAAGAAGATGTGGTACATATATACCATGGAATATTACTCAGCATTCAAAAAAGATAAACACATGCAATTTGCAGCAACATGGATGGCGCTGGAAGGGATCATGCTCAGCGAAATAAGCCAAAAAGAAAAAGAAAAATACCGGATGGTCTCACTCATAGCAGGAATCTAGAAAACTTAAATAAGGGACCAGGAAAATGAATAAGTATAAGAAAGTGAAAATCAAAATCAACAAAAAACTATGAACCAGAGACACTTTTAGGGGGGCGGGGGTGGGAGGGGAGGGATTGGGGTCAGAATGGGGGGCTGCAATTGTATGGGGAATATAACAATAAAATTTATTAAAAAATAAAAAATAAAAAAAAATTAAAAAAAAAATAAAAGAAAAAAGAAATTTACCACAGGTGATTCATTCATAATAAAATTAGAGAACAGATCTGGCTTGATACAGGGAGCCAGAAAGCAGGGTTTCTAAATTAAGGTCTATTCCATTGTGATATACATTTTTTCATTATTGTGTGGGATAATTAAAAAAAAAATAGAAGGAAATAATGAACTTTGCTCAGCAACATTTTATTTTTCAATTTAAAGAGTAAAATGTCCTTTCTTTTGTTAACTGATGATTACAATTGTATGTGTTTTTTAATGTGCTTTGCAAAAGAAAACATTAGTAATCTTATGGTAACCACTAAAATATTTTTGGATTTTTTTTTTATTCGTAGAATAGAATCATTGTAAATAGGGGGCCTCCCTAGTGGCACGGGTGTTTGAGCGCCGCACTGTGAAGCTGTCTCCAGCCTCTGCAGCATGGGTTTGATCCCGGCCAGCCAGCAAGGGTCCCACATGGCGCAGCAGACCTCTCCTGTTGTGCCCACTGCTCCCCTCAGCAGTGTATTTCATCAGTCTGCCTGTTCTGTTCCCCGCTCTATCTCTGGTGAATCCTTTCACCCTCCCGCACATTTGGCCTGTACCCGTTCTTGCATAAAAATAAATAAATCTTAAAAAAATAAGAATCAGTATAAGTAGGAATACAGGTGAACTGGTAAATCAAAAGGACTGGTGAAAGGGTCCTCCTGGTGGCTTAGGAGTTAAGTCTCAGCAATATCATGCTATTACCATTGCAGCCTGACTTTGATCCCTGGATAGGAAGCTGACCCACATATTTTACAGCAATCCTTTCCTGACTGTCCTGTTGCTCCCTTCAGCGGTGTATAAGAGTAGATCTGCCTTTTCTGCTCCCCACTCTGTTTCTGGTGAATCCTTTTACTCCTCTGCACCTTTGGCCTATACCCCAGTTCTTCTATGCATAAATCAAGAAATCTTTTTTTTTTAAAGACTGGGGGATCAAGCTGCCAATTAATAGTCCTGTGTTCTTGAACATGTCTGAGTCTCCATTTCTTCATATGTAAATAGGTCCAGTACCAAGTACATAAGCAAAATTGCATTAACAGAATGTTTGTCTTTTTAATATACCTCTTCACTCCAAAACTGCCACTGTTTGCTTTAGGTGATTGTGTTTGATTATATTGTTTAATTCCAGTGTTCTTTAGGTCATCGGCTTAAAGGAGTGTTAACGATCCACCACGGGCTAACTTCCCTTTAAACTTTTAAGTCACATTTTTAAAAAATATTTATTTATTCATACAAGAACCGGGGTACAGGCCAGATGCACGGGAGGGTGAGAGGATTCACCAGAGACACAGCGGGGAACAGAACAGGCAGACCAAGTGAAATACACTGCTGAGGGGAACAGCGGGTGAGATAGGAGAGGTCTGCCGCACCATGTGAGATTCTCATCCCCTGGCCAGGATGGAACCGGCGCTGCAGAGACTGCGGACAGCTTCTCAGTGGTGCAGTCAACCCGCTGCACCACGAGGGGAGCCCCTTGAGTCACATTTACCCTGATGAAATCCTTAGGGAATTTCCTAGCTCTTTGGCAACAATCCTGTGCCATGTGATAACTGTTCTATCACTTATGTCATCTGAATCTCTCTCATCAATCCTAATCCCATAAATAAGAATATGTCCTTAGCATATGGTCTTTGAAATTTTTCTCTTCTCTTAGGGTATACACGTAGAGGCTTTTCAATTAGAGATATCAGGCACCATCAAAATTTGGTCAAGACATGTCTGTATGTAGTGTTCACACTCACACACACACACATTCCACTGTGTATGTATACCATGTCTTCTTGATCCATTCATCATTTTTCATACTTAGGTAATTTCCATATCTTAGTTATTGTAAATAGTGCTGCAATAAACATAAGAGTATGGGCTTTCAGTCAAATTAGTGTCTTTTTATCCCCTTGGCTCGATATCTAGGAGTGGAATTGCTGAGTCTTATGACAGACTCAACTTCAATATTCCAGACACTTCTCTATTGTTTTGCATAGGGACATGACTAGTCTATGTTCCCACCAACAGTTAATTCATGGAGCATCTTGTGTTGTTCATTGGTGTCATGTTTTACTTTGCCTGGAAATTGATGGTATTTATCATTCAACTCTGAGTGTCACACCCCTAGAATGTCAAACAACATGGGTTACATAGTGCACACACAGAACAAGAACCACAAGTGCTTAAGCTTGAAAATCATGAATAGGGCAACAAAAAATTATCATCCTGCAGGAAACATGAAGAGAAACAATCCCTCAAAAATTGAAGAAGGTACAATAATTACATCACCTCTATATATTGATATTGTGTATCAAAAGGCTCTTTTGAAATGTTAGGATAAAGGATAGATTAGACTGTATTATTCCTATTGGAATAAATTTTCAAGTGAAACATCACTTTATTTTTGAGTATGCAGTCTTGCCAAATACAAAACTCTTATATATAGTACTTTTAAATTTGATCACTTGACTTGTCAAGAATTTTCATACCATTCTACCAAAATAAGATAGCTACCTAATAGTGGAAGCATTTATCTCCAATTCAGTATTTAAATTACTACTTTGAATGACTGGTGAAATTAATCTAATCTCAGTTTATATACATTTATATATATATATATTTTTTATTTTGACAACATGGTTTCATAAGCTATGATTAGTTCAGGGATTTTGTGGGCATAATGTACAAGATAAGCAGGTTGAAAAGTTTTTTGACTTATCAAAGCCATATTTTAAGAAGGAAATGCAGCTTTTTTGACTGGCATCTCCATAATTATTTGCACAATTTTCTGAACTGTTTGACAAGTTCTCATTTGTCTTTATAACAAAAGGACTATGGGGAGTACGACCTCAGACCTTTGAGGTATTTTTAAAATCTTTCATGAGCAAATAATATTTAAACCAAAGGGGAAAAAATGGCACCTTTTGGATTTTTAGGTCATATCATAATGCTACTACATCAAATCCTCTACAATTTTTGGCTGTAAGGGATATTTTGACATCATTCTTATTCGCTCAGAATTAACATTTAAATATTTATGCAATTTTTCATTCTAGAAGAAGAACTGTAAAGCTTCCTTGAATGAGAGGTTAAGCAAAGGTTATGATGTTACAAATTAAAACTAAATAGGACACTGATATGGGAGAAACTGGAATCCTGTTAGTTCGACTAATAATGAATCAAGTCAATGAGACATAGGGTCCCTCAAGGTGAGGTTTGCTGGCATCTGAATATAAATGCCCATATTATTATTAATGTATCCATTCATGAAAATGCTGCAAAACTAGTTTATGCCACAGAAAAGATAAAGCATAAGTCAGTGTGAATATGTAGATAAAGAATGATTTATATTGCTCAATTCAAAGAAAATTTAATAAAGAGGTAAATAAAATTATCTATTTGTAATAAACTTCCCACATTTTCCTCATATTAAATAGAAAATTTTCATTGATTTTATTTCCAATGGGTTAGTCTTCTTAGTTTATTGCATGTATATGTGTATGTTTAAGCTTTTATAGTACTGTCTCCTTTTTATTGAGGGAACAGTGGTTTATAAGACTGAGTATAATTCAAGCTTCACAAGTTCACACCTCTTTCCAGGTATTTGACCAGACCACACCTCACAAGGGGCTTCCCTTTTACTCCCCATTCCTCATCCTCCCCTTCTGTTAGCACTCAGATTTCCAGGGTTTGTTTTGGTTCAGTTTTTGGCTGTTCCTTTGTTTTGTTTTTTATATTCCATATATGAGTGAAATTATCTGGTATTTGTCTTTCTGTTCCTGACTGATTTTGCTTAACATAATTCCCTCAGGTCTCATCTACTCCATGAGTTTAACAACTGTTCTTAAGTGTAAATGAGCATGGAATGCTTTCTTATCCTGTAATTTTAAAGACATTTCATAGGTGTGCAGAATGATATTTGAACATCGTAACAAATTTAAATGTTTTAAGTCAAATATTTTTATTTCCTTTTCCTATTTAGCAGATTATCTCTGTGTGCAATTAGTCTTTGTAGAAGTGACATCTGCCTATCAAAGGTGTTGGATCTTAAAGTTCATCTACTAAGTTTGGAGCTGAAGCAAAGATCGGGCAGCTAAAATGACCATGTTCACCTTGTTCTCCATGTTCACCCAAAATTATTGGGTGAAATGATTTTGCAGTCAAATGTTCTACCACCAAATGTTCTACCCCTGGGTAAAATGATTTGTATAAAGTTTAAAATAAAAACAAATCTGCTTTGCCCACACATTTTGTTATCTCTCTCTATGGTGCTATAAGAAGTCATACTGTGCTGAGAATGATATTGTTGTAGTAACATTTAATGTTGTTTATTGAAACTTGAAGTTTAAAAATTGAATTAGATTCACTTTGTTCTGCTTTAGTGAAATTTATCTGAAATGTGATGCCTATAAAATTTCTACAAATACTCATTTATATTTTCTGATATTTTAGTAGATAAACCTGGACACACATTAAGTTGAATATGGTAAATATCAAATTGGTTGTCACACTTTTCCTAAACAAAAAAATTTAGATATATTTGGACCTAGTATCAATGACAAGGTGCATATGCATGGACACTGTGGCTAATCAAGCATTATTAATATTAACTATCTATTTCTTTTGTAAACATTTTGAGTCTGGTTCTGTGTCAAGTTATGTAGATACAATAATGTGCAAAGAATATGAATTTCTGCCTTCATGGAGCATACCGTTTTATATTATTACTGGAATGTTTATTAATAGTAATTTGTTCTAAAGTTAGTAAAAATAGTTGCAGACAGTTTCCTAATCATTCTTTTATTTTTAAAGTTTTTTAAGATTTATTTATTTTTATACAAGAGCTGGGATACAGGCCAGAGGCACAGGAGGGTGAGAGGATTCACTTAGAGACAGAGGGGGGCTCAGAATAGGCCCAGATGGACCAAAATACACTGCTGAGGGGAGCAGCGGGTGAGAAAGAAGAGGTCTGCCACATCATGTGGGGATCTCCCTGGCCGGCCTGGAATCGAACTGGTGCAGCATAGGTTGCAGACATCTTCACAGCACTGTGCTCAACCCGCTGCACCACTGGGGAGGCCCATCAATGATCTTTTTAATTCAATATCCTGCTCTTGTGCTCATACTTTGAAAGACGTGGTTGATAAATCAGATACTACATTTTAATAATAAAATTTCTCATTTTAAAATTAGCAAATTATGTATACTGGTGACAATGAAATTTCCAATCATATTAATATAACCATTTTAACATAACACTGATGAGGTATTTCCTTGAACAAGTGCTTTTTTTTTTTTTTAATTGAGATAACATTGGTTTGCATCATTATTTGTGTTCTGGAAGTATAGGGCCTCCTCCTTCAGGTATTGCTACCACACAGCACCCACCACCAAAACACGCAAGGTCCATCATCATAGTTCATTGTGCTCCCTCCGCAATTTGTTCTTGACCCTTCTCTTCCCTCTCTGGTAACCTCGGTTCTACACTCAGCTTCCTAGGGATTGTTAGTTTGCCTTTATCTGACACTTTGTTTAGTTTCTCCATATTTCACATGAAAGTAACACCATCTGATATTTGTCTTTTTCCTTCTGACTTATTTTGCTTAACATAACTCTCTCCAGCTCTATCCATGTTGCTACAAATAGCAAAAATTTATCTGATTTTATAGATGAAAAGTATTCTACTGTGTACATGTACCACATCTTCTTGAACTGGGGTACAGACCAGAGGTATGGGGGGTGAGAGGATTCACCAGAGACATAGTGGGGCACAGAACAGGCAGACTGACTGAAGTATACTGCTGTGGTGAGCAGTGGGCGAGTCAGGATAGGTCTGCTGTGCCATGTGGGCTGCGCATTGGCCTGCTGGGGATCGAACTTGTGCTGCCAGTAGCTGTGGATATCTTCATAGGTTGTGTCTTAACCCCTTGCACCACCAGGGAGGCCCTCTTCTTTGTATTTTATGGACAAGTCTTATATCGAAGTCTTTTATACATTTTGAGAGAATTTTTGTGTGTCATGTGAGATCGTGTTCTAGGTTAATAATTTTGCATGTGACTGTCTAGCTTTCCCAACACCATTTATTGAAGACTTTCCTTACTCCAGGGTACATTCTTACTTCCTTTGCTGTAGATTAACTATCCATTTTAGTATGGATGTATTACTGATCTCTCTGTTCTGTCCCATTGGTTTGCATCTCTGTTTTTGTTCCACTTTCATACTGTTTTGATTATTATAGCTTTGCATATACGTTAAAGTCTGGAAGTGTGATAATAACAATCTTCCTCTTTTTTATCAGGATTTCTTTGTCTACTTGGGGTCTTTGTGGTTCCATATGAACTTCAGAAATGTTTGTTTCATTCCTTTGAAGAATGCCATTGAAAATGTGATAAGGATTGCATATTCTTTATATATTGTTTTGGATAGGATTTTGACAATGCTAATTCTTCCATTCCATGAGCATGGAACACTTTTGCATTTCTTTGTGTCTTCTATTTGTTTCAACAATGTCTTATAGTTTTCTTTGTATAGATCCTCTGCCTCCTTTGTTCAGTTTACACCTAGTATGTATGCATTTATTGATCAGTGTGATTATAAATGAAATAATTTTCTTAATTCCTCCTTTTTTTAGAAAGATGCGTCTTTTTTTTAATGATTTATTTATTTATACAAGAATGGGGTATAGACCAGTGGCATGGGAGGGTGAGAGAATTCACCAGAAGCAGAGTGGAGAGCAGAACAGGGAGACGGACTGAAGACACTGCTGAGTGGAGCAGTGGGTGAGACAGGAGAGGTCTGCAGCGCCATGTGGGTATCTCTCTGGCCGGCCTGGAATCAAATCCGCGCTGCAGAGGCTGTGGACAGCTTCATAGTGTGACACTCAACCCATTGCACCAGAGGGAGCCCCAATTCTTCCTCTTTTAGCTCATTGTTTGCATATAGGAAGTTAATTAATTTTTGTTTGCTGATCTTGTAAAATGCCATTTTGCTGAGCTCATTTATTGTTTTACTTAGTTTCCAGTGGAGTCTTTGGGGTTCTCTATGTATTTTATCATGTCATCTGTAAATTATTACAGCTTTATTATTTTTTTTCCTAATTTGTGCTCTTTTTAATTTTTCTCTTGATTTTTAGCAAATATATTATAAATATTTTGGAATTGTTCATAAATTCCAGAAGCCACTCAGACTGGTCAATATTTAATAGCTGAGTGTATCTTACTATTTTTAGTTTTTTTTAATGTATTTATGCTTACAAAAACAGAGGTACAGGCCAGAGGTGCAGGGGGATGAGAAGATTCAACAGAGATAGAGCGGGGAGCAAAACAGGCAGACTGACTGAAATACACTGCTGAGGGGAGCAGTGGGCAAGTCAGGAGAGGTCTGCTGCTCCATGTGGATAACTCCCTGGCCTGGGATCAAACTAGTGCTGCAGTGTCTGTGGATATATTCATAGTGCTGCGACTCAACCCCTTGCACCACCAGGAAGGTCTCAATGTTTTAGATTCTTTATTAAATTGCACCTAGGATATATTAGTCAGTATATTTAGAAATCTCACAAATTTGTTTTATAGTTATCCAAATTCCTTCACTCCCCTGTCATACAGATGCTGGTTTCTGACTGAAGCAACAAATGTAATCCATGTGCAAATACAATAAAATGATATTTTCAGCTATATTCATTCAAAATCCAACTTCAGAGTTTGGTACAATTCATGATTCCTAATGTCTTGGAAATCCCTCTTTATTTGAATCTTACAGAATAATTTCTCCCCATTTGTCCTCCCCTTTTTTTCTGTTCTCTTGTTGATGTGTATTCATTTCCATATTCATAATTTTTCCCTTAGAAGATTCACCTTTGATCCACATCTATTTACAACTTTTATGTTCTTCTTGGTGACTTTCATTTATACAAGTGTTAAACACAACTTATAATTCCAGAAAACTCCTATATTTCCTGTCCTCCTCATTACAGACCTATTGCTTGGTGCATATAATCCATAGTGCATGTGCTTATCTATAGAGAACTCTCCTGTACTGAATCTTCCTACCTCCCATAAACATTGCCAAACATGCCAGTAGACAATCAAACTTGGGCTCTCTCGTGTATTTTTAATCTTTCCCATAAGAATTAGCATTAAGTTGTACCTAATTTTTCATTCTCCCTATCTTACTAGACCCAATTCATCAAAAATCCCAGTGTAAAACCCCATTTTATATCTACCATTTCCTCTGTTTCTTCTAATTTAGTTGGTCTCATTCCTTTTTTAGCTTCACAAGCACACCTTGAGATCCATATTGGTTTGGTAGGATAAGGTACTATAAACTACTTGGCTTAATCAACAGAAATTTATTATTTCACAATTCTGGAGGCTAGAAGTATAAAATCATTATGTCAGTATTGTTGGGTTCTTTCGAGACCAGTGGTGATTTTCTTTTTCCTCTCTCTCTTCACATCATGTTTTCTCTCTCTGTGTCTCAAATGGTCCAAATTCCTACTTTGTATAAGGCTACTAATATTGAATAAAAAACTGTATTATTATTAGGCTCATTCTAATGGCCTCATTTTAAATTTATTTAATTTTCTAAAATCTCTCCAATTAAGGTCATATTCCAATGTATTGCAATTACACTGGCATATATTCTCAGGGGGTACAAATCAATCAAAACACACTCCTATTTTATGTCAGGTACTGTTCCATACATTGAGGTAACCAAGCAGAGGTAGAAATCTCCATTGTGGGCCTTAAAATTTAAGGATTGGAAACATGACAATTTATCTTTTAAAATGTACTAAAAAATTTAAGCTGATACTAAGTACTATGTTTAAAATAAAACAGGGTTATAGTACTTCTCTTTCTAGATTTTTTCCAAAAACTTACCATCTCTCTTTGCTTCCATCCATTCTTCTATTGATATTCTATGACATTATCTTTACAACTAGATCAGAACATTTAAAACACTGTATTATATGGGCCTCCCCGGTGGAGCAGCGGTTGAGCGCTGGGTTGCGAAGCTGCCCGCGGCCTCTGCGGCGCTGGTTCGATCCCCGGCTGCTCCCAGGCCACCAGAGGAGGGTCCCACATGGCGCGCAGACCTCTGCTGCCGCCCGCTGCTCCCCTCAGCAGTGTACTTCGGTCCTTCTGCCTGCTCTGCTCCCCGCTCTGGCTCTGGTGAATTCTCTCACCCTCCCATGTTTCTGACTGTACCCAGTGCATGTATAAACAAAAAAACAAACAAACAAACAATTAAATAAATAACATGCCTCTATAAAAAAAATAAATTAAAAAAATGAAACACTGTATTATAAATTATTTGGTCGCATGTCTGTCTCTAAAATTAGTGGACTCTGCAAGGGCTCATATCTCTATCCTCAGGAAAAACATAAATTCTGGCACATAGCAGTTGTTCATTAAGAGTTTCTTGTGATATTATATTATAGCCACTATTAGTAGCAAACTCAAATAGGAATGCAAACTATTAAAGCTATACTTTTTAATGGGTGAAATCTTTTGGTCTAGTCCACTATAAATTAAAAAAAATGGTTAACAATTCGGATCCAAAGTGATCTGGTATAGATCTCCATCTGTAGACACAACCAAAGGGGTCATTAATTAAGGGCTTTGTGATGATCAAAGAAATACCAGGTAGCATGGCTAATCTCATACTATAGAATAAAAACAATAGATTAATATTAATAACTTACAGAGTTACTTGATTATAAAATTAAATAGTCTCAAAATCTGATAGAATTGTTCATGTTTTTTTTCATTAGAGATTGGAGGAAAAAAATTTAGCTGGGTAGGGCCTCATTAAATATTGTCACTCTCGGGCCTCCCCGGTGGCGCAGCGGTTGAGCGCTGGGTTGCGAAGCTGCCCGCAGCCTCTGCAGTGCCGGTTCGATCCCCAGCTGCTCCCCGACCACCGGAGGAGGGTCCCACATGGCGTGCAGACCTCTCCTGCCGCCCACTGCTCCCCTCAGCAGTGTACTTCGGTCCTTCTGCCTGCTCTGCTCCCCGCTCTGGCTCTGGTGAATTCTCTCACCCTCCCGTGCTTCTGACTGTACCCAGTGCATGTATAAACAAAAACAAACAAACAAATAAATGAATAAATAAATAAAAACATGCCTCTATTAAAAAAAATAAATATCATCACTCTCACAGTCTGAGAGATGATGGCTAGTTATGAAGCTAAAGATCATTTTTAGTATGTCAGACACAGCTGATCCCATTGTTTTAATTGTAAAGCATTCTCAGAATTCTCCTTGTGTATTTGCTTAATTGTCAATCTTGGTGCATGGTTTATATTAAAGGTCCTTATTAACAGTTTCTGTTAGTTCTACTAAAAGCTGTTAATTTTTAAAGCAAGATTAGCTTTGGTAACTTTTCACTCTGTCCTTACATCACCTCTTTTCGGTAATGGATGGGAAGTAATTGGTATAAAAAATAACTAAAGGAACTTCCACAAAACAGTTGACCTTAGAGGGATAACCCCACTGGGCAGAAATATAAACTCTGGAAATGTCCACATCAGCTTAAATGTGATAGTATCTCTCTGTACAAGTGTTGATAGTTTCTCACAGGGGATAATGTTTGTTTTCTTCCTCTACAAGATTAATGAATGGTAGATGAGTAAGTACTTGAAAAGTAAAAACTATTTTGTAAATAAAAATAGTAATACAACTATGATACTTATTTAAAAACAATTGACTGATACATAGTGAGTTTGAAAACAGAGCCGAATTTGAATTCTGCTATAAAAGACTAAGTCTTTTTGATTGCTTTGAGTTTGTACATTTTAAGAATAAACTAATCAGACAGTAGTGGTGGCTAAACCTGATCTGGACTCAGAATGTATGCACAATTAATGTTTTGGGAAAAAATGAAGAGATTTGCTTGGATATACAAAATATGTGTTCTTTTGGGTTTGAAGTTCCAGAATAATGTCTTAGTTCCTCACTTTAAAAGAATGTGGGTCTTGTACAAAGAGTTTACCTCTTTAGTATAAAGTCTTCATGTACAATAAGGGAAAATAATAATGACATATTTTAATGTGTTATTAAGAAGAATAAATTTTATACTTATTTAAAAAAAGAATGGACGATTTGAATATGATTTCTTTTTTTCTTATTAAACTGTGTGTCTACTCACCCTCTACCAATCTTGTTTCTGAATATATTTGGATGTATATTCAGGCAAGGTGATTGGTCAAAGCCAGAGCACAGAGGTTGCATGGAAATTAAGGCACTAAACTATGCAGAGGAAGTAGATATACTACAGATAAAGGAAGGAGAGAGAGGAATTTTGAGACATCAGGTATATCAAAGTTTGTATAAAAAATCCAAGAAAGGGTGCCTCCCTGGTGGTGCAAGGGGTTAAACCTTAGCACTATGAAGCTATCTGCAACTACTGCAGCATGAGTTTGATTCCCCGGCCAGGGAGCTGACCCACATAGCACAGCAGACCTCTCCTGTCTCACTGCTGCTCCCTTCAACCAAGTATTTCACTCAGCCCACCTGTTCTGCTCCCCACTCTGTCTCTGCTGAATCCTCTCACACCAACACCTCTGGACTGTACCCCTATTCTTGTATGCATAAATAAATAAATCTTAAAAAAAATACAGGAAGTTTGTAAGATGATGGGATCTGAGATGGTTATATGGTTTAAAAGAGAAAATCACTTTAGAAAAAGGAATTTGAAAATGCTTTTGGAAGCAACATATTAGATCACCCATAATGTTCTTATAAAGCCTGAAATAAATATTAATTTTTCTTTTTAATTATTTGATTTTGAGTCCTTGAATTTGTCCTTGAGTTTGAGTCCTTGAGTTTGATTTTGAGTCCTTGAATTCTACTCCTTGCATTGACTTAGATAACACAGAAGTTACATCTTATGTTACAGTTATAAATGCAAAGGACATAATAAATGGGACTTTTCCTAAGAAATTGACTGTAGAGAGTCTGGATTTTGAAATTTTAAATTTCAAATTCGGGTACATTAACATTGGCAAATTTCAGGCTCACAAAGAAAAAATGGGAGAAAATACATATAAATAGGATTATAAATGAAAGAGGAGAAATCACAAGAGACTCAGCAGAAATCAAAGGAATAATCAGAGATTAATACAAACACTTATATACAAACAAATTCAACAACCTAGAAGAGATGGACAAATTCCTAGAAAAATATATTCATCAAATCTGTACAATGAAGAAATAGAACACTTAAACAGAGCAATTACAAGCAGTGAAACTGAAGCAGTAATCAAAGGCACTCCCCAAAAAACAAAAGCCCATACCAGACGGCTTCACAAATGAATTCTACCAAATTTTCAGCAGTGAATTAGTGCCTATCCTACACAAACTCTTTCAAAAAATTGTAAAATAAGGAACACTACCGAATATGCTCTACAAAACCAATATTGCACTAATACCAAAACCAAACAAAGATAGCACAAAAAATAAAGAAAATTGCAGGCCAATCTCCCTAATGAGCACTGATTCAAAAATCCTCAACAAAATCCTTGCCAACAGAATCCAACAATGCATCAAAGGGATAAAATACCATGATCAAGTGGGATTCATCCCAGGGGCACAAGGATGGTTAAACATATGAAAATCGATCAGTGTAATTCAACACATCAGCAAAAAGAAAAATAAAAACCATATGATCATATCAATAGATGCTAAGACAGCAATCAACAAAGTCCAACATCCATTTATGATGAAGGCCCCTGAAATTCTCGGGATAGAAGGAACATACCTTAACATGATAAAAGCCATATATGACAAATCCACCACCAACATTATTCTCAATGGAGAAAAGCTGAAGGCCTTTCCTTTAAGATCAGGAACAAGACAAGGATATCCTCTCTCACCACTGCTCCTCAATATAATACTGGAGGTCCTAGCCAGGGCAATAAGAAAAGAGAAAGACATACAAAGAATCATCTTGGCAGATGATATGATAATATACATAGAAAACCCTCAAAATGCCACAGAAAAACTACTCAAAATAATCAACCAGTTCAGTAAAGTAGCAGGATATAAAATCAATACACAAAAATCAGTAGTCTTCCTATACACAAACAAACAATCAGAAGAAGAAATCAAGAAAACCATCCCTTTTATAATTGAAACAAAAAAAATATCAAATACTTGGGAATAAACCCAACAAAAGAGGTAAAGACCTATATAAAGAAAATTATAAAACACTGTTAAAAGAAATAGAAGAAGGCACTAAAAAATGGAAAGACATCCCCTGCTCATGGATTGGAAGAATTAACATTATTGAAAAGTCTATTCTATCAAAAGCAATATACAATAAAAGCAATATTCCAATAAAAATCTCAATGACATTCTTCAAAGATATAGAACAAATACTGAGAAATTCACATGGAACCACAAGAAGCCATGGATAGTCAAAGCCCTACTGATGAAAACAAAGGAGAAAACAGGTATCACACTTCAAAACTTCAAGCTATACTACAAAGCCACAATAATTAAAACAGTTTGGCATTGGAACAAAAACAGACACACAGACCAATGGAACCAAATAGTGAGTCCAAAAAAAAAAAAAAAACACATTATATGGACAACTGATCTGTGACAAAGGAGCAAAAAATATACAATGGAACACGAACGATTTGTTCAATAAATGGTGCTGGGAAAACTGGACCACCACATGCAAAAAAATAAAACGAGACCACTATCTTTCACCATGCACAAAAATAAACTCAAAATGTATAAAATAATTGGACAAAAGACCTGAAACCATAAAATATATAGAAAAAAGATGAGTAAAACACTACAAGACATACATTGCAATAACATCTTTAAAGATTCATCACCCAAAGCAAAGATAGTCAAGGAAAAGATAAAAACCTGGGATGATATCAAACTGAAAACTTCTGCACAGCAAAAGAGCCATTAACCAAAACAGAAAGACACAATTGGGAAAAAATCTTTGCACCCTAGTCAACTGATAAGGGACTGATCACAAAGATATACAAAGAACTAGACCAGGCATGCAGGGGAGCGCGTTCCCGCATCGCCATTTTGCAGCAGGGACATTTCTTGCTGGAGACTGTGTGAACCCAGCAGAAGGCTCACCGAGGAGACAGAGGTAAGCTGGGAGGCTTGCCCATGCTGGGCGCCTTCTAGCCTGCAGTTCCAGCCCAGAGGGGAGCAGCACCCACTGCTGGGGCAGATCGGGCGTGCAGGGGAGCGCGTCCCCTGCACCGGCATTTTGCAGCAGGGACCTTTCTTGCTGGAGACTGTGTGAAACCAGCAGAAGGCTCACCGAGGAAACAGAGCAGGGACCTTTCTTTGCTGGAGATTTGTGAACCCAGCAGAAGTTCCCCAGAGGAGCCAGTGGTGAGCTGGGAAGGTCGCCCAAGATGCTGGCCAGTACCAGCAACACAGTGTCACAAGGAATACAGCAAATTAGAAAACAGGCAGTAGGGAGTAGAAAAACCACATGCAACCCAGCAACTCCTCAGCAAAAAAGCACACCACAAAAAGAAAACCATTTACCAGATTGCAACGACAGTAACTTGGAAGAACTTCTGAGCCTTCCCGATAGAGAATTTAAAATTGCTGTGATTAAAAAACTGACAGAAGTCATAAAGGAAAACAATGATAAGGGGAAAATAATTAATGACCAGAAGAATGAAATTGAGTCCCTAAAGAGGGAAGTAAAAGAAATGCAAGAGATCAAAGAATTAATGGAGACGCTAAAGAAATCTGGGAAAAGCAATGAAAGCAGAATAGATGAAATGGAAGAACGAATAAGTACTATTGAAGACACAGAAATAAAAAGAACTAAAACAAAAAAGGAAGGAGAAGTATGAAGGAAAAAGACCGAAGAAAGACTTCGGGAACTATCTGACTCCATGAGGAAAGGAAATATAAGAGTTATAGGAATCCCAGAAGTTGAGGAGAGAGATGTAGGAACAGAGAAAATATTCATGGATATAATTGAAGAGAACTTCCCAAACGTGAAGAAGGATCTGAAAATTGATATACAAGAAGCAAGAAGAACACCAAACTTCCATGACAAAAGGAAAAATACAGCAAGAAACATAATAGTAAAACTCCCAAGAATCCAAGACAAGGAAAAAATAATGAAACTAACAAGAGGGAAGAAACAGATAACATTCAAAGGGAAACCAATCAGACTGACATCAGACTTCTCTGAAGAAACACTACGGGCAAGGAGAGAGTGGGGGGACATAGTCAACAGACTCCAAGAAAACAGATGCCAACCAAAAATACTCTATCCTGCAAAGCTCTCCTTCCTCTTTGAAGAAAGAATATGGACCTTCCCAGACAAACAGAAACTCCGGAATTTTATTACGACTAAACCCCCACTCCAAAAAATACTACAAGGAGTCCTAAAGCCAGAACCTCAGAGGGACAAATAACAACAAAAGAAGGCCAAAGAAAGTTATTAAAAGAATAAATAAATAAAATCAAAGGAAAGACAAACACAATGGCAAATACAGATGCTAACATATCAATACTAACTCTAAATGTAAATGGACTAAACTCTCCAATAAAAAGACACAGAGTTGCAGGCTGGATTAAGAAACAAAACCCAACCTTTTGCTGTCTCCAGGAAACACATTTAGCTGCAAAAGATAAAAATAGACTCAAAGTTAAAGGATGGAAAACAATTCTACAAGCAAATGGACCAAAAAAGAAGGCAGGAACAGCTATACTCATATCAGATAAAACATATTTCAAACTTAAAAAGATAAAAAGAGACCTCAGTGGTCATTACATTATGATCAAGGGGACAATACTTCAAGAAGAAATAACACTCATTAACATATATTCACCAAATGAAGGAGCACCAAAATATATCAGACAACTATTGGCATCTCTGAAAACAGACATCAGAGAAAACACATACGTAGTGGGAGACTTCAACACACTACTATCAACAATGGATAGATCAACAAGACAAAAAATAAGTAAAGAAACTAAAGCTCTAAATAAGGATCTAGAGTGCTTGGGCTTAACAGACATATATAGAACACTAAACCCCAAAAAATCTGAGTATACATTTTTCTCAAGTGCACACGGATCATTCTCTAGGATCGATCATATACTGGGGCACAAGACAAACATCAACAGATACACCAAGATTGAAATCATACCAACCATCTTTTCTGACCATGAAGGCATCAAACTAGAAATAAACCATAAAAAGAAGGCAAGGTACTCTCCTACCTCATGGAGATTGAAACCCACACTACTGGAAGTACACTGGACTAACGAGGAGATAAAAGAAGAAATTAAAAAATTCTTTGAATAGAATGACAAGGAGGACACCAATTTCCTAAATGTATGGGATGCAGCAAAAGCAGTAATAAGAGGAAAATATATAGCAATAGATGCTCACATCAAGAAACAAGAAAGAACTCAAAGAAACAACCTAATCTCGAAGCTCAAAGATCTAGAAAAAGAACAACAAAAAAGCCCCAAAACCAGTAGAAGAAAAGAAATAATAAAAACCAAAGCAGAAATAAATGAAATCGAAACTGAAAAAACAATCCAAAAGATCAATGAAACCAAGAGCTGGTTCTTCAAAAAAATAAATAAAATAGATAAACCCCTAGCCAGGCTCACAAGGGCAAAAAGGGAGAAAGCACAAATAAATAGGATAATAAATGAAAGAGGAGAAATCACAATGGACACAGCAGAAATCAAAAGAATAATTAATAACTACTATGAACAGTTATATGGAAACAAGTTCAACAATCTAGAGGAGATGGACAAATTCCTACAACTCTACAATCACCCAAAGCTAGACAAAGAAGAAATAGAACACATAAACAGACCAATTACAAGCAGCGAAATTGAAATGGTAATCAAAAACCTCCCCAAAAACAAAAGCCCAAGACCTGAAGGATTTACAAATGAATTCTACCAAACATTCAGAGACGAATTGGTGCCTATCCTTCACAAACTCTTCCAAAAAATTGAGAAGGAAGGGACAATACCAAACACGTTTTATGAAGCCAACATTACACTAATACCAAAACTGAACAAGGATAACACAAAAAAGGAAAACTACAGGCCAATCTCCCTAATGAACAAGGATGCAAAAATCCTCAATAAAATTTTAGCTATCAGAATCCAACAATGTAACTATAAGATAATTCACCACGACCAAGTAGGATTCATTCCAGGGACACAAGGATGGTTTAACATCCGAAAATCAATCAACGTTATCCAACACATCAACAAAAAGAAATATAAAAACCATATGATAATATCAATAGATGCTGAGAAAGCTTTCGACAAAGTGCAACACCCATTCATGATAAAAGCCCTTGAAATTCTTGGGATACAAGGAACATACCTCAACATCATAAATGCCATCTATGACAAGCCAACAGCCAGTATCATCCTCAATGGTGAACAGCTGAAAGCAATTCCATTAAGATCTGGAACAAGACAAGGATGTCCACTCTCACCACTGCTTTTCAATATAATACTGGAAGTCCTAGCCAGAGCAATAAGACAAGAGAAAGACATCCAAGGAATCCAAATAGGAAAAGAAGAAGTCAAACTATCACTCTTTGCAGATGATATGATAATATACATAGAGAACCCCAAAAACTCCACAGAAAAACTAATTCAACTCATCAATCAGTTCAGTAAAGTGGCAGGTTACAAAATCAACACGTAAAAGTCAGTAGCCTACCTATATACAAACAATAAATCTGAAGAAGAAAAAATCAAAAAAACCATCCCTTTTATTATTGAAACAAAAAAAAATCAAATATTTGGGAATAAATCTAACAAAAGAGATAAAGGACCTATACAAAGAAAACTATAAAACACTGTTAAAAGAAATAGAAGAAGACACAAAAAAATGGAAAAACATCCCCTGCTCATGGATTGGGAGAATAAACATTATTAAAATGGCCATCCTACCAAAAGCAATATACAGATTCAATGCTATTCCAATCAAAATTTCAATGTCATTCTTCAAAGAAATAGAACAATTATTGATGAAATTCATATGAAATCACAAAAAACCCTGAATAGCCAAAGCTCTCCTAAAAAAAAAGAAGGGAATGGAGGCATCACACTCCCAGACTTCAAACTCTACTACAAAGCCATAATCATCAAAACTGCATGGTATTGGAACAAGAACAGACATACAGACCAATGGAATCGAATAGAAAATCCAGAAATAAACCCACAGATTTATGGTCAACTAATCTTTGACAAAGGAGCAAAGACTATGCATTGGAGCAAAGAAAGTTTGTTCAATAAATGGTGCTGGGAAAACTGGGTCGCTACATGCAAAAGAATGAAGCTTGACCACTACCTCACACCATATACAAAAATCAACTCAAAATGGATTAAAGAACTAGACATAAGACCTGAAACCATAAAATACATAGAAGGAAATATAGGCGAAACACTACGTGATTTGCATATCAAAGACATCTTTACAGACACATCACCCAAAGCAGTGATAGTGAAGGCAAAGATCAACAGCTGGGACTACATCAAATTAGAGAGCTTCTGCACAGCAAAAGAGACAATAACAAAAACAAAGAGAAACCCCACCAACTGGGAGAAAATTTTTGCATACAACACTAATGATAAAGGACTGATCACAAAAATCTGCAAAGAACTGATGAGACTCAACAACAACAAAGAAAATAATCCAGTCAAAAAATGGACAGAGGAGCTAAAAAGAAACTTCTCTGAAGAGGAAATGCGAATGGCCAACAGGCATATGAAAAAATGTTCAACATCACTTGCAATCAGGGAAATGCAAATCAAAACTACCATGAGATACCATCTTACACCAGTGAGAATGGCACATATTAAAAAAACTAGCAACAACAGATGTTGGCGAGGTTGTGGAGAAAAAGGAACTCTTCTGCACTGTTGGTGGGAGTGCAAACTGGTCCAACCACTATGGAGAGCTGTGTGGAGATTTCTGGACCTACTAAACATAGAGCTTCCCTATGATCCAGCAATTCCACTCCTAGGTATTTACCCAAAGAACAAAGAAACATCAATTCCAAAGAACACCTGCACCCCTATGTTTATAGCAGCACTATTTACAATAGCTAAGCTTTGGAAACAACCCAAATGCCCAAAAATAGATGACTGGATCAAGAAGATGTGGCACATATATACCATGGAATATTATTCAGCATTCAAAGAAGATAAACACATGCAATTTGCAGCAACATGGATGGCGCTGGAAGGGATCATGCTCAGTGAAATAAGCCAAAAAGAAAAAGAAAAATACCGCATGGTCTCACTCATAGCAGGAATCTAGAATACTTAAATAAGGGAGCAGGAAAATGAATAACTATAAGAAAGTGAAAATCAAAATCAACAAAAACTATGAACCAGAGACACTTTTTGGGGGGGGGGGCGGGAGGGGAGGGATTGGGTCAGAATGGGGGGATTGCAATTGTATGGGGAATATAAAAATAAAATTTATTAATTAAAAAAAAAGATATACAAAGAACTCACATGACTCAACAAAAACAAAATAAATAATCCAGTCAAGAAATAGGCAGAAGAACTCAAAAGACATTTCTCCAAAGAGGAAATGCAAATGGCCAACAGGCATATGAAA
The DNA here is from genome assembly GCF_014898055.3 of Talpa occidentalis. NCBI lineage: Eukaryota > Metazoa > Chordata > Mammalia > Eulipotyphla > Talpidae > Talpa > Talpa occidentalis. The sequence goes on from NW_023604972.1 coordinate 72,633,704, forward strand.
AAAATTTTCAACATCCCTTGTAATCAAGGAAATGCAAGTTAAAACCACATTGAGATACCACCTTACACCCAGTAAGTATGGCACATATCAAAAAAACAAGTAACAACCAATGTTGGCCAGGATGTGGTGAAAAAGGAATTCACCTACATTGCTGGTGGGAGTGCAAACTGGTCTAACCACTATGGAAACTGTCTGGAGGTTCCTCAGTCTACTAAAAATCGAGCTACCATATGACCCAGCAATTCAACTTCTAGGGATCTACCCAAAGGACACAAAAACACTGATTCAAAAGAACACCTGTACACACCTATGTTTATTGAAGCACTATTCACAATAGGTAAAACCTGGAAACAACCCAAATGCCCCCAAATAGATGACTGGATCAAGAAGATGTGGCATATATACACAATGGAATATTATTCAGCAATCAAAAAAGATAAACTAATGCCATTCACAGCAATGTGGATGGAACTAGATTGAATAATGCTTAGTGAAATAAGTCAGAACGAAAAAGAAAAAATATTTCATGGTTTCACTTATAGTAGGCATATAGGGAAACCAACTAAGACATCAGTGTAAAAAAATAATAACAGTACAAAACACAACAAAGAAAGAACAGACAATTATAAATCAGAGACATCCTGCAGGACAGGAGGAGGGTGAGGGATCAGAGGGAGGGAGGGAGGAGCACCGGGGACTGAGGTGATGGAGCATGGGTGCATTGGTGGAGGAAATTATGGGGACTACACCTGAGAGGGTGGGGGGAAGCAAATATTTTTTTAAAAATGAACAATGATGAAAAAAAAATAAAAATGAGAGATTAAAAAAAAGCACTGGGAAATTTAAATTTGTAAATTTCAAAATTAATGTACTACATAAAATTTGGTTGTCACAGGTTTGATCAATAATTGAAGTAAAACATGAGGGCCTCCCTGGTGGTGCAGCAGATTGAGCACAGCTCTGTGAAGCTGTCCACAGCCTCCGCAGCCTGGGTTTGATTACCAGTGGCCTGGGAGCTACTCACATGGCACCGCAGACCTTTCCTGTCTCGCCCGCTGCTCCCCTCAGCAGTGTATTTCAGACAGTCTGCATGTTCTGTTCTCTGATCTATCTTGGATGAATCCTCTCACCCTCCCATGCCTCTGGCCTGTAACCCAGCTCTTGTATAAATAAATAATTTATTTAAAAAAATTGAAGTACAATATGATATATGATGCTGGGATTTGAGAGGAAGTGATGTTTCCACCACCTTTCCTTTTTAAGAAGAGGTACTGGGTGAAGAAGAACTCAGAATTAACTCTGGGGCTTTGGGGGAAACATTCCTGCTTCCAGGCCATGGGGGCATTATTTAATGATGTTTCATCAGCGATCTGACTGTAGTTGCCATATTTCTATGAATTTAGATTTAAGTCAGAAAAGGAACCAATTTATTTCAATTATTAACCAAAATATTGTGTCCTGCTGAATCGTAAGAGTGGACTCTTTTGTGCTAATTACTCTTTATCAAAATTGGCCTTCTTTCCCTAGCTCTGTTTCTAGGACTAACTTAAAATATGTATAAGTGCCCAACATGAAGATTAATTTCTGGCTGTGATTTTTTAAAAAAAATTTTTTAAAAGATTTATTTATTTATACAAGCACTGGGTACAGTCAGAAGCACAGGAGGGTGAGAGAATTCACCAGAGCCAGAGTGGGGAGTAGAACAGGCAGACTGACGAAGTACACCGCTGAGGGGAGCAGCGGGCAGCAGGAGAGGTCTGTGAGCCATGTGGGACCCTTGCCGGCGGTCTGGGATCGAACTGGCGCTGCAGAGACTGCGGGCAACTTCACTTCGCAGCCTATCACTCAACCCAACCACTGCGCCACCAGTGAGGTCCCTTGCTGTGATTTTTAAGGAGGAACACCCTTCTTGGCTGAAAATATGGGTGTGTCCATGAATATGGTATGATTTACATATGTGTCAGCAGAGTGAACACTGAAGAGTGCTAAAGACCCTTCCACCTTTCTTAGGCACATTTTCTTCTTGAACTTTTGGAAGATTTCAAATCCCCACCAATATTCCCCACCCTTTTGGTTGATAAGCAGTTTTGGTCACTGGTAATTGTGAGTAGTGATTGGGATATTTTGACATTTTCTTTAATCTGAATTAGTTTAGCAAATAGCTGCCATAAATTAGGGCACTCAGGAAATGATAATGAAGCATTGTTTGAAAAAGAAATGATGAGCAGGGGCCTCCCTGGTGGCACAATGGATTAAGTATCAGCATATGAAGGGATCAGCTGCCACTGCAGCATGAGTTTGATGCCCCGCCAGCCAGGGAGCTGACCCACATGGCTCAGCAGACCTCTCCTGTCTTACCCGCTTTGCCCCTCAGCAGTGTATTTCAGTAGATCTGCCTGTTCCGTTCCCCATCTGTGTCTGGTGAATCCTTTCACCCCCTGCACCTCTGGCTGGTACCCCAGCTCTTGTATGCATGCATAAATAAATGTTAAAGAAAAGAACAGAAGGACTAAAAGAACAAGAGAGAGAGGGAGAGAAGGAAAATCATGGAAAGAATGCCTACAGGCAGATAGTGAGAAAGCTGTGAAAAAAAAGGAGTTTCTAGAAAATTTAGTCTAGGATCAGTCCTATTCTGAAGAAGTGAATGGGGAAAAATTCCAATTAACTTTTTTCTTTTTTTTTTTTTTAATTACTTACAGGGCCTCTGGGTGGCGCAGCGGTTAAACTGCGCCGGTTCAATCCCCAGCCGCCAGGCCGAGGGTCCCACAAGGTGCGCAGATCTCTCCTGCCACCCGCCGCTCCCCTCAGCAGTGTACTTCGGTCCTTCTGCCTGCTCTGCTCTCCCCTCTGGCTCTGGTGAATTCTCTGACCTTCCCACACTGCTGACTGTACCCAGTGCTTGCATAAATAAATAAATAAATCTTAAAAAAAAAATTACTTACATATGAGGATTCTCTTTACTACATTAGTGCAAGGGATTTTATGCCAAACTTTACTGTTGATGAGAGTAAGGTTGTTTCAAGAAAATAATAAAGAGAAACAAATACAAATTCTTGCATTTTATACTTAGTATATTTGAGGTGAATTATAAATTAATTTCAGTAATTCTTTACATTTGTAAAATATATCTGAAACTAGCTCCTGGTGTTTTAGTGGAATGAGTGGTGAAACAAAACATTTATTATCTGTTTTATTCATACAGAGTTCATTTTATTCATATAGAAATGTAATGTTAAGCTCTTGTATTCCTATTGAAAATAGTATCTTGGAATGCATGGAAAGAAGACCCTAAGCATTTTATTTAATTTGATCTGAAATCCATATGCTGTCATTTAGAGAGATCAAGTATAAGAACCTAGTGGGTATCAAATGTGCTCCGCATGGTCCTATTTAGAAAGATGCCTCGAATGTGAGTTTTCACAAGTTCCGTAAAACACATTTCCACACCAAATTTGATACAGACATGTATTACAAAATCTCTCCATTGCCATTTGAATATAAAATGGAAAAGTTTCCCTTGAGTTTGCAAATGTTTTCAAGTATAGGTAGGGAAAGTATATGCTGTATTAACATCTACTGCTTGAAACTGAATTGTATCATTTAAACTTTCAAAGGGATTATAGCAAGGAATGTATCTTTCTTTACTGTAGATCCACTGGAACTTTCCATATACAAAAGAGAATTAGAGAATTAACTTTGATTTTTACTTACATAATTTTTTTGGTTTTTTGTTTTTTTTTAATTTTTGTTTAAATTGATTAAATGATTTTTTCCCCCTGTGGGTTGTTTTATTTTTATTTTTTATTTAAATTTTATTTTTATATTCCCCATACAATTACAATCCCCATGCACAGAAGAGCTAAGAAGAAACTTCTCCAAAGAGGAAATGAAAATGGCCAACAGGCATATGAAAAAATGTTCAACATCACTTGTCATCAGGGAAATGCAAATCAAAACTACCATGAGATACCATCTTACACCAGTGAGAATGGCACATATTAAAAAAACTAGCAACAACAGATGTTGGCGAGGTTGTGGAGAAAAAGGAACTCTCCTGCACTGTTGGTGGGAGTGCAAACTGGTCCAACCACTATGGAGAGCTGTGTGGAGATTTCTGGACCTACTAAACATAGAGCTTCCATATGATCCAGCAATTCCACTCCTAGGTATTTACCCAAAGGACACAGAAACATCAATTCCAAAGAACACCTGCACCCCTATGTTTATAGCAGCACTATTTACAATAGCTAAGCTTTTGAAATTTTTTTGTTTTTTTTAAACATATAAAATGCAACAATAGTGGATTGCAGTAGTGGGTTCTCTCATTAATTTCCAAATTAAAAATATCTTCAATAATATGTAGAGCGCTGTTATCCTGGCAAGTGGAATTGGGAAGGAGCATGACGAGAGCATCACTCTGTGTAATTTCATGCAATTTGTTCAAGTTGTATAGTTGTCAACGGAGCCACATCTGTAAGATCATCAGTCATGTCACAGATCACACCTCAACTTAACAGGAGTGTGTGGGTATCTGTATGAATATCGTGTCTAATTGAGCGCTGGAGTAATTCAGGGAAGCTCAGCCTCATACATGTTTTCATATATGGAAGAGAAGCATGCAAAACACGTCTTCCCTGTCATAGAGATGGAGGGATGGATGCTCCTGTCGAGACTACACCTTAGCATCAGCTAAATTTGTACCGTTAAGAGTGTATGAGAACAGGGCCTTCCCTGGTGGCACGGGTGGTTGAGCGCTGCTCTGTGAAGCTGTCTGCAGTCTCTGCAGTGCCTGTTCGATCCCAGCCTGTCAGGGAGGGTCCCACATGGTGAATCAGACCTCTCCTGTCATGTCTACTGCTCCCCTCAGCAGTGTATTTCGTCAGTCTGCCTGTTCTGTTCCCGGCTCTGTCTCTGATGAATCCTCTTACCCTTCCGCACATCTGGCCTATACCCCGGTTCTTGTACAAAAATAAATAAATAAATCTTTAAAAAAGAAGAGTGTATGAGAACATACTAATTTAAGTGTGTGCTTTTTACCTATTTTAAAGTCCACATGAGGCACTTTATAAGATATTGCAGATCTGGTTGAATGGAAGGATATTTCATGCTTTATTTTATTCACTTCTGTGTTGCTTGTTTTATTTTTTTGAAAAAGCACTTTAATGGTGTATTTTATATAGTTTAAAAAACAAAAACTCATGTAAGTAAAATCAAAGTTAATTCTCTAAGTCTCTGAGAGATACATCATAAAGCTGTAATACTGCTAAATGTGTAGTGTCTTTCCAGAAATCTTGAAATGAAGCTTCTTACTGTGCTGCAATAGAAGTCTATTTGGAAATCTGAATAGAAGTCTGGAGAAATGACTTTGAATAATGTGCAAATGAATTTTGGATTAACATTGCTTGTGTATGTAAGTTATACTCTAATGTGGGGTTCTAAAATGTGCACATAGCTGCAGTGTCTCATTGATATCAGAATAACTTAAGCCACTCAGAGTTGAGGGGACATAGGGATGCAAAGCATGTGATTGTGTCATGCATGGGCAGGTGTCTGTGAAATCACAAAGCTCTCTAAGGCATAGTGAGGAGAGCTACATCTGTTGCAATGTCTAAGGTTTCTCCAATTACATCTTGGTTAAATAGTCAGTCATTCAGCAAGTATTAATTCAGCATTCACTGGATATCAGGGGAAAAAGGACTTGCTGGCCTCGATCCAGCTTACACTCTGTGTGTTTCTCAGCATTGTTAGTAACAGCATTTCCCCAAAGATGGCCAGAGCAGTGTGCTGTCCAGCCAGCCACTTCTACCTTCCCTAAACAGTGATCTCTGGTTCAGCCAAGGCCCAAATCAACAGGAATATAAAATGGAGGAATCTGCATTCACCATGTCCTTAAATGAATTCTCAAGATATTTTCATGTCGTGACAATTAAGAATTTCAATCGACTGTGATCTTTTTTGTATGTTCTTGGAACTCAATTTTCTATAAAGTTTTTGGCTTCTTTAGGCTAGTCTAGTCTTTATAATATTATGAAAAAGTTTGCAGTTTTAATTGCATTATGTAATAATCATGTATGCTCTAATGAAAACTACAAATAATAGAAAAAATGAAAAATTTAGATATGCCAATGCTGTGAGATCGAGATTGGAGCAGTTAATTTATTATATATTTTCCCAGTCTATCCCTCATATAAATCTATATAAAAATATTTTCTAAAAATAAATATATGCTGACCTGTATCCTGCATGTATGTATGTATGTATGTATGTATTTATTTATTTATTAAGATTTATATTTATTTTTTATACAAGAGCTGGGGTACAGGCTAGAGGCGCGGGACGGTGAGAGGACTCACCAGAGACAGAGCAGGGAGCAGAGCAGGCAGATGACAGAAATACACTGCTGAGGGGATCATGGGGGGCCAGGAGAGGTTTGCCGCACCATATGGGATTCTCACCGGCTGGTGAGGATAGAATCTGTACTGTAGATGCTGCGGACTGTTTCACAGTGCGGCGCTCAACACGCTGCACCACCGGGGAAGCCCTGTATCCTGTTTTTATACTTAGCAAGATACGATAAATTTCATATGTCTATATATAAATAGAATATTAACATCATCTTCTCAACTGTATAACATGACATCTATATTTGTCTTTTGAATACCTCTAATGCTTGCATTTCTCTAAACCTGATATTTACTCTTTGGATTAGTAAGAATAGGTCGTATTTAGATTTTGCTAGTTTTTGGCAATCTGTAATACTGGCTAATGTATTAATACAAAGGGCTAAATTTTACTTTTTTTTTACATTTTTAAAAGATTTTATTTATTTATACAAGAGCTGAGGTACAGCCAGAGGTGCAGGAGGGTGCGAGGATTCACCAGAGACAGAGCAGGGAGTAGAACAGGCAGACAGATCAAGAGCACTGCTGAGGGGAGCAGTGGGTGAGACAGGAGAGGTCTGCTGTGCCATGTGGGTATCTCCTTGGCTGGCTGGGAATTGAACCCGCTCTGCAGAGGCTGTGAACAGCTTCACAGCCCTGCACTCAACCCACTGTGCCACCGAGGAGGCCCTAAATTTTACTTTTTGCATTGCTCTTGAGGCTAGACTCTTCTGGGATTAAATGTTCTATATATACTGGGAATACCCCATATGATTTTTATATTAAAATATCTTGTGTTTTTTTTTAAATACTGCAACACAAAACTGACTTTTCTTTTTGCATTTCAAATGTAGCCTTAAAGCAGTTATCAAAATAGAGAATTCTGCATCTATTGAGTATCCATATTTAAGGTGAATGAGTGTGCGTGTGTGTTTGCAAATGAAGTACTATTACTTTTTAAGAGGTGATGGCCTCCAAAACAACAATCTTACTCCCCCTCTCCCTGGAAGAGAGCCTCAATTAGAGAGGCTTCAGGAAGGGAAGAGGGAAGACACAATTACTGGTAAAGCAGTGGCATTTGCAAGTAGTGGTTAAATTTCTGATGAAATAGGATTTGGTCAGCAAATTTATGTGTTTCAAGATACCTACAGAAAAGGAAAGCAGTGTTTGATATGAAATGAAACCCAGCAAAATGGAAAGCTATTATGGTCATACAGATGACTTATATCTTGCTTTCACATTCTTCAAATATTCTACTTATGTTAACATCAAACTAAGATTAAATAATATAATAGGACTGTCTAAATTTAAATGAGTTTAAGTAGTGGTTAGAACAAATGTGTTAAGTTAAAGACATTCAGAAGGTCTTTTTGTGAGAGAAAAGCATTTATTAAATTTGCCAAGAAAATCTATTTTATACAGAGTAAAATGTGACAATAGAATTCATTTACCTTTATTAGTAATGAGCTAGACTTGGAACTATTACTGAAGGTTTGTGGTAATATAGTTCAGGAAGCTGAATAAACCAATATCCTTCTTTCAGTGGCCTGTCTGAAAATCTCTCTGCTAGCTTCACATTGGCCAGGGAGGTTTGGAGAACATCCACATTTAAAAATTTCACTAATTTTGGTTGAATATTAATACATGTTCATTTCAAAACAATTACAAAATAGAGAAAAGCATCTAGGATTTAAAAAAAAATACCCAACCTGTAAATCTTATTCTGTGCTAAAATTATATTTTTTAAAGATTTATTTATTTTTGCATACAAGAACTATAGGCCAGAGGTGTGGGAGGGTGAGAGGATTCACCAGAGACAGAGTGGGGAGCAGAACAGGCAGATCAACTGAAATACACTGCTGAGGGGAGCAGTGGGTGAGTCAGGAGAGGTCTGCTGTTCCATGTGGGTAGCTCCCTGGCTGGGGAGTGAACTTGTGCTGCAGTGGCTGCAGATAGCTTCATAGGTTGCGTCTTAACCCCTTGTGCCACCAGGGAGGCCCTCCTGTGCTAACAATATTTATACACATATTTTATTTTTCAAAATTGAGGTCACAGTGTCTGTTCTTTTTTTTTTAATTTATCAATCTTTCCATGTCACTAAATATTCTTTATATCATCTTAATGCCTGCAGAATATGCCGATGTGTTTCACATTTATTTGAAGAAGCACATATTGTTGGACATTGAACTGTTTCCAAAGCTCTCATAAACATACTTCAATCAATATTCCCACAGAAAGCCTTCATAGACTTCAATCTTCTTTTCTAACAATGAATTTGGTGGATTCTAACAATGAATTTGGTGAAAGCTTCATAGACTTCAATCTTCTTTTCTAACAATGAATTTCCTTCCATTTTAGGGCTTTTGAGCCTGATTGCTAAATTGCCCACCACAACACTGACTTCATCTCTGATCACAAGATACAAGTTTTTCTTTTTCTGTCAACAGTGAACATAATATCTGGGGAAAACGATGAAAAACTTAGATGCAATGGAAGTCAGAGTGAAGATCAAGAAATCAGTCTTGTTAATGGCATTGGCATGTTGTTCAAGCTGGAATAATAAAACTTGTTATCTCTCCTTCAGTATTTAGTATGCCAGGCAATGTGCTAGTACTTCATGCATAGTCTCCCATCTAATCCTCACATCAACCTATATTACACAATTATCATATTTATTCCTTTTGGATAGATGAGATACACAGACAGGTGAACTAACTGAATACCACACACATTGATTTAAACTCAATCACTTGGTTGGAAAGGACATGCTCTAAGCAATATACAGACTGTTGTCTTGGCTGTTGTAGAAGGACTTGGGCAGTGTAGAAACTATGTACTACTAGTTGGCAATTAGACTTAGAAGAATAATAGCAGGCAAATGTGACACAGAATACCAATAATTCTTTCTCTGGGCAATATACATTAGAACCAATGTTGAAAAACTGAATTCATAATCCATCTACCTCTAACCATTGTGCCACTACAGATATTGTAAGCTTTCAAATCAATAAGCAAATAATAGACTGTGTACTGGTGCTGAGGTTACATCTCAGTGTAAACAAAATATTTTAAAGGCTGAGAAGAGATAGTTAAGCTTGTATCCACGTTCTGTAACTCTTCTTCGAGGTTATGATTAGAATGTCATTTAATGAAAGGAGTGTTTGTTCCAGCTGGTTTGTTAGTCGGGAATTTCTGGCAATGGAAATAAATTCTTATCATAAATGGCTCATTATTAAGGTTGTCGATAACTGACATTTCATGTGACTTGCTAATAAGCATATGAGTCTTTAGGAATTCTACCATGGTTTTCCTAGATAAATGTTCTTTTTTTCCTCTCTCTTTCCCTGTCCTGCCAACCCCATTTACATCTCATCTCTGCTCTGGAATTTTATATTAGATTCTTTGGAAGAATGGCTTATGGTGCTTAGCCTGAATGACAACATCTTGAGTTTGAACATAGTAAAATAAATATCTGGCTATAAGTACATGACCTTATGAGAGTCGTTTAAATTGAGTGGAATCTTGGTGTGAAACAAATGTTTTATCCAAAGAACACACCATGTTTCCTCACGCACTGTTTCTTGATATACTTAAAAAATACAAATAAGACTTAGAAAACAAAAAAAAAATTGCAGGAGTCTTAATTTATCTTTGGACATACCAACCCCAGTAGATAATCTGAGATCATTTAGTTTTAGACTTGTTAAACTGTAGCTTGAAGTGTGCTATTAGATTTGAGCATCTGCCAGTCATTAGTGCTGTAGTGGCCAATGTTTCACAAGTCTTTGAAACCTGTTTGAGTTCACTTATCATTTGATATCACTTGATGGCAACAGCCTGAGGAAGAAAAATGTTTGTAAACATGAAAGAGTTTAATATATACAGTTTATCTCAGTGACTAAAGATAAAACATGCATGTGGACAAAACATGCTCTAAGGCAAATTATTCTCTCCATGTGTTCTTTATCTCCTGGTATTTACATAAATGGCAAGAATGCTAATATTGGTGACTCTTTTAATATAAGTTATATACACACATATACATGTTATATACATGTTATGTATACAAGTATATCATATGCATGTATGGCATGTATTTGAAAGACTGTGTCATATGACACTTTAAGACTCCTGCCCCCGCTTTCCTTTTGTAGCATCTGTGGACCTATAGTCTCCTATATGAATAATTACCTTTTCAGGATTACTAGAATCCATTTACCTAAAAGGAGAGTTAGTCATGTGTCTGAGGTCCTCAATGTTTTACATCACAATAGAAGGCAATCAAGTTAGGAGTCCTATAACTACTTAGCCCAGCGGACCATAAATAGCTGCTTGGAAGCATTTCTGGGATCAGCCTTCTGAACTGGCGTCACGAAAGTTCAATTGATAATCTCTGTACTTAGTACTCTGCCTGTCACTCAATATATTTTTGTAGATGGGTGAGTTGTAACTTATATACACTCATATGATTACAATGGTATCTTTCTTTCTAATTACTTATACATGTCCTAGTGACAGGATTCCTACTATCTTCACTTAATGCCTTCCCCGCGAACTTCTGTTTGTTCAAGAGCTTCACAAACATATTTAATTGGGAGTGGGTGGATAAATTACTGCTCTTAAAAAACAGTGTGGTCAGAACAAGAGCAACTATAGCGATTGGTTTCTGCTGATGCAAAGAGTATAAAGACTAGTTCTGTAGAACTCTGGGCACAACAGTTTTTTCCGCAATACACAGGGCATAATGCTGCCTCCTTCTGGGTACCGATATTACACCTCTTTTTATTCCACATTCCTGAATTTAGCCATTTGTCCCCTAAGCAAAATATTTATTTAAAATATATATTTTATTTACTTATGCATACAAGAACTGGGGTGTAGGCCAGAGTTGCAGGTGGTGAAAGGATTCACCAGAGACAGAGTGGGGAGCAGAACAGGTGGATTGAATGAAATACACTGCTGGGGGAAGAAGCAGACTAGACAGGAGAGGTCTGCTTCTTCATGTGGGTCAGCTACCTTGTGGGAATCGAACTTATGCCTTAGTGGCTGGTTATAGCTTGAGAGCGTGTAGACTTAAACCCTGCACTACCAGTGAGGCCCCTAAGCAAACTCTTATAATGTGGTATCTAGATCTGTAAGAATTTCATCACTGGTGACTTTATTGCCTGAGGATCCCAGGTCTCCAGGCCCAATTCCCAATTTCCTCTGTGTGAGTTTTGCTTTTTGCACCTTTGGAGCATTTTCTTGCTAGAACATTTGTATCAGATCACTATGGTACAATGGTACAAATCCTCTTCTTCTTTGCTTCAGTCATTGTGATTAGTCCCTCCTCTCCCTGAAGGCTTTGGGCTAATTCTGCAACTTGACTGATTGCCATCTCTGTGTCACTACACATGCTGTCTTTTCCCTCATAAAGGAAAATCTAATATGTTCCAAGGAGACTCATTTTTGGCACAGTGAAAAGTCTGATAATTTGTAAGTGCCCATTCAATAAGAAGTCTATGTAATCTCTTTTTCTGCAGCTGTCCTGTGATAGAATGAATAGGATATTTAAGCAGTATCTTGTGGGAAAGTGGATTTCTTTGTAAAATTGTACTGAAAGGTTCAGGATACAAAAATGCACATACTTTAAAAAGAGACACATATTTGAGAAGTGCTCCATTTTTTCACCATCTCACCTTTTTTTTTTATGATTTTTATACAGTCACCTCCTCTGTGTCGCTTTCTCTTTATTAACATCATCTTCCAAAAGTTATCATTTTCTACTTTATACTCAAGTATTGTATGCCTCTTCAACTGGCCCTGAGCATGAGCAATCTTACTTTTATAGTTGTATTTTTTTGTGCATCCCCTATGTCTGTGACTGGATCTTAAACACACAAGGGCATGGTCTTTACTGATTTTTACTATCTCTAACATCCAGGAATTATTGAATATGAGTTTGTTAATAATGACTGGTCACATTGTTCATGCATTTCAGCTCGAAGAGAAACTTCATGGGCTACAGTGTGCTTTGAAAAGCTTGCAAGGAGACTCATAGAAAACTCCTTCAGGGTTGATTTGATATTAGGAAAACCTTCAAATTAACATGGAACCCATCTCTTCCCTTCAAGGATATTGATGAGAAACTTTCAACTAGTTATTTTCTATTTTAAATAATGCTCATACATAGCTGACATTTACTAAGTGGTGACTAAAAATGGTCAGTCTTAAAATATGGTCTGCTCATCTAAGGACATTATCCTCACTTGGGAGTTTGTTTAAAAAGATCCCACCTTTGGGCCTCCCCTGGTGGCACAGCAGTTGAGCGCTGGGCTGCAAAGCTGCCTGCAGCCTCCACAGCGCTGGTTCGATCCCTGGCCACCGGCGAATGTCCCACATGGTGCACAGACCTCTCCTGCTGTGCCCGCTGCTCCCCTCAGCAGTGTGTTTCCTCAGTCTGCCTGTTCTGTTACCTGCTCTGGCTCTGGTGAATTCTCTTACCCTCTCATGCTTCTGACTGTACCCAGTGCTTGTATAAATAAATCTTAAAAAAAAAAAAAAATCCCACCCTGGACCAATTTAATAAGTATCTGAGTTTTAGCAAGATCCCAGGTAATTCTCATGCACTGTGAAGTTGAAAGAGTCATCCAAATATCCTGCACACATCTGTTTCCTTACTTTGGCCACTTATATGTAGTTACTGGCTCTCCTTTATGCCTGATACTTTTAAATTGATTTGCAAGTAGTCTATTTTCAAAAGAAGTATATTCTACATGTCTTTTATATACAACATGTTCGTTTTTCTAAGGATTCATGAGGATGAGAGGAGAAAAATGAAAGCTATATAGCTCAAATAAAATGAAAGAAAATTATTGCTGCTTGTAGTGTTTCATTGTAGAATTCAATATGTTACTCAAAAGGTCAAAGAATATATCTAATGCATTCACTAATGCTCTGAGGAATGATAATGAAACTGTCAGAAACCAATTTGAATACTATTGGTTGCCATTTAATCAAAGAAACTTAGATAAGGTAACACTTTGTGTAATGGGTAGGCAAAACATTTTGTATTAAAAATTCATTATCTGCTTGAATTAACCAAATGTCTTCATTCATGCTTTTTAGTATCAATTTACCTTTTTATTTCTATAATGACTTCCCCCAGAAAGGTAAAGTTGGGGGTTCTCATTAACTGAGGAGGAACCGATTTTGAGATGCTCAACAAATTGTCTTTGATACGGCAGAGCTCACAAAGAAGTAATACTATTCAATCATATTCAGAAAAAAATTTTCCCTAAAACACGTGTTATAAATCATGCAATAGTTTCATTACACCAACTAATATTTGGATTTCTTCTATAGTGCGAGTTAAGATGATGATGCTTGCCCTCTGGAAAATTGTGCTTGAAAAGAGATTATTTTATTGTTACATAGTCTGAAGGATTGTCTTTTAAAACACTGCTATCTCCCCTCCTTGGAAAGAGAATACTGTTTATGGTGAATTAATTTCCTTGGCTCACAATATGTAGATCAAAAGGATGTTTTAACAGTAGATGTCATTTCTAAAATAACTCACTTTATTCTCAGTAAATAAAACTGAAAATCAATTACCAAAGCAACAGTTTGGTTGTGAATAATGCAGACATATCATCCTGAAGTTTGAATAAATTTTCACTACGGTGCTCTTGGTGGCCAGATAATGTCATAGTTATTGTTGTATCATTACCTCGTTTTTCAATGAAGTGGGAGATTATGAATATAATTGTTCTGTGATTGCTTAATCAAGTGCTTTGGGTAATTTTGCTGTGGTAAATTCTGAGACTGAATAGATTGGGTCCATAAAAATATATGTCTTTGCTCATTAATATTTTCATGTTATATTACAGGTAATTAGACTCTTGGATCAAATTTTGATACCCCACATTGTTTAAAGAACTTTATGAAAGAATCCTCAAGTTATTGTACAAAAATATTTTTTAAAATTCTCCTATATCGATCGGCAGATTACCAGGGATCCTTACTCTCAGAATTATCATCAGTAATGCTGATAACATTCTACTTAATTATTGCTTATATTGTAGTTAAACATTTCAAAAATCATTTTCAATGTATGTATGTACTGTGCAGTAATTTTCCTTTGTCACTTTTGACATTGTATTATATATTGCTATAATGATTATTTTTCATCTGTTACATTACTTATAATTGGGGAAAAATAAGGTTCTCCTAAATCGATTATAATATATTTTACCTTTAATTATTTTCATTTTAATTTGCTAAATATAATTTTGGCAACCAGAATTTTAAACACTTGTTATTGTATGTGTATACATATTTGACAAAATATATTTTGTTAAGTTTTTCAACCAATGTTTTTGTTTCATGCTTTCTCACTCTGTAATAGAGGAAGGACTCTGCATGCTGAGTATTTGCCACCAGTCAGAACCTAAATGTTATTTATATCATCATCGTTGTCTTCTTTACCTATCATTAATTGATAGGAACTACTCAACTTCATTTTTTTTCATTGTGACTGCTGAGGGGCACCTTTTCATCTCTAGCCCTACAGCCTGGCCCTCTGAACCCATGGATATGTTATTTATTTATTTATTTATGCATGCATGCATGTAAGACCTGGGGTACAGGCCACAGGTACTCGGGGAGGGGGGTAAGAGGATTCACTATAGACAGAGTGGGGAGCAAAACAGGCAGATTGACTGAAATACGCTGTTGAGGGGAGCAGTGGGCGAGTCAGGAGAGGACTACTGCTCCATGTGGATTACCTCCCTGGCCGGGGATCAAACTCATGCTGCAGTGGCTGCAGATAGCTTCATATGTTGCATCTTAACATCTTGTGCCACCAGGAAGGCCCTGAATCCATGGATTTTGTGAAAACAGTTGCATCAGAGGCCCTGCCTGGACCCACAGTGTTCTTTGGCATGTTCCCCTGGGTGGAGTGAATTGTGTCTTATTACCTATATGTCCTTAATGTTTTGTATTTGTTTTTCAATTTTGGTGAGGAATTCAGTCTGTGAATAAAGGTATAGAGGAGATAAGAAGTCTGACATTTAACTGCCTTAAAAATATTGCCTATACCATTCAATAGACTAACTACTTTAGGATTTATTTAGACCCTGGGATTTTGAGACAATTGTGACTACACTGAAAGGTCGCATATTTTCTTAAAATTGAGAAGATATTTAGCAAATAACTTAATAAATAATATGATAGTGGTATGATTGGGAAGAGGAAATGCAGTATATTAAGAGTGTTGAATAGTGGGGATTATTTCTGTACCTTAACTGCCATGATTAGTTAGCTATTATTGCCCTTGAACTTCTAGAGTTAGACAATACTCCTTTATGAACATCTAGGAATTATAGACATCTTTATTTTGTGTAACTGTTATAATGATTTTGATATATGGAAGTTTTGCTGAAATTAGATTTAAGTGTATGTGATTATAATTAATTTTCCCTGTTACCTCATCACGTATGCATATCATATATTTCGTTTCCAAATATCTTCAAATAATTTTCTCTATGAAAACCTATAATAAAAAAGGAAAAAAATGAGATACTGTTGAAACTTAAAAACTATTCACACGATACAACCCATATGAATCAATAACTTCAATAATGTAGAAAGAAGGCATACAGGATTTTTTTTTTTTTGCCATTTAAGGTAGATAGCATTGCAATAGAATTTTTTCATCTCTTAATTTTTATTATAACTGTTTGCTATTCCTCCTTATTAATGTGTTTTAGCTATCAAATACTTGTGATTAGTTGCCTTTCTCATTTTATACATTTAAGTGCTATTATTCCCCTGCATATAACCAATTTTAAGTCCATCATTTTTGCCCTAATACTTGCAAATGAGTATAAAAATTATAATAATTTCCATGCTGCCATAAGATATTATTTTGCTAGCTCTCTCCTCTGTGTTTTAACAGTAAATGTTGTGAATGAGTGACCAAAACAACTTTTCATGTCTTCTTTTTTCAATTTAAATTATATGTTAATAAAGACCAAAATAAATTTTAAAACTATCTGTTGTTTCCAATATAAGAAAAAAAAAATAATGCCATGCTTTAAGTGTTCTTTGCTAAAATGATTCAAATTTAGAGAAGATGTGAAAATAGTCGTATGAATTCAAAACTGGCTCCAAGACTATGAATAAACCATAAGAATAAAAGTGGCAAAGAAACAAAACTGTAGGAGGTGTTTAAGGGGGTGCAATCGAAGGTGGTGTTAGGGTTGATCATTTTTAACATTTATCATTTATTAATGATTCAAAAGAATCTGTGAATAGCACATCAGAGAACTTTGCAGCCTGTGCTAAACTGGGAGGTGTTGCAAGTAAGAGAAATTGAGAAATATAATTGACCTAACAAAAATGCTATACATGTGAGGAGTTGTATTATTATCTCTATAAAGATATATATATTGAAAATAATTTCAATAACACAGTATCTATAAAGAGAAAGGGATGAAATGTTAATGGTTTTTTTGGGGAGGTGTATTTAAGGGAACTCTATCATTTACCAGCAAAGTCTAGCGTTGGAGAGAAAAATGGCGTTTAATGTTTCCAAAATAAGGCTCAATGTTTTCCATGGTAAATTATTCCAGCACTCCTGTTTGAATTCCTTGTCTTCTATGTAGCATGGATACTTGTCTTAAACTGCACCATATTATCTTATCTGACTACATATATATATATATTTTAATTTTTAAAATATTTATTTATTTATGCATACAAGAACCCGGGTACAGGCTAGATGTATGGGAGGGTGAGAGGATTCCCCAGAGACAGAGTGGGGAACAGAACAGACAGATTGACTGAAATACACTGCTGAGGGGAGCAGCAGGCGAGACAGGAGAGGTCTGCAGTACCATGCGGGATTCAGCCAGGATCAAACCCGCGCTGCAGAGGCTGCGGACAGCTTCACAGCGCTGCGCTCAACTGCCTGCGCCACCAGGGGAGGCCCCTGACTACATATTTTAAAATAAATAATCACAAAGGAAAGAAGATTCCCATGTTAAAAATATTTGTATTTAGGCACCTATAGCATAGTGGTTAATGTACAAATCTGTAGTCAGATTTGATTTAGATTTCACTGCTAGCAGTGTAATTTTAACTGGGTTACTTAATCTCTAAGGAAACTCCCTTAGTTTCTTCATATTTACAAATAAATACTTATGTCTATTGTGAAGATATATCAAATATCTGACACATAGAAATACTACATGTATTTCCTGTAAATACTGCTACAATTAAATTTCATCATTACATGGTTTATGCCTTTAGCAGAGATTTAGCAAACAAGATTTGTGAAGATTTCATGTCTAAGGAGAAATGAGGTGAGAGATACTGATTTTTTAGGCCTTGTAAAACTCACCTAAGGAGAGATTCTTCTGGGTATCAAGCATGCTTGTATACCTTTTGTTTGTAATAAAAAAAATAGAATTATGATATTTTAAACATCTAATTCTCATTATCAATTAGATTAAAAACTATTATTTGAAGGTATATTGGATCATGTTATCAAGATAAGTGTCCAGAGTTATATCAAACCTAGATCTAATGGAGCATGGTTTAATATAGCATCGGCTAGGTAGGCAGATGCAATGACCCATGGGTATTAGATTTGGCAGAGAAGCAGTGTTCTTTCTTGAGCATTAGAAGGAAAATAATAAATGACTTGCTCTATTGGTTATCATTATCCATAATATAGTAAGTGAAACTGTGGAGTAAAATAAAGGCTAAATAGTATTTAATGTATTTATGTACATTTATCTAGTATAGATATAGCCTGTAAGATAACGGCAAGAAAAATAAGATGAATAAAATACAGTATCACTTATTTAAATATCAATGCTCATTTTCTTATCTTAAATCTAAAAGCTTTCTTGACATGACCAAATCAATGTCAATGGAGAAAAAGGTAATATTTCTTCTCCTTGTGATATTGAGGCAAACTCCACACATTCGCCCATCCAGGATCTAAAAGATATAGATAAACTAGTCTAGGGATGTGCAATGAAAGCTGATTAAAGAAACAGATACTGGATTTCCACTGAGAACTTTCTAAGGGATAAAGAATGAGGAATCAAAATAACAAAAAGGTTGGGCTGTTAGTTACCTAACACTTATGTGTAGCAGAGTCATTTAGCAGAGAGTCACCGGTTATACCAGAAATAAAGCAACTGTGACCTGATTGTCAAGAAGAGCTTCTAGAATATAATAACCATTTGATGCTGGAAATCTTCATAAAGAAATTGGCACAGGGCCTCCCCTGGTGGCGCAGGCGGTTGAGAGCCACGCAGCCTCTGCAGCGCCAGTTCGATCCCAGCCTGCTGGCGAGGATCCCACCTGGTGCACAGACCTCTCCTGTCACGCTCGCTGCTCCCCTCAGCAGTGTACTTCAGTCAATCTGCCTGTTTTGTTCCCCACTCTGTCTCTGGTAAATCCTCTCACCTTCCCGCACATCTGGCCTGTGCCCTGGTTCTTGTGTAAAATGAATAAATAAATCTTAAATAAAGAAAAGAAAAGAAATCGGGATAGCTCTAAAATATGGGACAATTAAAAGTAGTGAAATCCTCCCTGTCTGCCCAAACAGATCAGAAATAATAAAAAAAGAAATAACTAAAATAATTAAAGGTGAATCCCAAGTCTCCCTCTCATGTCTTCATCCTCTCCCTTGAATTGAGAAATAGCATAAACATTGAAGGTGAAAAAGCCAAAATTTTTTTTTTACATTTTTGGTTTACATTGAGTGTGATTGGGCAAACAAAAGATAAAAAGATGAATAGGAGATTAAGTGCCTGGCCCAATCTGGTGTGGCAGACATTTGTCTTTATATATTGTTCCTTTATTTCATTCTGCAGATTCTATTTCATTCACAAATATTGTGGGGGGTAGTTGATGCATATGTAAGTTCTATAAAATCACCAGAATCAACATAGAAAAGAAAAATGTTCATTATTTTCTTCTAGGCTTCTCTTCTAAAAAGCTTTCTGAATAGTATTCTCCTATGCATATTTTTAATATTTTTTCTTTTAGTAATATAAATCATCAATTTTAGCTAGGCTGCCCAAGTAAAGATTATGTTTTCCAGCCTCCTATTCTGTTAGATATAATTATATAATTATATTTTGGATTTCTTTCTATCCTCTTCTTATTAATTGAAATGAGGTCAAAATGGCAAGAACAAGAGCAATTATCCTGACACTACATGTTAGAAGCCATATTTTCTTGTTTTATCTTATTTTAATTTTTTTTACAGATTTATTTATTTATGTATACAAGAACTGGGGTACAGGCCTGATGTGCAGGAGAGTGAGAGGATTCATCAGAGACAGAGTGGGGAACAGAACAGGCAGATCGACTGAAGTACACTGCTGAGAGGAGCAGCGGGCGAGTCAGGAGAGGTCTGCTGCACCAAGTGGGTATCTCCCTGGACGGGGATTGAACTCATGCTGCGAATAGCTTCATAGGTTGTGTCTTAACCTGTTGCGCCAACAGGGAGGCCCTTATTTTTATTTTTTTAAAGATGTTTTGAGAATGATGGAGCAACAAGACAAACAGAAGCTAGCCCCTTGATAAATTTGCGGAGAAAACTGCCATACCACATTGTATCAGAGAAAAATAAACTTTCAGCTTTTTAGTTTTGCATCTCATTTACATTAAACAAAATGACATCATAGGAAACATTCCTCTCTCAATTCCAATAAAGCCAGTTCTCTCCACTGTGAAATGGAGATAATAATGTTGCGTACCTAGGGCAGTTACTATTGAATGAGTTAATCCCTTGGAAATACTCAGCATCATATCTAATATACATTATTCACCAAGGAAGTGCTATTATATGCTTGATATATTTTATTGTATTATTGTTTTATTGAATTTACATTGATTTGCAACACTGTATATGATTCAGAGGTATAGGTTCACGTTCTTTAGATATATGCTACCATTCCATGCTCATCACCAAGGTACACACAGTCCTCTAACATAGTCCATTGTGCAGGAGCCCCACTTTATTCTCCACCCCGTTCTACTCCACTGATACTCTCAATTCTGAAGTCAGATTTCTAGCATTTGTTTGTGTTTAGTTTTGTCCTGTTCCTTTGTTTTTTTTCCCTCTATATTCCATTCATGAATGAAATTATTCAGTATTTCTCTGTATCCTGAATTATTTCACTTAACATGATCTCCTTGATTCCCATCCTTGCTCTTGCAAATGGCAAGCAAGGTGCCATCTTTTTTTATAGTTGAGCAGTATTCCACTGCTTGTGTGTGTGTGTATATATATATATATATATATATGTCTGTTCTTTTTAATCTGTGTATCTGTCGTTGGGCCCTTTCCTATATTTTGAATTCTCAGAGGGTGATACCTTTCTTGTCAGGATTTCTTTGCATATTCAGGGGTATTTTGTGGTTCCATATGAATTTCAATAATATTTGTTCTATTTATTTGAAAAGTGCTATTGAAGTTTTGATAAGATTTATATTTAATCTGTACTTTTTTTGTGTGTAAGATGGTCACTTTAAAAATTTTGAATCTTCCATTCGATGAGCAGGAATTTTTTTTAAACTAATAATGGAAAATATTGTGTTAGTGTCTTTAATTTCTCACTTTCTTACATATACAGATATACTACTAACTCACCTTTGAATTAATCTAATTATATACATCCAAAGATCCAAAATGTGAAACAAACGTATGGAAACTGGATAACCAGAACTCTACGTTTCTCAGATTTAGTTGAGTTTTCTGGGCACCTGTATTACATGTAAATATTTTGATATATTCCTGGATCTCCTTTCCACTAAATTCAACAGTTGTGCTTAATCTGATAATCCTGTTCAAGCTACTTATATCAATCCCTTGTACCCAACAGTGAGCACTGGATATGTCATGATAAATCCCTCAATTCTACCTCCCCTAACTACCACACCCAAATATTTGTTCACTGTATTTACTCAAACCTTTTTCCTTCTTGTTTCAGATGAGAAGTAACTCTCTTCCTGAACTCTTTTTTTTTAGCTTTATTTTTTTATTCATAAAAGAGCTGAGATATAAGCCAAAGGTGTGGAATGTTGAGAGGATTCACCAGAAACAGAGTGGGGAGCAGAACAGGCAGATTGAAATACACTGCTGAGGGGAGCAACAAGCCATAAAGGAGAGGTCTGCTGTGCCAAGTGGGTAGCTCCCGGTCCAGGGATCAAACTCTTGCTGCAGTGGCTGCTGATAGCATCAGAGTGCTGAGACTTAACCCCTTGTTACACCAGGGAGGCTCTCCCTTCCTGAACTCTTGATCATTCCTTGTTTCATTCAACTCTTGACATCATTGGTTCTTTCTTTATCTCACATTTTCAAATTTTTCTCTGGTATGTATCTTTCACTAATGCGAAAGAGTATATGCTCAAATCTTTCTCCACTTGTGAAATTCCTTGCCTCTTCTTGTATTTCCTCCACTTTATTTATCACCTTATTTCTCTCCTTTCTATAATCAAGTTATCTCTACATCATCATCGCAAATTCACATATTAATCCCCTATTATTTAGTTCCTGCTCTTAACTTTGTCATGAAATTTCTAGCAAAGGTTATGAAAGGCGCCCTAATTGACAAGTATAATGATTATTTTAAGACTTGTATGCAGCACATAGCTTGAAAATTTCATTCTTAAAAAATCTCCTTTTTTTGCTACACAAAGCGCTAATTGCTTCTGTGTTTTCTTCCAACTTTTTACATTCATCTGAGTCCTCAACTTCTTCCTTCTCTGTGGACCTCTTAAATACTGTTTTATCTCATTTTCTTCTCTTTGCTGTCTCTCTTCTTTCTCTTCTAATGCCATAGGTTTTCTTTTATTTATATGTGTGACAATTTCTTTAAATATCTTTTTTCCTGCATGCCTACTTTAGGAAAAGTGGCAGATTGACTCACTAAACACCATTCTGAAACCCTAGTTAAAGGCTTTATTTAGAGGCTTGAAAATTAAAATGTGTACTTCCTAAACACTCTCAAAACTTTTATTTTCTCTAGTATCTCTGAATCAAAGACACCATGACAGTTGTAAGGTAGATGTAATTTAGAGTTTGCATGGAGGCTCTGCCAAGTAAAGTTGCAGTGTCTGATTTTTCTGTGTCCTGATATTTTGTCTTTAACTTCATGCATTTCCAGAAGCAGAGAAAAGGGTATCTATTTTGAAAATATAAATTTTATCATATATTGCATGGTTCTGATTCAGTCAGATAGGCTAGCAACTTTCTGACTACTGCTTCCTGATCCTAGCAGATACAGCAACTCCATTGGTGAGTCAGTTTTGGGGTGTCATTATAGGCATTGTTTTTGAAAGAGTGGGCTAACCTTTCCACATACACACTATCTCAGTGCACTCCATAACACTTAATATATCTTTGAAATTATCTTAGCTAATATGGACTTTCTGGTCCATAACTGAGAACTTGACTAGTTGAACTGTCAAAGTCATGTCTGCAGCCCATTTTTCTCCCTAAAATTCTATGTACCTTCAGTATTAGAGACCAGTAGTAGAAACTATAAGGTAGAAAACTCAACAAACCAAAAGGTAAACACATTGTGTTCCCTCTACAATCCATGTCTATTTCTGAAGTCTCAAACTGGTAAACAATACCACTGTCTACATAATAACCCACGGTATAAATCTAGGGAATCTCTCTCTCTATGGCCTACCTCTAATTCATTGCAATAGCAGAGTTTGTAAATAGCTTTCATATTTCAACTCCCTTCTATTCAGTACTCAATTTAAGCTTCTATCTATTTTGACCTGGATTATTGCCATAATTTTCCAAGTTCCATTTCTTCTATTCTCGATATACTTCAATCTAGTCAATTCAAATGGATAATTCATAAGACACATGCTCCCCTATTTTTAAAAGCTTTCTCATCATCAGGAAAATACAGTACAAAACCTAACCCTAAATACAATGCTTTTCTTGAGCTGGCCCATGATGTCTTCTCCAATTTAATCCCTGCTTATATCTCATATTTCAAACCCTGAACTAACCATAAATCTTTGAATATACCACATTTATCATATCTCTCTATTACTGTATCTTTCCTTACTTTGCATTTTCTCTATCCATTACCCTGCCTGAGATGGGATGTTAGACTTTAAATTTATTGTCCATATTGCTAAATCAACCTTCTAAAAATGTAGACATGAGGTTGGCTTTCTTTTAATGTTCAGATAAAAAAAAAATACTTGTCACAAATAGATTCAAGAATTATATTTATTTTAGAGATTTGGACAGTTTACTTTCACAAGGTTGCTCAGCATGGAAGTTGTGGCTTGGGTTTTAAATACTGGTTTTCATACGTAAACTTAGTGCTCCTTTTTTCACCAAAACTAAATGTAAGTGGTCTCTTCTCAAGACAAGAGAAGGGGGGAGAGAAATGGAACATAGATGAGAAGAAGGCAGGGCTCTTGAATGCCATTAGTGCAAATATTTCATATTTTTCAAAGAATACCTTCTTCAGGAGCTTCTCCAAGTAAAAGTTGAATAATTTCTACTAGTCAACCTTAGAGGTACTACAGAAATTTGAAAAATCTTAAAGATTATTTCTGTAAAAATATTCAAATAAACTCCTTCTGCTTAGTAAAAATTAGAAAGCAGTAGTTCCTTCTGCATTGAAAAAAAGGAATTACTACTTAAAGCATAATTTATCTTTAAAATTTCATGTGATACAAAGATGACGATTATAATATTTCATTCTTACAGAGAAACTGAGGGAGAAATGAAATGATTTGTTCAAGGTTACAGAGATGGGGTGGACAATAAAATTATCCTTTTTTCTTGAACACTTGCTATTTGCCTTGATTTTTTTTAAGTGAAATCAACAGCTTCACATCAGCTACTGATCAGGTACCAGATGGCAAAAACTTTCAGTAGCTACCACCTAGGGCTATATTCAAACCAATGAAAGGCCTGTATCTCATTATTAGTCCCCTGAGCTCTCCATTCTCCCACATGGTACAGTTCTTTTCAAGGAGAAAAGTGACATTATTTAAAAAAAATGCCCTTGTTTCTGATAACCAAAAAATTCTGATAATTTAAACATTTTTGTCCCTTTGTTTTTTTATTTTGCACATTATTAAGCACATAATAGAAACTTATAACATCCAGCCAAATTATACAAACTATAAAACCCAAAAATCTTGCTTCATATCAAGAGTTATAAGTGATTGAATAAGTTTGCTAGGTTTAGCAAATAAAAGCACAGAACACCCAGTTAAATTTGAATTTCAAATAAATTTTTAGTGTACAGATGGCCCAAATATTGAATGAAACATACTTACACTAAAATGTTATTCTTTGTTTATATGAAATCCACATAACTAAGTCCTGAATTTCATCTAGCCACCTTATGAATAAAGAATGGATAGTTCAAAGTATTTTGTATAATAACAGAAAATGCAAAACATATAACTTGCTCATAAAAGTGTCTTATGATGTCCACTAGAGCCACTTTATGCTCTGTGGGAGACAATTATATCTCAAAGTCATTACAATAATACCGAAAGTCTACAAAGTACAAACGGGGGAAAAGGGACTACTATTTTGGCTTGAAAATAGAATTATATTTTGTAGCATAAAATCATATTATTTTAGTCCCTTTTATAGAAATAGAACTCTCTAAATTGTTCAGCAATTGTTTTCCAATTTTTTCCAATAAGGAAAACATGTTCATAGTTAGAAAACTACGGGCCAGTATTAGGTTCAGAAACATTGTGCACTGAATAATGGACTTAGACCTCTTGCTTGTATTGCTCCATTATTCCTTTTCTTACATAAGTCTGTGAAGATGGAAAAGCATGTCTTGCCAGATATATGATCTCATGATGTTTATAGTTAAAAGCCAGCAAAAAGATAAGGAAATAAAAGAAAAAAAAAATCTAAGATTTCATGTTTAACTCTTAATCTTTTACCTTGTTTCAAGAGGAACATAATGTCACACCTCACATTTTACCTTTCTAATATGTGTATATATGAACTAAAATCACATAGCCATGCTAACAGGGCCATCAATAGTAAACATAAAGAGTACGTTAGAGTCCCGCTTCAGTGTATGTTCTTATCCTATCCAGAGATATTTACATCTAGCATCCTTTATTATTAATAAATATAAATCTCAGTCACTAAGGAAAGAGAATAAATCCTTGTTATTCAAAAATATAAATATCCCTACCTCTAAGAGTTAGCCTTGTGAAAACCAGAAAAAGCAATGAAATGGAAAGTTCAGGGAGCTGATATCATGCTCTTAACCCAAGAAAATGTAATCTAGATAGTAAAAGGTTTTGGGATTGTAAGCTATGTATTCTGATAATAATTGTAACATGAGTGTGTGTTTATGCTATAGCTATAGTTGGCATTTTAGCACAACTTTTATTTGATAAATGAAACTATTGAATGCTACTCTTTTTTGAATGTTAAAGGGGATGAATCTTTTCTTTTTAATGACTTATTTTTATTTATTTATGCTTATGAGAACTGGAATATAGGCCAGAGGTGAGGGGCGGGGGAGAGGATTCACAAGAGACAGAGTTGTGAGCAGAACAGGCAGACTGACTAAAACACACTTCTGAGGGGAGCAGCAGGGGAGACAGGAGAAGTCTGCTTCAACAACTGGGTTAGTTTCCTGACTGGAGATCTAACTGAGTGAGTAGTGGATATCACTGAGACTTAACCCCTGCACCACCAGGGAGGCCCCAGGGGAATAAATCTATCTCAAATTGTGCTACCAGCCATTTGTTATCTGAAAATTCAGGATATTAGGACATTTGAATATCCTCAGTGAATATATTTTCCTAAATAGCGTAAATATTTGGTGACATGAAATGGCCTCACAAAACAAAAATACAATTGAAAGGAGAACAATTTTTTTTTTAATATTTATATGGTAAAGTTTTATTTTGTGGACATTTATCTCTATTAACGTCTGAATTCATGTTTTTTTTTTTTTAAGCAAACCAGTTAATGTCTTCTTATTAAAAAATAGAAGTATGTCTTTAAATTCTTGCTAATCTTGGATATTCATTTTGAAAAGAGGTTATTTTATATCCAGAAAGCTGTATTCTTTTGTAGTACTTTGATCTTTTGGATGGTGAGAATGGCAGATGCCAAGCAGCCATGCTTTGTGTCAGAGGCTGAGTACAACAAAACTGAATCCCTCCTGACATACGAGAGAGACTAGGAAGACCCAGAGTGGCAGGAGTTTCATGCACACTTCAAAATAATGAAAAACAATTATTGGGAAAATGTCATGTACTCACAGCTCGCTCTACATGTTGCTTCTAATCTTATTTGTACAAGTACAGGCAAAAATCTACTAACAACAGAGATGCTCTCTTTCCCTTTGTTACAATTTAGTATTGATCGCTGTGAGGGAAGGTTGACATGAATCCCAGAATGGGTTTAATTACAAATATACACAAAAAAGTAATTGGCAGAATAAGTAAAGGATAAGTTAGCAGATTTTTAAAAATAGAATCACAGTACTAAACTTGAACGACAGTGGCAATCGGCAAAGAATATATGAAATACATACCATATATGTTATAAAGTCCCAAGGCCAATTTAAAATTCATATATACCTTTCTTCTTTAGCCAATTCTCACAAGAAGATTTCAATGCCATTTTATTATCTTGGTACACAACTCAACATTGACTCAATAAATGCCAAACTGAAAAATTGAGGTAAGATGGGACATGGAAGAGCAAGTTGGAAGCAAGAGTGGGTAGTATGAGGCTGCCACCCAAAAGTTTTTTTCAAGTGTGATATGATATGAAATATATTATAACTCTGATGTCAACATTTCTGCATTTTTGGCAGCCTTCAAATAGCTCTAAAGATTTATCTTAGTGATCCTTCCTCTGTTGATGGTTTTTATACTGTAAGTGGACTAAATTCAGAAACAAGAATTTGAAACCACCATATATTTCTTTCCTCTGTAGCCAACTATGATTACACCATTTCACTTTGTTGTGGGGAAGCAAATATTTCTCAGGCTAGAATATATTTTTTAACAATAATTAAATTTAATTATTGCTAATTGCATTGAATTGGCTGAGAAAACAAAATAAAAATGGAAATTCTTGGTGTGAAAACATGAAATAGAATACAATGGTGTGCTTTGCTTACTTAGAAATATCTAAGATATGTTTTACTCACTGATGGACTCAGTATAACACAAGTTGGGTGTGCTAGCACATTGCTGTTCTGGGGGTGTGAATGAGTAGAGAAATACTTTATTGGGATTATAATTTGAGTTTCTTCCAAATTCGGTTTTTTCATCCCATTATAAGAATTATTTTCTCTAATAAATCATGTGAAATTTATTTGTTATAAATATAATAAGAAGCATCTATATGTTGAATCCTCATTCTTCAATATTTCTTCTTGTTTTTTTATGTGAAAAGTCTTTTTGAAACAGTGCTGCAGTAGTATTACACAGGTCAAAGAATATGGCCAAGGTAGGGAACAGGTAGGTCACTGCCTATGGTTTCTCACATGTGTGCTCAATTGCAAGATCACTCAGGCTCAGGGGAAAAAAAAATGGAGTTTATTTAACAGTTTATTGGTGAAAAGGAAAGAGTTTCCAAGGTAATAAGTGGCTGCTGTCTCACCTCAGATAGTGTCTGTGGTGTCCAGAAGTCCCCAAAAACTGCTCATGCAAGAGGCATTGCACTGTCAATGAGAGCTTGGAGCTGTTGGCACAACTGTAAGCAGTGGGCCTGGATCCAACTCATGATGATAGTGGGAGGTGCTCACAGGTAAGGCCACTGAGGTTCACCACAGCAGCCCATAGCAATGAATGAAGGCTGGGCTAAGAAGCACAAGATGCTGGAATGGGATAGCAATAGAGTCAACAGCATCAGTAGGTGGTGTTGGGCAATCAGTAGTAGTGGAAAGCTCTCAAGTGTACTGGACACTGAGTGTTGGTTGCCAGTGAACAGTGCTGGATAGCATTGGTCAGTAGTGCTGGTCACCATCAGTCACAAGGCGGCATTGACAGACATATCAATGTTAATAGCTCTTTGTGAGTTGTTGGCCTCCACCAACAACAAACATCTATCTGAGACACCTGGCAAAGGCTGACAGCCTTGAATGCAATGTCAGAGGCAGGGCTGGAGCAGCTGGGTCTCTGGACTGGCTTCTCTTCTTTTTTCAGAGGTTAGGTCCTGGATGTTTCTTTCCTTTGGAGTTGACTGCTGATCTTTCTTCTTCCTTGGGAGGCAAATAATAGAATGCCTTAAGCTGGTTCTTGCTCTGCCTATATCTCCTCTCAGAGTCACCCATCCTAGAAACCTGATTGGACCATTTTCAATCCTAAGCATTTTAATGGACCAGTTATTTCCTTCTTAATTTTTCATCCAATGAACTAATGAGCTGATGTTGGACCTGACTGGTCCACTTAGCTCTTGCCTGATTGCTCCATTTTATGAGACAAACATAATATGATAACAAATACAATAAGGGAAAATATACAAAAACAAATATAATAAGGGAAAACTTGGTACCTGTACAACCATAAATGGCCTTGACCTCGGGGCAGGCTCTGGCCTGGAACCAGCCATTGCACTTGTGCCCCTTTAGGCGGGGCAGGTGCAATAATGTAGCAAAGGGGCGGGGGGTGGAGAGATAGCAGAAGCACTGGGACACAATTGCTGCCTAGTGGCCTCTGCTGGGAGCCTGCTATGCTGGCATGGGACTCCATAGACTTCTACTGCCCGTGGCTCTAGATCCTCTCTGCAGCCCTGAAGAGGCTGCCGTTACCTCCTCCACTGGACCTTCCTCGATATTGGGTGATCTTGCTCCTGCAGTCCCACTGTTGCTGCAAATCCTGGGGTGATGTGCCAGGCAGGAGAACCACTACCACCCTCCACAGCCCAAGCAGGCTGCTGATGCTTGCTGTGGCCAGTGTAAAATGCCCACCTGCTGCTGCCTATTGCTGCTACTTGTTGCACCAGCTGCTACCTGTCTGGTGGCCTGGGCATGCCCACAAGCAACCTGCTCTTGGAGCCAGCTTCTGGAGGCAGCTAGGGTCAGCCACCAAGCCAAGAACACTGAGGTGGGCCTCCATGAAGCCTATCCTGCAGTCTCCTGCTGCAGGGCAGCCTGAGGGTTGCCCAGAAGTAGCACTTTTGTGTTGTCAGATGTAACTTCCAATGCAGCTGGAAGAGAATTAGGGGCTCAGGTGCTCAAACCTATCTTGCACTGGGTGAGGGTTTGCCCACAGGCAGCATGCTCCAGCAGCGGCTGGGAACTCCCACGCCTGTTGCTACTGCTTTTAGAGCAGGGAACACTGGCCTGCACTGCCACTGCTAATGCAGTGGTACGCAGTGGGGGTCTGAGGCAACAACAGAGTATATGGTCCAACTCACAGGCAACCGGGAAAAGCAGGTTTTGCCTGTGGTTTTTTCCTTGGAAGGTGGTTTTATTTTTATATGAGTTTAAGCTAATTTGGAGTAAATATAAGTGATTATTATCTCCAGTTTGTAGTACTAATGTGATATCTGTAACTCTGTAAGATGAAGATCGGTCTTTTAATGAACCATTAATAATCAGTAATCAGAAATTAAACTGAATTACTTTACAGGAAACATAGTAGGAACATAATAAATAATAGTAATTGGAAACTGATAAAATGTCATTATTGTTTTGATAGTTTACCTGGGTTGGCATCATTACATGGGAAAAAGTAAATAATAAAAATTCCTTCACATTTTTCTTCTATATATATTAGATATTTTATTTTTTGAAAAAAAATATTTAAATAAATGTAAAGAATAAAATGATATAATAGTCATTTGGAGAAAATAAAAAGTCATTTATTTTTAATCTCCAAATCTCAGCAATTTCGCTGATATAGATGTAAGCATGATTATCAGGCTTTGATTAATAGAACTACAATAGAAAAGTTGTTGCATTTTAACAATTAGGTGCACTGATGGAAAAGGAACTGAATTATATTTACCTTTGTGACTCAGATCAGTGAGACTGGAGCCTTGCTCTGAGTGCTAAATGCTGTAATGCAACGCAAAGCACAGTTGTTCTCTCTTAAAAACTGAAAGCACTTTCAACAAGCCTTTTTTACCAAAGCATACTGGCCCACATGTGATATATAGAAAATGTAAAAAAGTTGGTTTCTTTAGATGTTATATTTTATTACATGCTTGCTTAATATTTTTTAAAGGTTTATTTATATATGCATACAAGAACCGGGGTACAGGTCAGAGGCTGGGAGGTAAGAGGACTCACCAGAGACAGAGCAGGGAACAGAACAGGCAGACTGACTGAAATACACTGCTGAGGGGAGCAGCGGGTGAGACAGGAGAGGTCTGCCTCACCATGTGGGTTACTCCCTTGCTGGGGATTGAACTCATGCTGCAGAGGCTGCGGACTGCTTCATAGTTTGCGTCCCAACCCCCTGTGCCACCAGGGAGGGCCCTGCTTGCTTAATGTTGTTATGAACAGGAACAGGAAGTGCATCATCCTTAAAATGAAAAAAAGTATATTGATAGCATAATTTCACCTTTATGAAAATTGAAATATGTTTTCCAAATTCTAACCTGCAAAAGTAAGAATGGACAAAATATTCTTAGCTGGTGGTGCAACAGTTAAGTTTTTTTTTTTTTTTAAGATTTATTTATTTATAGAAGAACTGGGGTACAGGCCAGAGGCACGGGAGGGTGAGAGAATGCACCAGAGACAGAGCAGGGAGCAGAACAGGCGGGCAGACGGGAATGCACGCTGAGGGGAGCAGCGGGTGAGGCAGGAGAGGTCTGCCACACCATGTGGGTTTTTCCCTGGCTGTCCTGAAATCAAACCCACACTGCAGAGGCTGAGGTGCTTAACCCACTGCCACCGGGGAGGCCCAACAGTTAAATATTTTTTAAGTGGTATTAAAAAGAAAATATATCGAATGGCAAGAACTTCCCGAATTGACTGGAACATTGAAACTTTGAAACATAACTAAAGAACAATTGATTTAATCTGATTCTCACAGCACTAGTATATTTACAACTCAACAGAACACAAATTGATCAAAGACAACTTGCAATATTAGTTATTAGGAATATTTTTTATAACTACCTCAAGCAACTATTTTGAATCAAAAAAAAAAAAAACAAAACCTGAAGTAATACTGTTTCTTGTTTTTTATAAGACAAGTGGAAATGTCAAGATGATATTATATAATCTAAATTATACAGAAATGTGACCTGTATAAATCTTACACCAAATGTCTGTATCAATAGCAACAAAATATAAGCAAACAAAAAGAAAAGAAAAAAAAAACAGCTCAAAACCAAACCAAATCTGAGTAAATAATATGAACAAAACCCTCAAGTCATTTAAAAAGTTCTAAGACATTTGGGACAAAAATGGTCTTCACTGAAATGAGAAATTTAGGTGGTATTGTAAGCCTAATGAACTAGGGCTTAAACTGTGAACAATCAGAAATCAAAAATATTTTAAAAATAGGCAAGACATTTTTAGAAGTCAACTTTGTTTCACTGCAATCTTATTACTACTTTTGCAATAATTCAATCTTTGCATTCTGCCTTAGGTGTAAAGATTAAAATTTAATAATTTTTCCCTGAATGTCTGTGGGACATTTTATTAGAGGAAAAGGTCTCTATGAGTTATAGAAATATCATCAAAATATTTATCAACATTAAAAAAGAATCTTACTGCTCTAGAAATTGTTATATCGTAGCTAATGATTAGAATATTTATGGTCTTCATGTAAAAATTTTCAGTGAAAGTCTCCCAAGTATATTTTTACATTTTGATTGAGATGCTTTTAATTTCAGTTAGATTTTATGTTTAATAAATGGTGTCTTTGAAAACTTTAGATAAATATCGACATACATCAAACTACAATGGGTATGAATATACCCATTGTAATAGACTCTTTTTTTTTTTATAGAGGCATGTTATTTATTTATTTGTTTGTTTGTTTGTTTGTTTGTTCTGTTTATACATGCACTGGGTACAGTCAGAAGCGCGGGAGGGTGAGAGAATTCACCAGAGCCAGAGCGGGGAGCAGAGCAGGCAGAAGGACTGAAGTACACTGCTGAGGGGAGCAGCGGGCGGCAGGAGAGATCTGCGCGCCATGTGGGACCCTCCTCTGGTGGCCGGGGAGCAGCCTGGGATCGAACCAGCGCAGCAGAGGCTGCGGGCAGCTTTGCAACGCAGCGCTCTACCGCTGCGCCACAGGGGAGGCCCTGTAATAGACTCTTAATAGTGCATCCAAGGAACCTGAATCCAAGACATAGGGAAGGTCAAATCCAAGTTATTTACTGTAAAAAACAGGGTAAAAAACTAATTATAATAAAGAAAAAATCAAAATCAACAAGCAACTATAAATTGGAGACACACAACAGGGGGAGGAGGAGGAGAGGAGGAATTAGGGTCAAAATAAGGGGGGTGGGAATTGTTTGGGGAATATAACCAAAATGAAAATGCGTACATTGTGGGCCTCCCCGGTGGCGCAGTGGTTGAGCTCTGGGTTGCGAAGCTGCCCTCAGCCTCTGCGGCGCCAGTTCGATCCCAGGCTGCTCCCGGCCACCGGAGGAGGGTCCCACATTGCACGCAGACCTCTCCTGCTGCCCGCTGCTCCCCTCAGTAGTGTACTTTGGTCCTTCTGCCTGTTCTGCTCCCCGCTCTGGATCTGGTGAATTCTCTCACCCTCCCATGCTTCTGACTGTACCCAGTGCATGCATAAAAAAAACAAACAAATAAGTAAATAAATAAAAACATGCCTCTATTAAAAAAAAAATGTGGAAGCCAAGGTGCAGAGAGGGTGAGCTAGTTGTGTGAGATCATGGGGATAGGAGTTCAGGACCATATTATTTCCACATGCCAGGTCAAGTTGAGGATATTCTGGCCATTACAAATCAGTTATTTCTATGTCCTATGAATGGGATTTTCTTGGTGGCCAAAATAAATAAAAATTTGCTCAAGAGAAAAAAAAAATGTAAAATCTTGTTTTTTTCTTTTCCAATTCCCAACCCACCATCCCAGCTCACACTGCATAGTTCATGGTCATTTTTGAGATTAGAATGTGTATCTATCACACACAGTTTTAAAAGTCATAAAGAAATTTTTGCTTAAAACATACAACAAAAACACTTCAAAGGTAAAGAATGTATGTGTACTATGTATAATATTTTCTAACGTGGTATATTTATATAATCTCTTGAAGACCTGATTTTTAGACCTATCTGATAATCACCAAGAGCTGACTTAGGATATTTTCTGTCACCTCTCTTTCAGCATTCCCTCCTATACAAATAAATAAGTTGAATCACATAACATGGAGATTCTCTCTCATTCTGTCAATTCAGTTAAAGATCATACCAGGAATTACTGTGAAGCTCTACAATTGTTTGATCACTGGATCATTGGCCATCATTTGGACTACAAGCAGTCCTCCCTTTTTACCTGAAGGAAAGGAGAGAATGTTTACAGAATTGGAAACCTTTTAAGGGACCAATACACCCGCTCTATACCGAGTCAAATGTGTGCAAGGCCCACATTTCTGAGATGCGTCTTTTGAACTCTTGTTGTATAATTGTATCTTAACCCATCATGTACTTTGTTGCTATAGCTAAATGTCATTAATATTTACAGATGGAAAAGTAAATATGACACATATATAGACAGACACATATACACACATACTTTTCTTCAGTTGCAGAGATAGGTGAAATGGTTAATCCTTTTAGTGTACACAGGAATCTTTTAGTATAAATTTTATTTTATCTGAGTAAGATGTGCTGAGTTCTTCATGCTGTTATAGGGGTAGTGAGCTCAGTTCATATCTTCTTTCTTATCCGTCTTAGTAAAGAACAACACCCTTTATGGGAAGGAAAATGAATGAACTGTCTTGGATTTATGCAATGAAGTAAAATGATCTGTTTACTTTCTGTTAGTCTATACATAACTTGGGGGATACTTAAAATTTGGCAAATGTTACACTGTCACTTTCTCATTGATACATTTCTACCACGTTCCCTCCATTCTTAGAGTTAAGAATATGCTTTCACAGAAGTATTGTACAAATTGTTTATCTTGTGTTCTCTTGATAAGCTTCAAACTTGGGAGGTTAGACTAATTAGTAAGAAACTAGAGGGAAATATTAGGCAAAAAATAAATGTAAAAATGAGCTGTTCTTTGAGATATAATAATTGCCACTGACTTGAATCCTTAAAGACAACCATACTAAATGAATCTTTATTTTTGGCTTTACTTTTTGTCCTAGGCAATCCGATTTGGCTATGTAATCTAGAGCAGTTCAATTTTTCTCGCTTTAAAATAATGAACAGACAGATTACTTCATGCAGTCATCAAAGTTTGAGGTAAATTAAGGATTAGTATATATTGTTCAGGAAATAATAGAAAAGCTAAATACATATTTGAACATGATGTGACCATTAGCAAAATAAATTTATTTGGTACAATGTTACTTCAGATAAAGAAAATCCTAGCTAGTTGGATTTGCCATGAGTACTCTGGACATTCTAGTGTTAGAAAATGTAAAGATAATTAAAGCATGCAAAGTAAGAAGGAGTTTATGATGATCTTCACAGACAACTTGATCCTTTTAGAATGCAGAAATTATTTTATAAATTTAGTAGCAATTAAAAAATCTCCAATTAAAAATTAAAAGATCACTGTCACCTCAGCACTATTTACAATAGCCAAGGTATAGAAACAACACAAATGCCCCCAAATAGATTAATGGATCAAAAAGTTGTGGTATATTTATATAATTGAACATTACTCCATATCAAAAAAGACAAACACATGCCATTTGCAGTAACATAGATGGAGCCGGAAGGGATTATTCTAGTCTAAATTAGCCAGAGGGAAAATAAATACCAGATAGTCAGAGTTTTATAGAGAATATAGAAAAAATAAAAAAAGGTCAGGAAAAAGTCAAAACTAGCAAGCTGCTCATAGACCTAAAGCATACAGCAAAGGAAGGGGGAAAAGGAGTGGGCAAAATGGGAGGAATGAATGCAAGGTAATACGGTGATAGTTTATGGGTGATATGGCGATAGGAGAACTAGGGGGACTACAACAATGTAAGAAAAAAAATTAATAAAATATTTAAAAATAATAAAACAAAGGAAAATTAAAAAATTTGAAGTTGAAAAAACTTTCAAAAATTACTGAAATTGTTTGATAATAGATACTAATAGTGGATGAATAGTAGTTGACAAGTGATGATACTGTCTTTAATTGTTTAAGATTTGATAATAAAGGACATATAAATAATTTGTAGTGCCATTTGAAAACTAAAAGTATGGATATAAAACTGTAATAACTCTTTTTGCTTTAAAGTAGATTCTCCTACGTACATCATTACATTTGATTTTTGAATATGTGATATGGATATGATATATGTGATTGTCAAGTATATTGTATGTGCCTTAAATAAATGAAAAATTTTTGTCCAGAAACAACTTCAGAGTCAACTTAACTCAATAAATAAAGTAGAAAGCACAATATTTTGAAATGACAAAAAAATAGCTACATCGTGATAGTGGTAATTTAGCAATTTTTTTGTCTTTAAAAGGTTTCTCATCTATTAATATATATATATATATATATATATATATATATATTTTTTTTTTTTTACCCAGTGATAAAACTGCCCGTTTGGGTCAACTGGTTAGAAAATTATTAGCGGATGCATAATTATTGATTATGTGTAGGCAGTGAAGGTTATTAAGAGGAGACTAAATCAGGAGAATTAATCTGATTTCTTTCCCTTGGTGGTTCTGCACTTTTCTTCTAAAGTATCTCTCATTCTTTGTGGAATCTTGAAGAACACAGTATACAAGAAATTAAAAAATGTTGCTGAAATACATTTATAATAATGTATTATAAATACATTATGTATTATAATACATAATATATTAAATATCATAATACATATTATAATGTATTATGAATACACTATAAATATATTATGAAAGGAGAGCCTAATATAAGGCATATTTATAAATCTGATAATATGCAATTGGATTGATGTAGGAGAAAGGAATAGACAAGAGGTTGGCACAAAATCAAAGAAGGTTGTATGAGTGCATGATAAAGAAGGTACTTAATTAGTTAACTATCATTGGGAGTAACAGTAACAGACCCCTTAAGACTATCACCATGTTTCTGCCTCATTTTTATTGCGTTATTTTCATCTCCATCTTTAATATACTCTTAGGCCTTAAAACTCATGTTTCTTTGTTCCTTTCCCTTCTATGTTTTTCATGTGCTTCAGACATAGTTTACATCTTTCAATTCCTGGACACAGCTCTGGGATGGTTGATTTAGCAAATTTGGCAAATTTGTTTCAATTCTCTTTTTGGTATTTAGTAACTTGATAAAATTTGTCATCCTAACAGTATATTTGAAATGCAAGTTTAGGGTTCAGAGAAGGAATTTTCCTCTTGAGTGATCAGATGATATGTGACAGCTAGCTCATGCATCAGCAAAAAATATATAGGAAGCCCTAAAAGTGAGAAGACATTCTATACATTACTACTAGGGAAAATCAAGATAATTTCATTTATAAATGAGCTGATATAGAAAGATCTGAGAGGCTAAAATAAGGCAAGGTAATAAACCATGATTTAAACATGTCAAGCATTACATAAACTTTAAACATGCTTCCTAATACTAAGAAATGCAGATGCTGTTAAAGATTTGTTAAATAGCCACAGCACGATTTAAGAGAAGCCCAGCTTGGGACTCTCATTTTACAAAAGTCGGTAGGGATTTTGTCAAGTAATTTTAAGGGAAAAAGCATTTTATCTTGAACTTGAATTTGCCTGCTGGCTAATTCAGGCTCAATGGACACATTTTATGTTTGATTTTGGTGTGTGTGAAACTCTGCAAAGAAACTGAATAAAATTCTACATTGTCTGGTAGGCAATGAGTCTGGGCTGCATCAAATCTTGTCAGGTTCAGATTAGAGTTGACCCTATCTTTAGGGTCACATTTTCCAATCCTCACACCGCTTTACAAGCTTCAGTGTGCATGAAATTATAAAACATGGAGCATGAGAAAATATCTCCCAGGTTGTTTTTGCGGCAAGAGAGCCCAAAGAAATAAAGTGATTTTCAGCCCTTTGAGTTTTATTACTTTCTGAAGAAAGAAAATTTGGTTGGGTCAGTTTTCAAGTTTAACAGTTCATCAGTCCATAATTGCACTCATTATTAGTGTAGCCAGCTTTATATTGGAGTTTGATTAATAACGATATGCACTTCAGTAATGCTTTCCATTAAGTAGCACTAATTACACTGTAACTGCTGTTCAACAACCAAGCAAGTGTAACTACAATGTCACTTTTATGGAGCCAGATTTGCTCATAAGGGTACCTTGATAATGCTGATGTGGGAGTGAAGTAACTGAAAGAGTGGTGTCAAAGTTACTATTACTTTAAATCCTGTAGACTTTAAGCCATGGTGTTCTGAAGTTCTTGTTGGGAAGAGAAATTTTTGATATAGATTCAGTGAAAGTCCTTAGAAAATAATGAATAAATTTCATCTGCTGGGAACTAATTTGGGGACCAAGACGCCCAGTTATTAAACATAAGAACATAAGATTTAATAGAAAGAGTGAACTCACATCCTCATTCTTCCATTAATTACTATGATCTGGGGGAATGTATTTAATCTCTCTCTTTTTTTTTTTTTTTAGATGTATTTGTTTATACAAGAACAGGAGTACAGTTCAGAGGCACGGGAGGGTGAGAAAATTCACTAGAGAGAGCCGGGAGCAGAACAGGCAGACAGACCAAAGACACTGTTGAGGTGAGCAGGAGGCAAGGCAGGAGTGGTCTGCCATGCCAGGTGGGTTTCTTCCTGGCTGGCCGGGAATCGAACCTGCGCTGCAGAGGCTGCGGACAGCTTCACAGCACAGCGCTCCACTGGGGAGGCCCCTATTTAATCTCTTTGAAATGACCATATAAGTATAATGATGATGAGGCTGCTCCTATATTTGTGATGTGAGGTTTAAGTGAGATAGTGTCAGTGAAATGCCTAACTTAGTGCCTGGTTCACAGCTAAGGCTATCTAGCCTTTCATAAAGACACGTCCTCCTCATGCTTCCCACCATTCTGTAGAAAGGAATGGACCCTCATCTCAGTAAATTTTCTACTGAAATTAGTATAAAAAATTCAATGCCTCAAAAACGTGTACATAAGTAGGGAGAAAAGTGTCAAACTCTGATAGGGAAGAGAGAAAATGAATCAACATTGTGTTTAGAAGATGAAGAATCTATACAAAGTGGGATGTCTAAGTTTGATTCACAAGATGGAGTATTAGTTGAAGGAGTGTTAGCCATTTTTAGTAAGACTGGGGGTAAACTTTTTAGCCAGGTCCAAGAAGGAATACAAATACTACACTACAAATAGGGAAGCAACTTGGAGTAGAAAAATTGCACAAGAGAATGAACATCCATTATTTAAGATGATTTCACTTATAGGAGGAATATAGGGGGCCCAAATAAGGGATTGAGGAAAAAAAAAGACAAAACTAGCAGGCAACTATAAATTGGAGACATTCAGCTGGGGGCAAGGAGGGTGAGGGATTAAAACACGGGTGGGAAGAGCCCAAAAGATTGTGATGATGGTTCACAGATGACTTGGTGGTGGAAATTCCATGGGGGCTACACCTGAGAAGAGGCTACACGTTATAAAAATGAACGTTGATGTAAATTAAATATATGCAAATAAATATAAAAAATGGTTGGGATTTTCTCTACTATTTCTGATTCTTCTGTGAATCATTATATATTTTTCTGTATCCCAAAAATTCTGCTGAAGAAAAATAGTTTTAACCTGTATAGAATAAATTATTGCACCGAATAAAGACTTTGCTTTTTTGAAGAGGAACCATAGGAAATGGGCAATGTTCCAGTGTCTATAACAGTATGGTTTGCAGATAAAGTATTTAATAGTGAGCAATGACAGGCCAATAGAATTAGAATTCTTTCAAGGGATTGGAAATATTTGGTGGAGAGGTCAGATCATCAAAGTAAGATCAAAATGTCTTTATACTCTGATGTCTTCCTATTATTTCCTTAATTTGAACCATCTACTTTTTGTTTCTCATCTGTTCAAAAACCACCTTAAAAAATTAGTTCAGACACAGATCAGTGGTATGATGAATGTTGTTAAGGGAAATGTAGAGAGAAATCAATTAGATATAAATGTTTCTCTTTTGTTCTGGGTTATTGGAATGTTTCACAAATGAAAAGAGAAAAGAGAGGGAATCTTAAGTGATATTCCTCTCTTAAACTATGTGCCAATTTATCCCAGTTTCTAATGTCTGAAACATGGCTGGTGCCCAATTATATCATGCAATCGTTTTGCAACAAAACCTTATGACACAGACAAGAGAAAGAATAAGATATATTGAGTTAATGCAAGAATCAAGGAGATTTGGGTTTAATGAAAATCTTAAAGTTTGGTGATTACTCTCTTAATGTTAACATCTGGTTAATAGCTGGTGAGCATCCATGATTAAGTATTTGGTTTTGGTTTTCTGAGTTGTATGAATTCTCAAATTTTGCTTAAACTTGTTGAAGCGGTTTTTCACGGTCCCTTCAAAAAAGAGTTTCTTAATCTTAAAAAAAAAAAAAAAAAAAAAAACAAACACCAGAAATTGGAGGATTATTGGTTTCCATTACTTTATTATTTAATGGGAGTCACATCAATATTAAGCAGAACAACTATATGAACCAGGTATAAATACACTCCTATACCCTGGAAAAAGATGATTCAACACCATCTCCAGCCAAAGGCTGACTTGAAATGTTGTTCTTTTGTGTGAACATTTAATCAGCACTCACTTTTAGTTATCTATAATAAATATTTTAAAATATGGTATTCTGTAGAATTGTAATTTTAAAACCAGTAAGTTTAGTGTTATAAGCTATATACTTATTAAGTTATACTTATAATCTTATAGTATTATAAAGGTATATATTAATTCAGAGTTAGGTATGCTTGGGTTATTATAATTGTCGCCTTTTGAAATTTGATACTTCTTTTCACATCATTAACAAAAATTATAAACATAACTTAAATATAGTGAATTTTTTATCATTTACTAATTTAAAGTTATAAGTTATGTAATCTATTTAAAATATTTATTTTAGCATAAAATATGAATTGTATTTGTTTCTATTGAGAGTGAGTTGGCAACAAACCTTTTATGAGGTATTGAATGAGACAAAACACAAAGGATAGAAGGCTGATCAGTTGAGAGTAAGGCATAAATTGATTATATAATAGTTACATTGTCCACCAGTTACAATCAACTTGACATAGAGTCTTTATGATTTTAAAATAATAAATATTTAATTATTATTTCTAAGGATTCTATGAAAGATCTACTTTTTGGATTTAGAAAACAAAAGTTCATTTACCATTGAAAACAATCTTTTTCATGTTTGGTAATAAATGCATTCTTTTTTCTTTATAAAGCATATTTTACTTTTTAAGATACAGTGTATGACTTAGTTTCATGTTTTGGCACATCTGAGAGCATTCCTCAAAGTAATATCTTGGGCCCTGTAAATACAAGTCATTAAAAATTTCTAAAAGTAGGGCATCCCCTGGTGGCGCAGCAGTTGAGCCGTGGGCTGCCAAGCTGCCCACAGCCTCTACAGCGCGGGTTAGATCCCCGGCTGCCGGGGAGAGTCCCACATGGCACGCAGACCTCTCCTGCTGCCCACTGCTCCCCTCAGCAGTGTACTTCACCAGTCTGCCTGTTCTGCTCTCCGCTCTGGCTCTGGTGAATCCTCTTGCCCTCCAGAGCCTCTGGCCTATACCCTAGCTCTTGAATAAAAATAAATAAATCTTTAAAAAAATGAATTTAGTGATCAAACAATCTCACGACATAACCCCCATTTAAAAAAATGTAGATTTAACATTTTACTATCCAGTTCAATACAAAATAACATCTACGTGCTATGCTTTCTAACATGAATTACAGTTTAAAGTATGTATGCTACATTCATGCACAGAATTTGCGCTATCAATTTTATTTATGAAAGAATAAATAATTATTTTTACTTATAGCTGCTACAGCAATTACTATAGATGATCAGAATTGATTTGAATAGACAACTGAATTGTTAGAGTTGTTTGAGATTGGCTGTATATGAATAATTAAGTTCCTTCAAAAAAACAGACTCCCATAAACACATATGTATGGGTACACACATACATTTGTACACACAACTTTGAGCATATCTGGCTGAATAAATTTATATATTTTGGGATATTTCTGCAACTAAAAGTTCCTTAAATAAAGTACTTTATTTTTCTCTAGTATATGTCCTCAAGAGGTTCAGGATGATATCGAGAAAAATGTAGACGAACCATGCCTTATTTATTTATTTTTTTTAATTTTGTACATCATTGTTCATTTTAAACAATGTTTGCTTCCCCCCATCCCCTCAGGTGTAGTCCCCATAGAGTTTCCTTCACCAATGCACCGGTGCACCATCACCTCCGTCCCCTGTGCTCCTCCCTCCCTCCCTCTGCTCCCTCGCACCTCATCCTCCCCTGCAGGATGTCTCTAATTCATAATTGTTCCTTTTTGCTTTGTTGTGTTTCATACTGTTATTATTTTTTTAAACTGATGTCTTATTTGGTTCCCCTATATTCCTCCTATAAGTGAAACCATCCAATATTTTTCTTTTGAAAATACACTTTTAGGGTCTCCCCTGGTGGCGCAGGCAGTTGAGAGCCATGCTATGAAGCTGTCCTCAGTATCTGCAGCGCTGGTTAGATCCCGGCCAGCCGGCAAGGTCCCACACGGAGAGGAAGACCTCTCCTGTCGCTTCCCTGCTCCCCTCAGCAGTGTATTTCACTCATTCTGCCTGTTCTGTTCCCCGCTCTGGTTCTGGTGGATCCTCTCACCCTCCCACGCATCTGGTCTGTATCCTGGATCTTGAATAAATAAATTAATAAATAAATCTTAAAAAATAAAATATACTTTTAAATTTATTAGTAACGATAGCCGTTATCTTTGTGTGTGTGTGTGTGTGTGTGTGTGTATGTGGAAAAAACAGACAGCATAACATAAGCTTAACGACAGGCCAAATCATGTCTATTTTAAAATAGATATCGTGAAGGGATTCCTGGATGGCGCAGAGGTTGAGCGCTGTGCTGTGAAGCTGCCTGCAGCCTCTGCAACATCGGTTCGGACCCCAGATGGTCCCACATGGCGCGCAGCCCTCTCCTGCAACGCCCTCAGCAGTGTACTTCCTCAGTCTGTCCTGTTCCCGGCTCTGGCTCTGGTGAGTTCTCTTACGCTCTGGCACTTCTGACTGTGCCCAGTGCTTGCATAAATAAATAAATAAACAAACAAACAAATAAATAAGTAAATCTTTTAAAAGAAAATAGAAATCATGAAGATATTCATATATATGGAGGGAAATTATTTTCATACATATTATAAGCTGAATATGCAAATTGAAATTCCAAAAAGAAAATTTATTTATACAAATTAGAATGTCCAATTGTACTGACTGATCCTAATCTTATACTCTAGTATGTTTTCCAGCCCATAATCCTGGTCTTTCTACCAGACACTTCATATATAATCATATATTTGTGTGTGTATGTATATCAATGTACATATATATAAATATGCACACACACACATATATACACATATGGATCTTTAGGTTTTACTTTAGATTGACAAGGAAATATACATATGCATGTACATACATATATACATGCACACACAGACACATTCTTTCATATTCTTCTAGCCTGCCCATTCTCTTGTTTTAGCTGCAACTAATCAGACAGCCCTATATGAATTTCAGCCAACCTCAATGGTACAACCTAAGATTGCTTCATTGCATGCTTCTGCTTCAATTTTTTAGCCTTATGCCTATTCTTCTTGGTTCACACTAAAGCATGGGACACTCAGGGCTCCTCTGTGTCCACAGGGGCACAAGCTAGATGTGTGTGTTAAGACCCATGGGTTGACCCATAAGAGACAGGAGACCTTTGGAGTGACTTGTGACACGGTAGCTGATGAATGCATTTTTCTCTGTGCTTCTGAGTGAAATCAAATAATTGATTTTGATACAAATATAGTGGCCAGCTTAAAAATACACCCTCTTTTTTCTGGTAGTTTCTTTAGCCTCACTTCTCGTTTCCCTCATTCCTTCTGGTTGGGGTTGAACTCTAGTAAAAGTTCAAGGCTTCAGACTATGTTTTGTGGAGAACTCTGATTAAAACTGGTGGCAGGAAAAACCCTCAAAGACAAATTTTATGGGCTTATTGGCTGTAAGTATCCATTTGTTGATGGCATGTCAGTTGATAATATGCCATGACATGGAGTAGCTGCACAATTATGATGGTTTTAATCTTCATATAGATAAAATAAGTTTCAGATAGAATGTGAGGTGCTGCATTTTACAATAGTGGTTGCTCTTTAAATTATGGGGCAAAATTAATTATAAGAACTGTGGAATGAGTTAGCTTTTGTTAACAGCATTGGCCTCTGTGATGGAAGAAAATAATAGACTAAAGTGAATATCTACCAAAGCCAAAGTCCTCTATTGCAGCTTTTAAGAACTCTCTTCTCCTATGTCCAGAACACAAACAACAATGAGTCCACAGTCAAAACATGTCTCCCATTTCAAACTCATGTCAATACTGAAAAAAGACTGGTAGTCTAGGACTTATCACGAGGTATTTGACTGGGCAAGGCTGAGATCCTTGAGTTGCTAGATTCCCTGAAATATCTGGGCAGCCATAAACAACCTCTTTTTCTTTATAGAAGCAGGTTCCTTTTTCTTATAAATATAATAGCCTTACCTGAGATAGTTACCTTGCAAGAGAATGTGTGTTCTCAGGATTTGCCCTATCACTCCTCATTGTCTTTAGACGATATACAGGGTAAGACATTTTTAGCATCCCAGAAAGTATAGCTATTGGTGCATTAAGTCTATTTGCTTCAGAAAGTGCAGTATCTACCTAGTATGTATCAGCAGTGAGTGAGGAAACATGTAGGAATGGAAATTAGTGTTTATCTGGAGAATTTATTGACATGAGAACCTTACTCCATAACTGAGATTCAACATTCTGTAAAGGACTCCAGGATCTAATCATAAATATCTGCTGATTTGACTACCTAAAAAAACTAGGAAATGACCAGGCCTTACAATATAGTATGTTTTGCTTTCAAAATCCAAAGTGGCCCATCAAACACTGTGTCACTTTCTTAGCAACAAGAAATGAAAACTGGAATAATTGTCTTGCCTTATCAACAATATTCTGGCACACCACTAAATGCTGTACCCTAAAATCTTTCAAGTGAAAGGCTCCTGAACCTCTGTGGGTTTATCTCCTGCTCACTGACACAGAAGTGTTTTATTAGGATACCCAAACTATTATCTATACTCTTCTTATCGGACCTAGTTTGCTTGATGTCATAAATATAGTG
The DNA here is from genome assembly GCF_014898055.3 of Talpa occidentalis. Lineage (NCBI taxonomy): Eukaryota > Metazoa > Chordata > Mammalia > Eulipotyphla > Talpidae > Talpa > Talpa occidentalis. The sequence goes on from NW_023604972.1 coordinate 72,678,614, forward strand.
GAAAAGCTGGCATTCTGTAGAATGTCAAGATGATCTTGACTATATTTTTATAAAAAACAGGAGAGATAAAATAGCACTAGGGCAATATGTTGAATCTAAACTGCTATGATGATGATGTGAATGCAAATTGCTTTTTCTTCCTTCTTGTTTTTGGTACAGGAGAAAGTTATAGCCATATACCAAAAGACAGATTGTGGTTTTGCACCAGACAGACAGATTTAGCATGGCAGCTATGATTAGGAGTAATATCTGGTGAGATTTAGATTAGTCCACTATCATTCGCCACATTCCATCTGTTGTTTAAGAGATAGGTGAACAGAATAGATTGATGGAAACAACTACCCTTGAATCCAATCAGAGGTTGATAGTTGTGTTAATCAGCACAGCACTATTCTTCCTGGGATATTCCATTGTTTTTAATTTACTATTTTGGTCAAGGCAAAGTGGGTGGAGTAGGTTGTTTCAGAAACTCTCACTTGGCCTTTCTTCCCTGCTCCAGCAATATATAGCTACACTATATATTTATCTTGATTTTAGCTCAAGGTAGCAGGGTAAATAGTCAGAGGGAGAACCACCATAAATTACCATAGACTGAAGCCACTATAAATATTCACAATGGAACCATTATAAGTAGATTTGAGTCAAAACTGAATTTATGATCTTATCTCCATAAACCCATTGTCTACAAAGTTCTGGCTATTCTCACCTCCCATGTACATATAAGTGTTGGGAAAACAATCAAAGTGGGAGAAAAGATGGTGAAATCTTTAATGCTCATTTATAGAGGGACTGTCCTTTAGTAGGTAACTATGGTACCCAGGGCATTTATGGAAACTGAACCCTTAGAAAGAAGCATCTACATTGAATCCATATTAACAAGATGAAAGTCATGAGAAATAGCAGTTGTGATGGTTAATTCCATGTGTGTGCAGGATATCCAGATATTTAGTCAAACATTAATTTGGGCGTGCTGTGACAGTGTTACCAGGTCAAATTAACATTTATTGGTAGACTGAGTAAAGCAGATTGCTCTCCCTGATCTAAATAGTTCCCTTCTAATCAGTTGAAAGTCAGTATAGAATAAAAAAGTTGATTCTCTCTTGAAAAGGGAATCTGATGCTACCTGAGTGCCCTTACCTGGCACGTTGGTTTTCCCTGCCTTTTGGACTCATTAAAACATCCACTGACGTGTCATCGCTCTGTTAGTTGTTCAAGCCATATACTGCATAGTCCCATTTTATGTTCTTTTCTTTTATATATTTTTCTTTTTACCCATGATGGACTAGAAAGGCCATCAATATCTCATTGACTAAACCTCCTTTATATATTCTCAATCTATCTACTTTTATATTCTTATATTTTTGGGCCCAAGCTACCTTCACCTCTGATGTGAATTTCCACAGTATTCTGCTATCTATTCATAGTTACCCCTTCTATTTGTAAACATTCCTTTCTCCATTCAACAGCCAAATATTCTTTTTAAAATATAAATGTTTTCATGGCATTTCCATGTGTAAAATTCACAATGTTTTCCATTTCATGTAAAGTGAATTTTATTTATTATTTTAAGATTTATTTTATATATACAAAATCTGGGGTACAGGCCAGAGTTTCAGGAGGGTGAGAGGATTCACCAGAGACAGCACATGGAGCAGAACAGACTGAAAGCTGCTGAGGGGAGCAGTGGGCTAGACAGGAGAGGTCTGCCGCGCCATGTGGGATTCTCCCTGGCCGGCCGGGAATCGAGCAGGCACTGCGGAGGCTGCGAACAGCTTCACAGTGCTGCACTCAACCAGCTGCACCACCGGGGAGGCCCTGAAGTGAATTTAAAATGGCTTGCCCTGGCTTTTCAAGCTCTTCATGGCTGAATGTCACAATTTTCCTGTACTACAAAACTTTTGAGCCATATTGGTTTTCTTTGTCCCTTGGATGCACTGAAGTTTCTCTTGCCTTAAGACATTTATTTGGTCTTTCCTTCCTCTTGCATGTCTTGCAGTCATGCAGATATAGCTTTAATATCTTCATATTAATGCAAGTTTCTTGACCAATCAACGTAAAATAGCTATCCAGTCATCTGTTATCAATCATACTGAATCTTACAGAGAAGGCATTAAAACACTAATTAAGACTTGACTAGAGAAGGATGTAATCAGAGGTGTGACAGATAAATGTTATGGCAGGACTGTTCAGTGGAACACAGAATTTAAAAAAAAATTAACAGGAGTTAGTTTATTGGAAGTAAATGTTTGTCTCCAGAGACCTTTGGGAAGTGCGTAGGTTAAAAATGGGAATACATGCAGTGAATAAATATGAGCCTCAGGGAGGGGGCCAGATATCATATGTGGATTTTCCAAGTATTACTAACAGAATAAACATTTTGACATGAATTCAATGGCCAGAGGCAATCTTTGGTATCAAGGATGATGTGGTTTTGCACTTACTCAATCAAGTTATTACTTGAAAGACTTTGGTATCTAATACTTTATTGACTAGAAAAATAAATTGGTACTAAAAGGATGTTATAAATATTATTAATGCATGGTTTTTAAGAAAATTTTGTTTTTCTGTAATATTTCTTGAACTATTTTATACTACTCAAACTACTATTAGCCACATGGACTAACTTCATTACAATGCAGTGCAACTGTAACAGTAGTCAATTACTTATGAATCAGTGGAAACATCTGGAAGCTTGACCTCCTTTTGATATTAAAAGGACTTGGAGCATTTGCTATATTTCACTATTAGTGCCACTTCAGTTATTACATGCTCTGCCAATGTTTTATGTAACTGGACTGATTTCCTTCCGACTCATAAGGTCAGCTGGCTGTGAAAGGATTGAGTTTTCTAGGCACCACTGCCTGCATCTGTCTCCTTTTTGATGCAGTGCTCTATTACCTCATGCTCACACACAGTTGAAAATATGTTATTTCAACATTATATTGTGTATTGTGTAATCACAATATATAATAAATGGGAGTTATAAGTAACAAAGACAATTAATTTATTTTCTTGGACCAATCTTACATTCCCAGTTTTTAGTATTTCCAATTGTTTCCATACATACAAGTAATAACTTTATTGAACATATATATATATATATATGTATGGAGAAGACATAATAAGTTTCTCATTTGTATCTAAATATACAACCATACATATATACAATCTTTTGTATACATATATACACATATGTGTACATATATAAAATATAAAATCTTTATTTGTATCTAAATATACAACCACCTTTCCACAATTAGGATTTATTTCAGGCAGTTGAAAAGGAAAGTTTCTCTTATATCAGATATTGTTTTGAAGTAGAGATGAAGAAAGTATAAGTTCAAGTATCGTTGACATAAATACCAGCATACATAGAAACACACTTATGTGTGCACAGGTGATTTTGCAATTCAATAGCTGGTAAAACAGAATAGTCAACTGAGTGGATGTATCCTACTTAGAAGGATAATACCAAACTGCAGACAATCAAGTTATTTGTATTTGACACTTATTTCTCTGCTCACAGACTTCCATTCTAATTCATTCTGCTTAGGCTTATTTTCATTTAGGGTATATTTATTGTGAATGTTTCCTTTATCAGACATGATACCAGATAGTGGAGGTAAACATGATGAATAAGAGACAGTTTCGTTCTAAAGGTCTAAGAATAACACAGCACCAGGTAAAAAGTTTAGGAAATTGAAATGGGAGTTATGAGTAACTGATATAGGCTCAAAACCAAAAATAAACAAGTTGTAGGGTAAGGTAAAAGTATCAGGCTTTTCCGCCCTCCCTCAATTAGGATAGATGAGGGAACCCTGTGGTCCTGAATGCATGCCTGATGGCGGGCACCTGAAGTGGGTACACCTGGGCTGAGAGACTGCATTTATAAGGGCAGCTCATGAGGACACCAGCAGAAGCCAAGAATGCACGGAAGCCGAGAGAAGAAGAGAAGCAGAGAGAATGCCATAGAGAGCCAGATAGAGTGAGGATTTGCTGGGGGCTGGGAGGACTGCCAGCCTCCCGGCCCCCCAGCACCCCTGCCTGCCATATGCCTGGTAAATCTAAATAAAAGAGGTGCAAAAGCCACTGAGGACTCTGACTCTTCCTTTACGCGGTCTGCTGGATCAGAAAACCTGCACTGTGGTATTCCTGACTTTACAAAGTAAACAATCAAAATACTTTGTCGTTTTAATATACTTAATCTGATTAGTTTCCATAACTCCTATATTTTCTTATTAGGATGTTTTGTTATAGGTAGAAGGAGGGATACTCCAGGACCCCCAAACCTGAGCACTCTAAATGAGAGCTGCCATCCATAACATAAAGGAAAACATACTCTACTGTGTAAGACCTTCAGAAGAAAAGAATTTTAATACAATTGGTGTGCAATAAAGAAAAGAGAAGAGAAAGAATATAGTTAAAATAATTGCTGATTAAACACCCCAAATTACCCATTTACTCATGGGTAAATGCCCAGCTAGACAGGATTGGCAGAAAGCAGGACTATTGAGGCCCAAAAGATTGCCACCAGTCTAAGGCACTGTAGGGTAAGGAAAAATGTCAGGCTTTTCTGCCCTCCCGCCATCAGGATAGATGATGGATCCTTGTGGTCCTGAATGCATGCCTGATGGCGGGCACCTGGAATAGGGTGTGGGCATAGGTAGATGGGATTCACCTGGGCTGAGACTGTGCTTTTAAGGGCGGCGTCACGGGGATGCCAGCAGAAGCTGAGGAGAAGCCAAAAAAGAAGCCGAGAGAAGGCCAGAGAGGCCAGATAGAGTGAAGATTTGCTGGGGGCTGGGAGGCCTCCACTCCTGCCTGCCATGTACCCGCTAAATCCCAATAAAAGACCTGCAAAAAACCACTGAGGACTTTGACTCCTCCTTTACCTGGTCTGCATGGGATCAGAGAACCTGCTCAGTGGTCAGTCCTGCCTTTACAGGCACCTTCTGGTGGGAGCCATTAGAAAGAGGCAGAAGGGGCCAGGCATATCTGGAAAGAAAAGAACAAAGTTAAAATCCAAGTCAAGAAAAAGGCTGTCATTTTCAGCCTCCTCACGGCTATCTTACCTACATCTCTGTCTCCTTTAATTGACTCCTTCTGTGTCCCCCAAGTCCTTAGTACAAGCCCAAGACTGAGAATCAAACATAGCTTCTTCACATGTCTCTCAGCTCCATGTACCTCCTGCAGGTCTTCTTAATCTCCATCTGTAGGGTAAATTATTGCCAGGCTTTTCTGCCCTCCAGCCATTAGGATAGATGATGGATCCCTGTGGTCCCAAATTCATGCCTGATGGTGGGCACATGGACTCGGGTGTGGGCATACGTAGGTGGGTACACCTGGGCTGATACTGGCTTATAAGGGCGGTGTCACGGGGACACTAGCAGAGAGCAGAAAAGAACCACCAAAAGAGAACAAGCGAGGGAGCAGCAGAAGAGAGTAGCAGTGGTGGAAGCAGCAGAGAAATAAAGACAGCAGAGGCACCATGAGAGAACATCCGAGAGTCCAGGAAGAGTGAAGATTTGCGGGGCGTTGGGAGGCCTGCCAGCCTCCTGGCCCCCTGGCACTCCTGCCTGCCTTGTACCTGGTAAAATCCCAATAAAAGCCCGAAAAAGCCACTGAGGGCTCTAGGACTTGCATGCACCTATCTACTGGGATCATAGAGATCCTGCACGGTGCCCATCCTGCCACTACTCCATCCTTCCTTTTCCCAGTCTTCTGTGGCTTCTCTTCCCTGCTCAGTTCCACCCTTTAGAAGGGGTAGCGGACCTGGGACCTCCCTTTCCCTGGGGCTAACTTTGTTACAATTGTAGTATCAATATTGAAAGAACTGAGATGAAAATAGCAGAACAAGTGATTTAGAAGGGACCAGATACAGTGAACACTCAGAAAATGGTGCTTTATAATTTCAATAGAAAGTAAATTCTAGGGAAGACATAGCTTCAATTGTAGGCATGGGAAACTGCAAATCTTGGAATGTTCTAGTTGTGATGCTGTGTGCCTCATCGCTTCATCCTCAACTGATGATTGGATGAACAATTTGACTGTAAAACCATTTTAAACAGAAGATTGTGAGGAATCTTGGCCCTACAGCTCTAACAAGCAAGAGCTCCCTAAAACGACTGTGATTAACTGATCCAACACACAATTTCCCTCTAGGATTTGAATGGGAGATATAAAGTTAGCCCCATTGTAAGGGAAGGAATGGACACCAAGCAGGTTTTCTAAGATCCAGCAGACCAGATAAAGGAGGAGTCAGAGTCCTCAGTGGTTTTTTTGCAGGTCTTTTATTGGGGTTCACCAGACATATGGCAGGCAGGGGTCCTGGTGGGCTGGGAGGCTGGCAGGCCTCCCAGCCCCCAGCAAGTCTTCACCCTGTCTGGGCTCTCCGGTGTTCTCTGCTTCTCTCTCGGCTTCTGCTACTTCTTTCTTGGCTTCTTTCTCAACTTCTCTTTCGGTTTCTCTTTTGGCTTCTCCTCGGCTTCTACTGGCATCCCTGTGACGCTGCCCTTAGAAAGCACAGTCTCAGCCCAGGTGAATCCCATCTACCTAGGCCCACACCCTACTCCAGGTGCCCGCCATCAGGCATGCATTCAGGACTACAAAGATCCATCATCTATCCTGATGGCGGGAGGGCAGAAAAGCCTGACATTTTTCCTTACCCTACACCCATCAACTGGCAATAGTAGAATGATATGAAGTTGAGTCACATTGCAAGCAAGCTGTATACAGAAGCCACTAACCAGTGGAAGTGTGTGATTAGAAGATAAAGTCATAAAATCTCAGAGGTAGTGTAGTAAAAAACAAGTAAAAGGCATGAAATAGAAAAAGGGAGTAATGATAGACTAATTGTAAGGGCAGGACTGGATACAGTGCAGGTTTTCTGATCCCATGCAGACCGGGTAAAGGAGGAGTCAGAGTCCTCAGTAGTTTTTGCAGGTTTTTTTATTTGGGGTTCACCAGGCATATGGCAGGCAGGGGTGCTGGCTGGGGGGCTGGGAGGCTGGCAGGCCTCCCAGCCCCCAGCAAGTCTTCACTCTATTTGGGCTCTCAGGCATTGGTTCTGCTGCTTCTCGGCTTTTCTTTCAGCTTCAGCTTCGGCTTCTACTTCTACTGCTGCTGCTGCTGCTGCTGAAGCTGGCATCCCCCTGTGACGCCGCCCTTAAAAGCACAGTCTTAGCTCAGCTGAATCCCATCTACCTATGCCCACACCCTACTCCAGGTGCCCGCCATCAGGCATGCATTCAGGACAAGGATCCATCATCTATCCTGATGCAGGAAGGGCAGAAAAGCCTGATATTTTCTTTACCCTACAGTCCACCCCCTCAGGGTTTTCTGCCATACAGTCTATACATATATATACAATTTTCTAAGCAAACAAACAATGCAGCCATGGCCCACAAAAGCAAATACATCAAATTATAACAAAATACAACAGAACACAAATAAGTCCAGGCAGGGCACCAACCTAGTGCAAAAGACAATTATTGGTACCAGCAGATGAGCCACCAAATCTGCTGCCAAAGGCACTGCTCATACGAGGGAGGGGAATCACTCACGGCATCTGCTATAACATACCAGGAGCCGTCAGGCTTCCTGGCCTTCTCTGGCTGTAGTCTCGGCCACAAGGCACACACAGCATCCACCCCCAGGATGCACTAGCTCTGGGATTGGCAATTTTATTCTGTTGGGGGTAATCGCCAACCCTCAGGGTTTCTGTCTGCAGTCGCTCCAACACTCGGCCTTCATGGCCACCAATGCGACTCACAGACCCCTGCACTCAGGCCCACCCACTGCACAATCACATGGGTGGGGGTTTCAAACTCTGTATTCGGCTTGGGCTCCACCCCAAGCCACATTCCCCACCCGTCCCCCAAGGACAGGTTCCTCAGCTCCTCACCCTCGCTCAAGAATGAGCAGGGCATCACCCACAGGTGATTTTACGAGACTCACAGGGCTTCAGCATACCCAGGCTGCTTAACAGCTGCTCAGGGCTTCTCAACTTATCATCAGTACCAGCTTTTGCTTTCTTAGTTGGCTTTTCTCCTCCACCTGGCTGCTGGGCATACACAGGCTGCTTTTGGCCATCAAGGCCCACTGGCCACCCCCAGATTCTCAAAAAAAAACAACCTGCCAAGGTCCTCCGCCTTTTGGCGGGATTGTCAGTCCAAGATCATCAGTTCATCAGTCTATCAGTCCAAGTCCATTGGCCTCTCCCTGCTTCAGCAACGGCCTGCTGCCTCAGGGGTCATTGGCTGGTCCTTTCCGGTGTCGTTGGCTGGTCCTATCCGGTGTCGTTGGCTGGTCCTTTCCGGTGTCGTTGGCTGGTCCTTTCGGGCGTCTCCTTCATGCCAGGTCTCATCCTGTAGCTCGTGGACGTATCCATCTTCTATACCGCCATGGCGCCTCCAGCGTCGTCACAGGCAGTCTTTTACTCCTTAGTCCCTCCAGGTCTTTGGAGGGCTCCAATACCCGTCTGCATGGATCTTGCCGACTTACGCCAATTGTAAGGGGCAGGACAGGGCACAAGGCAGGTTTTCTGATCCCATGCAGACCGGGTAAAGGAGGAGTCAGAGTCCTCAGTAGTTTTGCAGGTTTTTTATTGGGCTTCACCAGGCATATGGCAGGCAGGGGTGCTGGCTGGGAGGCTGGCAGGCCTCCCAGCCCCCCAGCAAGTCTTCACTCTATTTGGGCTCTCAGGCGTTGGTTCTGCTGCTTCTCGGCTTTTCTTTCAGCTTCAGCTTCGGCTTCTACTTCTACTGCTGCTGCTGCTGCTGCTGAAGCTGGCGTCCCCCTGTGACGCCGCCCTTAAAAGCACAGTCTTAGCTCAGCTGAATCCCATCTACCTATGCCCACACCCTACTCCAGGTGCCCGCCATCAGGCATGCATTCAGGACAAGGATCCATCATCTATCCTGATGGCGGAAGGGCAGAAAAGCCTGATATTTTCTTTACCCTACACTAATGATAGACTAACGTTAGACTAATGATAGAGGGGAGAGGCAGGAGTAGTAGCAGCAGAGACTAGCTGAATCATCACAAATGTAACACCCTGTAGTTGAAAGCAGTGAATACCTGCTTTGGAAGCCTAAACCTCACGTACTATAGGTTAACCAAGTGGTACCAACTCTAATTAATGAGTACACATGAACAGTGATGACCCTATCAGTGATTCTATAGAAGTAAAGACAGAAGTCCCAAACATTTAAGAGAAACAGATTTTTGAATAAAAGTTGAATGACATGGGTTTCCCAAATTTAGCCAAAACTTCTCTCTATGACTAATACCTCTGTAACATTTCAATTTGTAAAAGTAATCCATGGGGTCTCCCTGGTGGCGCAGCTATTGCGCACTGGGCTGTGAAGCTGTCCGCAGCCTCTGCAGCACTGGTTCAATCCTTGGCCGGCTGGCGAGGGTCCCACATGGCATGCAGACCTCTCTTGCCGCCCCCTCTGCTCCCCTCAGCAGTGTCCTCTGTCTGTCTGTTTGTTCTGCTCCCTGCTCTGGCTCTGGTGAATTCTCTCACCCTCCTGCGCTTCTGACTATACCCAGTGCTTGTATAAATAAATAAATAAACCTTAAAAAAAAAAAAGTAACCCATGGCCAGAAATTTAACAAATTATCAGGTTTCAAAATGTTCCTGTCTTTAGAATCAAAGAAATTGGGTACCTCATGTGGCCAGGTAGTCATCTTTACTCTGACTCATTTCATTCAATATATTTTCCCTACAGGTGAAAGAAAGGTGCAAAGGTCCCTAGGCATTTTGCTTCCTAAATGCATATGTCTCATCAGAAAAACTACAAAGCAAATCCAGTCTCTTTCATGATAAAATCAATATTCTCTTGAGAAATGAACTTCTTGATTGTGGACTGATGCCCTTCAAACACATTAGTAGGTAGGAAGAGCTATCGCTAGGGTAGGTTGTGTCCATGATGACATACCCTAAGAGAGGCAGGGTGCTGGGATTACCTTCATGGAATTCCACTGTACCTCATCCAAATGCTTTTCTCCTTTACATCTTTTCTCCTTTACATCTTTACATCTTGAATAGAATGGGGCTATGCCACATTTCTCATCTATTTTTAAATGAATGAGTTGTTAGTTTCATACCCAGGCCCAACACTTACTATCTTTAATAGGAGAAAGTGAGGCCCTGCTTAGTCAGGAGTCAGGGCTTCAAGCAAGACACAGATTCTTTTTTTCTTTTTGAGGGTAAGCTACAAGGCTGCCAGAATGGCTTCTTTATTCTTTATATTCCTTGGTTGCCCACATTTAGCGCTAATTAACTGGCATGCATACATTTTCTGTAATCTGAAGAAAAAGGGTGAAAATGAACATTCAATACATATCAGGGTATAAAGGAAAGAAATAATGACAATTTTCTTTTCTAAGCAATATTGGAGGTAAAGTTAAGCACACAGAGAAAAGATTGGGATAGAAAAGGGTAATAAAGTTAAGAATTGCTACTGTGAAAATATGGTAGAGAATCAGCTAGAGATGAATAAGAAAATTGCCATAAGGGTCCAAGAGCTGATGGACGGTGTGCCTTAGTACAGTGATTTGCATGTTGTTTTTTTTTTTTTTTTCCTCAAGTCATGACTAAATGTCCTTTGGCAGAAGCCCATGTCTGAGGATGGGAAAATTTACATCTTTATTTTCAGTAACCTTGAAATGAAATTTACATTTCCTCCAATTGTGAATATAGGTCACATACTACCTTAATATCAGTAGCTTTTGTGGTCTTTTATCCAATCAAAATATTATATATTTTCATATCATATTAAAATTATAATATCTCAAAATGCTACTTATACTTCACCCATATTGCTCTTTATTTAACTGTTATAACAGAAAAACATGTATTATGATTACAATATCATTGTTTCAATTGTTTTGATACTTGTATTTCAATATAATTGACTTACTTTGTGTGCTATAATTTTTTAAATTTGAAATATTTTTAGGATTCTTTGGTGTCTGTAGACTCATCAAATTATTTAATGAATTCATGACATGTAAAAAGTCAAGAAAGCCTGTTCTTTTGTGTCTCAATATTTCTCATATTATAGGATACTTAAGACTGAGTAGAATAGAATACAATGGAATAAAATATTCTGAAATGGGCAGAAAAATATAAGCAATTACCAAAGTTCATTAGCTACTATGAGAAGTTGTTTTTTATGTCAAAAATCTAATATTATGACTTAAGGGCAATTTTTCTTTTATAAATGCCCAGGACTTAATGTTACAGTCAATTAAACTTGTCTCATTAATCCTCTCTAACCTTCAGTGAGAATGTGCCCAGAACATAGCACTCATACAATTACAACACTGTATGTCCAAAAGCAAGATTTAAGACTGATGGAAATCTTTTCAACATAGGTACTGTATTTGCTCAATATCTATGACTGTCATTTGCAAGTCTTATGGTTGCTTGTATCAGGCATTTTGCAGGTGAATATTGATTGTGTACTTTTGGTATTTTACTGATTGATAAATCAGTGCTTAAATGAGGTGACTGAAGAAGGTTCACAATCTAGTTTCAAAGCAAGAATCAGAGCATTGTTGTTGATATATGCTCCTTACGTATTCACCAAGAAAATCCTCTTCCCGTCCCATCATTTTCATGATAAAGCCATCAACCTTTTATTTTGTTAAAATAGCTCCCCTACTCTAAATTCCTGATTCCATTGAGACTGTCCCTTTCCCTGGCTTTAGGTATGAGCATGTACTCAAATCAATGAGAATATTTTGGTTTTTTTCCATACTGATAGTCATAGGCACAGATATAATTAATCTAGGTAAATAAGACTTGTTTTTGAGGGCCATTCATTGGACCTATTATGTATTGAGACCTGTTATGAAGCCTGCAGTTCCTAGCAGCTGCCTTTCCACTATGAAAGCAAGAGAATGGAAGCTACAGGATTTCCCAGACACGGTAAGAGTTGGAGTCATTCTGTGACCTAATTAGAGCCTTGGATCTAGCTGGACCTGAAATCAACATTCATTTTTGGTTACTTGAAACAAAAAAGTATATGGAAATTAGAACAAAACATACACATATTTGCTAAATATTAAATTCTAGTTTATCTGGAAAACTATCAACTGAAATGCTTATCAGTGATGTATGAAGTAGTCAAAATAAGAATAGCAAGAAAACAAAAATATTCCATAATTAAAAAAATGTTTATTTATATTAAACTATGACTAAGTATGAAAGGAGAAAAATGCTGGATATTTCAGTTCAATAAGGTATATGAGTTAATTGTTGAGGGGATTCTAAATATTATCCACAATGCCATAATTTCTAAGCTGGCATGCTTTGATCATTTGCACACTTTGAAATGATAGAATTTAATCAGTCTCCCTCCTGGATTTGTATTCCTATAGAATGTTGATGGCCTGTTCAGGGCAGCCAGTGTTGCCTGGCCTATTGTACTGAAAAAAATAAATGAGTAAGAGTCTTGATTACCTTACAAATAAATCTGGTTAACAGTTATATTAATTAAAATGCCTGGTTCTGCAGCTATTCTGAACTATTTATACGTGATTTAATTCATATCAGCAGCTAATTTGTATTTAATGCAAACTAATGGGTTTTATGTAAATGGAGCATGTGGCAGTCTATTTAAAAAACAAATTATCTCTAGTTTCATTTCAGTTATTTTAATTAAATTTAGAGTATGTGTGTGGTGGGGGGGATGAAGGAGAAAGGGATGTGTTATATATGAAGTGATGATTAAATCCAATTGAAGTTTACAGAATAAGAAACAAATAATTCCTCAACAGACCCATTGGCCCTTTCATGAAGTTTAGAGAAGTCAAGAGGGTTAGTATAAAGGAATGCCTATAATATTCCAGATGGTGTGACTTTCTTAAGATCATGCTTTTTACATTATAAACCACAGCACTTGTAAGTGCTTGTGTAAACCTGTTTCTTAATTTTTTTTTAAATTGGCTAGAAATTATTTTATGCTCATCTGCAAACAATGTATGTCTTTCCCTTCTTTGAATTGTAGATTTTGAAAACATTGTATAAATTGTTAACTAATATTTTTATTTGACTTTGTCTTTATCAAATCATATTTTAACTATAATAAAATTTTATTTAATCTATAGTTTAGAATCCTCTAAATGATCTTTGTATGTTCCTTTTTTTCTAATTTTGGTAGATTATTTTTCAATGGACATTTTTTCTCTAATGTCTCTAATTTGGATATTTTTTCTGGAGCTAAAGCAGATTATGGCACATTCTTCTTAGTTTTTACCTTTCAGCCCTAATCTAGAAATAGCTCTTAGGTTTCATAATTTATTTAAAGTGAAAATTGTTTTTCCCATCCTTTTTCTTGCATCATGTTTTTTTTTTTCTGTTTCTAGTCCAATTTAGATTATAAGTTTTTTAAGCAACAGAATCAATCTTTGCACAATCTATGTGATTTTGTTGCAGGTAGTACATTTAGCAACTGTTTCTTAAGTGATATATCTTAAAGTTTCATTCAAACCACTGGATGATGTCTTCTACAATCTCCACTTTCACAAAAATCAAAATTGTTTCCTTTCATTCTATTGATTATAGGAGAAAAAACTATAATCAACAACAAGATCAACCTAATTTTCCACACCTGATCCCCAATATTATTTCAAAAATTCACAAACCTCTTAACCTCTTTGTGTTGGGAAGGCGTCTAAGCGGGAGGTGATGTTTGATCTCAGGCTTAAAGGAATTTTCTTGGGAAACCTGGAGAAGGGAATGGAGGCATCACACTCCCAGACTTCAAATTATACTACAAAGCCATAAAAATCAAAACTGCATGTTATTGGAACAAGAACAGACACACAGACCAATGGAATCAAATAGAAAATCCAGAAATAAACCCACCGATTTATGGTCAACTAATCTTTGTCAAAGGAGCAAAGATTATGCTCTTTGACAATAATCTTTGACAACTGGAGCAAAGAAAGTTTGTTCAATAAATGGTGCTGGGAAAACTGGGTCGCTACATGCAAAAGAATGAAGCTTGACTACTAACTCACACCATATACAAAAAACAACTCAAAATGGATTAAAGAACTAGACATAAGACCTGAGACCATAAAATACATAGAAGGAAATATAGGCGAAACACTACATGATATGCACATCAAAGACATATTTACAGACACATCACCCAAAGCAGTGATAGTGAAGGCAAAGATAAACAGCTGGGACTACATCAAATTAAAGAACTTCTGCACAGCAAAAGAGACAATAACAAAAACAAAGAGAAACCCCACCAACTGGGAGAACATTTTTACACACAACACTAATGATAAAGGACTGATCACAAAAATCTACAAAGAGCTGATGAGACTCAACAACAACAAAGAAAATAATCCACTCAAAAAATGGGCAGAAGAGCTAAAAAGAAACTTCACCAAAGAGGAAATGCAAATGGCCAACAGAAGAATGTTCACTCAGTAAAAATGATTGGAAATCCATTTTTGTTTTTCACAATAGAGTTAGATTCTAACAAGCTATTTAATTTCATCATAACTCACTTCAGGAACATCATAACTATTCAGATGGTATAGGAATGCTTTGTTCAGTACTTCGAGGCAGCAGTTGTACCAAAATAGGGTGGTTTCATTCATTCTTTAAAAGCAGAGAGACAATGGAAAGTTGGTACAATGAATAGGAGCTACCTCATTTCAAGTAAATACACTAAGTATGCAAGAGTATTTATATAAAAGGTATTTTAACAGATATAGCCCAGGAAGAGGTAGGTGGAAGAGAAAACACTTCCGCTTCTTCTTGGCTGTACCCTTTTTCTAAAGCAAAGAACAAGTAACTAAGGTAGCAATATTTATGCAGTTGCCAAATCCCTCTTTTCCTATTATCTCCCCCTGCCCCCATCAACTTCTCCCCTCAACTTAGCCACATTAGCCATCTACATTGATTCAATCGGCAGGTGATTTATCAGTCCAGCATTTCATCTTCCCTACAAAGGCAAAACGTGCTCTGCTCCTGGGTGCTAGAAAGGAGAACAGATGAATATTCCTTTGATGCTACAAGGACACCAGACTGATAAAATTTGCTCCTGCATTGAACTTGACTTGGAGGTGGAGTGCTTTAACTTTTAAAAGTCTGTTCTGTAACTCTCAGAATAACTGATGACCCTCGTTGATATTCACATTTCAAATGCAGATAAATCTTCCTGTTTTTTTTTTCTTTGATTCTAAGCACAAAATACTCACTTTCTACATACAAACACCCTGTTATCTGAAATTGACAAAATTTTCTACCTGCTGAGTCACTCAGTCCATCAGGCTATTTATTTATCTGCCTGTCCAAATGCAGGGGGATGGAAAAATATTGCTATTTAAACCAAAGTCACCTGCGTTGTTTTCACATACTAGATAGTAGGTGATTTAAAACCAACAGAAGATCATTTGTTTAGGAAAAAAACATCCTAGTCTCTTTTCCCCTTACTTGAACGGGACAAATAAGAAGAACATGTGTAAGAAAATGAAAAAGAATCTGGAGTTTCCAAAGGCACTGTAGGAACTAAGGAAGATGGTACAGTGACACGACTTCATATATGAGTGAATTTGTGCATCAGCTCAGGACTCTGCATTCAGCAGTGCTCCACACTTGGTTTAATGTTCTGTTGTCACTATCCTGAAATCCTTAATATTTTTTGAACAAAAGCCCTGCATTTTTATATTGCACTGGACCAGCAAATTATGTAGCCAGTCCTATAGAGCAACACTTCATTTTCTGTAATTTAATCCAAATCTTGTGTTAAAAATAGTGAAGTATTGCCAGCCAAATGGCATAGGCCAATCTTTAGGTGCAAATGAACATATGTATCAAATATTGTATAAAATCACTTAATAGCAGTAATGACTCATTTCTCTTACACTCCTGTATTTTCATGCACTGGGGTTAAGTTATTCCTTAGGTTTGAGTTTTATTTGTAGAATAACCATTTATTTAATTAAATTGAAAATTATTTTCCTTTTATGAGTTTGTCCCATGTTTTTATAGGAAACTGACTTTTCATAAGGAGAATTGTTATGATATGTGCTAACTTAATTAGATTATGTAAAACCACATTTTTCTTTTTATTTTGACAAAGCTGAATCCTCCTTTAGGGTAAATATGAAGAAGGTTTGGGTAGGCAAAGCTGTAGTAATCTTGAAAGCTAGCTGTTTCTACACCTTCCTATGACTGCTAGGCTGAGGGGCTGAGAAAGCTTGTCTTTAAAATTATAATGCTGGGCCTCCCCTGGTGGCGCAGGTGGTTGAGCGCCGCGCTGTGAGGCTGTCCACAGCCTCTGCAGCACAGGTTCGATCCCAGCCATCTGGCGAGGGTCCCACAGGGTGCAGCTGACCTCTCCTGTCACTCCTACTGCTCCCCTCAGCAGTGTATTTTGTCAGTCTGCCTGTTCTGTTCCCCGCTCTGTCTCTGGTGAATCCTCTCACCCTCCAGCGCATGTACCCTGGTTCTTGTATAAATAAATAGATAGATAGATAGGTAGATAGATAGATAGATAGATAGATAGATAGATAGATAGATAGATAGATAGATAAACAAATCTTAAAAAAAAAAAAAAAAAAACAACAATTATAATGCTGAAAGCCAGACAATGCCAGATACTCTTTCACCAGCTTCTCTTAAAGAGAGGTCAGAACATTGTTAGCACTCTGGCTAATGAAGATGAGGGGAAGGTCTATCTGATGAAAGGCATTGATGAAAGTTTATATATATATATACACACACACACACACACGTGTGTGTGTTCATCTATATAACATACATACATATATGTGTGTATATATTATATCTATATAACATAAGTCCATACATGTGTGTGTGTGTGCATAACATCATTGTTCATTTTTTTACAATGTATGCTCATATGCTTTCTCCTTTTAGTTGTATTCCTCATAAAATTGCCACCACCAGTTCACCCGAGAACCATCACCATAGTCCTTTGTGCTCTTCTCTCCCTGTTTTGATCCCTCTTCCTCCCTTGTAGAATATCTCGATTTATGATTGCCTGCTAATTTTGTTATTTTTAATTTGTTATAATTGTTATGTATTTTTTCCTGATCCCTTATTTGGTTACACTATATGTGGCACAGGGGTTAAAGTCTCAGCATTATCAAACTATTGCCAGCCTCTGAGGCCTGAGTTTGATCCCTTGCCAGGGACCTGACCCACATGGCACAGCAGACCTCTCCTATCTCACCCATTGCTCCCCTCAGCAGTGTATTTCAGTCAATCCACCTGTTCTGCTCCCCACTCTGTCTCTGGTGAATCCTATTAATCCCTGTACCTCTGTTTACACCCCAATTATTGTAGACATAAATAAATAAAAATAAATCTTTAAAAAATTGTTTTTTTAAATGATAAAGAGAAAAGAAATTCACTCACATTGCTTGCCTTTGGATGTGGCTGTATGACCCTGATACCTGGAGCTAACAGCAGGTATCTAGACATCTCATAACAATGAAGAAAAACCCATGAAAATGGAACTGAGGAAGGATGGAAAGCACATGGGCCATTGATGAAGCCATTTTGTAACTAAGTTAAGCATTGCTGAAACCGCCTTCCTCCAGAATTCTTGTAAATTTAAACCAATAATAATCATTTGATATTATTTAAGCCAATGATATTTAAGTTAATGGTACTGATTTGATATTATTATTTGCCTTATTTTATATTATTTATTTGTTATTTTAAGATTTATTTATTTATACAAGAATCGGGGTACAGGTCAGATGTGAGGGAGGGTGAGAGGATTCACCAGAGATAGAGCAGGGAACAGAACAGATAGACTGACTGAAATACACTGCTGAAGGGACCAGCAGGTGAAACAGGAGAGGTCTGCCATGCCATGTGGCATGGCTGGCCGGGATTGAACCTGCATTGCAGAGGCTGAGGACAGCTTCACAGCACTGTGCTCAACTGCCTGCGCCACCAGGGAGGCCCCTGTCTTATTTTTTTAAGGTATTCAGATTGTGGTTCTTGGATCAGTAATGTCAGCATTATTGAAAATTGTATTAGAAAATAATTTTAAAGTCCCCAACTCAGATTACTGACTAATAAACAGTGAAACCAAGTATTCTGTGTTTGAACAAACCCTCTTGGTTATTTTGATGCATACTGAATTTTAAGAACTACTTCTTCAAGTACTTCTCTATGTACAATTATATTTTTTCAGCTATTTTGCTCATTGCAATGCAAAAGACCTAAGCTTTATTATAAGAGGTCAGGATGTAGTTAGTCAGGATGTAGTTAGTATTTAATTAATAGAAATAATTTAAGAATTTATCATTGTACTCATAATACCAGTCCGAGAATAATGGCAGCAGATATGAAGTTGATTTGATGTTATTATTTGCCTCATTTTCAAAATTTTCTGTTAAATCTTTGTGGCTACCTGAAGATTATTTTTTATCAAAATGTGAAAAATTGAACAATATAAAATTATTAATTTTAGTAATGTTATAAAAACATGATATGAACAATCTCTTTGTATACCAATTAAAGTGTCACAGGATTTGTATGCACCATTTTTGAATTAAACTCTTAGGTAGTTTGGTCATAGTATATCACTCCCTGTTCTTGTAGAGGACCTTTGCATAATCTGTTGTAAGAGTCTTTATTGACTCACATCTACTTATAAAAGTCTTCTTCAAAATGGTAACATGTGCATTCCAAATATTTTCAACATGATAAATGGAGGTGCCGGAAGAAATATTACAACTTCATATCATATATATTTTAATCTAATTAGAGGAAGCAAATATTTATTAGTATTGAACATATGGTTCTACTTTCTTGTACAAATGTGGCCTTGTTAATGATAGGACATAAATCATAAAATCTGAGAACTATCTTGAAGAAAAAAATGAAAGTGACAAATTAAACAGAGGGGATCCATAGAGACTCCTCATTTTAAGCAGTATATTGCTATTAATGCAGTTTATTCAAACCAAAACTCAGTGAAGTTCCAATTTTTTTCTCTTATCTTTTATTGAGGCAACATTGGCTTGAACACAATACATTATCACAGGTATAGGATCACAACTTTCAAGAGCATCTAACCATATCATACTAAACAATAAGGCACCAAAAGTCCTCCACTACCATGCATCCTACCCCTTCCCTACTCTGTTTTCTCTCCTCCCACACCCCATCTGGAAGCTTTAATTCTACAGATTTCCGACATTTATAATTGGTTTGATTTTATATGACCCTTTGTTTTGTTTCTCTATATTCTACGTGCAAGTGAACCCATCCTATATTTGCTTTCTCCTTCTGATTCTTTCACTTAGCATAATACCCTCTAGTTGCATGTATGCTGTGTCAAATGGCAAGAGTTTATCTTTTTTTTAAAATAGCTGATATGTATTCCATGTATAGCCCGTATTCTAAACCATTCATCTGTCCTTGGACATGTCAGTTATTTCCATAACTTTGGTTTTGTAAATAATTCTGTAATGAACACAACAATGCATACACCCATTCAAATTTATGTTTTTGCATTCCTGGAGTAGAATTGCTGGATTATATTTATGTTATATCTATGCTTAATATTTAAAAAAAAACTATATATTGTCTTCCATAGGGGATCTATGAGGTTTCCCTTTTCTCCACATCCTCACCAATACTTGTTGTTTATGGTCTTTTGGATATTGGTCATTATCACAGGTATGAGGTGGTATCTCATTATGATTTGACTTGTGTTTTCCTGACAAAGGTGATGAGAATTTTTTTCATGTGCCTGTTAAACTGCCTAATTAGCTGTTCTGTCCCCTTTTTGATTGGGTTATTTGTTTTCTTTTTTTGAGTTATATGAATTATTTGTAGATTTTCTATATCAGCCTCTTGTAAGATGTCCAGTGTGCAAGTATTTTATATCATTCAGTAATATGTCTTATTTTAGTGATAGCTTCTTTCCCTATACAGAAGATTTTTAGTTTTGACATAGAGCCAATTCTTTATATTTTTTTTTTGTTTCTCTTGCTATTGGAGATGAATCTTTACACATCAAAGAAGCCTCTGTCATGAAGTGTTTTGCCATGTTTTCTTCAATGTATTATATGGTTTCAGGTTTTACATTTAATTATTTAATCCACATTGAGATAATTTCTATGTATGATGTGAGATAGTAGTTAAGGTTCATTATTTTGCAAATGGCTGTCCAGTTTTCTAACACAGATTATTGAAGAAAATCCCCAATGTATATTCTTGGCTCCATTGTCACAGGTTAACTTTGCATAATGTGTAGTTTTATTCCTGGGCTGTCAGTTTTATTCCATTTATCTGGGTAACTGGTTTTGTGTAAGTATCATACTGTTTTGGATTGTTATAACTTTGTAGCATAGTTTGAAGTCTTTTGTCAGGATTACTTTGGCTATTTGGGATTATTTTGTGGTTCATATGAATTTCAGTAATGTTTATTCTACAATTTGAAGAATGCCTTGGAGACTTCAGAGGATTTGCATTAATTCTGTATATTGCTTTATATAAAATAGCCATTTTAACTATGTTACATCTTCTATTCCATGACTAGAGACTAATTTTCCTTTTTTCAGATGTCTTCTTTCTACTTTTAATAATCTCTTATAGTTTTCATTGTATATATCCTTCACCTGATTTTTAAAGTTTACTTCTAGTTATTTTATTATTTTTGGTGTGATTGTAAATGATACATTTTTGTTATTTCTTTCACATCTATCTTGCTGTTTTCATATAGTAATGCCACTGATTTTTCTAAATTGATTTGTAACCTGCCAATTTGCTTAACTTTTTCAATTAGTTTTTTAGTGGAGTCTTTGAAAATGCTAGTCCTGGACATTTGTTTTTCAGGAAACATTTGATTATTAATATTTATTTATTTTTTGCCTTGCTTGCAACACATCTGTTCAGGTTTTCTATTTATTCCTGATTTAGCTCTCGGTGATTACATAATTTTCATGTTGAATTTTGTCTCTCTCCTCCAGGTTATTCAACAATGTAATATAAGAAATTCATAGAATCTCTTATGATCCACTGAATCTGAGATTTCTGCAAACTTTTTTTTTTTTACATTTCTGATTCAATTTATTTTTATTTCATCCTTACCCCATCCCTTTACTTTTCTTTGTTGTTTTTCTTTGTTCATCTTTTTTCTAGTTCCTGAAGGTGAGATTTAAGATTATTCATTTGAGATTTTTCTTTTGTTTCGATATGTGCCTATTTTGCTACATACTTCCTTCTCTCTTATTACTTTCTTTGTCCCAGAGGTTCGTGTAGGTTATATACTAATTTTCACTATTTTTGAAGTACTTTTTAGTTTCTTCTTTGAAATCCTCATTAATCCAATAGTCATTTAGTGTGTGTTGTGCAGTCTCAACATATTTGAGGTAATTCTTTGTTTCTTTTTGTGATCAATTTCTAGTTTGATACCATTGTACTTAGAGAAGATATTTTATTTGATTTCAATCTTTATGCATTTAGTGATACTTGTTTTGTGACTCAGTACTTGGTGTATTGTGTTGAATGTACCATGTTCACTTGAGAAGAATGTCTATTCAACTCTTGGAGTGCAGCGCTCTATAAATATCTATAAAGCTCATGTAGTCTATTTCTTTGTTTAAGTTTATTGTTTCCCTGTTTAATTTTTGCCTGGTTGACCTGTTCATTGGTGAAATTCCTCAACCACTATTGTGTTGTTTCCAGTGTCTATTTTCAGATTTGACAAAAATTGTCTTTATGTGTTTTGAATCTCCTTTATTTAGTGAATATGTACTGATGAGTGCTGTGTCTTCCTGATGTGCTCAACTCTGTTCTTTGTTACCTTTTAATTTGAAATCTATTTTATCTGATGTAAGTATAGCTTTCCCTATCTTTCTTTGTGTTACAGTTGCTTGTAGGATTGTTGTCCAGCTCTCTAAAATCTATATTTACCTTTGGATCTCAGATGCCTTTCCTGGTATCAGCAGAAAATTAGTTTTAACTTTCTAATCCATTAAGCCAGTCCGTGCCTTTTGATTGGGAAGATCAGTCTCTTTACATTTAGGGTGTTTATTGATAAAAGAAAGTCTACTACTACCATTTAATCTTTGTTTTTCTGTTTCTATTTGTCCATACTTTTTAGTTTTATCTTCTTGGCTGACAGTTTTTATCTTTAATTATTTTGAATACATCATTCCATTCTCAACTTGTTCACAGTATTTCCTCAGAGAAGTCACATGTAAGTCAATTGTTATTGCTTTATAGGTTACTGGCATCTTCCCTTACCCAACTTAAATAATCTTTATTTGTCTTAAACTCTTGCAAGTTTCACAACCATGTATCTTCGTAGAGATGACTAAGGATTCTTTTAGCTTCTTGGACATAGATATTTAGTTTCTTCTCAGGGTTTGGGGAGTTTTCCTATATTATTTTTTTGAATGATTTCTTGGTTCCATTATTTCTCTCTCCTCTTCCAGGAATATGCATTTTATATTGCTTTTTGACATGAAATTGGATAGTTCTTGAAGTGTTTATTCATATTCTTTCTTCATGTCTCTCTTTCACTTTCTACCAGAATTCTTTGTCATTAACATCTTTGTGGCCACCTATTCATTATTCTATGTGGTCTATTTTACTTCCATATTTTTCTCTATTATTTTTTTATCTTCTCTATTGATCTTTTTACATCCAGCATCTACATTATTTTATTTTTCAAAGATCAGTTTCTCTCATTTGTTCATTAATTTTACCTTTCAGGGCATTCATTTATTTTTTCTGAATTTTCTTGTTTATCTTTGTTTAGTTTTTCTGTTTTGTCCATTCTTTTGAATTTCTTTACCTTAGGAAGTTTGAACTATATCTGATAGGAATAAGGATCTTTCTTGTCTTTGTGTTTGGATTCTGGTGATTTGTTCTCTTTCTGTGATGCATTATTCCTTTGAGGGCTCAAGATATGATGTGTTGTAACATCCATCTCCTCATTTGTAGTTTTCTACAAATGGTAGCTGTTTTTGTTTTTCCCCAAGTGTTTTAAGGGTTCAGAACTTCCACTTTACCCACAGATAGCACTGTTTTTTCACAAAAACTGATCTGAAGCTACTGAGTCAGGTTATGTGTGAAAAAAATTGAGAGGACCCATGGTGTGTGGGAGTGGCTCATGTTTGTGTTACTCCTGAAAACCCTCCTCTCTTTATTTTTAGAATCCCATTTCTGCTTTCTGTGAAATCGATCAAACTGTGGTGATTCATTCAGAGGATCAACTTGGAAAAACCCAAACATATATACCAGGAGGAGCACAGTTTTGCTAACTCTCCTCTTCACTGGGGAACTGGATGACCTTGCAGATATCCCATCTCCTTTGCATAGAAGGGCATGCCTCCACCCTAATCAACTTTCCACTCCTCAGGGTCACTGGCCAAACATGGGGGCACAACTCTGAGATTTGCATGGCAGGGTCATATCTCAGCTATAGTCTTTTTTTTTTAAAGATTTATTTATTTATGCATACAAGAACTGGGGTACAGACCAGAGGTGTAGGGGGTTGAGAGGATTCACCAGAGATAGAGTGGGTGACAGAACAGGCAGATTGACTGAAATTCACTGCTGAGGGGAGCAGTGGGCAAGTCAGAAGAGGTCTGCTGCTCCATGTGGGTCACCTCCCTGACCAGGGATCAAATTCATGCTGCAATGGCTGCGGATAGCTTCATAGTGTTGCATCTTAGCCATTTGCAACACCAGGGAGGACCCTCAACTATAGTCTTTTTTTTTTTTTTTTATAGAGGCATGTTTTATTTATTTATTTGTTTGTTTGTTTGTTTTGTTTTGTTTATACATGCACTGGGTACAGTCAGAAGCGCAGGAGGGTGAGAGAATTCACCAGAGCCAGAGCGGGGAGCAGAACAGGCAGAAGGACCGAAGTACACTGCTGAGGGGAGCAGTGGGCACAGCAGGAGAGGTCTGCGTGCCATGTGGGACCCTCCTCTGGTGGCAGGGGAGCAGCCGGGGATCGAACCGGCTCTGCAGAGGCTGCGGGCAGCTTCGCAACCCAGCACTCAACCGCTGCGCCACCGGGCAGGCCCTCAGCTGTAGTCTTTATGTGCTTTTTTCCACCAAATTTTTTGCTATATGATGTGGAATTTCCTCAGTATCCTTTCTGGTGTGATCCTGGTTGGTCTCCAATGTCCAAGAGATGCTCTAGTTTCACTCTGTGTCATGGCATCCTCTTGATTCAGTGCCCCTCTGAAGTATTTTCAGATTTTCTTCCTAATAGCAAAGCTGGGATCCTTCTCTGATGCCGTCTTTATCGTTCCTGAAGTTTTAAATTATAATATCTAATTTTTACTACATAAACTTTCATAAATTAAGAGAGTAAAATTATCCTAGAATAAAAATTTAGATTGACGAATATAAGTAATGTAAATGAACTGAAAATAGTGATGTTGGTGCTTTCCATTTTGTTCATGGGCCTTTTATCAGTCTTGTAACAGGTAAAAATAAGTATGCTGTAACATGACACAAGGAGAAGTTGTTAAATATTTTATAAAATAATCAACATTATTCAGAGTATGGATCTGTATCTACAATTTTTGCAATTGCTCTCACTCTAAGTGCATACTTGCTGATATATATTAACTAATGATGGATATAGTTATATCTATAACTATCATGAACTGTACACACACTATTATTTGCTATGGATTGATAACATTTTAGTTTGCCACCAATTTTATATTTATTTATTTAACTGACAAATAACATTGAATATAAATGTTCATAAGCTCTTCAATTAAAAAATAAGGACCAAATTCCTTTCTTTCATATTAACATTTATGGCTTCAGAGCCCAATCTGCCTTTTCAATATAATTTTCCTTTCCTTTTCCTTCATGCACGGTGTGCCTTGGCTGCACTGCTCTTTTCAATGCCCAGCTCTACACACTTTCTCTTTACTAATCTCAGCCAGCAGTCATTTCACCTTCTCTGAACCTTCATAATGAGAATTGATACTTTATAGCCTTTTAAGTTCTTTGAGGGCAGAATTCATTATCCAATTCATTTTATATCCCAGTAATGCATAAGATATGCATTCCAAGAAAATGTATTAGAAGAAAGGAGGAAAGGAATGAAGAAATATCAACTGTGTGAGCAAAAAATAATTCTTCACCTTCCCTGTCTGAAGGTTCAGGCTGATGGGGAGTCACCAAGCTATTCAAATTAATTTCTTTAATCATCTCATTTTGAAAGTGTATTTCTTTTTACACTTTATTTCATCACTAGAACAGTTTAAAATATCACCAGGCTGCTGTCTTTCTGTCATGTAGTGACATATGAAATATTACTTTATTCATAAGGCTATCCCCAGATGACAGAAACTACCGAACTACAGAAAGCACAGGCATCTGAGAGACAAGAGTGAGTGGGACATGGAACTTTTATGCCGTTAAACCTAGGTGACATCTCAGTGTCATTGTTTGCTCAGGGTGTGCATGCACCTCTTTTCCACATGGCTTCTTCTCTAATGTTTGCTATATGACTTCAAAGAAATGATGCATGTCAGTTAATTGGCATAATACCTGGACAGAATGCACATCTTATATGATACTAAGGAGAAACATTTGTTTCCTCTAATTACAATATTTCTGATATAAAATATGTGCTTTTTTTCCATATAAACCAATTTTCCAACTCTCCTGACCCAAGTTTTGTGTCTTACAATTTAATTATGACATTAATTACCTGTAGTTAGTGCAGACCCTACAGGTTAAGGGCTCAAGGACTTACTCCCATATCAGTGCTCCCTATTTCAAATGCCGGTTGTAACTACAAGGTTGTTACTTGCATTTATGATCAAGCAGATATAAATTGAGGGTTCCCATAACTTGCTTATCAGGTTTGATAACTTGTTATAATATCTCAAAGAATAAAGAACCAGATTCACTTGGTAAAGATAAAGAATCAGATGGTACACAGAATCAAGAGTACTGTGAGCAGGAGCTTCTGTACCTGTGGATTTGAAGTGCATCACTCTCCAAGCATATGAATGTATTCACCAACCTGGAAGCTCACTACCCTGTATTTTAGGAACTTTCTATGTTTATTTCATTATATATATAAATCATATATATATATTATATGTAATATACATATAATATATTATATATTATTTTTATAATATATAATATGAAATAATATTATAGTTATTATATATAATATAAAAATAATATATACTATATTATATATTATATATAATATAATATAACATATATTATATATAATATAATATTTGATATATTTGATATATAATATATATTATATATCAAATATATATATATTATATATATATGATCACTGTCCAATATTCAATTCCTCTTTCCTCCTGGTGGGATTGATGATGGGGCTGGATTATCTTTGGTCTTTCTGCTTAATAACATCCATAAAGGATACAACCAAGGGCCTCCCTGGTGGCGCAGCGGTTAAGCTCTGGGTTGCGAAGCTGCCCGCAGCCTCTGCAGCGCCGGTTCAATCCCTGGCTGCTCCCCGGCCCTGGAGGAGGGTCCCACATGGCGCGCTGACCTCTCCTGCCGCCTGCTGCTGCCCTCAGCAGTGTACTTCAGTCCTTCTGCCTGCTCTGCTCCCCACTCTGGCTCTGGTGAATTCTCTCACCCTCCTGTGCTTCTGACTGTACCCAGTGATTGTATAAATAAATAAAAAATAAAAAATAAATAAATCTTTAAAAAAAAAGGATACAACCAAGAGTTGCCTCATATCCAGGTCCTATTTCCCAGGAAATTTCCAGGGAATAAGAACTCTGGACACGACACTTGACTCTCCTATCACCCTCATCACTCAGGAAATTACAAACGTCTAAGAGTTCTATATAAATAACGGGGGTCAATGATCAAATATTAGAAAAAGTGGTAGTCTGATATTAGGAGGAAAGGCTGTCTGAGCAAACTCCATATAGGCTTTGTGGATGCCACCCCTACTCCATCAAGATACTGGGAACTACAAATCCCATGATCCCCAAAGGGAAGTTGTGAGGATCTAAGGGCAGAGTTAAGCAGCCATTTTCTCTGGTCTTGTGTTTATAACCAGCCATGTAAATGGGGCCTCATGCTTTCTTGGCTCGTGCTCTTGGCCAGGCAGGTTTGGTCTCGGTGGGTCATTTGGGATTCCAGGTTGGTGGAATGGGTAGGATGCATTTAAGAATTTATCTCCCTGTTTTCTCCCTGAGTTGTACATTTCCTCATCTCCCCTTCCCTTGTAAATAAACCTTTTGTTAACTTTTTTTGTGTGCCTACAGTTTAAGTCCCCTTTAAATGCATGGGTGAGGACCCACAGTCAGGCAACCTGTTTTATATCAGAATTGCCCTGTAACAGCAGCACCCATTCACTGCAGGAAATTATAAGGGTTTTAAAAACTTTTTTTTTCCAGAACTGGTGTCAAGAATCTAATATACAATTCCTATTCTATTAAAGCTATATATTACATTACATGATCTTAAAAATATAAGGACTCAGTTTAGCTCTCATGCAATCTGCTTCTGGAAGGTTCTAAAGAACATACCTAAGAAAAATAAATGATAAGCTCATACATACACACAAAATCATTCCTCCCACTTCATGTGTCCTAAAGGACTAATTATGATAGCATGCATACATAATTTATTTATTTCTCTTTATGTTATTCAAGTTCTTATATTAACTAATTAAGATTGTTACAGTTATCTTACATTTCATCAATAACTTAGTAATTTTGTGGCTTGATTATTTTCTTAGACTTTCTAACATGAATCATTTCTTACTGCCACATAATTCATTCTATAGCTAAAGTCTGTAACATTCACCAAACTGACCATTTAACATTCTGGTAAGTGGAAAATATATTTACAAATCATAACAGTTTAAGTGAAAAGAGAAAAATTAAAAGGAGAGAATGGTGTCAAATAAATAACACAATAAATTCCCCAGGTCTGAAAGATACTAGTTTTCAGATCAAGTTTCTGATAAATTTCTATTAAAATGAAGAAAAATAAATCACACTATGTCACATTATTGTGTAATTTTAGTTCACTGGGATTACAGAAGCCTTTCTCAAAGATTCAAACAGTGTTTGAGGAGGGAAACTGATCTGCTATAAACAATAGGAAATCAAAATGTCATCCATCTCTCAATGCTAACTAATATCCTAGAAATTCTTGCAAAGATATTTTATTTTTCATCCTATAATACTGCAGTTAATTTGCCAATCAGTTGTGAGAGGAGAATAAACATAATCTTAAAGATATAAAGACTCAGTTTAGCTCTCAGGCAATTTGCCTTATGAAGTTTCTAAAGAAAATACCTAAGAAAAACAAATGATGAACTCATGTAGGCACACAAAATCATGTTATCCAAGAAAAAAAGGCTACCTAATAAAGAAGAATTAGGGATCAAAATTACAGAGTGACTGCTATGTTTTAGCAGTCATAGAAAGAAGTAACCTTTTAGGTAGAACTGGTGTGGCTTTGTTAAGTATGGGGGTATTTTGGAAAATTACTACTAGACTTTTGGCAGCTTTAATGGAATATTTGAATATATTTAAATCATTATATAGAACCCAAAATTTGAAAGGGCTGAAAAATACTCTTGAGAAGGAAACTTAAGTTACTTGGCAGAGTAGTAAATAAACAATCTTTACAAGAATGTAATTATATACCAATTGATGAATGACTTAACCAAGCATTATAATATTGTAATGTTAGAATATTGTGGGAGAGGAATTTAGGAGTGGTGGTGGAATAAGAGAATTTAAGCCTCAACTACTAAAATTGGAAGGTCTAAAGACATATTAAAAAAGTTCAATATCACTTATTATAAGAGAATTATAAATTAAACTGCATTAAGATACCAAATCACCCTTGTAAGAATAGCCCATGTTAACAAAAAATGGAATTAACAAATGTTGGTGAGGTTTCAGTGAAAAAGGAACCCCTATTCACTGTTGGTTGTTAGGCACAAATTGGTATGACCACTGTCAAAAATAGTATATAGATTATTCAAGAAAATACTTCTTTTAGATATTTATCTAAATAATATGGAAACACTAATCTAAAAAGACTTATATACACCTATGGAGATAACAACTTTGTTCATTATCATCAAATCATGGAACCAACCCAAATACTCTTCAACAGATGAATGAATAGAGAAATTATGGAACATATGCTCAATGGAATATTACACAAGTATGAAGAATGTGAAATGGTGGCATTTGGGACAACATAGATGGGCATTGAGGTGAACATGTTGAATGAAATCGGTCAAAAGGCAAACAACAGATATCAGATATTTTTATTCAGCTGTGGAATATAAATAAATACCCATAATACTTTGATGTACAAAAAAGCCTGTGGCTATGTGATGGGGGAACATCCATGGATGATATTATTACCTCCATTTTATATCACTTATAAGCCTATAACAAGCCCATATTACAAAAATGAGATCTAAACTTAAGTGTGCTGACATGGAAAAACATCCTTGAAAGCCCTGCCACTGGAAGATTGGAGATTAAGGAGATAAAAATGTTTCAAAAGTCTTACTCAGCACAGGCAGAGAAAAAAAAAATGGCAAAACATGAGAAGGCATTCTATTTTGAAGATTTTACTCAATGGAAGGAAGTACTAAAACAAAAGAATATGGGAATTAGAAAACCCTGATGAGAGAGACTCTAGGTTTTAATGAGGATGTAGTTGCTAATAATAAAATAATAACAATAGAGTCATGTATGCATTTTTAAGAAAGTAATGGGGCCATAGCTACAGAAAAGGAAAATAAAAAATCTTCAAACTAATTAGGAGAAAGCTAAAAATGAAAATAAATAACTGGTAAAAATAGGCCAAGGAGGAAAGAAAACAAAATATAAAATGATTAATGGTCATGTAAAAATGAAAAAAAAAAATCAAAGCATGAATTACACTAAATGTAAATGGACTGAATTAAAAGACAGGTATATTAGAATAGAAAGCAAACCCAATGTGTGCCGTTTCCATGAAATATTATAATAACAACAACAACAACAACAGGGCCTCCCTGGTGGCACAGCGGGTTGAGCGCTGTGCTGTGGAGTTGTCCACAGCCTCTGCAGCACTGGTTTGATTCCCAGCCAGCCAGGGAGAGTCCCACATGGCACAGCAGACCTCTCCTGCCTTGCCTTCTGCTCCCCTCAGCAGTGTCTCTGGTCAGTCTGCCTGTTCTGCTCCCTGCACTGTCTCTGGTGAATTCTCTCACCCTCCCGTGCCTCTGACTGTGCCCCAGTTCTTGTATAAATAAATAAATCTTTAAAAAATAATAATAATAACACCAACAACAATATCAAAACAACAATAGCAATGAGGAGGAAAAGAAGAGAGAAGAGGAATAAAAGGGATGGAGAAACAAATACCAGGTATTTGAAATAAAAAGAAAATGAAAATGGGAAGATATTATTTAACAAGGTGGGATTTATAATTAAAATCACTTAGGATAAGAAGAGATAATATATACATTAAAATGTATATAACACATAAATATATATCAAACAACTTCGTTTGTATTAGTAAAGAAGTGAGAGATAAAATATTAGATTGTGGGTTAAAATATAAAAATTCAGAAAAGTACAAATGCACCAGAAGTTTTTATTAGTGCATCTAAGCTAATGTCTAGATTATGTAGAAGTGATAGGTAAGATTTGAAAATGACTACTTTCCTAACAATGGGGAAATTAGTCAATGGGAAAAATATGAAATTGTCATTTCTCAGAATGAAGGGAGAAAAATTGGCAAATATTTGGGCCTCCCCTGGTGGCACAGCGGTTGAGTGCTGGGCTGCGAAGCTCCCTTCAGTCTCTGCAGTGCTGGATTGATCCCCAACCCCCAGCGGGGGTCCCACATGGTGCACAGACCTCTCCTGCCGCCGGCTGCTCCCCTCAGCAGTGTGTTTTGTTGGTCTGCCTGTTCTGTTCTCTACTCTGGCTCTGGTGAATTCTCTCACCCTCCTGCACTTCTGACTGTACCCAGTGCTTGTATAAATAAATCAATAGATCTTAAAAAAAATTGGCAAATATTTGCTATATATACTTTGGAAAGTCTTAAAATTAATGCCACCCTATTTGTTTTAGGTAGATTAACTTTTCTACATTTATGCTTAATTGAAAATAAGTGTATATATATCCATGTGTATATACATGTATATAGATATGAAAATTCAAATAATGGACAGTTCATATAAATTTGTGTTGTTTATTTCAAGAAAGAGATAAAAGTCAAAATCCTATCAAATTCATGACAAAGTATTAAAGAAATGCCCTTAAAAAAAATCTCCTTTCAAGAGAACAAAGTATTTCCTTTCCTTGGTAAAAAAAAAAAATATACAAAGTTCTTGTATTTTAAAGTTGTCTTTTATGTTGGGTTTATTTTTCGTTTCTGTGGGCAGGTTCTTTAATTCTCCCTAGGCATTAATTAAATTCTGAACCCGTTTCTCCTCACTGCATGCTACGTTGTTAATGCTTTTTAAGCAAATAACATTTCCAGAAGTTAACAAAGTTGCTACAAGATGGATGAATTAAGATAAGGCCACGATAACATTTTTTTGGTCTTCTTGCCAGGCCCATTTTAATTACAAACTTTAACGACTTTTTTTGGGAGATATGTGGATGTATCATGGGAATCTAATTTGATTCTTACTTCCCTTTATGAGTTTCTTTTTCAAAATTCTCCTTTTACTTAAATTATTTTTAAGATGCTTTTTTTTCAAATTCTGATTTAATCAGTATTTTAATTAGAATTATGTTAAAATGGAGGAAATTATCATATTCATAACACTCATTATTCTCTAGAATTTTTTATAGTCAACCCTGACTTTATATTCCTTAGCAAAATTTGACACTTTTTCTATTCATACATTTTTTCTATACATTTCTATAACATTATTTACATATTTGTTTATCTAATTTCTGTTTTTAAATTATCTTGTTATTTATATTTGGAGTTGTTATTGCTAGTTTACTTGATATGTTTTGGATTTGACATATTAATTTTCCTGTTCATTACCTTTATTTTAGCTTGCTTTTAAAGTCTAATTGTAGTTTAGTAAATTCTCTTGTTTTCTAGATAATTAGTCTTGAAAATAATAATTTTGACTTTACAACATTGCCTATTTCTGTTTCTTGCCTTATTGCATTGGATAAAATAGGTTAAATAGTAGTAAGTACAGCAGACCTTCTTAATATAAAACTTTAATAAAACAATATTGGAAATGCCTGCAATGATTATCTTTTAATGTGTAGTTGTTTATTCATTTAAGGCAAGTATCTATAACATTTAAAGGGAATGATATTCTAACTATTAAGAATATATCCTAAGAAAGAGATCAAATTTCCTCAAATATATTTTGGGCATCTTTCGATATAATTATATACCTTTTAATGTAGGGTCTAATTGAGCAATAATTTATAAAAATATATTTGCATTTTTAGGAAAATTATTTCTTGACTAGTGGATTAATTTTTAAGAAATTCTTGAATTCATTTTGTGGTGCTTTATTTGGTATCTTTACATATGATTTACATTTCATATGATTTATCATTTTTCTCTGTGCTACCTTCATGTAGTTTTATCATAATGAGGGAAATATGCAACATACAATCAATCTATATTGTAAAAATATTATAAACAGTGGGAATTATTCAAAATTTAACATTTGTATGAATTATTCAAAATTTAACATTTGTAATGTTGTATGGGCAATAATGCATCTTTCAGATAATTTTCTTAGATTTTTCTACTTTTAGTGTTGTCATCAGCCTAATTTGATTTTCTAGTTCTTGAAATAATTATGATAATTGTAATTCTTTTATTGAAAGTCCATGTTGTTTTGAAAACTACATGAGTTCATTCTTTCACAGTCAGGGAGGCAGAAGTACCAAATAAAGGTGTTAAGAGGATTGTGTTCTCTCCAAAGGCTCTAGGGTATGATCTGACCTGCCCTGTCTCTTCCAGATCTGGGAGGCTCTGGGCAATCCTCGCAATCCTTGCTCCTTGCATCATCTCTCAGAACTCTGCCTCCCACATGATTTTTTCTCCTATGTCCCATTGTGTCCTTCTCTGTCTTACTGGATTTAGGGCCCCATTCCCAACCCATTAAAATGAACTAACTTTAATCTTCATGCCAATTACCCCTGCAAAGACCTTATTTCCAAATTAAGCTAATATTCTGAGTTTCTGGGTAGATTTGAATGTTTGCAGACACTATTTAAGGAATTACAGTGATGAGTGACAATAGGCTTGTAAAACCCCTAGCAATATTTTAACTCTCTCAAAGAGCTTTAATCAGTGAGCAGGGAACATAGACCCAGCTGAAAGCAGCAGGGTTCCCATGGATCACCCAAGGGACGGGGCATGGCAGAGGCTAGAGTTTGAATTTCGTGGTCGGAAATCAATCACCATCAGCATGCTCAGGAATGAGTCTCTACCTTTTGGCAACCGTTAGCCTTTTGGCATCTCTTTATCTTTTGGCATCTGCATGGTGCTGTGCTGGAGGCTCTGAATGTATTATCTCATGTAATCCCTAGTTTACAGATTTTGAATCTGAGACTTAAAGAAAGAAAAAGGCTTGCCCAACAGCAAACACTTAGAAAGTTGTAGGGACAGACATCAAACCCAGTGCTCCTGTGCCTCTCTCTCTCCCCTACAGCCTCATAAATCCTTAGCCATATTATATAACCTCTAGGTGCTGGTTAAATATGTTTGTGAATTTGAAATTGCACAGTTGACACCCCTTATATCTAATATCCTCATTTCTCAAATCATGGTTCTGATGAGCAACCTGATTTCCATGGGTGAGATATTGAAAATGGCAACACACCCGGAGGTGAAACTTAGGAAGAAAGGAATTAATCACACTCCATGAACTGACAATTACCTCCTCGTCTGGGGAAGATAGAAACAGTGGTAATGCCAGGCTCCAGGTGAAGAGATAAATGTTGAACTTTGACTTGGGACAGAATAGGACTCAATTTCTGTTGAAAAATCATGTCTTAGATGTTTTCCTTCCCTTGAAGAAATAGGGTAACATAATTATCAAATCAGATGTAAAATACTTAGAATTGTTTTTAATAGTAAGTGCTCTGTACCAAGCACTGTGGTTAGCTCATTATAATAACCCTTATCTCAATTAATCTTCATAACACTCTGAGAGATGGGTTAGCAAACTCTAGACTCTTGCCTGATTTTTTTGTCTGTTTATTTTTATTATTATTTTCAATCATTTACATAACTTCATAATTTTGGGAGTATAGCTTCGAACCTCCATGTGTGCACATAGTTGACTTATCCTCCACTAAATGCTAGTGTTGTTTTCTTATCCCTTTCCTTCCACTACCCGCTCCTCTCTCTGCCCTATTCCCTCAGGTAATCAATATATTTTCCCCAAGAGTCTAAGGATCGATCACTCTTGCTGTGCATTGTCAGCTCATTTTCTTTGGCTATTTAATTTCACAAATAAGTGGAATCATCCAGTATCTGTCTTTCACTTTTCTGATTTATTTCACTTAAGAGCCATCCAGTTTATTGCAAAAACCAGTATTTTGTCATTTTTAGAGCAGAGTAGTATTCCACTGAGTAAATATTACACAATTTCTTTATCCATTTTCCTGTCACTGGGCATTTCATTTTCTTCCACTGTAACAGAAGTCCTGTGACTCTAGGATCCATTGGGTGTGACTTGATTTTTTAAGGTCTGCCTCAGCAGCTGGGCATGGTGAGTGGCCCTATTATGAGCCTGGGGAGAGAGAGCCTGCAGATAGCTCATGAGCCAGACCCTAGGGCCATGATGGCAACAGCAGTATCTGTATCATGTTTTTCTCCAGCTGCTCAGGGAGACATCCAACGCCCCTGAAATCTGTCTCAGCAGCTGAGTTCCATTGCAAGCCTGGCTCTGCTGCAAGGTCTACCATTGTTGCAAAACTGCTCAACATCAGCAAAGGTTGGATTTAGACCCATCAGTTGGATATTCACTTTTGAATGTCATGGCAGAATTAAAAATGGACCAATAAGATTCAAGCTCCCAACAGACCGATCAGGTTTGAACTCCCACCACTGCCATTCAAGTGTTCTGAGTCCATTCAGGAATTGTAAACAGACCAATCAGACTTGAGAGGCTGGTACCTTTAAGGGAATGTAAGCTGAAATTTAAGTCCTGAAATTTTAAGTCCCCTGTCTCAGAGGACTTGAGACAGATCATCCACACTTAAACAGTCACAGACCTCCATGGACTGTCTAGACTTCCATGGAACTCCAAGACCATTGAGCTCTCCATAGACTGCCGAGATCTTAATATTTGAGCCTCACTTCAAACTGTAGCCAGATTGCTCCTCTTGCCTCCAGCCTTGTCTCTAAAAGTGCCTGCTATTGGTGCCATTAGCCTGTTTCCAATGTCTCTAAAAGAGTCGTACACTGGTGCCAGGTCCGCTGACACCTCCTTTAAGAGAAACGTGTGCTTATGCCTGGCATCTCTAAGAGCTGTAATACTGGTGCTCTGGCACTGCCATCTGATGACTAGTGCTAACTGGCATTGCTGACATGTGACTGGCATTGCTCACCTGCATCTAGCCATCTTTAGGAGCTTCCCACTACTTTTTTATTATTTATTTATTTATGAATACAAGAACTGGGGTACAGGCCCCAGGTATTGGGGATGAGATGATTCACCAGAGACAGAGTGGGGAGCAGAACAGGCAGATTAAAATACACTGCTGAGGGAAGCAGCAGGTGAGATAGGAGAGGTCTGCTGTGCCATGTGGATAGCTCTCTGGCTGGCTGCAGACATTTTCACAGTGCTGTGCTTAACCTTTTGTGCCACAAAGGGAGGCCCTGTCCACTACTTCTGATCTTCCCTCACAACCTCCTGGTGTTACCTCTGGTGCTGCCCAGCTGGCTTCTGGATAGGAGTTTCTGGATGTTGCAGGGCCACCTCAGCAGCAACACTTGTCATTATTTCATGCTGCCACCCTGAGTGGGGTCCTGGTCCACCAAATACCGGTGTGCCAATACTTTCAGGCACTTGTCGAAAAGAAAACTCCATCTTGCATAAGCAGCCCTTTTTTTCTGAACTACTGGACACTATAGACACTATCTGGAGTAGGGCAGTCAGCCATAAGAGGTATTAAAAACTCTTTTTCGCAATTTCCGCTTTGTTAATAAACCCTGTTTTTGTGTTGTACCCTGAACTTGAAATTGTGTGTTGCTATTGTGAGAACATGGGTGAGAACCCACAAGCTGTGCACTGTTTCTGCTTCAACTTAACTTGCCTATTGTGAATAATGCTGCAATGAATATAAGAATGCATAAATATTTTCATATTAGTGCTTCCATATTCTTCTGGCATAAATTTAATAGTGGCATTGAAGAATCATAGTATTTCCATTTTGTTTTTCTGAAGAAGTCTGTATGATTTTCAATAGAGAAATACTTCAATATTTTGCATTACCACCAATGGTGGATGAGTGATCTCTTTTCTCCACATCTTCACTAAGATTGTTTCCATTCTTTTTGATAAATGTTATTCTCACAGAGGTAAGTTCATCTCTCACTATACTTTCAATTTGCAATTTCCTTATAATAAGTGATATTGAATATTTTTTCATGTGCTTATATATCATCTGAAAGTCCTCTTTGGAACAGTGACTATTTAGGTATTTTGTCCTTTTTTTTTTTTTTTTAATTTTGTGTGAGGGTAAACTATAAAGCAAAGACTTGCTCTCAGGCTAGTTGGGTAGTGAGGGTTGCTCCAGGCATAAAAGTCAATTCTGACTTCTTTTCTCTATCTTCAGAGAAAAACTGTTTGCTACTGCAAGGATCCTAGCCTTGTTGGCCCACCTCTTTGCTGTTGGCCTCTGTGACACGTATGTTACGTGTTCAGAAGGGGCTGCAAGAAAAAAATATTCTGGGTATTGCATGCAGGCCCAGGCAGTATGGCAAGTTTTAGTCTTGGCTTTCCCAGCTGGGAGAGGGTAGTGCCTGCCACCTATGTTATTGCTGGCTCCACTATAAAAGCATTTAGTGTTTCTACAGGCTGGCACTCCACAGAGGATCTCTTCTCTGGTTGAGACTGAGATGGTTGCTTTGTTGCAACATTGCTCAGGTTACTCTGGCAACTTTTATGACTGGGAGGTGTGTGGGATCCACTTTTCCATTTTTATATGCTAGAACTGTGCAGTCTGTACCCTACCAGGTGGGCAGAGAGCTGTGACACTGCCGCCTCATCTTCTGTCAGTTGGCGTCATGGACGTGCATATAATTCTTATGATTTTTCTGACTAGGGTTTCATTCTTTCCTTATTTATAGGATGGTCTTGTGTAATATGCCCTTCACCAGCTGGGATGAAGGTTGTGGTGCCACCACAAGAGACATAAATGGCTGGTGCTGCATCTGGGGGTGACATTCCTGGATTTTCTGACTAGGAGGGGCACAGGGCCTCCACTACCTGTGTAACAGACAGCCAGGTTCTTTGAGAACAAACCGAGAATTCCTGGTATGTACCCACCTGACTGTACTACCCTCTCATTGAGAAGACTGAGTAGAAAGATTCACAGTTCCTGCACCACCAAAAGACTGAGTGCACCAGCATGTTCTAATGACTGGACTGGTCAGGATCCCTGTACTGACTTTTCTTGACTCTGCACTCTGAACCCACAGAAAACCACCAGCTTATGCTTACAATCTTTAGAGGAAAGTTTCTGTCTCTGGTGATGGACTTTTGAAAATTCTTATATGCAGATTTCAGTTTATTTTTTTTTAGAAGTGGTTAGGAAATAGTAACTACTAAACATTATTCCACCCCGTTGTCACTGGAGTTAGCCATTATTTTCTTCTATTGAAGCTTAAATTCTTATCTACTTTTATCTGTGCATCATTGAAAATTCTTCCTCAATTATTGTTTTCCCATTTCTTATGGTAATATGTTCTTTAAAAATTGCAAACATTAAATTTATGCTGAGGATTTTTTTTCTGATAAAGAATGACAAGTTATTACCAACTTTCAAAAATTGTAGTGTACATTTGAAGAGTGAATTTTTTTTCAATTTTTTTAAGATTTATTTATTTATACAAGAACCAGGGCACAGACCAGATGCACGGGAGGGTGAGAGGATTCACCAGAGACAGAGCTGGAAACAGAACAGGCAGACTGACGAAATACACTGCTGAGGGGAGCAGCAGGTGAGACAGTAGAAGTCTGCCGCGCCATGTGGGACCCTCGCCGGCCAGCTAGTATCGAACCGGTACTGCAGATATTGTGGACAGCTTCACAGAGTGATGCTCAACTGCCTGTGCCACCAGGGAAGGCCCTGAATAATATTTTAAATAGAGAAAATAATGTTGAAAATAGAGATATGTCTAATTTTTAGTACCTTATATTAGTGAGATGACAATTTCAATTCTATTTCTAAGCCAAATGACCTTTTCTCAATCATCTTTCTACATCTTACTGGTAATTTCCTCTTGGTCTCAGTGAGTGACATTAAAATCTTCTCTTGGAAGATTGATTTAGATGTGCCACAAAGTAAAAGCCTACTTATTTGGGTACAATTTGATGCTAACCAAATGTTCTATAGAAAAATAATTCCCACATCTGCCAACTAAATTCTATCATACATCAAATTAGTGTTAGGACTATTTCTTGCCATCTGTATTCTGTAAACTCTTGAATGACAATTTACCATGATTATACGGAATGTATAATTTTTATATGTGGAATCTATTTTGTTTATATTATATATATATTAGATTGTAATATGCTAGCATACTAATTACAAAGATATTTTAAAACATCAAGTGTGGTTGTAACATCTTCCTGGGCCCACAAAAAAATATACTATCCAACTCATTGTAGTTAGGGAGGAAAGTAATTAGTTATGATCAATACAATGTGTGTTAAAATGATATATGTCCTAGCAGAGCAATGCATTTTAAAGCTTCTAGCCTGTGGTGACTGTGAATAGTATGAATTGAAATATCAGATTCATCAGATTAACATATCCTAGATACTTAAGTCACTGCATGGTATACATTTGGCATAGGAAATGGCATAAACATTTGAATTTTACAAGGATGAAGAAGAAAATTTTGTTGTGTTAAGTTTACGGAGATATGGGGTCTTGTTCTTGCAACATAGTCCCTTTTGATAAATACATCAGTATAAGCCAACTCGCTATTTTAATTTAACAGTGGGGAATTTATAGGGTGTTTACCAATGTATGTTTACACTTATAATTATTCTGATACATTTTTGATTACGACTGCTTTTTGAAAAAATAATTTCTATATCCAAAATATGGTCATTTAATAATTTTATATTAATATATGTGTTATTTTATGGATTTAAATTACCTCTATCTATACCTAATGTTTGTATTCATTACACCGCTATCAAATATGTGACTGCATGGTGGCAATTATATTTGACCCAGAAATGTTGAACTCATCCATTTTATTTGTAACACTTGTCTTTGGACATGACTGATTATTTGAAATGTGCTCAACCCATTGAATTTTGTTGTTATATTTTGTACTTGCCACATAGAATGCTTAACATGAAATATTTATGTCTCTTGAGGTGACTTAAATATGCTTCTTGGCATTTGAAGTAGACAATGGTTGTAGTAAATATTAATTTTAAAGCATGACACCAAAATTCATAAGATGGTCTACACGCATATGGAATTTTCATATTGAATGCCAATGTACACAATGATGTGTAATGGATAATAAGGCCTACTTCTCTGAAAAAGACTATGGGCTTTATTGAGGAAAGAATCTATAAATATATTGGTTGGCATTACTTAGCCTTTTCTTCTCCTTTTTACCCAAAATAAAGACTTTCTCTCCACCTATGGAATTTTTCACTCACATATTTAGCAACCAATATTGAGTACCTAATCTGTGCCAGGTATTGCTCTAGGTAATGAGCCAGAATATTTAACAAACATATGTTTTTCCTACTATCATGGATCTTTACTTACTGGAGACAATGGAGAAGATAATGCATGTGATGATTTCACAGAATAATAACTGCTATAAATCTGATGTAAAAGTTGATGTAATATCAAAGCAAATCTCTTAGAAGGGATGATATTGAATAGAAACTTGAATGATGACAGTCAATTCCTGTAAAAACTAAAAATAAAAGAAAAAATTTTGAGTGCATGGAGTTCTAAAGAAAACATTGTAATAGCTTTCAGCTGACACTTTCTTTTTTTTTTTAAGATTTAGTTTTTTTATTTATTCATATAAGCACTGGGTACAG
The DNA here is from genome assembly GCF_014898055.3 of Talpa occidentalis. Lineage (NCBI taxonomy): Eukaryota > Metazoa > Chordata > Mammalia > Eulipotyphla > Talpidae > Talpa > Talpa occidentalis. Next base: position 72,718,927 of record NW_023604972.1, read on the forward strand.
TCAGAAGCGCTGGAGAGTGAGAGAATTCATCAGAGCCAGAGCGGGGAGCAGAGCAGGCAGAAGGACTGAAGTACACTGCTGAGGGGAGCGGCGGGCGGCAGGAGAGGTCTGCGCGCCATGTGGGACCCTCCTCTGGTGGCCAGGGAGCAGCCGGGTATCGAACCGGCACTGCAGAGGCTGCGGGCAGCTTCGCAACCCAGCGCTCAACTGTTGCGCCACCGGGGAGGCCCATCAGCTGACACTTTCTGCTTTAAATCCTCTATTTGGAGGCATAACCCTAAACAATTTTCTTTTTCTATGGGATAAAGGAACTGAAAATGTGTTCAAGCAGCTATTCTAAGAGTTCACAATTTTAGATGTAGGGAAAGCAAGTCTATGAATCTTACCTATATGCTTCCTGTAGTCCTTTCCATCATCTGGTGAGTATATTAGTCTAAATACCAAACTTGACATCTATATCTTATTCATTATTGTTCTGTTTAAGTTGTCATATTTCTTACTATTTTTCTTAGTTACCTGGTATATAGCAGTGTATTCCAAACACCCACCAGCTCCCACTGGCTCTTCTCCAATTAATTTCTCACACTGCAAGTTAGTTAAATCCTTTTTAAATGTCAGTTATTATCACCTTTAAGCACCCCCCCACCAACACACACACATATATCTAAGATTCTTTATTAGCTTCTCTTTGTTCTTGGAATAATCCACCAGATAGTAATCATCCTTAAGGTTTCTGCAGGGGGCAGCCCTGATGGTTCAAGGGGTTAAGCACCGGACTGTGAAGCAGTCAATAGCCTCTGTAGCAAGAGTTGGGAGTTTGATCAGCGGCCAGCCAGTTTGAGCAACCCACATGGCACAGCAGACCTCTCTCCTGTCTCGCCCGCTGCTCCCCTCAGCAGTGTATTTCAGTCAGTCTGCCTGCTCTGTTCCCCACTCTGCCTCTGGTGAATCCTCTCACCCCCTATATCTCTGGCCTGTACCCCAGCTCTTGTATGCATAAATCAATAAATCTTTAAAAAAAAGTTTCCTGCAGGATCCCTTTGCATCCTGTCTCCCTTGACTCCACTCAAGAACACAAGAACTGATTAACTTTCTTGCATATATTACAATTATTTTGCATATGTGATTTCAACTGGATTATTCTTAATTCATCTCATATTCTAATGATTTGTTTATAACTTTTAAATTTTGAAATATTTTAAACACTAAAGAACATGTATAGAGTAACACAACAAACATTGTCTAGTTATTATTTGTCAAATTAAAATTTTTGTGAAGTTTATTTCAGAATTTTTAGGATATTGGATACATTGCAGTAACACTGAGAACAAGTTGTGTAGCTGTTATTTCATTGTCTTCTTTCTTAACCTAAAATCAACCACTAAACTCAATCTGTTACCTCCCCATTAGGAATTTTATACCAAAAATTCAGTTCTCTTTTTTGTACAATGCTAATCTTATCTGAATTTGGATAATTAAAGTTCTGATATCATGTTAGGGAGCAAAGAATAATAAATTACAATCTAATTTGTTCTGGAACTTCAAATATCAAGTGGAGGTACACAGAGTGGTTTATACAAAAATTTATCTAACCCCATCATTTCCTAAATTTGAATAGCAAAAGTTTGGATAGTGACAGATATCTAAATATGTGTGTATATGTAAATTTTTGAAATTCATATAAAGAAATGTGTATGGCTTACATAATTTCTGCTACTTTAACCTTATGTTTTTTGTACTTGTCCATGTAGATTGAGTTTATTCATTTTAGTTGCTACATATTTGTGTACAGTAATTCTATAATTATATGATTTTATCATTTCCTTTTTTAATTATAAGTAATGCTTCCAATGAAACATTTTTCTAGAATATATACCTATGAATTCAATGGGTTAGTTGATGGCTCAGAAATTGTCAAATTTATAATATATTGTCAAATTACTCCCTAATTTAGATTTACCTCTTTACTCTCCAACATAGAATGTGGAAATTTTCATTTTTCTATTTGCTTCTTAAAACGTGGTCATGTGTCTTATGTCTAGTTCTTTAATACATTTTGAGTTGATTTTTGTGTATGGTGTGAGGTAGTGGTCAAGCTTCATTCTTTTGCATGTAGCAACCCAGTTTTCCCAGCACCATTTATTGAACAAACTTTCTTTGCTCCATTGCATAGTCTTTGCTCCTTTGTCAAAGATTAGTTGACCACAAATCTGTGGGTTTATTTCTGAATTTTCTTTTTTTTTTTTTTTTTTTTTTTTATAGAGGCATGCTTTATTTATTTAATTTATTTATTTATTTTGTTTGTTTGTTTATACATGCACTGGGTACAGTCAGAAGCGCGGGAGGGTGAGAGAATTCACCAGATCCAGAGCAGGGAGCAGAGCAGGCAGAAGGACCGAAGTACACTGCTGAGGGGAGCAGCGGGCGGCAGGAGAGGTCTGCACGCCATGTGGAACCCTCCTCCGGTGGCCTGGGAGCAGCCGGGGATCGAACCGGCGCCGCGGAGGCTGCGGGCAGCTTCGCAACCCAGCGCTCAACCGCTGCGCCACCGGGGAGGCCCTATTTCTGAATTTTCTATTTGATTCCATTGGTCTGTATGTCTGTTCTTGTTCCAATACCATGCAGTTTTGATGATTATGGCTTTGTAGTATAGTTTGAAGTCTGGGAGTGTGATGCCTCCATTCCCTTCTTTTTTTTTCAGTAGAGCTTTGGCTATTCAGGGTTTTTTGTGATTCCATATGAATTTCATCAATAATTGTTCTATTTCTTTGAAGAATGACATTGAAATTTTGATTGGAGTAACATTGAATCTGTATATTGCTTTTGGTAGGATGGCCATTTTAATAATGTTTATTCTTCCAATCCATGAACAGGGGATGTCTTTCCATTTCTTTGTGTCTTCTTCTATTTCTTTTAACAGTGTTTTATAGTTTTCTTTGTATAGGTCCTTTACCTCTTTTGTTAGATTTATTCCCAAATAAGACCTGAAACCATAAAATACATAGAAGGAAATATAGGCGAAACACTACGTGATTTGCATATCAAAGACATCTTTACAGACACATCACCCAAAGCAGTGATGGTGAAGGCAAAGATAAACAGCTGGGACTACATCAAATTAAAGAGCTTCTGCACAGCAAAAGAGACAATAACAAAAACAAAGAGAAACCCCACCAACTGGGAGAACATTTTTGCACACAACACTAATGATAAAGGACTGATCACAAAAATCTGCAAAGAGCTGATGAGACTCAGCAACAACAAAGAAAATAATCCAGTCAAAAAATGGGCAGAAGAGCTAAAAAGAAACTTCTCTAAAGAGGAAATGCAAATGGCCAACAGACATATGAAAAAATGTTCAACATCACCTGTAATCAGGGAAATGCAAATCAAAACTACCATGAGATACCATCTTACACCAGTGAGAATGGCACATATTAAAAAAAATAGCAACAGCAAATGTTGGCGAGGTTGTGGAGAAAAAGGAACTCTTCTATACTGTTGGTGGGAGTGCAAACTGGTCCAACCACTATGGAGAGCTGTGTGGAGATTTCTGGACCTACTAAACATAGAGCTTCCCTATGATCCAGCAATTCCACTCCTAGGTATTTACCCAAAGAACAAAGAAACATCAATTCCAAAGAACACCTGCACCCCTATGTTTATAGCAGCACTATTTACAATAGCTAAGCTTTGGAAACAGCCCAAATGCCCAAAAATAGATGACTAGATCAAGAAGATGTGGTACATATATACCAGGGAATATTACTCAGCATTCAAAAAAGATAAACACATGCAATTTGCAGCAACATGGATGGCGCTGGAAGGGATCATGCTCAGCAAAATAAGTGAGAAAGAAAAAGAAAAATACCGGATGGTCTCACTCATAGCAGGAATCTAGAAAACTTAAATAAGGGACCAGGAAAATGAATAACTATAAGAAAGTGAAAATCAAAATCAACAAAAAACTATGAACCAGAGACACTTTTTTGGGGGTGGGGGCCAGGAGGGGAGGGATTGGGGTCAGAATGGGGGGTATGCAATTGTATGGGGGAATATAAAAATAAAATTTATTATTTAAAAAAAAAAACTTGGTCATGTGAATATGTACTATATCTTCTCACTTTATTTCCCTGATCACTAAAATTTGTGAACAAAATGGCAAATACAGACACTAACATATCAATATTAACTCTAAATGTAAATGGACTAAACTCTTCAATAAAAATACACAGAGTCATAGGCTGGATTAAGCAACAAAATTCAACCTTTTGCTGTCTCCAGTAAACATATTTAACTACAAAAGATAAAAATAGACTGAAAGTAAAAGGATAGAAAAAAATCCTACAAGGATATGGAACAAAAAAGAAGACAGAAACAGCTATACTTATATCAGATAAAATAGATTTAAAACTCAAAAAGGTAAAAAGAGACCCAGACAAACACTACATTATCATCAAGGGGAAAGTACATCAAGAAGACATAACACTCTTTAACATATACTCACCAAATGAAGGAATACCAAAATATATTAGAGAACTGTTATCATCTCTGAAAACAGACATTGGAGAAAATACATATGTAGTAGGAGAATCAACACACCACTATCAACAATGGATAGATCAATGAGACAAAAAATAAGTAAGGACACTAAAGCTCTAAATAAGGATCTAGACCTCATGGGCTTAACTGATATCTATGGAACACTAAACCCCAAAAAATCTGATTACACATTTTTCTCAAGCACACACAGATCGTTCTCCAGGATCGATCACATACTGGGACACAAGACAAACATCAACTGATACACCAATATCGAAATTATACCAACCATCTTCTCTGAACATGAAGGCATCAAACTAGAAATAAACTATGAAAAGAAGGCAAGGAACCCTCCTACCTCATGGAGATTGAAACCCACGCTACTGGAAGACCACTGGACTAATGAGGAGATCAAAGAAGAAATTAAAAAAAATACTTTCAATTGAATGACAAGGAGGACAACAATTTCCTAAATGTATGGGATGCAGCAAAAGCAGTAATAATAGGAAAATATATAGCAATATAGGCTCATATCAAGAAACAAGAAAGAACTCAAAGAAACAACCTAATCACACATCACAAAGAACTAGAAAAAGAACAACAAAAAACCCTGAAACCAGTAGAAAAAAGGAAATACTAAAAATCAAAGCAGGAATAAATGAAATAGAAACTGAAAAAAAATCCAAAATGTAAAGGAAACCAAAAGTTGGTTCTTCAAAAAAATAAATAAAATAGACAAACCCCTAGCCAGGCTCAAAAAGGAAAAATGGGAGAAAACACAAATAAATAGGATCACAAATGAAAGAGGAGAAATCACAACAGATACAGCAGAAATCAAAAGAATATTCAGAAACTACTATGAACAGTTATATGCAAACAAGCTCAACAATCTAGAAGAGATGGGCAAATTCCTACAACTTTACAATCACCCAAAGCTAGATAAAGAAGAAATAGAACACCTAAACAGACCAATTACAAGCAGTGAAATTGAAATGCTAATCAAAACCCTCCCCAAAAACAAAAGCCCAGGACCAGATGGACTTATAAGGGAATTCTACCAAACATTCAGAAACAAACTAGTGCCTATCTTTCATAAACCCTTTCAAAAAATTGAGAAGGAAGGAATAATACCAATCACATTCTATGAAGCCAACATTACACTAACACCAAAACTGAACAAGGACAACACAAAAAAAGAAAACTACAAGCCAATCTCTCTAATGGACACTGATGCAAAATCCTCAATACAATTTTAGCTAACAGAATCCAACAATATATCCATAAGATAATTCACCACGACCAAGTAGGATTTATTCCAGGACACAAGGATGGTTCAACACCTAAAAATTAATCAGTGTAATCCAACACATCAATGAAAAGAAATATAAAAACCATATGATAATATCAGTAGGTGCTGAGAAAGATTTCAACAAGTACAACACCCATTTATGATAAAGGCCCTTGAAATTCTCTGGATACAAGAAACATACCTCAACATCATAAAGACCATATATGACAAGCCCATAGCCAATATAATTCTCAATGGTGAAAAGTTAAAAGCATTTCCATTAAGATCTGGAACAAGATGAGGATGTCCACTCTCACCACTGCTTTTCAATATAATACTGGAAGTACTAGCCAGAGCAATAAAAACCAGAGAAAGAGATAGAAGGAATCCAAATAGGGAAGGAAGAAGTTAAGCTATCACTATTTACAGATGATATGATAATATATGTAGAGAACTCCAAAATCTCCACAGAAAAACTAATCAAGCTAATCAATCAGTTTATTAAAGTAGCAGGATATAAAATCAACACACAAAAATCAGCAGCCTTCCTATAAACAAACAATAAATCTGAAGAAGAAGAAATCAAGAAAGCAATCCCTTTTATTGCTGAAACAAAAAAAAAAAATTCAAATATTTGGGAATAAACTTAACAAAAGAGGTAAAGGACCTATACAAAGAAATCTATAAAACATTATTAAAATAAATAAAAGAAGACATAAAGAAATGGAAAGACATCCCCTGCTCATGGATTGAAAGAATTAACATTATCAAAATGGCCATCCTACCAAAAGCAATTTACAGATTTAATGCTATTCCAATAAAAAATTTCAATTACATTTTTCAAGGAAATAGAACAAATATTATTAAATTCATATGGAGCCACCAAATCCCCGAATAGCCAAAGCTCTCCTGGAAAAATAAAAAAAAAGGGAATAGAGGTATCACACTCCCAGATTTCAAACTATACTACAAAGCCATAATAATCAAAACTGCACTGTATTAGAATAAGAACAGATGCATGCATCAATAGAACCAAATAGAAAATCCAGAAATAAACTCATAGATTTATGGTCAACTAATCTTTGACAAAGGAGCAAAGAATACATAGTGGAGCAAAGAAAGTTTGTTCAATAAATGGTGCTGGGAAAACTGGGTTACTACATGCAAAAGAATGAAGCTTGACTACTACCTCACAGCATTGACAAAAAAACAACTCAAAATGTATTAAAGAACTGGAGATAAGACCTGAAACCATAAAATATATAGAAGGAAATATAAGTGAAACACTACATGACATACACCTTAGTAACATTTTTAAAAACACATCACCCAAAGCAGTGATAGAGAAGGCAAAGATAAAAAGCTGGGGCTACATCAGATTAAAGAGCTTATGTATAGCAAAAGAGATAGCAACCAAAACAAAGAAAGACACCACCAATTGGGAGAAAAATTTTGCACACAACACTAGTGATAAAGAACGCATCACAAAAATCTACATAGAGCTAATGAGACTCAACAAAAACAAAGCAAATAATCCAGTGAAAAAATGGGTAGAAAAGCTAAAAAGAAACTTCTCCAAAGAGGAAATGCAATTGTCCAACAGGCATATGAAAAAATGTTCAACATCATTTGTAATCAGGGAAATGCAAACAAAAACTACCATGAGATACCATCTTACACCAGTGGGATGGCACATATTAAAAAAAAAAAAAAAAAAAAAACCTAGCAAAAGCAAATTTTGGCAAGGATGTGGAGAAAAAGGTGAACTCTCTTGCACTGCTGGTGGGAGTGCTAACTGGTCCAACCACTATAGAAAGCTGTGTGGAGATTCCTCAACCTGCAAAAGATGGAGCTTCATATGATAACAGCAATTCCACTCCTAGGGATTTACCCAAAGGACACAGAAACATTAATTCAAAAGGGCACCTGTACCCCTATGTTTATAGCCACACTATTGACAATAGGTAAACTATGGAAACAACCCAAATACCCAAAAATAGATGACTGGATCAAGAAGATGTGGTACATATACACAATGGAATATTACTCAGAAATCAAAAAAGATAAACTCATGCAATTTGCAGCAACATGGATGAAGCTGGAAGGGATCATGCTCAGCAAAATAAGCCAGAAATAAAAAGAAAAATGCCAGATGGTCTCACTCACAGCAGGAATTTAGAAAACCTAAATAAGGGACCAGGAAAAAACCTAATTATAATAAAGTAAAAATCAAAATCAACAAGCAACAAACAACTATAAACCAGAGACACACTACAGACATTGGGGATGGGGGGAGGGGGAGGAAGAAGTAGGACCAAAACAAGGAAGGGGGGGTGGGAATTGTATGGGGCCTATAACCAAGATGAAAATGCATACATTTTGCAGAAAATGAAAAGTGATGTAAAAAATGTATAAAATAATAAAAAAAGGTCTGCTTCTTTTGCCTTTGTGTACATAAATGGTGGGATATCTATTAGAGTAGGCTACATCCCCAACCACAGATTTCCCCCCTGATTTACAATGTCAACTTTGATCTCTATCATTAGACCTATGCTCAATTCCATGTTTTAGTTTACTCCTATATCAGTACTCACTATATTAGAACTTAATGTATAAAATAATTTTTAATATTTGAGGAAACAAAATTGCTTCTTATTCAAAAATGTTTTGCTATTCTTGAAACTTTATCCTTGTGCATGCATTTTTATTTAGGTTATAAATTTCAATGAAAACTTATACTTGGATATTGATAAAAATTGCATTAAATTTAAAGATTAATTTATAAAAAAATGTGATTTTTGTAATAAATTTTTAGTGCATACACATTTTAGAACTTTCATGTCTTCAAATCCACTAAATGAGTTTTTCATACATTTATTCCACATGTACTTTGAAGAAAATGTTCTACCTGTTTCAAATTTGAGAAACAATTAGAGATAATATCTACATTTAAAATGTATTTTCTTAATGTTTATTTCTGATGTAAATAAATGCAATTGCTCTTTATATGCTACTTATTTTTCAAATCTTCATTCATGTATGTTACTTTAGAAATCATCTAAATTTCTTGATATTTTCCTAGTTCTAGATATCTCTCTTTCAAATATATGTCAAAGATATGTCTTTGTTTCTATAACTGCTTTATTAAATATTATCTTCCTCTAGGCTTCATTTTTTAGGTTATAGATCATGACTGTTTCTCCTTATGTTTTCATCCGTATGCTTAAGGACAGTGCTCCCACATAACATAAATCTAACTAGACTTTTTGAGAAGTGATAATATGAATAAGGGAATGAGTTAGTAGTATGATTTTTTAAAAGATACTTATTAATTATGCATAGGTCCTCATAGCATAAGGGAGATTAAAGGAAACCTCTCTCCAGACATAACAGTTTAGTTCACTAAACTGTGACAAATCAATTAAAACTAGCAGCCTTTAAAAGACTGAAAATAATCACCACTCAAGACTTAAAATTATGTTTTTACTAGCATCTATCTGCTGATCATAACAACTCTCTTCAAATAAAACATGAAATAAGGATTTGCACAGAAAAAAAGAGAAGTAATGTCGCCCTCCATTTTAAGTGTCCTTTAATAGTCAAACACTGTGGAGCATTTATGTAAATCAACATGAATAACAAATGAAATTGTTCTGATCAAGACTACTAAAGGCAGCCTCAATGAATTAATTGTAAACATAGTGCAGCTCTTCAAAATGCAGCAATTCTTAACTGGGTTGCAGTTTGATGAACTATAATGAAAATACTTCAAATTTAATTTTATGCTGTTATTAATAACTAAGTTTTAACAGCACTTCTTCCAATTTGGATTACAAAGGAAGTAGAACATATTAACCATTGTTAAAACAATTGTTTACATTTTCATCTGTAGGTTTTCCAAGGAGGAGGAAACTGAGCTTAGAAATGACCTTTTCTTCCTAACAAAATATCATTTTAATAGCACATAAAGGTAAATATTTGGCATAAATCATATTGACAAGTACAGCTATGATTCCTGGGACATGAACTTATTCTCCTTTTTGTCTAGCTTTTATAAAATTCCTGGAAGTTTTGGAAAGAATAAAGTCTTACTTTCTACATATAACCCCAGATTTACATGCTAGAGATTATTTGTGACTATCCAGTGGTATTTTATTTTTATTTATTTATCAATTTATTTATTATTTATTTATATAATGGAACTTTAATGAAAGGTTTCATGAGCATGTCATAACTGTTACTTGTCCCAGGACAGGCTATGTAATTTGTGGCATCCAATGTACAATGGAAATGTGGGTCCCTTCTTCAAAATTATCAAACATTTTGAGAGGTTGACAGTGGAACATCAACAAATTGTGGGGCCCTTTTGAGCTCATCATTCATGAAGTTGATGCTTTTACATCTGCTCTTGCAATCCTGGCTTCAGTTCTTTGTAGTCAATTTGTGCTCCCTCTTTCATGAATGGTGCTGACGAGATGCAGATGAAGAAGGAATTAGTTCAGGGAAAGGTCCTAGGTGAGTCAAAGAACATGGAGTTCAACTGACCATCAACAATATTCAGTGATCCTTGAGGACATGACAGATTTTTTCAAGTAGAAACAATGGTGAATGACTGTTATCAGTAAAATTTCTATAAAATGTCAAGGATAGTTATACATTTATTTTAATGAAAAAGCACATTAATTATAAAATTATCTTCATTGTAAATTTTTTAGTGTGAGATAATTGAAAATTTTTACATTGTTCAGACTAAAGACTTTAATTTGAAAATGTCTGATGCAAGTATTATTTCAGTTGATCTTAGTTTCTCTGTGTACTGGTGTTGTATTGCTTTAAACACTTTTTCTTTTATTTTGTCCCCAGTCACCTACCACTTCAATTTAAATTGCCATTATTTTTCATTAACTGAAATAATTGGAAAGATCTTTAAGAACTGGGCTTCAACCTGCTAAAGTAACTTGTAAAGTGCCGAGGCAAAATCAAATGTTCAAAAATGGTTGTTTCTGTTGCATAAGAATGGATACCTTTGAAAATCATGAGATAGAATGATGGTCCTTCGAGAATAATTTGGGCTTCAGGTAGATATGAAAATTTAATCTAACAGGTAGGGTGGGACAGAAAGTTTCTAAGAAAAGGTGCATTGCATTATTTTAGAAAGAGTGCTACATCATGAATCACAGTGCTCAGTTTGTTCATGGTGAGTGTAAGGAAAATCAGTGAATCAGGCTATTTTTTGTCTTTCACACAACAGAGAGCCCCTACCTTGAAATGCTGTGTTTTCTGCTATTCAGACATCCAGCAAACAACAGATGGGCCTTGTGTTTGCAACAATGTATGGGTAGTGTGGTTATGGGTACTTAAAGTGTAAAGGGGGCTAGGAACTGGAGTTGCCTTCTGCCTCACTGTCTGAGTGTTGGAGTCACTCTTGCTCTGTCTGCCTGCTTGTATAATGGTCCTCTGTTTCACCATTAAAGGACAGCAAAATCCATCCAAATTCTCTTTTTATCTGTGAGAACTGACAATGAACCTATCTGGCAGAGGTGGTTGCATGACTAAGTTTTCCTCTTGGCACGGTGCATGTGGACCAGAGTTTAGCTCAAACACAAAAAGATAAGAATAAGGCAGGGCTAGCTGCTGGTGTTGAGTGGACAGGAAAACTGAAACAGAATATCAGTCAGAGAAACTGCTGTTTGTAGGGCAATGCCATGGCAAAGAGGGGCAAGTAATGGTTGAAGCAGATCAGCACGGGTGTTTTGTGAGTTCGGAAAAAGCACAACAGAGTAGGTGTAACAACATAGAGGACACAACACAGAGGAAGAAGTTGGTCTCTGAATCTTGAAGAATAAATTGATATGAGTCAGATGAAGAATGAGTAGGAGGTCATTGTCATTCCAGGTCCATGAACAGCAAAACTGTTGTTACAGAGCCGCCCCTCACTCTCTCCCCATTCTCCCAAACATGCATCAGGGCCGTCACAGGACATCTCTATCAGGTAATGGGGCTCTGCAGTTCAGGGAGGTGCAGAGTCCTCAACTGGCAGTTGTTTCTGAAAGAGCTTGATGACTTTTTGAATATTAAACTTGGAAGAGAAATTTTAAGTGGTCATTCTAGGACAAATTCTTCATTTTTGCAGATGACGAACTGATAGCAAGAGTAGAGTAAAATGATGAGTGTCAGATAATGCAAAAAATGAGCCACAGAATCAAGAATTTGACCCAGAATGAACTGTTAGTCTAGAATGTGCTTCCTTTATCCCACTATCCTTCCTGTTTCATGATTGGGATCCCAAAGATTACATGAAGGTCCTGTGGTACCTCATGCAGCTGGGCAGCAGTAGGGGTATAAGCCACTCCATAAAGGGTGGGCAAACACCCATACCTAAATTATCTATTCAATATGTGTACAGTCTCTATGGCTTATTCAAGAAGACATGGCTGGTCATGCAGATTTTATAGGTCTTCCAAAAGATAATACATTATTATACTTAAAACTTCATAGTTTTTTTTAGGGGTGAGGAAAGGGTGCAAACTTTCTCTTGTTTACTCCATGTATTCATTTATAATTGAAACTTTCACTCTTATGATTTGGAGTTGTATTTGACACTATTTGTCACATCAAATTCTATCTAACATACATGGTAGAAGGGGAATATAACACTTCTGACCACTTCTTATTGCTTATTATATTAATTTATCTAAAGAATCACCATGAAATGACACTATAACTAACCTCCTGGTGTAAACTTCCAAAAAAAAGTTAGAAATGAAATTTAGTTACTAAATATTAAAAGATTGACCATGTTATTTAAACTGGCAAGTAAGTTGAAATATATAAACACCCATACCGATGGATTTAAAACAATTTTTTTTTAAGATTTATTTATTTATTTATACAAGAACTGGGGTACAGGTCAGATGCGTGGGAGAGTGAGAGCATTCACCAGAGCCAAAGCTGGGAACAGAACAGGCAGACTGATGAAATACACTGCTGAGGGGAGCAGTGGGCGAGACAGAAGAGGTCTGCCGCGCCATGTGGGACCCTCACTGGCCGGTCAAGATAGAACCGGAGCTGCAGAGGCTGTAACAACTTCACAGCGCTGTGCTCAACTGCCTGCGCCACCAGGGGAGGCCCAGATTTAAAACAAACTTTAAGTTATGACTGCATAATTTAACAAATACTCTGTTAAATTTGCCTACAGGCAAATATAATACACCAATAATTTATAAAATGAAAATTAATTGCAAAGAAAGAGAAATACATTATGAAAATAGATAACAGAGGACTTTTATGTGTGAGTGAAGCCTTTAGAAATTCATGAATGAAAGTTATTTTCCTGATTTTGGTTCTTACTTCCAAGGAGTGCATGTAAGTTACATAAAGGTACAGGGTGAGTTACAAAACAAGCACATTTCATTTTCTTTTCTTTTTTTTTTTAAAGATTTATTTATGCATAGAAGAGCTGGGGTACAGGTCAGAAATATGGGGGTGAGAGGATTCACCCTAGACAGAGTGGGGAACAGAACAGGCAGACTGACTGAAATACACTGCTGAGGGGAGCAGCGGGCGAGACAGGAGAGGTCTGCTGCGCCATGTAGGTCTCTCCCTGGCAGGCCGGGGATCGAACTCATGCTGCAGAGGCTGTGGATTGCTTCATAGTGTGGTGCTTAACCCCTTGCTCTACCAGGGAGGTCCACATTTCATTTTTTTGGACATGTTATTTTTATTTAAAAAATGATTTAAATCATTATTCTATATCATTGTAAACATGTATATATTTTGGGATAGAAGCAAAGATAGCATGGCTTTTATGATATAGTAGACATAAAGGAAGTGGGTCAATTACTCTCTGTGTATATATGTCTATTGCCTCTGCCACTCTCAGTAAGGTAGCATTGAATGCTGAGAAACAGATGGCAGGACTTTGTGAATCTGAGCAATACAAGTTGCTGGTTTTAACACATCTTTGGACTTCAGAGCAAAGCACCTGAATTATCCTTTGACAGAGAAAGAATAGGGAAAGGCTAGGCATTATTATCTCCCTTTGAACAAGAAATGGACAATAATGTGTATAAATGATGAGTGGTTACATTCAGTTACAGAGTTGGCAGAGCATCTAAGAACCTTCTATATTTATATTAGAGGATAGAGGGTTGACTGAGCCCTAGGCAACAATACTTTTTAAGACACCTGATGACTTGAGCATTTTAGTCCTGCCTACTTCTACAGAATTATGTCCTCCATTCCTCTTGATAGAGATTTGGATTGTATACTAAAACTGTGAAATAGAGACAGATTTAATAATCATCCCACTTAGCAAGTACAGCTGGGGCAGGTAATTAAACAGGTTTTCTCTTGCCAATAGGCCTAAAGCAATGTAGCTCAGAGTCTCGATCACACCACTGGACTGAGATGGAAAGCTAATATTAAACAGGCCTTCTCTAGGCAGGTCCATGTCAGCATTGCTGTTCTGAATGAGCAAAAGTTATTAAAGAGGCCTCGTCAGGTCAGCAGAGGATTGCCAAATCTTCAGTCTTAGGAATATTGGATTTACAACCTGAAAAATGAAAAAGGTATGAGTATATTTGAAAAATTATTATCATTATTACTGGGGTGGTTTATATCTAATAAAATATACTCATTGTGAATATTTGATATTGCATGTTATGAGTAACTATTCAAACATTGGGGGACTGGTTTCTTAATTTAAAAAAAATGAAAGTTTTCTTTGCATAGTGAAAATACAATATTTAATAGATGTAAAACATAGTAGCCTAATTGTGTTAAATTGCTCCAAAACACTAATAGGAAGATAAAGTTGTCCTTGGTTAAATAGAAATTTGTTAGTGAGTGGTTTTATTGCTTCCTTGATGATGTAAAATCAAAGTAATTTAAACATTCTTCATTAAAAATATATGAAATATATCTTTGATCAGTTAATAAATTTTTCTATATTTATATTTTCGTTTATATATTGATTCATAATAAACTACCCCAATGCTTAGTATGTTAAATTAGCACTTTATTATACCTCAAAATTTGGTAGGTGTAGGATAGTCCTCCTGAAGTTCTTCAGCTAGACCTCCCCAAGATGTCTACAGCAGGTTTTCCTAAGATGTGTCACTTCAGCATGTGTTTTATTTTGTGCTTAGGTAAACTGAGGGTCTGCAGTATCACAGGGAGTATTAGCCAGAATTAGTATTTTTACCAGAAATAACCTTTCTATTGGAGAAACCTATTGTAGGATAAATGATTGTCAGGCTTTTTTGCCCTTCCATTAGCGTTGATGATAGATCCCTGTGGTCCTGAATGCATGCCTGATGGTGGGCACCTGGAGTAGGGTGTGGGCATACGTAGGTGGGTCCTCCTAGGCTGAGACTGGGTTTTTAAGGGTGGTGTCATGGGAACGGAAATGCCAAAAGAACTAGCGAGAGAGTGGAATGGAACCAGCAGAAGAGAGAGAATGAGACCACGAGAGAACACCAGAGGGCCCAGAAAGAGTAAAGATTATCTAGGGGCTGGGAGGCTTGCCAGCCTCCCGGGCCCCCAGCACCCTTGCCTGCCATATATCTGGTAAAATGGCAATAATAAGCCTGAAAAGCACCAAGGGCTCCAGGACTCTCCTTTACCCATCTGCTCCAATCACAGAGATCCTGCCCTGTGCTTCCAACCGCTACACCTATCTAAATGGAAGGGCAAATGTAACTGCAGAGGTCTGGTCTTCCTCATATGAACCACCCTTTCCTTGCCATGTGAGTCCTCCTCCTCCTCTCCCTGAAGCCCCAGATCCCTAGATCAATGCTTAGTTCAGGATGTATTTCCTCTTTTTGAAACATTGACTTTAAAATCTATACCCGTGGGGGCCTCCCCGTTGGCGCAGCGGTTGAGCGCTGGGTTGCAAATCTGCCCGCGGCCTCTGCGGCGCCGGTTCGATCCCCGCCTGCTCCCCGGCCACCAGAGGAGGGTCCCACATGGCGCGCAGTCCTCTCCTGCTGCCCGCTGCTCCCCTCAGCAGTGTACTTCGATCCTTCTGCCTGTTCTGCTCCCCGCTCTGGCTCTGGTGAATTCTCTCACCCTCCCGTGCTTCTGACTGTACCCAGTGCATGTATAAACAAAAACAAACAAACAAACAAATAAATAAATAAAACATGCCTCTATTAAAAAAAATAAAATAAAATCTATACCCGTGTAGATTGTACATACATATGTAATTAAATTTGTTCTTTTCTCCAACTAGTCTCTTTGAAGTTAATTTGTTTGCTCAACCAGAGAAGAACCCAGAGGCATAGGGGTAAATTTTCTCTTTTACCCTGTAGTTATCAGGGATTTGGATAAGACCTGACTACATAATTCTTTGGCCCCAACTTCTGTTGATCTAGCTCACTCAGTGGTATTTAAATTGGCTGACCTGGTCTAGGAAGCTCATGAAAGCTGGTGCCTTTGTGAGCACAAGTGAAATTTATGCTTCAGTCATTGTTCATGGAGTCCAGAGCTTCTCCACAGGGCGAATTTGAACTTTCCACTGATGCCTGGGCAGCATGTGCTGAATAACCACCACTGGAGGTGATGTAGCCACAGATTCAGTGATCCTAATCTTGATACCTATCTTGTCCTAATTTCGACAGTATGTCAAAGCGATATGTAAATCATTTACATGTAAAACATCCAAATTTCAGCAAATGTTTTTGGGCAGCTTGGTGATATTTCAATTTTGGTCAATATCTGAGATGGCATCAAGTTGTCATACAAGTTATGTTGACTTGTCTATCCTGTTGTTCCACTTCTAAATAAATGTGGCTGGGGCTGGTGGCGATGAAGTTTGAGTAACCTGGAGATGTCCTCAAATTTATGGAGCAAAGGGTGAATCATTACAAGAATGATAAATTTAGTGATCTTTACTGTGTTTTATAGTACTTATCTCCACATCCTCACCAACTCTTGCTGCTTCTGTTGTATTTGATATGGGCCATTCTCATTGCTGTTTTGATTTGCAACTCCCTGATTATAAGTGAAGATGGACAGCTGTGTGTCTTCTTTGGCGAAGTGTCTGTTTAGTTCTGCACAATTGGGTCATTTGTTTTCTTAGTGATCTTTATGAGTTTAATATAGATCTTGGATAATGGCTTTGTCATATGCAAATATTTTATCTCATTTGATAGGGTGTCTTTGTTTTATAATAGTTTTTTTTTTTTTGGTGTGCTGATGTCTTAATTTTATAAAATTCCATTTGTTAGTTTTGCAAGTACCTCCTTGCCTTGAGAATTTTTTCATTTATCTTCATTTTGGTCTCCGATTTTCTTTATTTGTGTGTGGTTTCCTTGTCCGCTATTGTTATCAGAGTAATGTTTATCACACGTGTTTTGAAACAGTCCCTTTTCCACAATGTTTTGGAAAAGCTTGAGTATGATAGGTATAAATTCTTCTTTGAAGATTTGACTGAACATAGTCTTGAAACCATCAGGTCCTGGACTTTTGTTTTATTGAGAGATATTTGATTATTCTTTTAATTCCCTTACTTGTATTTGATCTTTTCATGTTTTCTATTCCTTCCTGGTCTTTTCCTTATAGGTTATCCAATTTGTCATGAAGAAATTCATAGTAGTCTCTTATAATCCTCTAAATTTGAGAGATGTCTGTGTAATTTCTCTTTTGTTTCGGATTATATTTGCTAGAATTTTCTCCCTTTTTTTTTCATGAAACTACCTAGAAATTCCTTTATTTCATTCATTTTTCTGAAGAGCAAGCTTTTGATTTCATTGATTCTTATTTTTTAAAAATATCTTTCATTTATTTATACCCTAATTTTTCTTTCTTCTATTGGATTTTAGTTACATATATAGCTAGCTAGCTAGCTAGCTAGATAGATAGATAGATAGATAGATTGTTGTTGTTGTTCTTTTCTTAGTGTCTTATCATGCATGGTTATATTATTTGTTTGAGACCATTCTTGATTTTTGAAGTGGATCTGTATTGCTATTTACGACCTTCTTGTTACTGTTTTTACTCCGTCCTATTGGTTCTGGTAAATTCTGTCCTCATTTAGATTTGTCTCCAGGTATTCAAAAAAAAAAAAAATCTCCACTAATTTCCTCATTAACCAAATCATTATCCAGTAATATGATGGTGAGTTTCCACGTATTAGAGTTTTCCCACTTTGTTTTTGGTTTTCTTTGATACTATTGTATTCATAGAAGATGCTTGATATGATTTCAATCTCTATGAATTTCTTTGCGATCCAATATGCGGTTTATTCTAGAAAATGTTCCATGTACATTTGAGAAGAATATGTACTAAGATTTTGGCCAGGAGGGCAGGAGGGTGCATGATAAATGTCAATTAAGCCTAAATTTAAGGCTTTTATTCTAATAACCTTATCTATGCCTATTGTTTCCTTGTTGACATTCTGTCTGCATAATCTGTCCGTTGATCAACATGGAGCATTAAATTTCCTTACAACTACTTATCAATGTATATGCACCTAACTCAAAAGAATATATATGTGTATATGTGTATGTTTATATATATTCTTTTGAGTTAGGTGCATATACATTGATAAGTGTTATGTCTTCCTGATGCACTTATTCATTAATCATTAATTAATGTTCATCCCTCTGTCCTCTACCTTTTTTTTTTTTTTTCAATCTGAATGCTTATTTATCTGATAGAACTTCGGCTGTCCCTCCTTTTTTGTTGCTTTCCTTGGCCAGTAGTATTATTTTCCAAATATTTGAGTCTATGTTTATCATTGGAGTTAGCAGAATTTGGGGTTTTGTTATCTGATGCAATCTGCACTCTGTGCCTTTTGATAGGTGAAATCAGTTTACTTAACCTTTAAGGCAAATACACACACACACAAATTTGATACTGCCTTTTTGTTTTCTTCTATTTACATATTCAATGTTTAGTGGAATCTCTCTTATTTGATTTAGATATGAGATCTCCTTTCAACATTCCTTGTTGGGGAGGTATAGTTGGAAAACTCATTCAACTGTTGTTTTGTGTGTGTGTGTGTGTACACACACACAATGTTGTACATCTGCAGCTAATATATGTTAATTATATCTCAAACAAACAAAATATACATTTGCTGTACTCTCCACCTCAATTCTCCTTTAATTATATTTTTCCCCATTGCTGATGAGGACACAATTAAATATAAATGGTAAATAAAAGAAAACATTTCATTGTCATTCCTACTGGGATCATTTGAGAAGACAGTTGTCTTTAAATTTAAATCCATGTTAAGAAAAGGCCAAGGGTTTAGCCTTTAATCATTAAGTATATAACTAGAGATACATCTTTTTATTATTGTTATTTTTGTGGGAATTTATACTTATTAAGATTATAAGCTATGATAGTATTCCAAATAAATATATGAAACTGTAAACAGTAGCTTTTAAAACACAGCTTGAAAAACTATACCTTAAGGAAGTTTTCCCTCAATATTCACTATGAAATATAGTATCTAATGTACAATTAACTTTGTAGGAACACATGCATTCATAAAGATATGAGGAACATTTTTCTCAAAGAATCTGTGCAATCAGAATTATAAGTCATTCATCAATATATCAGAATTATCCCACAGACTTGCTCTTTGAAAGAAAGAACACAATACTTTCTTACATATTTCCATGGAACATACTGCTTTAGGGAATTTCATATCTTTTTTTTTTTTTAAGATTTATTTATTTTCTGGGGTATAAGCCAGATGTGCGGGAGGGTGAGAGGATTCACCAGAGTCAGAGTGGGGAACAGAACGAGCAGACTGATGAAATATACTGCTGAGGGGAGCAGTGGGTGAGACAGGAGAGGTCTGCTGCACCATGTGGGACTCTCAGAGACTGGTTGGGATCGAACCCACGCTGTAGAGGCTGTGGACAGCTTCACAGTGTGGTGCTCAACCTCCTGTGCCACCAGGGAGGCCTGGCAGTTTCATATCTTGAACTTATGTTCTTTTACAACTATTAGTGGCCAAATCATTTGCGTTAAGTATTAGATTAACTTATATTTTTATTGTATTTGTTTATAAAATCCTTAGTGACTATAAAATTTGTACATACTCCTTCAACTTAATGATTGATGGGTTAAAATTCCTGAAGATGAACATATGTGAGCATGAAATATTAGATTATAAATTAGAATATATAATATAATATTAACTTAATTGTATGTTTTAAGTCCTTCTGAACCAAATGTACTTTCCCCATAAATGGTATTCCGTAGTCTACAGTTTACTCACATAATAATGGATCCTATGTAGAGATGTAATTGAAGAAGGAAAGATCCATAAATTACCTTACTTGTAATTATGTAAAACATTCAAGTATAAGAAAATATTTGTAACATGGTGGAATGAGTTTCAAAGGGATCTTTGTGTTGTATACTATGAGATTTGGCCAAAGAGCTCCTAATCTTTTATTTTGTTCTCAAATATACCAAAGAACTCACTTGTACTGATCTTAAATAAATTATGAGACAAACTCCATTTGACATAATTGGAAATAAAATACTCAATATGTTCCTTCAGTTCAGATCCATGATCCAGAAAGTTGTCAACCTTTAACTATGTTATAAATAATATAGAGAAGATTTCAATATCAATATTAATTTCAACTACATATAACAGTATGTAGTTAAGAAAAAGGTTTATTATTGTCTGATCTTCTTTGGGTCTTATTTTGTGTGTTCAGGTTGCACTTATCCCTAGATGTCTTGTGTATATATTTCCCCTTGAGTCAAAGAAGATATTGCTGGTTTTTCAATAGTATTTAGGTTTACAGATAGCAGAGTTTCTCAAACCTGGTAGCTTAGAATTTACTAGGTAATATTAGATGGTAACATTACCGGATAATGTTTACTAAGTAACCTTGGAATGGCAAAACTCCAATCCAATGGATGCACATTTATTAGTTATTAAGCAGACTTTTAAACATAAACACAGCTAGCAATTATATCTACCTGTAATGTTTGTCTCCAAGTTCAGTTTTTATCATATCTATTAATTACTTCAATGACAAGAAAATACTCTATAAGACACTGGCTGCCTGTTTTATTGCTTAATACCAGGAATTACTAGGTGACATCATAGTGTCCTCTCTGAGTTTTATAAATCCAGTTGTTCAATTGGTTCTCTTTTCTTTTGTTCAGCACCATGACACTTTCTTGCTATGCTAATAAACAATTCCTTCTCCCCCAATCTCTGCATTCTTGTCTCCCAGTAGCAGCTCAGCATGTTTACTGCTTAATCACTTCATGCTCAAGAAGATTTGGGCTGTACTGAATGAGGCTTGTAATCAAATGTTAGAGCCCTACTTGATTATCATTCACAACAGTAGCCCAATATATGATTATCTCCCCTGTGGTGGACATTAGCCCGTTTGGTTTTCAATTATAACATCTATATGTCTTAGTCCCCAAATATTCCTGAGGGATATACAATAGAATCACCACAGAAAAGTTAGTCAAAGTCCCAGGAAAGCAACTCTCATTGAAGACTCTTCCCCAAACAAAACAAAACAACATAGTAAATCGGACTAGTATTTGGAGAGGGGCTTAAGAAGTAAATACCCGAGGGGGCGGAGCAACATGGCGGCGAGGAGACGCTGCGAGTAAGATCTCCCATTAAAAAAAGTTAATAGGGAGGAAAAGCGGCAGGTCCAGTGAGAACTGGGACACGGAAGATAAACGGACGACTCCAGCAAACTGCCCGAAGAAGAAAGTGGCCATAAAAGAGGACCAGAAGGGAGGGAAGCGCAGAACCCTGCTCCCCTCCCCCGCCCACAGAGGCGGCACTCTCCGACCGGCAGAGAGGAGGAAAACAACACACTAAAACTGCCAACAAGAACAAAGGACGCAGCAAGCGGGACTGTGAGTGGAAAGGAACTATTGCAGCCACCACACCCTGTGAACGGGAGCTGTGGAGAACCCCCGCAGGATCCGCTGCGGAGGTGAGCTCCGGGCACCATTGAAGAGAGCCCCGCCCAGGAGGAGACCAGCCCCAGCACACAGCCCCGGCCGCCCGGTAAGCCTGCGCAGAAAGCTGCGCTCTGGAAAAACAGACGCGGAGCGGGATTGCGCGGGGAAAGTGGCGCGGATTGCACGGATCAGATCGCAGCTGCCCAGGTCCCCGCGCCTGCGACCTAGGCTTGCGGGGAGACGACCTAGGCTTTCCGGGAGACGCGCGGAGGCCCTCCCGGAGTGAGCAGGAACCAGGCGCCCAGGCAGGGGAGCGGGATTCAAAAGGCGCCATTCCCGCGCCACTGATCTGGGCTACAGCCCGCGTCCTGGAACTGAGGGGTTTGGAACTGAGACCCGGGGCACGAAATTAGGGGCGTGGGTTCCCCATGACGGTGGGGCACAAGGCAGACACAGCACCCCAAAGCCGTTGAGGTGTACCCTACCATCCCTGCTCTGCTCCCTGTCCCACTGGGTGGAAAATCAGCTCCCCAGGGCTCTAGGAGAGATCTCTGGCGCCACCTAGCGACTTGAAGCCAGCACAGGCTCCTGAAGCAGCTAGTGGCCAGCTGGGGAGTTAGCCCACGCCGGGCCCCTTCCGAACAAGTAGTCTGAGCCCACAGGGAGAGCGAGCACCCACAGCCGGGGCAGACCAAGTGCGCAGAAGAGTGTGCCTGAGACCGGACGCACAGGGAGTGTGTCCCACATCACCATTATAGAATAGGGACATTTCTTCAGTAAAGACTACCTGCAGAAGGCTTCGTCAGGAGCCAGAGGTGAGCGGGGGAAGTTCGCCCACGCCAGACCCCCTCTGGCCTGCAGTCCAAGCCCAGAGGGGGAGCAGGAACCCACCGCCGGGGCAGACCAGGCGCACAGGGGAGTGTGTCCCCACATCGGCATTTTAGAACAGGGACCTTTCTCCAGTAAAGACTGCTTGAAACTGACAGATGACTCCTGGAGGAACCAGAGGGGACCAGAGAAGCCCACCCAAGATGCCGGTCAGTCCCAACGACACAGTGTCCCAACGCATACGGCAAATTAGAAAACAGACAGTAGGGAGGAGGAGAACCACACGCAACCTAGCAACTCTCCAGAGAAAAAGCACACCACAAAAAGAAAACCAGCCCCCAGATGGCAACGACAGTAACTTGGAAGAACTTCTGAGCCTTCCAGAAAGAGAATTTAAAATTGCCGTGATTAAAAAACTGACAGAAGTCATAAAGGAAAACAATGATAAGGGAAAAATAATCAACGATCAGAAGAATGAAATTGAGTACCTAAAGAGGGAAGTAAAAGAAATGCAGGAGATCAAAGAATTAATGGAAGAACTAAAGAATTCTGGGAAAAGCAATGAAAGCAGAATTGATGAAATGGAAGAACGAATAAGTACTCTTGAAGACACAGAAATAAAAAGAACCAAAACAGAAAAGGAAAGAGAAGTACGAAGGAAAAAGAATGAAGAAAGACTTCGGGAACTATCTGACTCCATGAGGAAAGGAAATATAAGAATTATAGGAATACCAGAAGGAGAGGAGAGAGAAGTAGGAACAGAGAAAATATTCAAAGAGATAATTGAAGAGAACTTCCCAAATGTGAAGGAGGAGCTGAAAATTGATATACAAGAAGCAAGAAGAACACCAAACTTCCACGACGAAAGGAAAAATACAGCAAGACACATAATAGTAAAGCTCCCAAGAATCCAGGACAAGGAAAAATAATGAAGCTGGCAAGAGGGAAGAAACAAATAACATTCAAAGGAAAGCCAATCAGGCTGACATCAGACTTCTCTGAAGAAACACTACGGGCAAGGAGAGAGTGGAGGGACATAGTCAACAGACTCCAAGAAAACAGATGCCAACCAAGAATACTCTATCCCGCAAAGCTCTCCTTCCTCTTTGAAGAAAGAATATGGACCTTCCCAGACAAACAGAAACTTTAAAAGAATAAATAAATAAAATCAAAGGAAAGACAAACACAATGGCAAATACAGATGTTAACATATCAATATTAACTCTAAATGTAAATGGACTAAACTCTTCAATAAAAAGACACAGAGTTGCAGCCTGGATTAAGAAACAAAACCCAACCTTTTGCTGTCTCCAGGAAACACATTTAGCTACAAAAGATAAAAATAGGCTCAAAGTTAAAGGATGGAAAACAATCCTACAAGCAAATGGACCAAAAAAGAAAGCAGGAACAGCTATACTTATATCAGATAAAACAGATTTCAAACTCAAAAGATAAAAAGAGACCCCAATGGTCACTACATTATGATCAAGGGGACAATACTTCAAGAAGAAATAACACTCATAAACATATACTCACCAAACGAATGAGCACCAAAATATATCAGACAACTGTTGTCCTCTCTGAAAACAGACATCAGAGAAAACACATACGTAGTGGGAGACTTCAACACACCACTATCAACAATGGATAGATCAACAAGACAAAAAATAAGTAAAGAAACCAAAGCTCTAAATAAGGACCTAAAGCAATTGGGCTTAACAGACATCTATAGAACACTAAACCCCAAAAAAACGGAGTACACATTTTTCTCAAGCGCACACGGATCATTCTCCAGGATCGATCACATACTGGGGCACAAGACAAACATCAACAGATACACCAAGATTGAAATCATATCAACCATCTTTTCTGACCATGAAGGCATCAAACTATAAATAAACCATAAAAAGAAGGCAAGGAACTTTCCTACCTCATGGAGATTAAAAACCACACTACTGGAAGACCACTGGACTAATGAGGAGATGAAAGAGGAAATTAAAAAATTTTTTAATTGAACGACAAGGAGGACACCAATATCCTAAATGTATGGGATGCAGCAAAAGCAGTAATAAGAGGAAAATATATAGCAATAGAAGCTCACATCAAGAAACAAGAAAGAACTCAAAGAAACAACCTAATCTCGAAGCTCAAAGATCTAGAAAAAGAACAACAAAAAAACCCCAAAACCAGTAGAAGAAAAGAAATAATAAAAACCAAAGCAGAAATAAATGAAATCGAAACTAAAAAACAATCCAAAAGATCAATGAAACCAAGAGCTGGTTCTTTGAAAAAATCAATAAAATAGACAAACCCCTAGCCAGGCTCACAAAGGAAAAAAGGGAGAAAGCACAAATAAACAGGATCATCAATGAAAGAGGAGAAATCACAACGGACACAGCAGAAATCAAAAGAATAATCAGTAACTACTATGAACAGTTATATGGAAACAAGTTTAACAATCTAGAGGAGATGGACAAATTCCTACAACTCTACAATCACCCAAAGCTAGATAAAGAAGAAATAGAACACCTAAACAGACCAGTTACAATTAGCGAAATTGAAATGGTAATCAAAAACCTCCCCAAAAACAAAAGCCCAGGACCTGATGGATTTACAAATGAATTCTACCAAACATTCAGAGACAAATTAGTGCCTATCCTTCACAAACTCTTCCAAAAAATTGAGAAGGAAGGGACAATACCAAACACGTTCTATGAAGCCAACATTACACTAATACCAAAACCGAACAAGGACAACACAAAAAAGGAAAACTATAGGCCAATCTCCCTAATGAACACTGATGTAAAAATCCTCAATAAAATTTTAGCCATCAGAATCCAACAATGTATCCATAAGATAATTCACCACGACCAAGTAGGATTCATTCCAGGGACACAAGGATGGTTTAACATCCGAAAATCAATCAACGTTATCCAACACATCAACAAAAAGAAATATAAAAACCATATGATAATATCAATAGATGCTGAGAAAGCTTTCGACAAAGTGCAACACCCATTCATGATAAAAGCCCTTGAAATTCTTGGGATACAAGGAACATACCTTAACATCATAAAGGCCATCTATGACAAGCCAACAGCCAGTATCATTCTCAATGGTGAAAAGCTGAAAGCAATTCCATTAAGATCTGGAACAAGACAAGGATGTCCACTCTCACCACTGCTTTTCAATATAATACTGGAAGTCCTAGCCAGGGCAATAAGACAAGAGAAAGACATCCAAGGAATCCAAATAGGAAAAGAAGAAGTCAAACTATCACTATTTGCAGACGATATGATATTATACATAGAGAGCCCCAAAAACTCCACAGAAAAGCTAATTCAACTCATCAATCAGTTCAGTAAAGTGGCAGGATACAAAATCAACACGCAAAAGTCAGTAGCTTTCCTATACACAAACAATAAATCTGAAGAAGAAGAAATCAAAAAAACCATCCCTTTCGTTATTGAAACAAAAAAAATCAAATATTTGGGAATAAATCTAACAAAAGAGGTAAAGGACCTATACAAAGAAAACTATAAAACACTGTTAAAAGAAATAGAAGAAGACACAAAGAAATGGAGAGATATCCCCTGCTCATGGATTGGAAGAATAAACATTATTAAAATGGCCATCCTTCCAAAAGCAATATACAGATTCAATGCTATTCCAATCAAAATTTCAATGTCATTCTTCAAAGAAATAGAACAATTATTGATGAAATTCATATGGAATCACAAAAAACCCCGAATAGCCAAAGCTCTCCTGAAAAAAAAAAAAGAAGGGAATGGAGGCATCACACTCCCAGACTTCAAACTATACTACAAAGCCATAATCATCAAAACTGCATGGTATTGGAACAAGAACAGACATACAGACCAATGGAATCGAATAGAAAATCCAGAAATAAACCCACAGATTTATGGTCAACTAATCTTTGACAAAGGAGCAAAGACTATGCATTGGAGCAAAGAAAGTTTGTTCAATAAATGGTGCTGGGAAAACTGGGTCGCTACATGCAAAAGAATGAAGCTTGACCACTACCTCACACCATACACAAAAATCAACTCAAAATGGATTAAAGAACTAGACATAAGACCTGAAACCATAAAATATATAGAAGGAAATATAGGCGAAACACTACGTGATTTGCACATCAAAGACATCTTTACAGACACATCACCCAATGCAGTGATAGTGAAGTCGAAGATAAACAGCTGGGACTACATCAAATTAAAGAGCTTCTGCACAGCAAAAGAGACAATAACAAAAACAAAGTGAAACCCCACAAACTGGGAGAACATTTTTGCACCCAACACTAATGATAAAGGACTGATCACAAAAATCTGCAAAGAGCTGATGAGACTCAACAACAACAAAGAAAATAATCCAGTCAAAAAATGGGCAGAAGAGCTAAAAAGAAACTTCTCTGAAGAGGAAATGCAAATGGCCAACAGGCATATGAAAAAATGTTCAACATCACTTGTCATCAGGGAAATGCAAATCAAAACTACCATGAGATACCACCTTCCACCAGTGAGAATGGCACATATTAAAAAAACTAGCAACAACAAATGTTGGCGAGGGTGTGGAGAAAAAGGAACTCTTCTGCACTGTTGGTGGGAGTGCAAACTGGTCCAACCACTGTGGAAAGCTGTGTGGAGATTTCTGGACCTACTAAACATAGAGCTTCCATATGATCCAGCAATTCCACTCCTAGGTATTTACCCAAAGGACACAGAAACATCAATTCCAAAGAACACCTGCACCCCTATGTTTATAGCAGCACTGTTTACAATAGCTAAGCTTTGGAAACAACCCAAATGCCCAAAAATAGATGACTGGATCAAGAAGAGGTGGTACATATATACCATGGAATATTACTCAGCATTCAAAAAAGATAAACACATGCAATTTGCAGCAACATGGATGGCGCTGGAAGGGATCATGCTCAGCGAAATAAGCCAAAAAGAAAAAGAAAAATACCGGATGGTGTCACTCATAGCAGGAATCTAGAAAACTTAAATAAGGGACCAGGAAAATGAATAACTATAAGAAAGTGAAAATCAAAATCAACAAAAAACTATGAACCAGAGACACTTTTAGGGGGGCAGGGGCGGGAGGGGAGGGATTGGGGTCAGAATGGGGGCGCTGCAATTGTATGGGGAATATAACAATAAAATTTATTATCTAATAAAAAAAAAAGAAGTAAATACCCATTAAGTGCAATGGGTTTCATTTAAGTATCATTTATTTATTTATTTATTTATCCATTCATTTATTTATTTATTGTTAGAGTAGTAACCAGTGGTTGGCAAATTTTTTTAAGGTTTATTTTTTATTTATACAGTACCTGGGGTACAGGCCAGAGGCGCCTGAGGGTGAGAGGATTCACCAGAGACAGAGTGGGGGACAGAACAGGCAGACAGACTGAAAGCACTGCTGAGGGGAGCAGCAGGTAAGACAGGAGAGGTCTGCTGTGCCATGTGGGACTCTCCCTGGCTGGCCAGGAATCAAACTGCCGCTGCAGAGGCTCCAGACAGCTTCACAGTGCTGTACTCAACCCGCTGTGCCACCTGGGATGCCATTTAAGTAATTTTTAAAATGTTTTCCAGATAAGAACAAAAAATAAATGCTGTATTAATTTTTTTTTTGTCTTTCTTTTGAAAAGATTTATTTATTTACGCATACAAGAGCTGGTGTCTAGGCCAGAGGTGCAGGGAGTGAGAGGATTCACCAGAGACAGAATGGGAAGCAAAACAGTCTGAAATATACTGTACAACTGAAATATACTATTGAGGGGAACAGGGGGAGAGGCAGGAGTGGTCTGATGTGCCATGTGGGTAGCTCCCTAGTGGGGATGGAACTCCTGCTACAGTGCCTGCTGATAGCTTCATAGCACTGAGACTTAACCCCTTGCACCACTAGGGAATCCTCTGTATTCATTTCTCTTTTGTATTTTTTAGAAATGCAAGTATCATTTCTTTTCACTGGAGTAATGTTCTAAGTGAGTTTATCTTCTGTAATCATTAAAATTATATATTTTTGAAGTTTTGTTAAGTGACTGTTTTTTAGGCACTTAATTCTTGATTATCAGAATATTATGTTCAAAATAATTAATGTCATTGAAGTTCTTTCAGGAAGTCTTCAATTAAATATTGGTCAATATGCATTTTGCATTTTTACAGACAATTGCATTTATCGTTATTATTATTTCACAGCTTTCCGAAAAAAATCATAAAAGAAAAAGTGATTTCCTGAAAGATATTGAATTTGGGAAAATGTTATTATTCTTCTCATGTTCTCTGTCCCAAAAGGAGATACTATAGAGTCATTTTGTTTAAGTGTGAAATTTTATTGATGATCTTAGTCAGAACCATTTATATTTTGCAGTTTCCTTGCACATGTCATTAATAGGGAACTGCTTCTTGCTTGCATGAATGTTTGATTTCCTTTTCTAGTTAAATAGTGATCCAAATGCAAAATCTAATGCTTAGGGTAATCATTTGAATTTATGATCATCACTTGGAAACTGGGCTTTTGGAAATGATACTGAATAGATCATATTTCTCCATAAATGTAGGTTTTACAGCTGAGATAGATCTAATATTGATAATCTCTTTAACTGTTTCAAAATGCCATATGTGACTGAAAGCAACAGAATGGAAATAACTATGTTTATAGCAAATAGAACAGGAGATGAAAGCAAGATATGCAGAAAGCTTTTCACTGAAGTGCACAACATATTAGTGCTATAGTTCAGGCAGCATTAGCAGGTTGAGGAAAGGGATGTAAGGGCATTCAAATGTAGGGTGAGGATATTAAAACATAAAAAAAAAAAAAATGTGGTGACTACTTTCAGATGCTCAGAATCTCCTAGAAGGGATAACTTGAAGACTAATGCAAACTTAAAATCTGAGAAAAAAACTATTGATTCGTTAAACAATTTTGCATGGAACAAAGCACATCAAATCTGTATCGTTGTAAGAACAATGGTTCCAGGCACAATACAATTTTAATGTAAGATACTTTAATTATTCCAAAATGGGTCTTTTTCTTAATCTGTATTCACATGATCTTTACAAGTGAAATTAGTTCAAAGGGAAAGTGCTGTGGACTGAATTATATTCCTTGAAATACCTGCTAAAGCCCCAAGCACTAAAATATAAGCTGGATATGTTTTAAGTTAGGAAATTTAGAAGGTAATTTAAGATGGGGTTCTAATCAAGTGGATTTTGGTGACCTCACAGGAAAAGAAAATAGGGAAAGAGAGATCTCCTTTTTCTCCCATGTCAGAACATGGAAGACAGCTGTTTGCAAGCAGAAAAGAGAGCCCTCAACATAAAATGACAATGACATTTTGATTTTGGACTTTCCAGCTTCTTGATCTCTAAGAAAATAAATCAATTTTGTTAATAACAATCTGTGGTATTTTGTCATGGCGTTATGGCCCTACTAAGAATGCATATTCATTCCAAACACACATCCATGCTAGGACAGCAGGACAAATATTTAAAATTTCATTTAGTTTCTTAACTATTTCTATAATACTTGAAATTTTAGAATCCTTCATGGTGACAGAGCTACATATGAATTTTTGGAAGACAGTACTTAGTATTGTAGTATGATTTCTTAGATTACAAAGGAATTCTGTGATTACTAACAAACAGGCAAAAAATAAAAGCCATGCTTGAAATCTCAATAATCTCAAGTAGAATCAAATAAAGTTACTTAAGGAAATATTAGACTTAAAAATACATACGCAAAAAATCATTGAATTTTATTCTATATAATTTAAAACCTTTAGTTATTCAAATTATATCTTTGCCCAAAATATTTCTTTTATATCTGGGAGACATCCAAATGCATAAATACATTCCTAAGAAAAAGAGACAGAAATTTCACTGAATTAGAATTTGGAAAAAAGAAGTTATTATTTATTTATATTGATGTGAATAAAATATATATAAAGGTGAGTAGATCACCCAGGATAAGTATAATTAAGACCAGTTTTATTTCCTCCACATTGAACTCTTTAGTTATCATAAAATTCATAATAAAGTCAATTAATTGTATTTTAAGTAATCATAGTTACCGCTGCAAATAGACAGAAAAAACATATAAAATATATAATAAAAAACTGTACACTTTCAATCCACATAAAACTACTTTCAAATAAAATAAAAACCTTTTTAAGTTTGTAACATATTCATTCATTATACATTTTAAATACCTTATATATTCCAATCACCTTGTCAGACCTTGGGAATAAAAAGTACAAAGATGGTCTTTAAGATATTCTATACCCCCCCAAAACAAACAAACAAACAAACAAACAAACAAACAAACAAAAACCTGATAGCTATAAGATTCAGTATTGTGTTTTGGACTCAGGAGCTAAAAATACATTGCTACAGAATTTATTAAGTTGTAGTTTGTGCAATGAGTTATTTAAATATATTGCCTGCTAAAAATCAGAAAGCAGATACTTCATTTAGCTGGATAAAAATTATGTATTTTTATTGATTTTTATTGACTCCAAACAAAAAATTCATACTGTGTCATGAAGATTTTGCCTCTTAAGAACACCAGTAAAGAATCTATACAATATAATCACTTGAGAAATGATATATAATCAGTCTTCCAATGTCACTATGTTTGGGGTGGGGCAGGTGTGTATAGAGGTGATCTTTAATTAGTGGGCTCATAAATAGAGGTTAATCACATCTGGAAGCTAGAGGTGATGGAGAAGCCTGGTGCCTGTTTGCCTGTTCACTACCCTTTCTCTTTTTAATTCTTCCTGTAGATTGAGAGATTGTTTAATGTAAATATGCCTGGTGACTATTTCTTGGTTTTATGCGGCTAATAAAATCACCTATTTTGATTTCAGCCTTCAACTCTCTTCATTTTTATTTCTTCATTAGCTTACCTACCCAACTAAAATTTTTACTGAGCTTTAGTAGGTTCTAAATACTGTTTTTAGCACACATATTTTCATCTATAATTTATGTATATTAAAAATGCCTTTCCCTACATTGGTTATAAAATCATCAGTGACTTCTAATACTCACTGATTAGATATTTGTGCGTATCTAATGTACTCATTTATCTTCATATGGCTATCATTTCTACTATTTCAGTCACAGCTACTATATCGAACATTTGATTAATCTGTATTTGCCAAAATGAAGGCTGTGTATCACCTATATCCAGAAAGATTCTTTAAACTTGAGTTTTATGTTCTTTAGCTTGTATCTAGACTTGTTGTCCCATTTTATTACAGGGTTTAAATTCCTCAGTTTTCATTTAGTTCTTCTAATTCTTCTAAATAGGCATAGTTAGGCAAATTAATGAACATGTCTCTGAAGAAGTGAAGAGCAATATTCACCTGTTCTTCTTGGCACATATTTGGGATCTGCTCTTCCATTGTGTGATGGAGCAATGCATTGGGAAATTGTTAGAACTGTGAGGAACAGGTGCAAAATAGGCACTGAATCCTAGCTCACAAGTTGCTGGTTTTTTTGATCATTTGGCTTCTTTTATAGACTTGGATATTGCAAAGTATTTAATCTGTTCAAAGTTGGTATTGAAGAAAAGGGTCTGAAAATAGATGTCCTGGGCTGGTTCTTCTCTTCCCTCTGGCAATATCTGTATGATTTGGGAAAGCTTGGTTTATCTCTCTACTTCTTTATCTGTAATTACTGCCTCGACATTATATTAATGATATGCTGTACTTGACTCTTCTGCTTTTTTTTTTTTATTTTCAAGAGCAGTGAGAATGTGCCAACCCTCTAGTTCAGTTTAAATTTCATAGTACTTTAGAGAATTTTTTTATACTGTGTGGAAGTAGTCAGCTGGTGTACCATTGTTCATTTTGCTCCCCAGTTGGTAAGGCGTCACTGCTATTCAAATTTGCTAAAAGTAACATCTTTGATATCAGTTGTAAAATAAAATATGTTAGAAGTTCAGGCATTCCTTATGGTCTGTCTTATGGTTGACTCTAGGATAAGTATTGGACTGTCTTTTCTATATAAATTATTTATAACTCTTTGCATTTTTATTCTTCAGCTATCTCATACAGATTGATTAAAATCTCTATGAATGGTCATACATATTTGAATCACCTTCATTTCATCTTTTATTTTTCTTGTTTTTATTCATAATAGAAATACCTGGATTTTGAAGAGATAATTTGTTCATAATTTATAGGTTAGAATTTACTTCATTTTTTTCTTCCCTCCTATTAGGAATTATAAAATACAGACCACAATGGACAGTACTGATTTCCTTGACATTCAAAATTTTAAATCCAAATGAGAAGAAAATTATTTTGTGTGAGATTTTAATATCACTGTATAATTAATGCATCTTATTGGAAAGGGAATATAGAGAATGCACATTAAGATATTCCACTAACTCTTTGTGGTAGAAACCAAGTTTTCAATAATTATCTTCTTTGTGAAAGAGAAAGAAAGGAAATGCAAGCATTACTACTATTGAATTATAAAACAACAAACTCTCTTTTTCTCTGTGGCTTTCATCCATATAATTTACAGTGAAAATGCAATTTTTGGTATACAAATGCTTCTATATTGAGAGCTGTGTGGAAAATAGAATGCCTAGTTCCAATTTTCTTGCCAAACAAAGAAAACAAAATCCTTCCCCATCTTCTGTATTATGCGAGTGCCAATAACGCCTCTTTGATGGTAGCTTTGTGTTATATTGTGTTTTTACTTTTAATTAAGATATATTGGGTAAAATAGTGCTTCATTGTATTGTACAAAATACTGAAGCATGGGCTAATTACAGCTTTCAATTGGATTCAGTATAGACCTCATGTTACTGTCTCATGCCCATTTTTTAGTGTTTAGCAAAGTGTTCTGATGTTATATTTTCTCCTGGGGTTTTCTTTGTAGCTTCTCTCCTTCCAAATGAAAAGCAATGACCCCTACCTAAAATGTTAATTAAATGGCTACCTCACTTGTTATAAAGTTTTTTATTTAAAATATTCTTACATTTTGGATGCCAAAATTCAATTTTGCCCCATATGGCCCTTTTCACAACACTTGTTTTTAGAGGGCATAATTTTCACAGAAGGCAGAATTCAAAGTTAGCAGAAAGCAGCTTGGGAGCCAGACAAATATGGAAGAAATGTCACCCTCATCTTTATTTAAACCTGATTAACCTTTTTAATTTAGTCATTAAGTTTTATTGAAAATGAACCAAATGCAGTCATTAGTTGTGCAAAGAGAATGAAATCAATTTAGACATAAAATTAAAGGGCAAAATCTCTAGTACTTATAGGTAAAGATAAAATGGTAGACTACTCATTGTAAACTGATTATAAGTGAAAAATAATATTACCCATATTGAGATTGCAGTTTACCCAGATGCCAATCTTTTTTAGGATTTGTAATGTGATAAAAGTCAAGTAATGACTAATGCATATGTTTTCAAACAATTGATGAAATATGTGTTAGTTGATTAGAAAAATGACTATAGCATATATTCCACTTACATTCTTGAACATTCTTGACATGGGGATGGAAAGGCCAAAAGGCCAATTTGGTTTCTTTTAATATGAACTTCATCAGATATCTTAATCTATACATATGACATAAACTGTGTGTTGCAGGTTAAATATACTCTGAGCCAAAAAGAAACATTTAGTGTAGATTTTAAAAGGAAATACAACAGTAAGTGTGAAAGGTCATATGTTCTTTCTCTGATGTTTTTATTTTCGAATGTTTGTATTTTCTTGTTATAAATTTTCTACAAACATTATTTGTGTTTATACAAGTATTTAATCTTGTATTGAATGGCAATGTATTAAATGGTAACTGTAATTGCTGTAATTGTCATTTTCATTCTGGGTGCTAAATACAAATGAATCTATTAAAATTTTGCCTTGAAATGCATAATGTTTAATAACATATTTTGAAAGTTGTTTTTTGCCAACAGCAATAATAGCAATATGCAAATCAGTTTGGTATGGTGTGCTTACTCTCTGTGCTTATTTGGATCTTCCCATTAATTCTTACAACTTCCCTTTGGTATTACATGTCTACAAGTGACTTCATATTCTGTTTCAGGCTAATACTATGTGCTTTCCATACCAGTTTACATTGAATAGTTACACTTATTTTCCATCCTCTAGGAAGGAGGGATTTTTAAAACTGATGCTATTACTTTGAAACTAATATATAATGAACAGCGTTATAAACCTATGCAGCTTGGTTTCAGAATCTGTGCTCTTCTTAGTCAGTGTATAATACCATTTCCAATTTATGGATAAAGTTTTACCTAAGGGAATGTCTGCTCTTACACTCTTCCCAGAGTTTTCTGCAAAGTCAATATCGACGCATGATAGTACTCATATCATTTGGCCAATACACAGGAAGCATAATCCCACACCAGAGATCTTCGTAGATAAGAAATGCTTGTGTCAGGGTTGTAAGGTTCATAGGGTTCAGTTTTAAAAACTAAGTTAGATCAAACCCAATGATGGATCCCTGGTTATGTCTTCAATGTAGATTTCAAGGTCCTGTATAATCTGGCACTTTATTTCATTTTTGATGTCATCACCTTTTCACACTTTGCTTTAGCTACTTTGTTATATCACTTTTCCTTGAATAGGTCAGGGATGCTTTTAGAAATCAAACATACCCTCTTTCTAGAATGTTCCTGACCCAGGCATCTACATGGCTGGCTTCTGCACATCTTGCATTTCTAATCCTAATCTCAAACTTCTCTGTGAACTACTTTTTACCTTATTTATGTTGTAACATTCTAGATCCTCTCTGCAGCAAATCTTGTCCTCTTAGCCTATTCTTATTTTCTTTTTTCCAAAGAACATAATGCCTTCTAATATAGTATATACTTTGTTTATTATCTCTCTCACCTGTTAAATATCATGATTCTTTGTTGTTCACTGATAAACCCCACATTTCTTAAATAGTGCCTAATAAATTGTAGCCAGCCAATATTTGAAGAATGGAAGAAAGGACATAACACCAATATATTTTTTTCAAAGTAGAACTGAATTAGATAATAATATGATTTTTTAAATAAGAATCTATAGGAATTGGGCCTTCCTGGTGGCACAGGGGTTAAAGTTTTGGTGCTATCAAGATATCATGGCCACTATTGCATGAGTTATAGTTATATAGTTTTATAGTTATAGTTAGCTCCCTGCCAGGGAGCTAACTCACACGGCACAGCAGATCTCTCCTGTTTTGCATGCTGCTCCCTCAGCAGTGTATTTCAGTAGATCAACCTATTTGCTCCATCTCCGGTGAATCCTCTCAACCCTGCACCTCCTGCCTAGACCCCAGTTCTTGAATGCATAAATAAAATAAAATATTTTTTTTTCAAAAAAGAATCTATATCTATAGGAATTCATGATGTCTAGAATAATCAGATGTAAGAATATGATGTAGGCAGCAGTTTAAGTCTGGGGAAGAGTTTTGATAGGCAAAGTATCTTCAAAAATTCAGGATATTATAATAAAATACCAAAGACTGTGTTGCTTAAACAGCAAACTTTATTTTCCCTTGAATTTCTGGAGGTTGAAAGATCAAGATCAGGTTGCCAGTATGGTTATATTCTTGGTGAAGGTCCTTTTCCTGATCTATAGGTTGATTTCTCATTGTGCCCTCTTGGGATAAAGAGATGGACTGTGACAACTCTCTTCCTTTCTAACCCCATCATAGGGGTCCACCCTCATTGCCTAGGCACCATTTAAAACATTATAACATGGGCCTCCCTAGTAGTGCAAGTGGTTAAGATGCAGAGCTATGAAGCTATCTGTAGCCACAGCAGCAGCATGAGTTCGATTCCCAGCCAGGGAGCTACCTGCATGGTGCAGCAGACCTCTCCTGCCTTGTCCTCTGCTCACGGCAGCAGTGTATTTAAGTCAGACTGCCTGTTCTGTTCCCCACTCTGTCTCTGGTGAATCCTCTCACTCTCCATATACCCCTGGCCTGTACTCCAGTTCTTGTATGCATAAATAAATCTTTTAATAAACAAAAACATAACACTAGGGCTTTAGCATATGACTTTTGGGGAAAATGCAACTATTTACTCCATGGCACAAAAAGAAAAGGATTTGAGAAAATAACCAGACAGGAACAAAATGAGGTCTAGTCAGAGATACTATTGAACAACAGACTGTGGCATTTTGGTGGAACCAGAT
Source organism: Talpa occidentalis (assembly GCF_014898055.3). Taxonomy (NCBI): domain Eukaryota; kingdom Metazoa; phylum Chordata; class Mammalia; order Eulipotyphla; family Talpidae; genus Talpa; species Talpa occidentalis. The sequence goes on from NW_023604972.1 coordinate 72,755,694, forward strand.
TTGTGGATATTCTGATTTCTCTATAATTTTTTCTACAATAAGTATCTATTTAGCTCCCACTATGTCATACACTCTTCTATTAGTTGATGATACAGCAGTGAGCACAGTTGATAAAATGCCTGCTTTCATGAGCTTATAGTGAGCTGAGGAGACTGGGGATGCTATGGAAGTAAGTTAGCTGATTTGAGCGAGGTGTGCTATAATGTTAAGCATGCTGAGGCAGACAGGGTTATTGTTTTCTCAGTGACTTTATGTACTTGTTCTTCCCTTACTAGCTAGTCGGTGGAGACTCTAAGCAATAATTGGGTCTATCTAAGTTAGATATAGTACCATAATAATAAAGGAAAGGGTTTGTTAAACTTAGAGCTACAATGTGAAATGCACTGTATACAAATTACATAGACACAGAAACTAAAATTTGTATGTGGCCTTGAAACAGTACTTAGGTGGGAGATAGGTCACTGTTTTCAGGTTCTCACCCATGTGCTCATAATTTTAAGACACCACTCAGGCGCAGGGTGCAACAACATCAAGGTTTATTAACAAAGGGGAGACTGGGAGAAAGGAAAGATGTTCTGAGGCCACACATGGCTGGCTGTGCTACTCCAGCTAGTGTTTGCAGTGTTCAGTAGTCCAAAACAAAGGTTGTTCATGCAAGATGGCACTGTCCCTTTAGTGAGAGCCGGGAGCTGGTGACACACTCGGAAGCTGTGGTTAGCTCTCAGAGTAGCTGGTCCCAGGGCAGCAGTGTCCATCTCATATCAGCAGTGCTGGTCAGCAGTGGTCAGCATAATCAGCAGGCAGTGGTGCCAAAGATACCAGTGTTACAGCTCTTAAAGATGTCATTGTGCCAATGGCAAATAGTTCTTAGAGATCAAGCGAACAGCAAACGGTTCTTTTAGAGACATCTGGCATAGGCCGATGGTGCTCTCTACAGGTCATATTAGAGGCAGGGCCAGAGGCAGGTGTAGCAGTCAGATCTCTGTGAAGGTCACTGTGATGGTCTCTGTGATAGTCTACAGAGGTCTTGACATTTATGGAGGTCTCTGTAAAGGTCTTTCCAGGAGTCACAATGAATTTAATCTGCAGTCATTTGATCAATAGGCTCAAGCTGATTGCTGTACTGACTTGATATCCTCTTCAGAGTCCCCACCTTTCAAATTTCTTTGATCTGCTTACTATTCCAGTTATTTAATTGGTGCCAGTTGAGCCCCAATCATATTGGTCTGCCTGTAGTCCTGAATGGTCTCAAAACCTTGGATGGCACTGGGGAGAGCTTGAACCTGATTGGTTTGTTTAGAAATCCACTGCCATATTCAAAAGTGAAACCCTGGCTGCTTTTTCAGACCAAAAGTATGTTGATGTTGGGAAATCTTGTCAGCAGTAAGCTTGGAAGAGTCACAGCTGGGGCTGGCTTTAGCACAGCCAGATGCTCATCCAAGTGATTCTGAACCAGGAGCCATAGGGTTTGGGACCACTGCCACTGTCCCAGACAGTGAGTCCACCTGGGCTAGCTTGGGGACTGCTAGAAGGCAGTCCAGGCTATGCTGCCATAACTGGGTCTGGTCAGGTTTCATCCAATACAGACTCTCTCTCTCCCCCCACCCCCTTTCTGGGTCCCAGCACCACCACTGTTGGAACTCAGCAGACTGGTGTGGGTGCTGCTGCAGTGCAGTCCAGATTAATGCTACTGGGGCTCGTGGCTGGCTTGTAGGCTGTGCAATTGGGCTGGCCCTCAAATCTGGATGCTGAGGTGGGCCACAGAAAATGTCGTCATACCACATGGCATCAGGGAGCTGTGGTGGCTCATTTTAGATCCTCACTATAGGATAGTTCTGGTTTCAAATTTCCCGGCAGATATTGTTCCTATTGGTTCTTGTTCAGATTTTTTTTTTTTTTGGTGTTACCTTCTTTCCATGTCCTAAGAGGTACCTCTGAGTCTCACTTCTATTTGCATATTCATCTTTTGTTCATATTATTATTGTTCTTAACATCTTGCAGGTATACATACATAAATCATAGAATTACTGATATAAACAAAACTAAGAAAGTTAAAAATATCAAAAATATGTATTTTTTTCCCCTGGAGTGTGGGTATGTGTTATGGGTGTTAAGGAAAAGGCAAAAGAATGGGGTAGGTGAGGACCACATGGCAGATGTGAGTTATAGTGAATTCATTGGTTCTTGGGTTCTGTAGTAGTTTCAAGCTTGTTATAGTTTTATGCATTATAACATTTGTATCAGGGCCTGCCTGGTCTAGGGGTTAAGTCTCAGCACTATCACCACTATGGCCTGAGTTCCATCTCTGGCCAGGGAGCTAACCCACATGGCGCAGCAGACCTCTCCTGTCTTGCCTGCTGCTCCCCTCAGCAGTGTATTTCAGTACATCTGCCTGTTAAGCTCCCCACTCTGTCTGGTAAATCCTTTCACCCCCTGAACCTATGGCCTATACTCCAGGTCATCTACACAAAAATGAACTTAAAAAAACAAAATAATAATATATTAATTGAGAAAAAAATGTATGTTTATCTCTAGTGTTTCTTTTGCACTGGCTGTTTATGCAAAGTTGGCATGTGAGATATTATCTTTACTCCAGTGTATGTGTCCCTAACAGGTGTTGTATTTCATCTTCCTCTACTTTAGATGGAGAGTTTCAGCAATAATTTCTAATTTCTAGAGGTATTTTCTCTGATTTAGATTTCTAAGACTTCTATAATGTACTACAAACTAACTGGTTGTCTTAACAACAGAAATACAGTCTCTCACAGGCATAGGGGCACAAAGTCAGAAATCAAGTTATCAACAGGGCCTTGCTATTTGCAAGCGCTTTAGGAGGTCCTGCGCTCTGCCTTTCTATTAGTTTTTGATGTTACTGACAGTACTTGGTGAGATTTGGCCGGTAGCCTCATTACTCTTATATTTTCCTCCCATGCCACATGGCATTCTTTCTACATATCTGTGACTCTCCTCTTATACGGATGCCAGTCTTAAAGGATTATGGTCCACTTTAATCAAGTATGACTTCATCCTAACTTAATTACATCTGCAAAGAACATGTTGCCAAATAAGGTCAAGCTTGCAGGTACCTGAAATTACTAGAGACTAGGACTTAATATAATTTTTTGAAGAACAACACTCTATTACAGAGAAGTCATTGATTTTCTGGCAACTATCAAAAGGTTTTTTTTTTGTTGTTGTTGTTGTTGTTTTTTGAGGGGGCTTTAACCATTGCGCCAAGCCTTTATTCTCCCCACTACGTGGGCATTTATAGTTGAAGAATATCATGTCATGTGCATGTCTAATTGCATGTAGCATACTATCACATACCACTAAGAAATTTCTACTGCTCTCTCAGTTGAAAAAAATTGATAACATGGTATGTTTTTAAGATAAGGTGGATCTGAATTTTCTATAGGCAACAATTCAAAGGAAAAATAACAACTAATTATTTGAAGATACGTGAGTTCATATCCTGATGGTCATGTGGGAATTGTCTTTTTTTATTGTTTTCCCTTTGTCTTTTTTTTTTTTCTATCTAATGGTTCCAGGGTATATATTATATACTAATATTAAATTATGTTACTCATACTAAGTATTTAAGATATTTAACTATTATAATTCCTACATTAGAATTGTTTTGGAGCTTGGTGCTTGAGAGACTGCAAGGGACTTAAATCTTCTTTCATTAACTCAAGAATTTCACCCTAGGGCCTCCCTGGTGGCACGACACAATGAAGCTATCTGCAGCCACTGTAGCATTAGTTTGCTCCTCCGCCAGGACCATTTTCAATACTAAGCAAAAATTTAACCATTTAGCACCAATTAGCTCATTTCCCATTTCAATCTGAATAATTAACCAATGAAGTGGTCTTACAACTGGTTGGTTCATTTAACTCACACCTGATTCGTCTACTCTATGGTCCAGGTGCCAAAGATATAAGGAAAAACTTCATGTTTGCACACACCAAACCTTCTCTGACAAAATAGGCTGATGGACTGGAACTGATTTCTGTACCTGGTAAACCTTCACCAGGTCTAGGTGTAACAATGAAATGTGTAGGGAGGGCTGCAGCAGCACTAGGATTTGGGTCCCAGCTGCTACAGGGTGGACTCCACTGGGGACCCACCATATTGGCCTGGGAATCCTTGTGCTTCTCTACTGCCTGTTTTTTGTTTTTTTACCTTAAAGATAGAAATATAAATATGAACCAAATGTATTTTCATTGCTGGTGATGCTTGTTTCCTCATTTGTAAGTTTTATAATATTTGTAAGTTTAACAAACTTTGTGTTTCAAACCAGAATGAAAAACACTCTAATGCCAGAAGACTAACTACAGATGTACATCTTTCATTGTAATTTCTTTTAAGATGTTTTTCAGAGCCCAAATATCTTCATCTTATTTTTTTTTAAGCGTTTCACTCCTGAAACAATTTTTTTTTTATTTTTTTAAGATTTATTTATTTATTTATACAAGCACTGGGTACAGTCAGAAGCACAGGAGGGTGAGAGAATTCACCAGAGCCAGAGCGGGGAGTAGAGCAGGCAGAAGGACCGAGGTACACTGCTGAGGGGAACAGCGGGCGGCAGGAGAGGTCTGCACGCCATGTGGGACCCTCCTCCAGCGGCCGGGAGCAGCCAGGGATCCAACAGGCGCTGCAGAGGCTGCGGGCAGCTTCACAACCCAGCGCTCAACCACTGTGCCACCGGGGAGGCCCCATCTCCATCTTTTAAAACTACATTCTTGGAAAAGCATTCTTAACCAAATATGTTGCACAGTATTGGAAATAATTGAGACCACCTTTAATTTTTAAAGTACCAGAAGCTGTCTAACAAGAATAGTGATAATATATTTGTCACCAGAAAAGCCAAAGTTATGTTATATATTCACTGACTGGATTTGCTCCACTGTAGATTTTTGATGTTTATAATACAATTTAGCCAACCTAACCTGAAAAATATTACAATCATATTTCTTCTTAAAACTCATAGTAAATTTGAACAGGTTTTGACAATAAAAGAAAATGAAACTGAGAAAATGAAAAAAAAAAAGTTTGAGGGCCTCCCTGGTGGTGCAAAGGGTTAAGCAAAGCACTGTGAAGCTATCTGCAGCCTCTGCAGTATGAGTTCCATCCCTGGCCAGGGAGCTACCCACATGGCATAGCAGACCTCTCCTGTCTCACTCATTGCTCCCCTCAGCAGTGTATTTCAGTCAATCTGCCTGTTCTGTTCCCCACTCTGTCTGTGGTGAATCTCTCACCCCCACACCCTGGCCTGTACCCCAGTTCTAGTATGCATAAATAATTTTTTTTTTTAAAGAGAAAGAAAAAAAATTGAATTTGTAAATTCTCTTTTGACTTTACTACCAGTGCGAGTTATATCATGAGAAGGAAGGATTACTGGAGTCTACAAAAGAATAAGAATGGAGAGAGGTTTGCTGTCAGTTATAATTGCTAGCACTTACATAATTACAAAATAGAATGTTTATAAATAAATAAACAAAACCTTTTTGGTATTAAGCAAGAATGCTTCTCTGTATAGAATTAATTTTTTAAATAATTTTGTAAAGATTTATTTATTTATGCATACAAGAATGGGTGTACAGACCAGAGGTGTCGGGGGTGAGAGGATTCACCAGAGACAGACTGAGGAACAGAACAGGCAGATTGACTGAAATACACTGCTGTGGGGAGCAGAGGGTTAGCCAGGAGAGGTCTGCCGTGCCCTGTGGGTTGCTCCCTGGCCAGGGATTGAACTCATGTTGCAGTGGCCACAGCCAGCTTCATAGGTTGCGTCTTAATCCCTGCACCACCATGGAGGCTGCTAGAATTAAATTTAAAGTGGAGGAAAATATTTTTGTTGAATTAGAGTTTAGTTAATATTTTTCTTCTCAGAAATAAAGGTTTACTCTCTGGTACACATCATGAATGTTAACCTGGGTGCCTTACTCCTTTCAGCTTCAATTTTTGTTACTGATAACATATTATATTCTTAATCTATGTGGCCCCTATAAATTCTTAACAGCATTCTTTTATATAGGACAAAATGCTTGTCTAAGTTAAAAAATGAGAACAAAGAGGATTCTATAAGCCCCAAATAGCTACAAAAGCTTCACATACCTAAATCTGACTGATTGTCTTTATTCTCTTTTCAAAACACCCAAACACTTTCAGGGCAAGGGATGATTAAGAGTGATTCCTATCATAGGTAAATAAATAAATTTACCTCCTTCCCATTTTACCCACCTCAAACACATGCTTTTAAAAATAACACTTATGGTAGCTCCATTTTTAGTAGACTGAGGAAACTCCAGACAGCTTTCCATAGTGGTGGGACCAGTTTGCACTCCCACCAGTGATGTAGGAGAGTCCTTTTTTCACCAAATCTTCACCAATACACCTAGGGATCTACCCAAAGGACACAAAATCATTGATTCAAAAGAACACCTATCCCCCTATGCTTATTGCAGCACTGTTTATAATAGGTAAAACCTGGAAACAACCCAAATGCCCAAAAATAGATGACTGGAAGAAGATGTGTGTAGGGTAAATGGTTTTTCAGGCTTTTCTGCCCTCCCACCATTAGGACTGCCCTGCTTAATGGGGTACCTGTAGTTGTTACATTGTTGCAAACTATCTTATTTACTTCTGTGGGCTATGGGAGGAGTCTTGATATAGTCACCAAGAGAAGGGGAAGAAGCAGGAGAAAGCCAGAAGAGGCCAAAGAAGCCTGGAGTGAATACTTGCTGGGGGCTTGGAGGCCTCCTACCCACTCCCCCACCACCCCACTCCCCCACCCCTCCACTCTCCCACCCCTCCATCCCCCACTCCCCCACTCCCCCACCCCTCCCACCCCTCGCCCCCTGCCTGCCCTGTGCCTGGTTGCCACGCTACATGTAAAGCTCAATAAAAGCCTGAGAAAGCCACTGAGGATTCCAGGACTCTCTCTTACCTGGTCTGCTCGGATCCTAAAACCTGCCCTGTGACTATCCTGCCCCTACAATGTGGTATATATATATATATATATATACAATGGGATACTAATCAGCGGTCAAAAAAAATAAACTCATGCCATTCTCAGCAACATGGATGGAGCTAAAAGGAATTATGCTCAGTGAAATAAGTCAGAAGGAAAAAAATAATCAGATGGTTTTACTTATAGGAGGAATATAGGGGAACAAAATAATAACAAAATAATAATAGTGTAAAATAATAATAATAATAAATAATAATAATATAATAATAAATAATAATAATAAAATAATAACAAAATAATAATAGTGTAAAAAATAATAACAGTACAAAACACAACAAAGCATAAACGGACAATTATAAATCAGAGACATACTGCAGGGGAGGAGGAGGGAGAGGCATCAGAGAGAGGGAGGGAGGAGCACAGGGGACTGAGGTGATGGCGCAGGGGTGCATTGGGGAAGGAAACTCTATGGGGACTACACCTGAGGGGGCAGAAAGCAAACATTGTTTAAAAATGAACAATGATGTAAAAAAACAAATAAAAAGAAAATAAAAAAATAAAAGCAATACTTGACATGTGCTCATAATTCAGGATTTTATAAAATCATTAAAGGATATGTTAAGAATGACCAAGACACACACTATTGAGGGAGACATATATTAATCTGATAATCTTTCTATATAGTTTATATACAAATATCCAAATATGTTTATTTGAATGTGGCCATACAGCTATGTATTCAAAGAAAGGAACAGGCGACAGATTCTAAATGTAAGCCCTCCATACATTGAAGCAGCAGAGAGTAACTACAGGGATTATCCTTGTGTAATCTGGATTTCCATCCTGCGTCTGGAAGCTCTGAGTCTGATTCTCTTGCTTTTCCATGGATTCTTGAGTTACTTATAATCACTGGGAAAAAACAACATGTAGGGACAGGATGGCACTGAGCAGGATATCTAGGATCTGAGCAGACAAGCAGGTAAGGGAGGAGTCCTGGAATACTCAGTGGCTTTCTCAGGCTTTTTCTGAGCTTTTACATGTAGTGTGGCAACTAGGTACATAGTAGGCAGAGGTGCGGGGTGGGGAGTTGGGGGTGTCAGGAGGCTGGCAGGCCTCCAAGCCCACAGCAAGTATTCACTCTGGGCTTTTCTGGGCTTCTTTCTCCCCTTCTTTCTCCTGCCTCTCCTGCTTCTCTTTCTCTTGCCTCCTCTCCTTCTCTCCGGGAATATCCCAATACTGAGTCATGGCCCAGAGAAGTAAACAACACAGCTTACAACAATGTAACAATTGCAGGTGCCCCGTCAGGCAAGGCAGTCCTAATGGTGGGAGGGCAGAAAAGCCTGAAAACCATTTACCCAACATAACAACAAAAATCTTTTGCTTAAGGCTAGCTACAGTGACTTCACAGGTTTGTGCTATTTAACAAGTTCTTTTTCTATACATTGTTTTTAGGATAAGTATAATATGAATAAAAAGTTTCCTTCATCTAAAATGTATCCATTTAAGGCCTCCCTGGTGGAGCAGCAGGTTGAGCTAAACTGTGAAGCTGTGCGCAGTCTCTGTGGCATGGGTTCGATTTCTGGCTGGCCAGGGAGAGTCCCACATGGTGCAGCAGACCTTTCCTGTCGTGCCTGCTGCTCCCCTCAGCAGTGCTTTTGGTCTGTCTGCCTGTTCTGCTCTCCGCTCTGTCTCTGGTGAATCCTCTCACCCACCTGCGCCTCTGGCCTATAAATCAATCAATCAATAAATGAATAAATAAACCTTAAAATCAATCAATCAATCAATCTTAAAAACATTAAAAAAGAATAAAATGTGTCTGTTTAAACACTGAAATTTGAAAACTGAAATTTAAACTGGAAGCTTTGAGTTTTGTCAGCACCACCGTCTTTTGTAACAATCCTAATTGCAAAAAAAAGGAGGAAAAATAATTTGATAAGCTTTTTAAAATTCTGCTGGATTGGAATGTACCTGACATTATCCAGAGTTCAATTTTTATTTTAATATTTGAGTTTCAAAGCCATGTGACTGAATGCATTATATCCAACAGGAGTGTCCTCCTTGTGTCCGAGAAAATTTTTTGCCTATTTTGGTCTGTTAGCATCAGTGTTATCTTTTATTCTGCTTTTCCCTGGTCCCATGACGGGAGAGGGATTTAAGATTTCTTGTATCAAACTGATTAATTTTCTTCTTATTATCGGAAAATGACACCTCTTGATGGTTATAAAATAATTATATGAGCCACAATCTATTACTAAATATTATTAAATATTTTCTTTTGTCATTCGTTGACCCTTATTCTCATTCAGTTTTTAATGATTTCATGCCTTTTATTTTGTACATCTTCTAATTAAGTAATTGATTATGTGGGAAATTATTCACTTTTCATATAATGCAAAATATGCTTATTACTTTATCTCACTTTTATTTGTGATAATCAACAACTTTTAAGCACAGAGATATGTATCTTTAATGTTAAAGATTTTCACAGCCACCAGAAGATATCATCCAAAGTATTTTCTTTTTATTTGTTCATTCTATTCTTGTAGGATTATTAACATGGAATAGGTCAAAGGTAAATGAGGACAAAGCTATTTTGAAAAAAGCAGAAAAGTAATTGAAAATTCTGTATTCATTTTCCCCCAACTAGTACATAGTTTGTTGCCTACTACATGATAGCTCGTATTAGATGCTTTATGAGGTAGATGCATGAAATAAAGCGAATGTAAAATTCTGTCTTTCAATATTCTAAAAAACTGCAACCTAATTCTTATGGTGGGATTTACAGTGATGAAAAAGTATCCAAATGTAGTTGATGTTAGGGTTCTTTAATCTTCAAGGAACAATTTTGTATAGACTATAACTGCAAGTTGTATATGTGGATAAAAATTGTATTTCATTTCATCAACATTTCATACCTGTAAAATGATCATTATGCACCTGCTCTATACAAAACATAGTGCCAATGTTCATGTCCAAAGATATGCTTTCCAAGATCCATATTCTAGAGCTAGTTTTATATAGCTCTTTTTTTTTTTAAAAGATTTATTTATTTATCTATACAAGCACTGGCTACAGTCAGAAGCGCAAGAGGGTGAGACAATTCATTGAGCCAGAGCAGGGAGCAGAGCAGGCAGAAGGACCGAGGTACACTGCTGAGGGGAGCAGCGGGTGGCAGGAGAGGTCTGCGTGCCATGTGGGACCCTCCTCCAGTGGCCAGGGAGCAGCCGGGGATCGAACCAGCGCTGCAGAGGCTGTGGACAGCTTTGCAACCCAGCGCTCAACTGCTGTGCCACTGGGGAAACCCATCGTATAGCTCTTGATATAGATGATAGATAGATAAATAAACTTGATTAATCATTAGAAAAACTAAAGAGGGATACAAATCCAAGGGGTGACATGATATGAAAAGAATTGAAGATGAATTGAGTCTTGACTTGCATTGTGAAGAAAAGGCAGATTTTAACTAAGGATGGTGAAAAGGCATAAATTGAGAAAATACTAAAATCAGGACACAAAAAATAATATTTTCAGATATAATACATCCAGCAATTTCCCCTCAATAAGCTGTTTGATTATGGAAATAGTAGGTAGGTACATTTAGAAATTGATAAAGGATTTTGATTTAGTAGTCAAGGTAGATGGGAATGATCAACTATTTCTAGTGTACAAAATAATATTTTATATATTATTTCTTTAAGCAAGAACCTCTTTCTCAACTAAGTGAAGTGGTTTACCTCTATGACTACACCTGTGAAAAGATTCATCTTTGTATGTATTTACATTATGCTCTCTGGTTATCATTCAATGAATTTCTTAATTTGCTTTTTAAATGAAATATCTTTGTATTTCATATTTTGTCCTTACTCAACTTGCAGACATTTTAGAAATTCTAATTTGTTTGGTAAATAACAAAGGTATAATGAACATTCTAGATGTAAAGAGTGACAATTTACAGTTGACAAATATGCACTTACAAACAGTAGTATTCTGAGAATTTTCTTTCTCAGAAACTGAATGTATCTGTTGGTGGCCAAGGGAAAAAAAAATGACAGGCAGTTAGAATATGGAGCTTGATCCGTGGAATATCCAACTTAGCTGTGACCACTTAAAATTTCATGTGCAATATCCCATGTTATTTGGAATACATCATGCTAAATTACCTCTTATATTCCACCTTTGCCTATACTAAGAATTTGTTCTCCTTGTAAGTATGTCATGATCACATTTCTAATTGGTATATTTGTTTGAAGGGATATATACATTATAGTCAGTCCTTTCATCAATTGGTATAAAGGAACATATTAAATAGCAGGCCCTTTTTTATAATCATGGGATAATGCTACTCTTAGCCAGAATTTTTCTTCTTTTAAGAAAACCTTGAGTAAACTATAGTTACTTTAAAAATTAATAAAGGAAGATATTATTTCTTTTTTTTACAACAGAAATACTAGATTACATACCATTATAAGTAATTTCTTCTTCTTACCCTAAGTGTAGCAATAGTTTTCAAAAATATTTCACAGTAAAAAGAATAACTCTATGAAAGTTTCCCACTATCAGAATTAGCAGAATTTTTTGTTTGTATACAAGGTGACTAATCTTTAATTAGAAAATGGCCTGTAGGCATTGTTTGAAGAATTTAGGTATACTGTCACAACACAACAATGAAATTCTAATATCTTCTTGGTTAGTGTATGTAATCCGATTTTAGAAAATTAATTTAATCTTTTAGTTTCATTCAGTGTCTACCTTGTTTAAAGCATGTTTGATATGCGGTTCACAGATACTTTCTATTTTTGTTTTCAGAGCCAGGTACACAATTGTCTGTAGCTATTATTTGATTCCTATTTACCCATAAAGTACACAACATTTATGGATAAATTATTTATGTTGAGCTTTATTTTGTGATGTATTGTAACACTACATTAATATTTGTGAAATATGACTATCTTGTTTTCCTATTTGTAACTAATGTCTGCCTGTAGTTAGTTCATAATTACTAATACTACTTATGAAATCATATACCCAGGAAGGAAACAAATAGCTAAAATGTCACAAAATTCACTTTAGTGATTGCATTTAAAAAAGACAACTTTTGAGATAATTATAAAAAGAAAATAAGAATAGTGAGTTAATCATCTATTGAAATATTACAATGTTATACCCCCATGTTAAGAATTTTATAAGCACTGTCTCATTTAATTTTCAAAAAAAAAACCTTATGGTAGGAACTCCTTCTCCTTATTAGTTGAATGAACATAGACATACAAATTGCTATGGTGGATCATGGTAATAATTTCAATCTGACTTACTCCAAAAGTGTTACTTACCAATTAATAATGTCAACTTAATTTTTTTTCATTGTTTGTATTCTTTATTACTTTTTGTAATATGTAAGTTACTGTCTGAAAATAAAAACACAGTGAAGAGATTGATGTAAGATGACATTAATACCTGTATGAAGTCATATCTTGTTCCATTTGTCAATCAGAAGGCCTATATCAAGTAGCAAGAAAGATCTTAAAGAAGCAATTTAGTTCTACACCTCAAGGAACCAAGAAAAGAACAAATGAAACAGTAAAAACAAGGAAACAACAAAAACTAGGGCAGAAGCTAATGAAAGAAACAACAAAAGTGCAAAAGTGATGAAATAAAAAGCTAGTTCCCTGAAAAAAACAAACAAAATAGGCAAAACTTCCAGCCAGACTATGGAAAAACTTGGGAAAAATCTACTAGAAAGAATTAGAAATGTCAGAGAAATAACAACAGACATCACAAGAGACAAAGGATCATATGAGATCTCTATGAACATCTTCATAGCCACACATTGAGTAATCTGGAAAAAAATAAAATACTTCTTTTTGTGATGGGTTAATTTTTTTTTTAAACATCCACATTTGTTTTTTAACAATATATGATTTCTCCCATCCAATGCAATCATTATAGTTTTCCTACCACCAAAGCAACCGTAGTCCTCCACCAAATTAACATTCTCTACTCTACTCTCTGCTCTCTGCTAGCTCCCTCTATCTCCCCTTCTCTTTCCCCACCTGAGAATATCAGATCTACTGTCTGCTTTCAAGTGTCAGTCTTACAGGTATTTTTGTTGTTGTTGTTGTTGTTGTTGTTGTTGGTTTCTCTATGTTTTCTATATATAATTGAAATCATCTGGTATTTATCTTTATCTTTATCTGACTCACTTCACTTAGAATAATCCCTTAGAGTTCCATCTATGTTGCCATAAATTGCATGACTTTATCTTTATCACTCAGTAGTATTCAATTGTGTATATGTATTACATGTACTTGATTTGCATATCTGTTCTGGGGCATTTAGGTTGTTTCCATATCTTGGCTATTGTAAGTAGTGCTTCAATAAATGCAGGAGGGCAAGTTCCCTCTGGAATTAGTGTTTTTGTGCTCTTTGGAGAGATACCTAGGAGTGGATCCATTTTGACTCTTTTGAGGACTCTCCATACTTCTTTCCAGTCTGTATTCTCAGTCTCCACCGAAAGTGTAATAGGTTTCTTTTTTCCTCTGCACCCTCACCAGTGCTGTTTTTTTTATTTTATTTTTGGGCCACTCTTACAAGTTTGAAGTGCTATGCCATTGTGGTTTTGATTTGCATTTCCCTGGTAATAAGGGATGAACATTTTTTCATATGCCTGTTGGCTATCAGCATATCTTCCTTAGAGAAATGCCTATTTAGCTCTTCTGCCTATTTATTGATTAAAGTATAACTTAAAATATAAATCAATAAATTCACTAATTAATTATGCTAAGTTATAGCATTTGAATTTCATGTTGTTTTCAAAGTTAAAGAAAAGCAGTTTTGTCTTAATTTTGTTGTACTCATTAGTAGCAAACACTTCCCCATTCTTTGGCAGAAAGGAAAAAGACATACTTATGTTGTTCTTGTAGAATTTATAGTTCCTTAAGTGGAAAATCTCTAACCTAGACTTGATGTTTACTTAATTGACTGCTAACAAATGGGTCTGTCACACTAGCATTGAGGAAACAAGAAGCATGTGTCTTAAAGAACATGGACTATCCAGAGACAACAAATAACAAGTTTAAGAAAAGACACATTACTGAATTGTTCCTTTCTCCTCATTCCCAAAATTAATTTATTTGTTAGTATAATAAAAATGCCTTTACCATTGAACTTGGGAAGAGAAGAGTAAAAGAGATGTTGCAATTATGATTTTTTTCCATTATAAACTTTCTACCTTTTACCCAAACCCAACCACCATCGTGATTTTCACAGCAGTCCATTCTTGTTAACATGATTTACATTAAATAATTTGTTAAAATTTACTCTATATTTTTTTGTGGAATCCTTTAAAGTAACTTCTAAGCCTCAGGGAAAATTACATAAAAATTGAATAATCAAGAAATTTCACAATGAAATAAAAGGAGGAACTCCAAGATAAGCAAGTTAAAATGTATACAGTAGAGAAAATCTGTCTGATTTAGATATTAAATGGAAAATATATGTAGTTACTGCAAACCAGTCATCTTTGTTTTTACTTTATTTGATGCTGAAATGTTCCAGGATTCAATAGGATAGTTTAAAATTTATGTTAGGGAGTGAATAAATCTAACAGTGGGTCATAAATTCTCAAAGAGCATTTTAGTATGTTTTAGAGAAGGAAATGTTTTCTAGAGAGGGAGATGTTTTCAATTGGAATATTACCTAAAAGAAAAATATGATTTAAATTAATTTCAATCTGTGATACATTAAAGACATAATTATTCAAACTTTTTAAAAGCCAATATTTATTTAAAATTGTTGGAATATGCCCCAAGAGTTACAAAACAAACTGAACACTTAATCATATTACAAAAATATTCAAAACTATACAAATTCTAGTGAATATTTTTATTTCTAAATATTTATGCTCTTCTAGAATTACTACTTGGTAGTAGTCTGGTAGATGTCTTGAAGTAAATGCTTATTCAACAAAATGTGAATTCTCAGTTACTTGGCATGCCACAGAAGACCATATAATACTGGCAGGGGCATTTTTAGTAAGTGAATGATATAAAATTGAGATGGCTTATCATGTGAGGAGACCTGATAAGGCAGAATAAAAATGTTTACCGCTGATGAATAAATATCACAAAGAGTAATTGAACAGAAAAATAATATCTGGTATGAGATTTCCTTATCAAATTATTTAAAATAATGTAGTGATTCAGGGAAAAAAGAAACAGACACAATATTATTTGGGGGAGAGTGTAAAGGATCCCCTATCACAGCTGGGATTTTGAAACAGAAGCAGAACTTTTTCAATGTCTATTGAGGACACTGCTGATGGTGATGGTCAACCTTGGCACTTCATTATCTATGATCTGTGTACACATTTTTTAAAGATTTATTTATTTTTATACACGAACTGGGGTACACGTTA
This sequence comes from Talpa occidentalis, assembly GCF_014898055.3. Taxonomy (NCBI): domain Eukaryota; kingdom Metazoa; phylum Chordata; class Mammalia; order Eulipotyphla; family Talpidae; genus Talpa; species Talpa occidentalis. Next base: position 72,771,080 of record NW_023604972.1, read on the forward strand.
GAGACACCGTAGGGTGAGAGGATTCACCAGACACAGAGTGGGGAGCAGAACAGGCAGACGGACCGAAGACATTGATGAAGGGAGCAGCGGACGCGACGGGAAAGGTCTGTTGCACTATGTGGGACCCTCGCCGGCAGCCAGGAATTGAACCCGCACTGCAGAGGCTGTGGACATCTTCACAGCGCTGCGCCCAACCCGGTGCACCAGTGGGGAGGTCCTGATCTGTGTACATATTTAAGAACACCAGATTCCAGATCCCTAAGAGCAGATTCATAAGCCTTATAAGCTCAGTGTTAAACTACAATTGCTATTTGACCCTCATGATCTTCCAGGTCACCATCAATTACCAATAGACAAAGGCAGAAGCACTGTCAGAATTTCTAGCCAGTTGCATATTGGCAACACTCAATAAAAAGTTAATTAAATAAGAAACTGAGCAAGCCAGATTGAGGTAGAGATTGAGAATTTAGAAGGGAGCTTGGAAAATATGCACTGTTGGATAGATGGGTGGATTCCAAAAGGGTGTATACTGTTAACAGAGTTGGGTTCTCAATGTTCAGAATGGAGGAGATTTGGTAGGAGAGAAATGTTTTACATGAGAAGAGCCTACAAAAGAGTTAGAACACTAAAATGTAAAGCGTTTATGAATTAGTACAAATGAGGAAAGCAGACTCTTGACCTGCCTTAGGAAAAGGAGAGGAGGAGAGGAAGGAGGGAGACAAAAAAGAAACTAGGATGAAAATTGTCAAGTGGGGCCTCCCCAGGTGGCGCAGGTGGTGGAGCACAGCTCTGTGAAACTGTCTGCAGCCTCTGCAGCCCCAGTTCAATCGCGGCCGGCTGGCGAGGGTCCCACATGGTGAGGCAGACCTCTCCTGTTTATCCCACTGCTTCCCTCAGCAGTGTATTTCAGTCAGTTTGTCTATTCTGTTCCCCGCTCTGTCTCTGGTGAATCCTCTCACCCTCCTGCACATCTTGTCTGTACCCCGGTTCTTGCATAAATAAATAAATAAATAAATAAATAAATAAATATTTTTTAAAGAAAATTGTCAAGTGACATTGTTTCAATGTAAAAGAAACCAAAAGCGGTATATCTACGATTATGGTGAGCAGGAGAATGGATGCTCCACTTGGAGAAGAAACACAATTCAGACCCACAAGAATATCAACCACTATCTGATAATAAGCACCTAATATTTCCTTGTGTTCTCACTTTTAAATGAAGGTGAAAGTAAATTATAAATTGTTCACTAAATAAGAAAACTAGCAAAGTTGACTGATCAACCTTTAAAATTCAATTCCACTTGTGATAACTACTAAAATCATACAATTACTCTCTTGATATATAGCTGGTTACATTGGTTACTTATATTCTTTATTGGGGTCAGTAACCAACAAAATTACAGTTTAACATAATTCAAACATCCACTCTAGTTAAAATAAGTATACCACTGGATAAATCATGGGGAAGGCATAGAATTTGGATAGTAGCTAAATATTTTTAGACAAAATATTTACACTGAACCTTTCCACAATTCTACATAGAAAATAGTAAAAGCAAAGTCATTGAACACAACAGTGAACAAAAAAGTCAATAGCATTTCTATATAAAATGAGTAGCTCGTGCAGACTATAAAAATATAATTTCATTCACAATAACAACAGGCTGTAAGATATGTAGAAAGAAAAACATAAAAGTGATGTAATCAATGGTTACAAAATAATTAATATGTAAGGAGACATAGTACCAAAAATTATACATACGCACACACACACATATATATTTATATATATATATATGAAGGCATATCAATACATTGAAAAGTATACATCCTTTCCAAATACTTCCAGTCAAAATTTGATTTGATTTTTTTTGTCAAGACAAACTGTTCTTTGCAATCATTCAAACTGACTCTAAAATTTCACTGGGAAACAAGAATAATGTCAAAAAAAAATCTATCTGCTATCAAGATATACTTTCTGCCTTAGTAATTAATATAGTATTAAAATAAGGTTGATAAATAGATCAATGGAATATAATATGGAACATATTTGCACATATATTAAAATAATATATTGTAGAGGCAGCATTGTGAGTAAAAATGATGGATTAGCTAAGTGACAGTGAGAAAATGATTATTCCTATCAGAAAAACATAAATATACATCTCTTCCTCAAACAACAGAAAGATAAAATAGTTTATGGAGTAAAACAAATGTCATAAGCAAATCCTTAAAACTTTGAGAAGAAAATATATCATTAGGACTTTAGTTTAGAAAAAGATTTATTATTGGGCCTCCCAGGTGGTGCAGCGGTTGAATGTTGGGTTGCAAAGCTGCCTGCAGCCTCTGCAGCGCTGGTTCAATCCCAGGCTGCTGGGCGAGGGTCTCACATGGCGTGGAGACCTCTCCTGCAACTCGCTGCTTCTCTCAGCAGTGTGTTTCGTCAGTCTGTCTGTTCTATTCCCCGCTCTGGCTCTGGTGAATTCTCTCATCCTCCCATGCTTCTGACTGTACCCAGTGCTTGTATAAATAAATAAATAACTCTTAAAAAAAAAGATTTATTAGAAAACAAAACTCAAACACCTAGACTTAAGGAATATTTATTGAAATTAAATACTTTTGTTTAAAAAACAACCACTATGGAGAGCTGTGTGGAGATTTCTAGACCTATTAAAGATAGAGCTTCCAAATGATCCAGCAATCCCACTCCTAGGTATTTACCCAAATGACACAGAAACATTAATTCCAACGGGCTCCTGCACCCCTATGTTCATAGCAGCACTATTTACAGTAGCTAAGCTATGGAAGCAACCCAAATGCCCAAAAATAGATGACTGGATCAAGAAGATGTGGTCCATATACACAATGGAATATTACTCAGCAATCAAAAAAAGATAAACACATGCAGTTTGCAGCAACATGGATGGAGCTAGAAGGGATCATGCTCAGTGAAATAAGTCAGAAAGAAAAAGAAAAATATCGGATGGTCTCACTCATAGTAGGAATTTAGAAAACCTAAATAAGAGACCAGGAAAAAGACTAATCAATACAAAGTAAAAATCAAAATCAACAAGCAACTATAAACCAGAGACACACTACGGGGGGCGCTGGGGGAGCGGTGTGGAATGGAAGGACTAGAGTCAAAATAAGGGGGGAGGTGCAATTTTATTGGGAATATAACCAAAATGAAAATGCATACATTGTGCAAAGATGAAAAAAGATGTAAGAATTCTATAAAATAAAATATTTAAATAAATAAATAAATAAATAAATAAAATGTTATGAACAAAAGAAAAAGACAAGTTTCATACGACAGGAATATATTTACAAAGTATGCATTCAGGAAGTATCTGAAAATTTGTGAACTCCTACAAAACAGTATATATATATATATATATATATATATATATATATATATATATAAAACAAAACCTGAGAGACCACAACAGAAAAGGAAAGAGATATGTACAAAATATTTATTTATTTATTTATTTATTTAAATATTTATTTTATTTATTTATTTATACAAGCACTGGGTACAGTCAGAAGCGCGGGAGGGTGAGAGAATTCACCAGAGCCAGAGCAGGGAGCAGAGCAGGCAGAAGGACCGAAGTACACTGCTGAGGGGAGCAGCGGGCGGCAGGAGAGGTCTGCGCGCCATGTTGGACCCTCCTCCGGTGGCCGGGAGCAGCCGGGGATCGAACTGGCGCTGCAGAGGCTGCAGGCAGCTTCGCAACCCGGCGCTCAACCGCTGCGCCACCAGGGAGGCCCTATGTACAAAATATTTAAAGGAAATTATAATGGTCAATAAAACATGAACATACTAAATAGTAATGATGAAAACACAAATTTATGTTCCATTAAAATAATTATTTCACATCTTCAGAATGCAAACAAAGAGTCACAAGAGAACAATTGCCGGTAGTTCATAAAGAGTAGGAAAGAAATTGAGAACATTTTTGACAATTTCAAATGAAGATGAATATTCACTTAATCAAAGACCAATGGATAGTCTTTAGAGAAACTCATATATGTGGCAATATTTATGAATATGTTAAATCTCAAAAGATAATCTTTTGAATAAAAATATGGCAAACTCCAAAGTGACATAATAGACTATTTTTATGAAGTTTAAAGCTCACTATTTTAAATTAATGGATATATAAATATGTAATCAAAAAATTATGAATGGGAATGGTAAATGCTAATATTGATCACTCCTGCCTGTATTGTAGAGAAATTAAGAGGAAAGGAATTGGGAAGATGTGCATAAACTTTCTTGATGATAATTATACTTTTTCTTTTTTTTTTTTTTTAAAGATTTATTTATTTATTTATACAAGCACTGGGTACAGTCAGAAGCTCTGGAGGGTGAGAGAATTCACCAGAGCCAGAGGGGAGAGCAAAGCAGGAAGTACAAGTACTGACAAGAAGTACACTGCTGAGGGGAACAGCGGGCGGCAGGAGAGGTTTGTGCGCCATGTGGGACCTTTGCCCGGTAATTGGGGATTGAACCAGAGCTGCAGAGGCTGCGGGCAGCTTCGCAACCCAGCGCTCAACCGCTGCACCACGGGGGAGGCCCTACTTTTTCTTTTTAAAAAATAATATGAATAAATATAAAAATCATGTTAAGATTTTTCTAAGTGTGGTTTGTGAGTACATGGTTAAAATAAATACTATATATTCATTAACTTCCTACTTTTTTTAAAGATTTATTTATTTATACAAGCACTGGAGTACAGGCCAGAGGTACGGGAGGGTGAGAGAATTCACCAGAGACGGAGCAGGGAGCAGAACAGGCAGAAGGACCGAAATACAATGCTGAGGGGAGCAATAGGTGGGACAGGAGAGGTCTACTGCACCATGTGGGTCACCTCCCTTGCTGGCCAGGTATTGAACCGGTGCTGCAGAGGCTGCAGACAACTTCACAGTGCTCTGCTCAACCTGCTGTGCCATTGGGGAGACCCAACTTCCTACTTTTTATATAAATGTTGGAATATTTCATGAAAATACTAAATAAATAAAACATCAGTTATGAGCCTGGCCAACTTAATCACCGTAAAAGAAGGAAGGTTGAAATACACATATATACATTCCACAGTGAAAATATAATTCTCAGATCCCACCAAGCCTCAGGGCAAGCCCTATAAAGCAGCCCAGACCCAGTAGGTCCTGGTCAGTAATGGAGCAAAACTTACTCAGGAATTGAGATGTTTGTGGAACAGCAAGTCAGAGGGCCACTGTTTAGAGTATTAATGAGAATAGGTCTATTATCTCTTGGACAGTGGAGGCAAGTGCAGATTTCAACAAGGTTGAGAGTGAAGAGATTCACACTACATCAAATAGGGAATGGAGATTTGTGGTGTAGAGTAGGGGAAATCAGTGGCAGTGCTGTCAGCTCAGCCACAGACCCCAAATGAGGCGTGAAAGTTGTGTCATACTCCCTTGAAATAGGAGGAAACCTTGTGGAGGAACTGGACTGCTTCACACAGGCTTGGTCCCCAGTCGAGATAATAACAGAGCAGGCATTCTGGTCTCTATTACAGTTTCCCACCTACTGGGACTGATGTTTACCTTGTGAGTCCTACTGAGCACACAGAGTGCTGAGTCTCAAATCCCAAACCCCAGAGAAGGGGGATATTAGGATTTTCACAAATATGATCCAATACCACTGCAACTCATGCACACCATTATCTGGATTGCCCCAAGGCCCTCCCCTACACTGCTCACTCAGCAACCACAAATTAAAAAAAAAAAAAAAAAAAAAAGATCTGAGTACATATACAGAAGCCAGTAAAGTTATCAATCAAATGAAACAAGAGCAACACCTGGAGAAAAAGTAAAATAGGAAAATAGTTTAAGCCCTAAGTTATTGCTAGAGATATTAAAAACAAAAATAAAATAGGGAGACTTGAATTAGCAATGAGCAAACAATTATATAGCACTTAAAGGAACTCAAGAGAATATGACAGCATAAGAAGTAACTTTCCAAAATCCAGACATGTGAGGATGATAGTATATCACCCTATCAGACAGAGAGTTCAAAACTGTAATAATCAAGAAACCCAAACAAATAGAGGAAAACTCAGGGAGACAAAACAAAGTAACACAAGAAAACTCAGAAAGTCAAAGAAACACAAAAGAACTAAGAAAATCAAATTAAAACAATACACCACAACTCATAAAAAACTAACACAAAATAAATGAAAAGAAAGTAGAAATTGAAGATTTATATAAGAAAATAACAAATTTGGGCCTCCTCGGTGGCACAGTGGGTTGAGTGCAGCCCTGTGAAGCTGTCCACAGCCTCTGCAGTGCCAGTCCAATTCCCGGCTGGCCAGGGAGATACCCACATGGCACAGCAGACCTCTCCTGTCTCACCCACTGCTACTCTCAGCAGTGTTTTTGGTTTTCTGCCTGTTCTGCTCCCTGCTCTGTCTCTAGTGAATACTCTCACCCCTCCCCCCAACACACTTCTGGCCTGTACCCAGAAGTGGTACACTTCTTGTATAAAGAAATAAATCTTAGGGCCTCCCCGGTGGTGCAGAGGTTGAGCGCTGGGTTGCAAAGCTGCCCGCAGCCTCTGCAGCGCCAGTTCGATCCCCGGCTGCTCCCCGGCCACCGGAGGAGGGTCCCACGCAGACCTCTCCTGCCGCCGGCTGCTCCCCTCAGCAGTGTACTTCGGTCCTTCTGCCTGCTCTGCTCCCCGCTCTGGCTCTGGTGAATTCTCTCACCCTCCCGTGCTTCTGACTGTACCCAGTGCATGTATAAACAAAACAAACAAACAAACAAACAAATAAATAAATAAATAAAACATGCCTCTAGAAAATTAAAAAAAAAAAAGAAATAAATCTTAAAAAAAAGGAAAATAACAAATTCAAGAGACAAAGAGCTCAATAAATGATATCAAGAACTCTAGAGAAAGCTATGGAAGGAGAACAGATCAAATTGAGTATTAAATCAGTGACCACAAATACAGTAATGCACTAAGCTCTCAAGTGGATCTGATTGCTGCTATCCTCATTTCATTCATATCCAGGCATTTTTTTTTCTTTGATTTCCCAATTTATTCAATAATAGTTCAGAAGTGTGTTTTCCAATCTCCATGTATTAGAGGTTTTTCTGGCTTTTTTTGTTTGTTTTTGTTTTTGATTTTGAACTGACATCTTTGAGATTAGAAAAGATAATTGAGGGCCTCTCCTGGTGGCACAGGTGGTTGAGTGCTGCACTGTGAAGCTGTTCGTGGCTTCTGCAGCACCAGTTCCATCCCGGCTGGCCAGAGAGGGTCCCACATGGCACAGCAGACCTCTCCTGCCGTGTCCACTGCTCCCCTCAGCAGTGTATTTCAGTCAGTCTACCTGCTCTGTTCCCCACTCTGTCTCTGGTGAATCCTCTCACTCTCCCACACATCTGGCCTTTACCCAGGTTCCTGTATAAATAAATTAAAAAAAATTAAAAATAAACTCATTTATAAAAAAAAAGAAAAGATAATTGTTATGATTTCAATCTTCATGAATTTATTGGTAAATTTTTTGTGGGCCAGCACACAGAATGTTCAGTGTGCACTTGAGAAGTATATGCATTTAATTGTGAGTTTTTTGGGGTACATAATCCTATAAATGTTCATTAAGCCCATGTGGTCTAATTCCTCATGTACATTTATTGTTTCCTTGTTTATTTTCAGGCTGGTTGATGTATCCATTGGTAAAAGTGGGGTATTGATATCCCCAATGGTTATTTTGTTGCTGTCAATATCTTGTTTCAGATTTAATAATAGTTGCCTTATATGTTTTGATGTTCCTTTGTTTGGGGACTAAATATTCCTAAGTGTTATGTCTTCCTGATGTATCAATCATTTAATCATTATATTGTGTCATCTCTGTGTTGTGTTTTAGCATTTTTATTTGTAAGTCTATCTTATCTGATAAATGTATGGCAGTTCCTATATTTCTAGGCCCCATTTGCATGTAGGATTGTATTCCAATCTTTTGCTTTGAGTTCTGTGTCTCTTTGGATGTCAGGTTAGTCTCCTGGAATCAATGAAAAGCTGGAGTCATTTGAACAATTTGGATTGATGAATTATTTGGATTGATGAATCCATTCAGTTTATATTTAGGGTGATTATTGATATATAAGGATTTGTATTGATGTTTTGTGTTCGATTTTATAGTTCCTTATACTTCCTTGCTCATTTCTGAGGAGGAGGTAGTGGTCCTGCACCTAGAGTTTTGAGGTGTGATATTCAGAATTCCCTTGACAAAAAGTATGTGTGTGATGTTCCAGCAGAGCTGCAGTTCCCCCACAGTGGGGCTACAGGGGCCCTTGTTCTTATAGTTTCCTTGTGAGCATAGGCCAGAGATCATGCACAGTCAGGATGGCAAAAGATTGATGTATCCCCCAATCTCTGGGCAGCCCCCAGTCTTGAAGCCTCTGATGGAGAGTGTATGCGTGTATCTCTTTCTCTCTCTCTTTTTTTTAATAGTAAACCTTTTTTTTTTTTTTTTTTTTTTAGATTTAGTTATTTATGCATACAAGCGCTGGGATACAGGCCAGTGGTGTGGGGGATGAGAGGATTCACCAGAGGCAGAGCGGGGAACAGAACAGGCAGATTGACTGAAACACACTGCTGAGGGGAGCAGAGGGCAAGTCAGGAGAGACCTGCTGCGCCATGAGGGTTGCTCCCTGGCTGGCCTGGAGATCAAACTCATACTTCAGAGGCTGTGGACAGCTCAATAAGTTGCCTCTAAACACCTTGCACCACCAGGGAGGCCCTGCATATATCTCTTTTTTTTTTTTTTTTTTTTTTTTTTTTTTTTTTTTTATAGAGGCATGCTTTATTTATTTGTTTGCTGGTTTGTTTGTTTGTTTTTGTTTATACATGCACTGGGTACAGTCAGAAGCGCGGGAGGGTGAGAGAATTCACCAGAGCCAGAGTGGGGAGCAGAGCAGGCAGAAGGACCGAAGCACACTGCTGAGGGGAGCAGCGGGCGGCAGGAGAGGTCTGCGCGCCATGTGGGACCCTCCTCTGGTGGCCTGGGAGCAGCCGGGGATCGTACCGGCGCCGCAGAGGCAGCGCGCAGCTTCGCAACCCAGCGCTCAACCGCTGCGCCACTGGGGAGGCCCCCTGCATATATCTCTTGAAGAGAGAATTCAGTTCAAGTTAGGCTATGATTTTTTGCTTTAAGTGTAATGAGGAACTATGCAGAGTCTGAGCAGAGGTCTAACGCCATATGGTTCATGTTTCAAAAGTTTTACTTTCTTCATAGATCATATAGCCAATTAAATAGAGTATTATTGCCTTATAATTTTCTTTGCCATGTGATCTATTTCAGGGTTCCTAGTGTAGAACTGGAGTATAGAAATAAGCACTAACAAGAGCTAATTGGGACCTAAATATCAAGATACCCTTTGTTCAAGAGATGCAAGATCCAACTTCCCACATTCTAAAGTCCTTCTACAATTTCAGAAAGAATAAAACTAATCTGTCATTTCTTTATACATGTAGAAATTGAGATTTGAGACTTGAAGAAAAGCTTTTGACACTAAATCCATATTTTTTCACCATTACAGCATTCTGTCTCTTCAGCACTTTGTAAGAAAAAAAAGTGGTAACGTAGAACTGGCATGAACATTTTTGTTATTTGTACAGAGGTAGAGAGTAAATATGTTGGATTTGGCTTATATGGTATCAATAACAACCCACCAACTCTGACTTGTGGTGCAAAATAAATCATAGATAATACATAATAAATGGGTGTGGCTGTATTTCAATGACTCTTAATTTACAAAAAAAGGTGAATAAAATTTGCAGGTGGGCCATAGTTTGCCAACCCTTCATTTAAATCATGTTATTTACGATAAAATGCACATTATAAAACACAGTTGCCAGAAGTTATGCTGCTTCTTTTATGTTCAGTAGCTCCTAAATGATATTGAACAGCAGAAAAACTATTCAAATATAAATATAAATATAATTAACTTTCAAATGTATTATATTACTGCATATGTCTTCTATTGCCTAACCAATAATATCTTTGAGAGAAATTACAAGTTTGCTTGTCTTTCTTCACATAGATGGATGTGAATAAATTATATATTTGCTTCTCAGAAATTTTTTATTTGCTAAATTCCCAAGGCACTCAGAGTTTGGAAGTATATATTTGAAGAGAAATACAATTTATAAAATTTTGAAGCTGAATATTCAGATGTTAGTATTTTTAAGATTACTAAGATTTCTGACATTACTTCAGTGTCTTTGTTCTTCAATTTCCCTTGAAATACAGCTGTGAATTAGATAGATACATGAAATATTATATATGATTCTATGCTCAATGTTATATGTGTGTGTGTGTGTATATATATATATATATATATATATATATATATTTATATATATGCATTTTCCTAAGCTCATTTTCTAATAAGGAAACTGAGTCACAATAAGGATTAATAAATGTCTAAAAAGAGGTTGATGAGAGATCTGAGTGGAGAATTCAGTCTGTTTCTTCTCAGATTAAAGCTGTTTTCATTTTATCTAAATCAGTGTCTGCAGTCCCAGGTGAATCTCAAACAAACAGACACAGATCCCAGCAAGAGTTGCAGGCAGAATAATGCTTTGCATGTGTGCATTTGAAATGAGGATATAGCTACCATTTTCTAAAGCTGAAAATCTATCCTTGTAAAACTCACATTTAGCACAGATGTTTCAATACCTAATTATTATCAGTTAGAGTACTTAGTAAGCAAGTTTGTCAGATCTTTTCCTTGGCCAAACAACTTTAATAGGGAAGATTGTCACTAAAGGATGTGATTAAAGGTCTCTAGTGGCCTTCTACCCACTTCCGCATCAGGTAAGATATTTGCTTGTTATTAACTAAATATTTGCTTTTAATTTTTATAGAGCAGGGTGAGGAGCACCCCAGAACCCCCAAACTTGCCCACTCTAAATAGGTTCAGCCGTCTGTTACATGAGGACAGAACATACTCTAATGTGTAAGACATTTCATGGAAAGGGACTTTAATACAATTAGTGTGCAATACAGAGAAGACAACAAATATTGTTTACAAATCAAGCACCAGAAGTTACCCATTCCTTCATGGGTTAATGCCCTGATAAATGCGGGCTCACCCAGAGTAGGTCCACGGAGACTCGAAAGTCTGCCACAAGTCTAAATTACCTCCTGATGGGGGGTAACTTAGGAAAAGGGCAGAAAGGGTCAGACAAGTCTGGAAGGAAAAGAGAAAAATGAAAACAAAGATAAACACTGACATTGTTGGGCCTCCCTGGTGTCACAAGTGGTTAAGCCTCAGCACTATGAATCTATTAGCAGCCTCTGCAGCACTAGTTCAATCCCCGGCCAGGGAGCTGACCCACATGGTGCAGCAGACCTCTCCTGTCATGCCCGCTGCTACCCCAGCTGTGTATTTCAGTCAATCTGCTTGTTCTACTCCCAACTCTGTCCTGGTGAATCCTCTCACCCTCCAGCACCTCTGACCTACACCACAGCTCTTGTATGCATAAATAAATACAATAAATCTTAAAAAAAAAACAAAAATCCTGCCATTGTTAACCTCCCTATGGGTCTCTCATCCACATCTGTTTTAATAAGTCCAAGACCAAGAAGTAAGTACAACTTCACATGTCTCTCTGCTCCATATGCCTCCTCCAGGTCTCCTTGCTCTCCATCCTTTTTTTTTGCCCCATCCCCCTCTCCATCATCCCCTCCTCCCAGCTCAGCTCCACCCTTTCTTGGGTAGGGCAGGGAACCTGGAACCTCCCCTTTTGCTGGGGACCACCCTGTTCATGATCTCAGACAAAATGGCATAAGAAACCAGTCATTAGATACATCATTAGACTAACCCTTGATAGAGTCTTTAAGTCAAGATATATTTCCTATAATCATATTTGGCTGTTCTAAATATGTATATGATATATTTGAAGACTTAAGCTGTAGAAAAATGTCCGTTAGCTTTCTACATTTTAACCTGAAAATAAAAAGCAACGAAGGATAGAGCTAGCCCAGTGGATGATGGTGGAGCACTTTGGGTTCCTTGGTGGTGGGTGTAGTGTGCTACATTCATCTAGAGGGGTTTGAAACTCAAACAATGTCATTTCAGTTAAACAAATACAAATGCATATATATTTGTGTGTGTGTGTGTATGTAAAGCAACATATATATTCTTAACATGTTATCACAGATACATGAACTTTTGAGTTAGATTTTTCATATCAAACCATTTTGTTTATATTAAAGCATGTGTGTGAATATAAAATTTATATTTAAAAGTAATAGAAGCAGCATTTAGATTTTTATTGTTGTTGTTGTTAATGGACCTGTGAATTTACCATGAGAAAAGATTGAAAACCTTTGGTTGGTCTATGACCTGTAATGAACATATAAAGAAAACAATATCAGTAGTTGTATTTTGGATGATATTGAGAACTATGTGCTGAATTTCATATACTAGAAAGAGCTACCTACTGAGTAGAGTTGTGTTTTTTACTTTAAGAAATTAGACCTATGGATAATGTTTAGATACTGAATAAGTATTAATATATTTGATATTATAATGCTGAATACTAAAGGTTACTCAATAAAATTTTGATTGCTTTGTATATATTCTTTTGAATATAGGGCATACACACAAACATACACATTTGCCACTTTTGTTACTTTAACTCTCATGTACTCATAAATCTGAATTAACTAAAGAGAAATTTTGTTTAGTTGTTGGGGAAGAAGCTTGGATGATAGATGGGGAATGGTATGGTATTATCTAATATTATATTCACATATAATGTCCAATGTAACATCCATTTTAGCCTATGATTTTTAAGAAGGAAATTATTTTTTTCAATAAAAGGTAACTTTAAGTTATCTTTCATCATAGGATATAGAAAACTGATCTTGGCAGAGAAATAAGTAGAGAAAGACATAGTTATTGAACCGCTGAATTTGAAAGAAAGCTGCAACTATATATAGCCATTTATGTTAAATACTATGGCAAACAGCTAACATTTTATCAAGCATAACAGAGGAGATTGCTTGATAAACATCTACATACAACATATCACCTTTGACCAAATTAACATGTAAAAAGAGAAATTTGCGGTGATAATAATGAACAACTGAAATGAATACAAAAATTCTTGATGTGAGGTAATTACACCTCTACCTGTGAATATAGATCTGGATTGAACCAGATTATTGATCCAAACAAAAGTTTGTTAGTGAAAATAACCTAGAAAAGAAGTTTAGAATTATTGCATAGCAATGCAATTCATTTATGTAAGTTTAAATCATAAAAATACATTTTTCTTATTGGAGAGTTTATGATCAGTATTTTTTTTCAGACTTTTTTTTTAAAAGATTTATTTATTTATTTATTTGTTTGCTTGTTTGTTTGTTTGTACAAGAACCAGGGTACAAGCCAGATACTCGGGAGGATGAGAGGATTCACCAGCAACAGAGTGGGGAACAGAACAGGCAGACTGATGAAATCACTGCTGAGGGGAGCAGTGGGCACAACAGGAGAGGAATGCAGCATCATGTGGGACCCTCGCTGGCCAGCTGGGATCGAACCAGCACTGCAGAGGCTGTGGACAGCTCCACAGCATTGCACTCAATCACCTGTGCCACCAGGGGAGGCCTTAGACTTTTTGAAAAAGATTTATTTATTTATTTATGCATATAAAAACTGGGATACAGGCCAGAGGTGTCAGGGGAGGGTGGATAAGAGGATTCACCAGAGACAGAGTGGGGAACAGAACAGGCAGACTGACTGAAATACACTGCTAAGGGAAGCAGCGAGGTGAGACAGGAGAGGTCTGCTGTGCCATGTGGGTAGCTACCTGTCCAGGGCCTTCCTGGTGGTGCAAGGGGTTAAGATTCAACCTATGAAGCTGTTTGCAGCCATTGCAGCACTGAGTATGATCAGTATTTTTAAAGAAGTCCTTTAGTTTTCACAAAAGTCCACTGTTCAGCTACTTAGGTATTGTTAACTCTTTCACACAACAGAGATTCTCCTGACAACAAAAATTTCTGATTCTCAGATTTAAAAAGTCAAAGGGAAAAATGTGTTACTATCTTTTTTTATAGAATTCCATCATTGAGAGCTTATATCTCCTTAGGCACGAAGCATATATACTTAATCTTATAGATACAGATTATTTCATATTTATGAAGTACTATGATTTAATATCTCAAAGCAAATTTCGAGAAGCTATTTTGGAAAATAGAAGAACATTTTGATATTTCTACATCACAATATTTTCTTTAGAGCAGGTACGTTACTTTAAAATTTCAGGTTGGAGCCCCCCCCCAGTGGCACATCAGGTTGACCGCAGTGCTGGGAAGCTGTCAGCATCCTCTGCAGCTTGGGTTCTATTCCTGGATGGCCAGGGAGATTCCCACATGGCGCGGCAGACCTCTCCTGTCTCCCCCACCACTTCCCTCAGCAGTGCTTTCGGTCTGTCTGCCTGTTCTGCTCCCCGTTCTGTCTCTGGTAAATCCTCTCACCCTTCTGTGCCTCTGGCCTGTACCCAGCTACCGCATAAACAAACAAACAAACAAACAAATAAACAAACAGATAAATAAATATCTTTAAAAAATAAAATAAAAAAATTTTCAAGTTAGAACACTCGTATTTTTCATATTCTAAACAGATAAATTTTGAATTTTCAAATACTTGATTTCTTAAGATTCTGTTTCCTTATGTAGAAAAATTCAAACAAATATTTTAAAATAATATTTTAATCTTTTGAGATTTTTATGTTTAGCTTTTGAAATATTAAAGATTTTTTCTTGCTTTAATTTATTCAGTATGCAATATAAGCACCTGGAAATCTTCATAAAGAGAATTCATTAAGGTTCTTCTGTGAAAAAAATAAAGTTTACTGTTTGGAGAAACAGATTCAAATTTTCTCTGCAGTTTCTTTTCACTAATTACTGGGAAATTCATATTGATATTAAAATAAACAATCTCTCTGAAAATATAATGCATATAAACCTCACTCATAAATTCTTATAATTGATAAATTAAAAGTATATCTGAAATGTCTTCACATGAACATAGAAAAACATATTTGCTCTAATTTTGCTTTAATATCTAATATTCATTTCTTAGGCTCACATCAAGCACTGTATTTTGCATTTAACTTGATAAAATCTGTGACATTATTCAAAGGAAACATAATCACTGAAATATATGTAATGTATTATTTTTCTTTCTGTACTAGAACAAAACAAGTAATTATTGAAAAGCATTGATTTTGATGGAAAACTAGCATCTTAACAAAATGATTTTATAATGAGTGACTCAGTAATTGAACATGATGGAGATGAATGTGACTTTGAGAGGGAATCAAAAGCCCTGATTTGGTCATTGTCCCTCCCCACCTTACTGAATGATCAAGGTATTTCATAGTTTGTATTTATGATTCTTCCCATGATTATGTAATTAATATAAAGTGATGCTCTATCTTTTATGAACACATATCCCATTGGCAGAGGAATATTCATGATATAAGTCTATAATTCTAATATTAATGTATATGGCAAAACCTTTAATAAAATAATAACACCAAAATGTATTCAAATAGAAAATAGTTAACAAAAAAGTAAAGGTCCTACAGATTAAACCCAAGAAGCAAAGAACAAATACTAAAATGAAGCAAAGCAAAAGTGTTTAATTATTAAATGTAGTGCTGGAAAATGTGAAAAGAGGGTAGAACAGAGGCATTCATGGGATTTCCAGTATGAGCTGTTTGTCAAAAATTATAAATGATAAGCAGTGAAAGAAAATACTGGTAGAGAAAAGGACTATAATATGATATTAGAAAAATAATATTCAAGTTGAAAATTCAAGATAAAGTGAAAATATTGATGGAATACAAAAGTATGAATATTTTAGCACAAAAAGGTAATGTTTTAAATCAATTTAATTTATGACATGATTAGTGTAATAGTGAATAGCCTATGTGATTAGTATAAAAGCCTATAATGTTGAGATTCTGAAATTTAGTCATTTGAAATAGTTACTATTAGCACAGAGAGAAAAAGACAAATCAGCAAGGAGTTAAAACCAGGCTTTAAAGTTAGAAGTACTTGTATTTGAATCCTAAATCTGTCATTTTTTTAACTGTCTGATCTTGATAATTAATCTTTTTAAGGCTTGATACCTGATTATGAATGGGTCATTTTAGCTCTGTCATAGACATTTTCAGATAATTAAATGTGATAATATATGTAAAACACAGCCACAAATAATAGCCACCTATTTGTGGGGGATGGTGTGGAGAATAGTTGAATAAATTATCTGGGAAACTTTCATTTAATCATGATTCCTAAGAATGAATAGAAATCCTACAATATCTTTCTGAGTAGCAACATGCACGTGTACACATGTTCACAGACCTCTGCATGTCAGGTTTAAGAACTTCAAAAGGATAAAGATTAAAACTTGAAGAACAAAAAGATTTTACAAACTGCCAAGAAAACAGGAGATGTTGGAGAAAGTAAGTGATTTGAGAAAACCTACTCAATTCTTAGATAAAAGACTAATTATTGTAAATTAGTCTGACCCTTTTTTGAATTAGTTAATAAGAACTAAACACCATGAAATTGTTTTTCAGATAATCTCACTATAGCAAACTTGAACAGAAGCAAAATGAGTATTTCAGGCCACATGAAAGATTCATAATAAACATAGATTAGAAAAAATGTGAGGCAAGATTAATGAATGAACTAAAATTATATAGGAAATTAGATGAACATGTGATAAATGAAAAAGCAAAAGATAGAAATTCATAGAATTTTAGTCTACAAGATATACCTAGAAAGTGAGTAGGGAAAGGAGAATTTAACCCAAGTGTGACATATTTGTTCTTAATTAAAAAGTTCAAAGTTAATTTAATAAGAATAAGTCTTTGTGGAAAATAGTCACTGAGTCACATATAAAATTGTGTTATGTTTGTTTCACTAGCAACTTATTAAAATGTAAATCTAGGGCCTTCCCCGGTGACACAGCAGTTGAGTGCTGGGCTGTGAAGCTGCCCGCAGCCTCTGCAGCTCTGGTTCGAACCCCAGCCGCCAATGAGGGGCCCACATGGTGCAACAGACCTCTCCTGCCACACCCGCTGCTCCCCTTAGCAGTGTATTTTGTCAGTCTGCTTGTTCTGCTCCCTGCTCTGGCTCTGGTGAATTCTCTCACCCTCCTGCACTTCTAACTGTACCCAGTGCTTGTATAAATAAATAAATAAATAAATCTAAAAAAAAGGTAAATCTAGGCTTAATGATATTGTCAATAAAAATATCACATAAATGACAATTAGATTAAAAAGGCATTTAAAGTTGTCCAGTGCCCACTACAAATACATATAAATAAAAAGAAAATGAAACCTCACAGGGTAAAAATTAAATGACAAAGCAAAAATTTTAATACTTAAAATAATTATTTTATAATTGTCTTATAATTACAAGTTTCCCTGACATTAATAATAAATGAAGTTTTCATGCCTACAAAAGATGCACTTAATGTTAAAAATCACATGATATTTTTCAACTATTGGGGGAAAAGGCAATGTAGAACACAGTAGCACATACTATAAATAATCAGACCAACAAATAAAAATGTTACAGATATGAGGGGATACATTTGCACATTTAGATTAAAAACAGGCATAGAAAGAACCTGGAAACCAATGCAATACAGCCAATGTTAAAGAAAACTATCAAAAGATCAATTGAAAAGTACTAAAATATAAATGTAGCTTAAAAACTATTTTTTAAGAAAAGTACAAGTATCACAAATTTTATTCTATAAAAATTTTAGTAGTGAGAAAAGAACCGAAATAGCCTAGAGTCACCTACTGGTAATCTAGAGTCACCTGTCCTCTCCTCCCTAACTACAGTGGACAGGGCTCAACTGTGAAGGATTTTTTTTTTTTTTTTGGTACTTTACTTGACCCAGAAGAAAACCTTGAGCTTGAACTCCCTGGAGAGTTCAGTAACTACAGGAAAGCAGAGCAGTTATATAAAGTTCTTCTATTTCACTTTGTTTCTTTCTACTCATGATTGAATACAAAGTCCTTGGGTATTTGGGAGACAAATAAAGTTCATATAATTTTATAGAAACACAAAGACTGTCTCAGTAGTTTTGTCACAGGGCAGGTTTGGTTATTGGATGGGGTTGGAGTCAATGGTGTCTTGAATAGAAGAAAAAAGGCTTAACACATTATGTAGGGTTGCTATCTTTCTTTCTTTCTTTCTTTCTTTCTTTCTTTCTTTCTTTCTTTCTTTCTTTCTTTCTTTCTTTCTTTCTTTCTTTCTTTCTTTCTTTCTTTCTTTCTTTCTTTCTTTCTTTCTTTCTTTCTTTCTTTCTTTCTTTCTTTCTTTCTTTAAAGATTTATTTATTTACACAAGCACTGGGTACAGTCAGAAGCGCGGGAGGGTGAGAGAATTCACCAGAGCCAGAGCGGGGAACAGAACAGGCAGACCGACGAAATACACTGCTGAGGGGAGCAGCAGGTGGTAGGAGAGGTCTGTGCGCCATGTGGGACCCTCACCAGTAGCTGGGGAGCGAACAGGTGCTGCAGAGGCTGCGGGCAGCTTCACAGACCAGTGCTCAACCACTGCACCACCAGGCGAGGCCCAGGGTTTCTATGTTTAGAAAATTCTGCAAGAACAGTTAACTGAGATGTTCACAGAATGAGTCACAAAGATTTAAGTTTCATCAAGGCATATTTCTACAATGAAAATGAGAGATATATTTTTAGAATTTGAAAGATAATTTGCTACCTTTAGTAGAGACAAAAATGGTTGATAGGATCTTGTTATTAGTGTTCAGTTTAGCTTTCAATCAGTGATTTAGTTGTACTCTGTATAAATTTCTGAAATTTATACAGAAATAAAGGTGGGTGAATGTGAGTTAGTTTTTTAAAATTTTAATTTTGTATGCAACCTTATCAACTCATAAGACTTTCCGAACTGAATTATTATAAATATGATTTCAATATTAGCATACTGTTGGATTCTAGAATCTTAGTAGATTTAATTTATATCCTTATGAGTGTATAAAAATGTTATATCTTATTTTTGCATGCATGGCTTATTTTCCTAAGTTGTAAAGTAATATGTGATCATGAACTAAAATTTGGAAAATAAATATTATAAAGAAAAACAACCATGTACCTGCTATCGAGACAACAAGAGCATATACAGAGATACAGAAATTGACACAGATGACAAATGATGGATAAAATAAGGAGAAATATTAAATTCTACCCTAAGGAAATGTACTTTTGCATCAAGCTCTAAAAATTAGGACAGTATTTTCTCTAAATTTTCATCTTATTAACTATTCTACTTTATTGTATTAATTCAATAAATTATTTAACCAGCCTTCTGTATTTTGGAATTGATATATTTTCTAATTTTTTATTATACATGATGCTTCATATGTAGATATAGAATTATTGAGTCAAATGCTATGGTCATTATATTTCTTAATAATTAAACAGCAGTTTGGGGCCTCCCTGGTGTCACAGGGGTTAAAGACAGTGCTATCAAACTATCACCAGCCACTGTAGCATGAGTTGGATCCCAGGCCAGCCAGCAGACCTTTCCTGTCTTGCCTGGTGCTCCCCTCAGCAGTGTATTTCAGTCAATCCGCCTGTTCCTCTCCCCACTCTATCTCTTGTTAATCCTCTCACCCCCTACATCTCTGGCTTACACCCAGTTCTTGTATGCATAAATAAAAAAAAAATCTTTAAAAAAAATTAGCCAGCAGTCTGGAATAATGGGACAAAAGTAAGGTTGAATTTTGCACACACCTGGAAACTGCTTCAAATTTTTTGGATCCATTAGAAAAAATCTTTAAAACTGAGATGTTGAATTTGTAAATAAACTGTAATAAGGGTTGAATTAAACAATATATTTAATTTAAATGTGTTAATCTAAATGTATGTGAATGATCTAGTAGAGAACATGACACATAGCATACCCAAAAATAGCAATTATTTTTATAACTACTTGCCATTTAATGATCATATTTGTTATAAGCATTTAAAAATATTGCATACTTTTTTTTATTGAAGTAGCATTGGTTTATAGCACTCTATGATTTAGAGATAGAGGATCATACCTCTTAGATGTTACCACACTACACCAACCACCAGAGCACCTATAGTCTTCCACTATAGTCCATTTGATCTCTCCCCATTCTGTCCTCATGCTTTCCCTGTTATGCCCCCCTCTGGATGTCACAGTTCTATAGGCAGCTGTTAAGGGTTGCTTTAAAATTTTGTCTTTGTCTGATCGTTTGTCTATATTCCACATATAAGTGGCACCATTCAGTATTTATCTTTCTCCTTCTGGCTTATTTCAGATAGCAACATTCCTCTTAGTTCTATCCATATTTAAGTGAATTACATGAGTTTATCTTTTTTGATTGCCAAGTAGTATTCCATTTGTATATATACCACATCTTCTTGATCCACTCAACTGTTTCGGGGTACTTAGCTTTTTCCAGTCTTGATTATTGTAAATAGTGCTGTATTAAACATAGGAGTGCAAGTATCTCTTTGAATTATTGTTTCTTCTATTCTTCAGGTAGATACCTAGGAGTGGAATTGCTGTGTGATGTCAAAAATCCATTTTTAATATTTTGAAAAAACTCCAGTTAACTTTCCATAGGAATTAAACTAATCTACATTTCCACAATAGTATAAAAAAGTTCCCGTTTCCCCCCCGATACATCCTTGTTATTGTTGTTGAATTATGACCTCTTTGTAGAGCTTTGAATTCTACAGATTTCATCTCTCAGATGTATGGTATGCAAATATTTTCTTCTATTCTGTATTGCATCTCTTCATTTTACTTATGGATTCCTTTACAGCGCAAAAACTTTTTAGTTTAATGTAGTTCTAATTGTTTGTATTCTTTTTGTTTCAAAGTTATCATTGAATTTTATGCTGTAACATGTTTTGCTTATATTTTCCTCTAAGTATTTTATGGTTTCAAGTCTTACATGCAAGTCTTTTATACATTTTGAGTTGATTTTTGTGAATAGCATGACATAGTGGTCTAGTTTCATTCTTATGCATGTGGCTTCCAGTTTTCCCAATATCATTTAATGAAGAGATGTTCCTTACTCCAATGTGTATAGTCTTCCTGCCTTTCTCATGGGGTAACTGTGCTTATAAGTATGAGTTTATGTTTGGGCTCTCAATTCCATTCCATTTGTATGTGTGTGTCTATTTTTGTTCCAGTACAATGATATTTTAATTATCATGACTTTATAGCATGGTTTAATCCCTGGAAGTGTGATAATACCAATAATCCTATCTTTGTCAGCATTGATTCAGTTATTATGGGTCTTTTGTAGTTCCATGTGAACTCAAATGATGATTGTTCTATTTGTTGGGATTTTGAAATTTTTATTGGGATTTCATTGAAACAAAAAAAAGGTCTCAATAAATGAAATAGAAATCAAAAGGGACAAAGCTCAATGAAACCAAAAGTTGTTTCTTCAAACAAATAAACAAACAAACAAACAAAACAATATTCACAAACCTCAAAGTAGTCTCACTAGAGAAAAATAAGGGAGAAACTCAAATAAATAGGATCAAAATAAAAGAAGTCAGAGAATAATGAGAGAATACTATGAACATCTTATATACTAACAATTTCAACAACCTAGAAGATTGGATAAAAATTCTTAGAAATATATAATCATCTGAAATTGAATAGGGAATAAAGAACCTCTTCTTGAAGTTCCCAGAGCTTTCTTTCCTATGGTTTTCCAGTTTTGTCAATGGAGATAAGCTTTCCCACCTTCTTTAGAGATCTCTTGTACCCTACAAGCAAAGTGATAGGTTCTGTTCTTGGCTTAGCTCAAATTCACTCCTAGGAGAATTTCAATTAAAGCCATGTCTCTAGTTAAAGAGCTATAATTCCCTATTGAAATTATGTAAAAGTAGATCCATTGCCATGAATGATAAAAAATTATTACCAGTTTTTCATACGATGATGGTATCAAGGAGTGAGATAATGCAAACACAAGTTAGCTCTGCTTACAAATATGTGACATTGCTACAGATTCTGGTCAGCCAAAATAAGAAAATTTTCCTTGAGTGAAAACAAAATAAAACAAACAAACAAAAAAACCCTGAATGATGCCAGTAAAAAAACTTAACAAGAATCATGTTCATCTCCAATAGTCTATCTAGGGTTTTTGTTTTGTAGAAAATTTTTACTCTCAAGTTCCATCAATTGGAATAAGATCTTTCTCCCATTAATTTCTTTAGAAACAATTTCTGCAGATGCCAAACTATTGAAATAAACAATAATATTGCAGGACAACAGTCAAAATTGACAATTTTCATATTAGGCACTTAAAGGTTCCATATAAATTTTAGCCCACCAAGGTTAGTATTAATTTATATATCAAAGTTATACACTCTCCCAAGAGACAATGCTTTCCATCCAGTGTAAATTTAGCAGACAAATACAAATAGGTCAGATTCATCTAATATATTTTCCATTAGGAAAGGGAGATACTTTATGCAGTGTTTCAGGACCTCTACTGAGATTTTTCAAAGTTTCTCTACTCACTCAGAACAGAAGCTGAAAAAGCAAAATCAGAATCAAAGTACAAATCAAGTCGCCCAAACTAGGTAGGTATGACAACATAAGTATTGTTACAGGGTAGGGAGAGGGACACCCCAGAACCTCCAAACCTGTCTGCTCTAAATAGTTTCTACTATCCACCACATCAGGAGAAAACATATAAGAACTTTAATGGAAAGGAACTTAAATGCAATTAGGGTGCGATACAGAAAAGACAAATAATATAGTTTTCAAATCAAGAACCCAAAGTCTCCCATCCCCTCATGGCTTAAAGTCCACCTAAACTAGATCGGCCCAAAGCAAGGCCTGAAAGCCTACCACAAGCCTAAAGCACCTTCTGGCAGGGACCAATAGAAAATGGTCAGAAACAGTCAGACAAGTGTGGGAGGAAAAGAGTAAAATCAAAACAAATATAAAAGCTGCTATTGTTAACCTACCTATGGTCTCTCACCCACATCTGTTTCAACCAGTCTAGGACCAAGAAGCAAGTGCAGCTTCTTCACATGTTTCTCTGCTTCAGGTGCCTCCTTCAGGTCTTCTTCTAGTTCTCCCTCCTGTTTCCTTCCTACCCCAATCGCCTCTCCAACTTCTTATCCTCCCTGCTCAGCTCCACATTCCCTTGGGTGTGGCAGGGAACCTGGAACCTCCCCTTTTCCTGGGGACCATCCCATTACAATGCCCCCTTTCAATTTTTATTCTGCCATATCTGTGGTGGCACAGATCTCAGGGTTCAGCCTTAGCAGACAGTTTTTCCAGGATTCCAGTGTATGCAAGAGAAGCAACAATCAGTCACAAGCATTGTCCATAAATGCCCAGTATGACAAAGTCCTTCATTTTTGGAAAATAGTTTATCATTCCATGCCAAAAGAAAAAAAAAAAAAAAAGAAACATCTGGAAGCATTAGCAAAAACAAAACAGCAAACATTATATCAAAATTACTGGAAGAAAAATCTTTTTTCAAAGATTTATTCATTTATGTATATAAGAACTGGGGCACAGGCTAGAGGTACGGTGTGGGAGAGCAGTGAGAGGATTCACCATAGACAGAGTGGGTAACAGAACAGGCAGATATACTGAAATACACTGCTGAGGGGAGCAGCAGGCGAGACAGGATAGGTCTGCTGTGCCATGTGGGTCAGCTCCCTGGCCGGGGATTGAACTCGTACTGCAGTGGCTACCAATAGCTTCATAGTTCTGAGACTTAACCCCTTGCACCATGAGGCAGGCCCCTGGAAGAAAAATCTTAAAACTGGTTCAACTTATCTAAAAACAAGTTCTCCCCACCTTGACCCCAATTTTATTCAACAGTACAGTGAAATATTTGCAAACGAAATTTACATTCAGTCCATTTTACCTATTTTTGCATAAAATCACAGGGCAGAACAACCAAACAGTGAACTTAGTTGGCTTTGTTGGAATTTTCCATATAGGATCAAATTGAGCTCTTGACATTCGGTCCATGCAGTCTTCAGGAACAAGGTTGGTTTTACCAGACTCCACCTGGGGTTTCTTCTTCTTGAGGTTACCAGAACTTTGTTTCTTTTTTTTGGGTTTTCCAGTCCTGCCAATGGAGGCAAGCTTCCTCAAGCAAGATTTCTCAACTTCTTTGGAGGTCTCTGGAACCCTATAAACAAAACAATAGGTTTTCCTCTTCTTGGTTCAACTCAGATTAAACTTCCTGAAAGAATTCCAATCAATGTCATACAGTGAAACACATTTCCAAATCTCCAGTTTAAGCAAACAAAATTACCTATTGAAATTATGCAAAAATAGACTGCCATGAGTAGTATAAATTGCTACCATTATTTTTCATACTATTAAGTCATAGGGCAACTTAGGATAATTAGGCAGCTTCTTTGGGGCAGCACAGGGACTTCAGGAGAGTTAAGGAAGGCCTCAGAGATAAGGGCAACAAATTCCAAAGGGGACTAATCAAACACCCCAGGACTAGGAGCAACAGGACATTCCTGGACAAGGATGACAAAAAAAAAAAAAAAAAAAAAAAAGGACTTTAAGATAAGGGCTGGGATATGGAGACTTAGTTCTGGGCAGAGACATTTAGGCAGTGAGTGAGACCACTGAGAACTAACCAATCACAGAGCCTGGTGGAGCTTTAGAATAATTAGGGAAAGAAGGTCTATATTCCCTGAGACACAGCTCCACTCTCGCCTCCCTGCCCCTCCCTGGCCTGGTTCCACTTTATTTCTGTTCCTTTTCTCCTTAATAAACTTTTTTTTTTTTTTTTTAATATCTGCCTCTTTTCACTTGCTTGCCTGAGCATTAGTGAAGTTTCTGCTGCACCTTCTTGAGACACTAACATGTGCTCGTCTAGTGGCTGGGACTCAGCACTGCCCCTGCAGCCTGGGATCCGGGATCCGTTCCTAGCTGGGAGACTAGGCCTGAAAACTTGAAATCACGGTATCACTATGTTGCTATCAAGGGGAGAGAAAATACAAACACAAGTTGGCTCAGCTTAAAAAAAAAAATGCAACATTGCTTCAGATCCTGGTGAGTCAAAATTAGAAAACTTTCATTGACTCAAAGCAAAATGCAAAAAAAATCACCAGTATTATTTCAAACAAAACTTATCAAAAATCAAGTTTATCTTCAACTGTCCATTCTATCCTTTGTAGGAAATTTTCACTGTCAAAAGTTCCATCAATTGGAGTCAGTTGAAGTCTTTCTTTTTTATTTTTTAATTAATTAATTAATTAATTAATACAAGTACTGGTACAGTCAGAAGCATGGGAGGGTGAGAGAATTCACCAGAGCCAGAGTGGAGAACAGAACAGGCAGACCGAAGAAGAAGTACACTGCTGAGGGGAGCAGCGGGCAGCAGGAGAAGTCTGCGCGCCATGTGGGACCCTCCTCCGGGGGCTGGGGAACAGCTGGGGATTGAACCGGCGGCGCAGAGGCCGCGGGCAGCTTCGCAACCCAGCGCTCAACAGCTGCGCCACCGGGGAGGCCCGAAGTCTTTCTTTAGAAACAATTTCTGATTGTTATTTTTCTTTCAAACTGGAACCCTGAAAAATTGTCATCTGAGGCTGCACCCCAGCATCCACACATTTTGTTACAGGGCAACATGTAACAAACCCAATATGAAATGGGTTGCCAGACTAAGAATCTTCACCCCCGCAATTAAAAGGGACTTATAATAATATTCTCAACTGCAGCACACACACACAAAGGTTAATAAAGGGTTTATTTAGAAAAGAAAGGGAAATTTAGAAATGAGTAACTCAGGGGGAAAGAGAGGGAGCTAAATTCATGAATGTGTCCTAGCAGTTCCTCTGAGCTGAAATCCCAATGGCTTGCTGATTGCCAGTGAAAAACCCAAAAGACCCCCACGACCCACATGTCTGGTTTTATACCACACCTGCCTGCTTAACTCCACCCTCGGGTCCCAGCAATTCCTTCGGTGGTGATGACATTATGGGATTTGTAGTCTTTTTTTTTTTTTTTTTTTTTTTAATAGAGGCATGTTTTATTTATTTGTTTGTTTGTTTATACAAGCACTGGGTACAGTCAGAAACGCGGGAGGGTGAGAGAATTCACCAGAGCCAGAGCGGGGAGCAGAGAAGGCAGAAGGACCAAAGCACACTGCTGAGGGGAGCAGCGGGCAGCAGGAGAGGTCTGCGCACCATGTGGGACCCTCCTCTGGTGGCCGGGGAGCAGCCGGGGATCGAACCGGCGCCGCAGAGGCTGCGGGCAGCTTCGCAACCCAGCGCTCAACCGCTGCACCACCGGGGAAGCCCGGGATTTGTAGTCTTGGGTCTCTTGGATCTCTTTGGTCTGGAGTCTGAGTGGGGTCCATAAAATCGATTTGTGGAGTTTATTCAGGACATCCTTTCTCCCTAACAATTTGGTGTCACTGATTTATCTCTCCCTTTCTCCCTGAGTTATTCATTTTTTCATTTCTCCCCTTTTTTTGGTAAATAAACCCTTTATTACCCTTTTTGTGTGTACTTGCAGTTGAGTCTCATTATAAGTCCCTTTTAATTGTACAGGTGAGGACCCATAGTCAGGCCAATCCATTTCTCATTGGGGTTGCCCTGTAATAGTATCAAAACCTGGTATCACTGCCCTAGTAAACAAATATTCTTCAATAGGAAGCAGTCTTTGAATCTTGTCTTCCACCAGCAATAATTAAGTAGAATAATTCAAATGACAAATATGCCCAAAACCAAACAGCGTAAACAAAAATTTCCAGTAGCAAACCCCTTCAGACTTTAAAAGTGCTCAAATTTTTCTGATCCAGACCTTGCAAAAATAGGTTTCTGATTCAAGAATCTATTAAGACTACCTGCAATTTACCAGTTGTTCCTCAAGGCTCCTTCCACCTATACCTCGGCATAATTTTGCTAATTCAAACCATCACTGCTTCATTGTTGTTTCAAAATCTCAGGAGGCAGAGATCAGGGAGTAGTCACAATCAAAAGCCCGAGTCACTTCAAAAATCCATCAGTATCTTCACAGTTTCTAATTAGAAAGTTAAGCCAGCAGAGATCACAAACAAAAGCCCAAAGTCACAGAATTTACTTTGCTTAAAAAGGATGGCACAAACAGAAAAGCATACTCTCAGTAGGAGACCAAAAGGAAAAAAAAAAAAAAAAAAAACATCAAAAACTTCTGAGTTCCAGAATAGCTTGCCATGTGGCTTCAAATGCCATCTTGGAAACTTAGGCCTTAGAAGAAGAAGGAGGGGCCATGTGTTTCAACTCACCACCATCTTTAGAGTAAAACTGTTTACTTAGTTCCAGGGAAGCCCACAATGAGGCCTCAAACACCATTTTGGAGAAGATTGCATCTTGACCAAGCCACATAGTTTCAATACTAGGCATCTTTGAGTAAAGCTGGTCACTACCACACACAATTTCCACAAAATCAAACCTCTAAACTAATGACTAGAAACAAATTGCACACATACACACAGAGTTTCCACAAGGTCCAAGTGAATTTTTCTAATCTAAGGGTCAGAAGCAAATCCACATCTCTGAAACACAAACACACTAGAGAACTGAAAAACACTTTTGACCTTAATATAGCCAGGGCCATGCAGAAGCCAATATTCCCCACAGGGCTGACTAGCCATGAATGGCTTATGACTCTTCTCCATTGTGTGTAGCGAGCAGATTGAGGAAAAGCCCAGGACCCCCAGGCCTGCACGCTCTAAGAGGGTCTGCCATGAGCACATAAAGACAAAGCATGCTCTAGTGCATAAGACCTTCAATAGAAAACAACTTAAATACAACTAGAATTCAATAGGGAAAATTGAAGAGAAAGAACATAGTTAAAATAGTTTGCCCATGGAACACCCAAAGCTATCCATTCCTTCATGGGTAAATGCCCAAAGTGGGGCCACTGAAGCTAAAAGCTTGCAACAAGTCTATTACCTTAGGTGAGGAAGAAGAAGGTAAGAGGCAGAAGGGGGCAAGCAAGCCTGGAAGGAAAAGAGCAAAATCAAAATGCATGTCAAGATAAAGGCTGCCGCTGTCAGCCTCCCATGTATCTTTCACCCACATCTCTGACCCTTTCAACTATCTCTATCCATGCCCCCCAAGTCTCTGGTACTATTACTAGAGCCTGTAGTTTACACTATAGGGCAACACTGGTGTTTTATGGTAGCCTTCCTGGGGAGCAGGAGCCATTGGAAAAATGTGATGTTTTTCCCAGCTTGCACTAAACACTGCTACATGTAGGCTTTCCCACCCTTGGGCAAGCTCTGGCCAGGTTGGATGGGCCAAACTGAATGGTCAGGTTAAGAGGAGGGGGACTCTGAAAAATAAATATAAGGAAGAGTAGGAGGGACCCCTGGAGCCTTCTGAGATGCAAATCCTTAGGCTAGAGTTGTAGTACTCTGAACCTGCTTAAAAATTAAAAAGAAGGAAACTTTCAGAAGCTGACCTCCAAGCAGAGAGAAGCCAATGAGTTTTGCAGGGCCTGGGAAGATGGGTCTGCCTCCAGTCCTGCTGCTACAAACACCTGGAAGAGCACCAAGGGCCTGGGGCCTGGTCTCTCACTATGTTGTTATTGGTGTGGGCCAAAGCTTCATGAAGAACTGTTTATCAGATAGTCCACCATCATCAACTGCTGCTGTTGCCTCCATTGCTGTCTGTTCCAGTGTCTGGTGCTGGTTATCCTGACATTCAGACTGTTTCCCACTGGCTGCTGTGGCATCATCTCAGCGGCCCCACCTTTGGGCATCTCTAGCTGCCACTTGCTCCAGGCTGGCATTTGTGAGATGTTGCCATCTTGGAGGAGCAGCCATTTTGGGGGGACTTCTGAACACTGGGGGCCCTATCTAGGATGAAATAGCCAGCCACTTGTGGTCTTAGTAAATCATTGTTTCCCCTGTTTGTTAAGTATACCACATTATTGTAGTTCCCTGAACCACAGTGGTTTTGCAATTGTGTGCATGGGTAAAGAACTCACAGACAGGGCCTCCCTGGTGGTGCAGCAGTTGAGCGCTGGGATGCAAAGCTGCCCACAGCCTCTGCAGCGCCGGTTTGATCCCCAGCCACTGGGGAGGGTCCCACATGGTGCACAGACCTCTCCTGCCACACCCACTGCTCCCCTCAGCAGTGTACCTCGTCAGTCTGCCTGCTCTTCTCCTGGCTCTGGCTCTGGTGAATGCTCTCACCCTCCCACGCTTCTGACTGTACCCAGCGCTTGCATAAATAAATAAATTAATAAATAAGTCAATCTTAAAAAAAAAAAAGAAGAACTCACAGACAGTAACCTGTGCAGTATTTGGCACTATGCTTGGAAGTCAGTACCCCTATAGCCCTGCTTTAATACCTTAACCTAATAAAAACTATTTACAACAAACCCACAGCTAATATCATTCTCAATTGTGTAAAACTGAAATCTTTTCCACTGAGATCTAGTACAAAACAAGAATGTCTACTCTCATCACTATTATTCAACATATTACTATTCAATAAGTAGATAAGAGAAATATATTAAAAAATTAAGTCAGAAAAGAACAAAAATTATCATTATTTATACACAAGAAGATAATATACCTAATAAACCCTAGAGACTCCACTAAAAGAATAAATAACAAAATACATCAGTTAATAAAGTGGCAGGTTACAAAATCAATATATGACAGTCATTTGCTTTTTTTTATGCAAATAGTTGTGAAAAATAATTGTATACCTGGGAGTAAACTTAACAAAGAAGATGAAGGACTTAGGGCCTTCCCTGGTGGCGCAGAGGTTGAGCGCTGGGCTGTGAAGCTGCCTGCAGACTCTGCAGCGCCAGTTCGATCCCC
Organism: Talpa occidentalis; assembly: GCF_014898055.3. Lineage (NCBI taxonomy): Eukaryota > Metazoa > Chordata > Mammalia > Eulipotyphla > Talpidae > Talpa > Talpa occidentalis. The sequence continues at coordinate 72,800,983 of NW_023604972.1, forward strand.
AGTCACCAGCGAGTGTCCCACATGGTGTGCAGACCTCTCCTGCCATGCCTGCTGCTCCCCTCAGCAGTGTGTCTTGTCAGTCTGCCTGTTCTGTTTCCCACTCTGGCTCTGGTGAATTCTCTCACCCTCCCGCACTTCTGACTATACCCAGTGCTTGTATGAATAAAACTTTAAAAAAAAAATTCTTAAAAAAAAGAAAAAAAATACAGAAGAAAAAATACTATTAAGACACTGTTAAGAAGAAATAGAAGTCACACAGAAATGGAAAGAATGGAAAGATATTCCATTTACGGAATAGAATAAAGTCAAAATGACCATTCTACCCAATGCAATATATGCTTTCCCCATTTTTTTAAGACTGTAGCAGAAACAAAGATTTGCCCTGCTTCTCCTTTACCTGTACATGGAAGTGTGGCATTATTTGTTTAGGTCAGGAAATCTGATCTTGCAGCTGCTGGGTCACAAGGTGGGCAAGGGGTCTGAAGTGGCTTAGTCGCTGGGAGGGAAGATGGCTGTGTTTGTGGTGCCACAGATATCCCTCCTAGACCTGCTTCTTTGATGTGTGTGTGTGCTGTCAGTGCATTTAGGAGTTGAGTCACAATCCCTAGGGGCAAGGGAGAGGGTGTGCAACTCAGTACACTTACCTGTATTGTTTTCACCGTATACCTGGCCTGGTAGGAGTAACCCAACTCCTCTGTATATTTAATCTCCTTTCAGGCAAGAGTATGGAGGTACTGCTCATCTCCCAACCTCTGCAGTGCAGATGGTTGGTGGAGTCTCAGACCTGCTATTTGTGGTGTAGTTTCCTTAAACCAGAAGACAGCCTCCTGGCATTTCCCTCCATCTATCTCTCTCTTTTTTTTTTTTTAATGTAGCAGGAATCTCATTATCTCTTCTGGTACATTCTGTACTGATCTCCAATGTACAAGAACTGCTCTGATTTTGTCCCAAGTCATGAACCCTGTGGGGACACTGCTGGTCTGGCTAACTTTCAGATTTTTCTTCTGGGAGCAAAGTAAGGAAACTTGCCTGATGACATTTTGACCTGTCTCCTTTTAATTATTTTGAATTTATTTTTCATACATAGTAACTTGACATCAAGGTATTTTTGTTACTGCATAATAAAATTACTTTTATTACATTATTTTCAACTGCTTTTAATTTTAGGAAGCTCGTCCCTAAATTGAAATCAGAAAATCTCTCAACTGTATATATTTTTCTAATTGTCTTTATTTATTTAATTTTTTAAGTTTTAATAATCCATTTATTACACGGATTATTTTTTATTTTTATATTCCCCATACAACTGCAACCCCCTTTATTTTGACCCCAAACCCTCTAACCACCCCCCCATAGTCTCTGAACCAGCTGTCTCTGGTTTATATTTGTTTGCTGATTTTGATTTTTTCTTTCTTATAGTTAATCTTTTCCTGGTCCCTAATCTAGGTTTTCTAGATTCCTGCTGAGTGAGACCATGTGTTATTTTCTTTTTCTTTCTGGCTTATTTTGCTGAGCATGATCCCTTCCAGCTCCATCCATGTTGCTGCAAATTGCATGTGTTTATCTTTTTTGATTGCTGAGTAATATTCCATTGTGTATATGTACCACATCTTCTTGATCCAGTCATCTATTTTTGGGCATTTGGGTTGTTTCCACAGCTTAGCTATTGTAAATAGGTGCTCTTTGGAATTAATGTTTCTGTGTCCTTTGGGTAAATACCTAGGAGTGGAATTTTGGATCATATGGAAGCTCTATCTTTAGCAGGTTAAGGAATTTCCACACAGCTTTCCATAGTGGTTGGACCATTTTGCACTCCCACCAGCAGTACAGGACCACAGCCAATATCATTATCAATGGTTAAAAGCTGAAAGCATTCCCATTAAGATCTGGAACAAAACAAGAATGCCCACTCTCACCTCTGCTTTTCAACATAATACTGGAAGTCCTACCCAGAGAAACAAGACAAGAGAAAAATATACAAGGAATCCAAATAGGCAAGGAAGAAGTCAAACTATCACTATTTGTGGATGATATGATAATAGAAATAGAGAATCCCAAAAACTCCACAGAAAAACTAATTAAACCAATCAATCAGTTTAGTAAAGTGGCAGGATACAAAATAAATGCACAAAAATCAGCAGCTTTCCTATACACAGACGATAAATCTGAAGAAGAAGAAATCAAGAAAACCATTCCTTTTATTATTGAAACAAAAAAAATCAAATACTTGGGAATAAACTTAACAAAAGAAGTAAAGGACATACACAAAGAAAAATATAAAACACTGTTAAAATAAATAGAAGTAGACACAAAGAAATGGAAAGACATCCCCTGCTCATGTCTTTATTTTTTTTCAAAAAAAAATATTAAAAAGCAAGGCAAAGTTGGGTGATATACTTTCCCAACTATTATCAAATTTAATAGTAATTATACAGTTTAATTGGATTTCCTATTTGAATGAAAAACCTAGTGTCCTGAGGAAGGGAAATTTGCACTCATAAGTTCATAAGAATAGAGTCATACTACATCAATTTTTTTTTTAAAGATTTATCCATTTATGCATACAAGATCTGGGGTACAGGCCAGAGGTGTGGGGGTGAGATGATTCACCAGAGACAGAGTGGGGAATAGAACAGGCAGACTGACTGAAATGTACTGCTAAGGGAAGCAGCGGGCGAGACAGGAGAGGTCTGCCATGCCATATGGGGTGCACTCTGGCTGGCCGGGGAACGATCTCGTATGGCAGAGGTTGAGGATTGCTTCATAGTGTGGCACTTTACCCCTTGCGCCACCAGGGAGACCCCTACATCAATGTTTATGAGAATTTGCATATTGATTTAGGACTCCCTAAGATAACCTTGACCTTCATACATATAGAGATGTCTCACAGTAGACAAACAGATATTATAGAGGAATACTAAACACTCTTTTTTTTTTTTAACCATGTATAAAACACTGATACTTGGTATACACTTCTCAATTTTGTGATTGATAAACTCAATCTAAATAACACATGACATATGGAATGATAGGTTTTTTGGGAAAAAAAAATAAAGCAACTTAGTGAAAGACAAATATTCTAAAGAATTTGAGGAATAGTATGTGTTTTATTTTGTTATTTTAAAGATTTACTTTTATTTATTTATGCATACAAAACTAGAGTGTAGGCCAGAGGTGGGGGTGGGCAGGGTAAGAGGATCCACTAAAATACACTGCTGAGGGGAGGAGCAGGCAAGACAGGATAGGTCTGCTGTGCCATCTGGGTCATCTCCGTGGCCGGCATCAAACTCAAACTCATGTCACCATGGCTGGAGATAGCTTGATAGCACTGAGATTTTAACCCCAGAGCCACTAGGCAGGCCCAAGGAATAGTATATATATATATATATATATATATATATATATATATATTTAGATTTAGATTTATTTTTATTTATTTATACAAGCACTGGGTACAGTCAGAATCACGGGAGGGTGAGAGAATTCACCAGAGCCAGAGCGGGGAGCAGAGCAGGCAGAAGGACCGAAGCACACTGCTGAGGGGAGCAGCAGGCGGCAGCGAGGTCTGCGCGCCATGTGGGACCCTCCTCTGGTGGCCGGGGAGCAGCCGGGGATCGAACCGGTGTTGCAGAGGCTGTGGGCAGCTTCGCAACCCATTGCTCAACTGCTGCGCCACTGGGGAGGCCCGAATAGTATATGTTTTTAAAAATTCATTGTCCACAGAATGTAAGTCATAGTGCTCTGAGAAGCAAGATGTAGTGGAGTCAGAGCAAAAGTCACAAAAGCTTATAATGCTCAGAGTTGTAAAATAAGCAGACAAAACCATAAACATAAAAGAAAAGAGGATCTGCAAAATTTAAGAGCTAAATTAAAATACATTTTGTTATAGCAAAATATTTATTCAGTAATGTGGAGGACTTGTTTGAAAAATTATTAAAAATGCAAATTAGTACTAACATTTTATCTGGGAGACAGATTCAGTTGATAATTTAGTTCTAGGAATAAAATAGGAACATAATTTCATTATGTATAGAAAACTAATCAAATATGTAAGAATTTCAGAAATTATTTCTTAGATAAAGAATTATTAAATATGAAGTCTCTGATAATATATGGGGGCAGAGAAATTAGTTTACATAAAAAATAAAAGTCAGGCAAATATAAAATTTCTTCTTTCCAAATATAATCTTTAAGACTAATAGAATTTTGAATAAAAATTGATCTCATTTCGTGATTTAAGGGTCATAAAACCTTTATTTGCATGAGAATAATTCTTGTATATGTAAGTATACAAGTAATAGGAATTGTATCACTCTTTACCCTTACCAAAGAAAACACCTCCCTCGTGCTAACAGCCATATGAGAGGTAAATCAAAATCCAGAATTCAAATATAGCAAAGTCATAGCATTAAATGTCTGAAGGGGAACATTTAAATCAATTAACTAAATTGAGTGGTGTATAAATAGTGGTTATAATTATAGCCATAAAATTGAGTGCAAAAGCTCAAAACCATTCTAAAAGGTATTTTATATGGCAATATTTAAAACATAAAAAATACATTTTATTTAAAGGATTTATTTAAGGAAATATATATTTTATAGGGTAGGAGATTGTGTAACATAAAAAAAATTTGCTTTATGGTTATTCTCTATATTCTAGTATTCTTGCTTCAATAAATATATATGACATTTTTAGGTAAGATATGTGTAAACATTAAGTAGTAGAAAGATTTTTCAACTTGTGTTGGTAATTTGGCTCTTTGGAAAATTTACTAATGTATTAACTAAATCACAAGACCCAGATAAATTCAACTTTTATCTACATCAAATTAAAATACAATTATTTACTAAATCTTTGGAGAAGTAAACTGAGGAAAAAATAGTGCATGCACTTAGAAAATATTTATAAATTTTATCCCATTAAACTTTAAAAAATCCCTCCCCAATAAAGATTATAATGTAAGCAAAAGTTGAGTAAAATATCTCCAATAAATAATTATAATATCTTCAAATAGAGGGACTCCCTGGTTGCCTAGGGGTTAAATCTCAGTGCTATTACCAGTAGGACCTGAGGTTTTTTTGTTTTTTTTTTTTAAGATTTATTTATTTATTTATACAAGCACTGGGTACAGTCAGAAGCGCAGGAGGGTGAGAGAATTCACAAGAGCCAGAGTGGGGAACAGAACAGGCAGACTGATGAAGTACACTGTTGAGGGGAGCAGCGGGTGTGGCAGGAGAGATCTGTGTGTCATGTGGGACCCTTGCTGGTGACCGGGGATCGAACTGGTGCTGCAGAGACTGTGGGCAGCTTTGCAGCCCAGCGCTCAACCACTGCGCCACCAGGGGAGGCCCAGGACCTGAGTTCTATCCCCAGCCAGGAAGCTAACCCACATATGGTGCAGCAGACCTCTCCTGTTTTGCTCACTGCTTCCCTCAACAGTGTATTTCAGTAAATCCATCTGCTCTGCTCCCCACTCTGTCTCGGGGGATGCTTCTCACCCCCCCACACCAATGGCCTACACCCCAGTTCTTCTACACAAATAAATAAATAAAATATTAAAAACACACATAGAAAGTACTTAGAAATCAGTGGTAATAAGAATTATATTACCAAAGCTATGTAGTCAAGAAAATAATTACAATTGGAAGTTAACCACGCACAAAAATGGTTCCTGCTAGTCAATAGAATGTAGATTAGTAATTATATAGCTTTTGATAAACTCATAAATTTGATGAAGTAAATAATGGTATTAATAATACATGACATCGACACCAGTTTAATGAGTAAGGAGTTTTTGAAGAGTATTTGACAATAAATATGTAAGATAATAGACTTATCTATAGCCTTTGTTGTAGTCATTTAAGATTTATGTATCTGCCCTAAAGATGGAACTAAGAAATGTGGCTTATTCTTATGAGTATAAATTTATTATTTAAAGAAATACATATGATGACATTCAAAGTCAACAATCCATATGACATTTGTTCAGGAAGAATATACCAATGAAAAACACATTTATTAACTTATGGAAGTACTTATAGAATGATGTTAAATAAAAACAAAGAAATAATATACTATGTACAGTATAATAATTTTAAATAGAGCGCCAAGAAACCTACAAAACACCAAAGGAAGAGTAGCTTCAATACACACCAATACATACCAAAATAGCAATTAACACTTGTGCTAAAGGGTTAGATTTCAAGTGACTTCAATCTTTGCTTTATATTTTATGCATTTATAAATGTTTATTTGCTATATACCTATATAATAAAGGTATTGTTTCTCTACTAGAATCAAAACATAACATAAATCCCATGCATCATAGGGGTCATATGATGACAAAATTAAATAAAATGATATCTTGAAAAATTATCTATCCTGTTCAACAGGTAGTTTCTTACAAATAGCTTTTAGACCACATACAATTTTAATCTTTTTTTTAAAGATTTATTTATTTATTTATACAAGCACTGGGTACAGTCAGAAGCGCGGGAGGATGAGAAAATTCACCAGAGCCAGAGCCGGGAACAGAACAGGCAGACTGACTAAACACATTGCTGAGGGAAGCAGCCAGTGTCAGGAGAGGTCTGCAAGCCATGCGGGACCGTCGCCCAGCAGCTGGGGATCCAACCAGCTGCAGAGGCTGCGGGAAGGTTCACAAACCAGCGCACAATTGCTGCGCCACCAGGGAGAATCACAATTTTAATCTTAAACTTGATATATATACACAATGGAATGCTACTCAGCTATATTAAATTTAAAAATATATAAACTCTTGCCACTTGCAGCAACATGGATTGACCTAGAGGGGACTGTGCTACGTGAAATTAATCAGGAGAAAGATAAATACCTGATTTGTCAAATTCCACTTATATGTGGAATATAGAGAAACAAAACAAAGGGTAGGATTAAACCAAACCTCCCTGGTGGCACAGTGGTTGAGCACTGGGTTGCGAAGCTGCCCGTAGCCTCTGTAGCGCTGGTTTTATCCCTGGCTGTTGGGCGAGGGTCCCACATGGCGCGCAGACCTCTCCTGCCACCTGCATCTCCCCTCGGCAGTGTTCTTCGTCAGTCTGCCTGCTCTGCTCCCCGCTCTGGTGAATTCTCTCACCCTCCCGCGCTTCTGACTGTACCCAGTGCTTGTATTAAAAAAAAAAAAAAAAAACAAGCAAACCAAAAAAAACCGATAAAATCAAACCAGTGACAAACCTTAGAAATCCATGTTTAGAATTGAGGCTACCAGAGAGGGAGAGGTGAGGAACAAAGTGGGGAAGGTGTCCAAATGGAGTATAGTAGAAGACTATGGGTGACTTCCTTGTGGGTGAGGTGGCATGCACCTGTAGGATGTGACCTATAGCTCTAAATCATACACAGTGTTGCAAACCAGAATTACTGAACAAAAAGTAACATAAGAAAATAAAATGATAATGTATAAGAATTGCAAACAGACGTGAGAAACTAGTGAATGTAAGTTGATAAGGGAATTAAACCGTAATTCATCTAATAGGTCAATAGAAAAATATCATTTTTGAGTTAGTAATGCTATTTTGTGGAATTATATAAATGTGTATTTGATGCTGTGTGTGTGATTCCAATTATACTCATGTATTCATGGGTATAAATAATGAACTTAAAAGATATATTTTCTTTCAGAATGCTCCTTCATTTTAATATCTAAACATTTAAGAATCTCAGTTTTAAACTATGAAATTGAGTGATAGAGGTTATGAATCTGCTGAAAATGTGTCAGAAATTTCACATATACCTAATGGGTCATAATGCAATTGTTTTTGATGACTGAGTATCCTATCAGATTATTTGCCTTTTTCGAAGAATTTTCAGATGTATGCTGGCAACTCACTTTCTCTTTAGCAACACATATTTTCACTGGCCCAAGTCAACACAACCCTCTTTCACAGTTTCATTACCAATCTTAAGAAGAATGGAATTGGTTTTCTACTTCTTTACTTAATAGTCTATTTAGTTGATAAACAGGTAAGCACTTATATGCGTTCATGTCTATGGTCCTGGATTTTCCTTTTACTGTTTCTGAAAACATTCTACATTTCAATTAGATTGTTTGTGTTTCCAATTAGTGAGGTGCTTCACATCTCACTGATTTTTTGGCTGTTTAGGTCCACTTTATACTAAGTTAATTTCAGAATATAGAATTCAATATTATTACAATATAATCACATGGTTAATTGCAAGTAAAACCTCCTCTAAAATTAATATTTAAAATGGAATTTCAGTCAAAAACAGAATGAATGAGGAGGAACTGATATGATGGAGTGCCCTGAGGGAGATTAGTGCATTTCAGAGAAATTTGGTTTGTGAATCAGGATATAACCCTTAATAAATCTCCAGAGAAGGCCATCTCTACTTCCAGAAACTATATTTCTGGTGAGTTACCCAGCCTCTTGTTTTATCTCCTTTTTCCTTTGGCTAGATAATGTCTTTTTACAATAAAAATAAGCCTTTTTTCAAGATCTTTCCTTTTTCTTTTTCAGTGGATAACAGTAATGGCTTTTCTTCTACCTGAAACACCATATGACTAATAAGATTTATCTTTCCAAATGTTTGTTAGATATGAGAACTAAGCTCATATATTATTCTTTTTCCTATTTATCATTAGATTTTTAGTAAGCATTTCAGTTTATCTTCCACCTCAGAGGGTAATTGAATAAGTAGAAATGCGAATTATGCACTAAGTTCTTGTGGCTGCATCTTACTGTACTTTGTTGATTGAATGCAATATGGGATGGGATTTTATGTAGAGTAGAACTGGCATAATATTGTGTCTAACTTTTGAATATTTAAACACTTTAAAAATCAACAGTTTCTTGATTTCCAGTTTGATTTCTCTATTTTCATAGAGAAACTTAGAATACACAGATTAAATTCTTGGGAAATGTTTACATTGTTCTCTATTTTTAAAAAAGGGAATGCAAATATAGCTGAAATGGCTTTATTTTCCAATCTAATGGAAAAAAAATATTGAGACAATTTGTTTTTCTAAGATTTATTTGCTTATGCATATATAAGAACTGGGGTACAGGCCAAAGGTTTGGGGGATGAGAAGATTCACCAGAGACAGAGTGGGGAGCAAAACAGGCAGATCAACAAATACATGGCTGAGGGGAGCAATGGGCAAGACAGGAGAGATCTGCTGCACCATGTGTGTATCTCCCTGGCTGGGGATCGAACTTGTGCTGTAATGGGTGTGGATAGCTTCATAGGTTGCGTCTTAACCCCTTGTGTTAGCAGGGAGGCCCTTGAGACAAATTTTTTTTTGGATCATGTTTTTTTTTTTTTAATTTTTTTTTAACATCATTGTTCAATTTTAAACAATATTTGCTTCCCTCCCACCCCCTCAGGTGTAGTCCCCATAGAGTTTCCTTCACCAGTGCACCCATGTACCATCACCTCAGTCCTCTGTGCTCCTCCCTCCCTCCCGCTGATCCCTCTCCTGCCTCCTCCCCTGCAGTATGTCTCTGATTTATAATTGTCTGTTTTTGCTTTGTTGTGTTTTGTACTGTTATTATCTTTTTACACTGATGTCTTACTTGGTTCCCCTATATTCCTGCTATAAGTGAAAACATCCACTATTTTTCTTTCTCCTTATGGCTTATTTCACTGAGCATAATTCCTTTTAGCTCCATCCACATTGCTGCGAATGGCATGAGTTTATCTTTTTTGATTGCTGCATAGTATTCCATTGTGTATATATACTGCATATTCTTGATCCAGTCATCAATTTTGGGGCATTTGGGTTGTTTCCAGGTTTTACCTATTGTAAATAGTGCTGCAATAAACATAGGAGTACAGGTGGTCTTTTGAATCATTACTTTTGTGTCCATTGGGTAGATCCCTAGGATTGGAATTGCTGGATCATATGGTAGCTCCCTACTAATGAAAACAAAGGAGAAAGGAGGTATCACACTTCCAAACTTCAAACTATATACTACAAAGTCATAATAATTAAAACAGTTTGATATTGGTACAAAAACAGATACACAGACCAATGGAACAGAACAGAGAGCCCAGAAATAAAACCACACTTATGTGAACAATTGATCTTTGGCAAAGGAGCAAAGACCATGCAATGGAACATGGGCAGTTTGTTCAGTAAATGGTGCTGGGAAAACTGGACTACACATGTAAAAAAAATGAAACTAGACCACTACCTTGAGACAATTCTTTTTTTTTTTTTTTTGAACTTTTTTTTTTTTATTTTTTATAGAGGCATGTTTTTATTTATTTATTTGTTTGTTTGTTTTGTTTATACATGCACTGGGTACAGTCAGAAGCGCGGGAGGGTGAGAGAATTCACCAGAGCCAGAGCGGGAAGCAGAGCAGGCAGAAGGACCGAAGTACACTGCTGAGGGGAGCAGCGGGCGGCAGGAGAGGTCTGCGCGCCATGTGGGACCCTCGCTGGTGGCCGGGGAGCAGCCGGGGATGGAGCCGGCGCCGCCGAGGCCGCGGGCAGCTTCGCAACCCAGCGCTCAACCGCTGCGCCACCGGGGAGGCCCTGAGACAATTCTTAATACAGAATTCAGTCAAGGATTAGTCCTAACATGGTCTTATGTCTTTCTAGTCCAAATGTCTTCTTGTGTTCAGAAGATAGGTGTTTTTATACACACACTTAATGGACATCTATTACAAAATATGTCCAAACATAGCACTTGCTGTATTCAATAATCAGAATGAAATATTTACAATAAATTGTTTTTATACTTAATTGACTTGATAAGCATGAGTAATTGGTGGTTTCCTCCTATCTTTCCTGATTCCTCAGCAGCACCACCTGTGATCACCTTAGCTACCACTATGAGTTGGATCCTGGTTTACCACTAACTGGTGTGCCAACAGCTCCAAGCTCTCCTTGAGGGGACAACAAAATCTAGTGGGAGCAGCATTTGGTTTGGGCTACTGTACACCATGATAACAATCCCCGGTAAGACCATCAGACATTTGTGACCTTAGAAATTCTCCTTTTTCCCAAATGTTCCTTTGCTAACAAACCCCACTGTCACTTTACCCTGAGCCTGAGTGTTGTTTTGCAATTATGGGCCCCGAGTGAGCTGTACCTCAAGTGTTTGCTGTTTTATGAAACTTCTGGATGAGTTCAAGCATGTTGTAAGAATCCTCGGCTGCAAAATTACATGAGGTTATCTGTCATGAAAGTAAGACCTCAGCACTGAATGATAATTTAGTGTTAAAACCAGGCATTGAGTGAACCAATTGGAGAGCAGTAACTATGTCCACAATCACATAAAATTGGTATTATTACATTTATTTTTTTATTTGAGGTTGTTTCTCTAGAATCCTGTTATAAAATGAAACTCCTCCAAAGAGTAAATATTTGTTTCCAAAATAGGCGCATGCACACACTTTTGGCCCCTTCTATTTTTGGTTACCTTGGTCCCAGAAATGCATTAATTGTGCTTGCTTTTCACAATTTACAGACATCTTGGTTCATGTACAGTTCTCTCTGTCTCTGTTTGCTTAAACATTTATTAGTAATATAATTATCATCTCTAATGAATCATGCATTCCAAGAACTCAAACCTATCTGAAAATGTACTTTCCCAGCATCCTGTCTTTGTCTTCTCACCCTGATATCACATATGCAGTTTACACTTGGCATTCTCCTATTTTTGTTTTAATGTTTTCAATTATGACATATACATGCTTAACAAATATGCTGTGCTGTCATCTTTTTAACTTATTATAGGGGATACAATTTTATACTACCACCTTAATATAGTATTATTTTGTCATATGGTTAACTACAATTTGAAAAGAGGGGAGAGCCTGAGGAAATAACAAAAGTCCATTCAACAAACTTTTGTGGAACAGTTAACACTTGCATACATTAGGGAATCAAATAAAAATAAAATATAATTACTTATTTGAGGAATTTGTGACTGTGAGGAGTGGATATTAACATATATATCAATGACATGTGGAAAATATTATAAAAAAGGTTTTTATGTACTACTATGGGCAGATGGGAGACGTGACACTTTCCTTAAGTCTTTAAGAATGTGTGGGATATCTTTACAACCTGAGGTCATTTTAGGTCAAGTGAGACAACTGTGCAATGCTATTGAAGTGGAAGTAGAACAGATGTCAAGATATCAAGAAATTAAGAAGGATTAAATTGAGGCAGAAGGAATTAAAGCTAATTCTTGTGTACTAATGGATCAGTGGTGAGGATTACAGAAAACAGAAGTTACTATGAATAATATCTGAATTATAGGTGCTATAGATTCTATAAAATTTGGTGGCTATTAGAAATAATCATAAAAACAAGCAAAAGACAGACAGATGGATTCCTGTGTTACATAGATGAATAATTAACGGTGCTCCGAGAGGTGAATAAGGAAAGTCATCATCAGAGGAAAGTAACTTTCTATATTGTAACAATATTTTACCTAATTATAAAGGTAATATGATTTCATTATAGAATATTAATAACAGGTGTGCAGCAGAGCGATCTGGCACTACTTAAGCAATTTTAGTATGCACGTACATAATGGCCTGTGAATATGTGTTGTGAGTTTGTAGCCCACATAAGTTTATTAGTGGGAATGTTCAAGGAGGCTCTCTGCATCATTATATGTGGTAGAGGAGGGAGGCCAATCTATAACTTGAATCAATAAATAAAATACACATACATGAAATTTTAAGCTACAAATAAAGGCAGTTTTTTTTGTTATGTCTTATATTGTGTTCTAGTTTACATTATTCTTATTATAAAACTGGTCAGATGTGACTTTACTGTCTAATCCATGACTTTTGTTCATGTGAAGTCACTCTGCTCCAAAATCTCATTACTGTGGAGTTTCCCTGCCATTTGATGTTAGGTGTAGCATGGGTATAATTTGTCTAAAAGCTTCAATGACTACTATAGTAGATCCTGGCCTCACACTCATACTTTTATTTTTTTAATAATGCAAACAGTTCACATGCAACAATCTGCCTTTTCCACTGAGCTCCACATCAGTTGACTGGTGTCTGGTTCTCATAAAATTATCCTGACATTCACAAAGCAAATGTCCTGTGAGTTTTGACTGCAGGGTGAGGTGACCCACCAGATGTGGCTTTCTGGTGCAGTTTGAAGGAAACATACAATGTTTACATTAACCTTTTCATACCCTTTCCCATGAGGGGTTAGCAGCATGGTGGTTAAATAAAGATGCTTAGTCATCCAGAATCCTGTAAACACTTGACACCATGTCAAGTAATCTATTCTACCCCATATGATTTGACTGTCCTGCATGTGGAAAAGAAGCACCCTGATAATAAGTGGCCATAGCTATTTAAGTACCTATGCACATCAGGGCATTTCTCTCGACTGTTTTCTTTTCCTTTTCCTAATATGTTTTTACCAAACCTCATTATGAGGTTACTGGCCAATAATAAGGGAATCATGAAAAGTTTATTCTGATTTTATTAATTTCTGGACTCTAAACAGATTCCTCAATTATTTTATGTATTTCTTGGAGTATGATCTTGCAGATAGGCATTGCAGGTAGGAAACATTAGTAAATCTCATTCCTTCAAATTGTTGAAGAGTTCACTAAGGAAATTTTATACTAACATAAGACCTCTCTTTTAATCTGTTTTTTTTTTTGTCTGTAAAAAAATAATAAAAAAAAAAAAGTTGAAATCTCACAACACCAGTAGCTTAGCTCAAGAAAGAATTAAGGTACTTACAGAAATGACTACATTTAAACCTCACATGCATTTATTTTTCCAAGGAATAAAAGGCAAAACTAAACACCTGACTTTTCTTGGATAGTGCTAGCCTTAAAATAGCATGTGGTTTTCTTAAAACTTATTATTTTTATCCATGTGTCCCTTCTAATTTATGAAAAAAAGAACATAGCAGCTATTAGCAGATTTAAATGCTCCAACAGCTTCAAGGCAACACAGATATCATTTTACAAATGTGAAATTTGTCATAATGTTCAAGTAATGGAAAAAACATAGTGAAGATTTTCCTTTGTAAGCACTTGGGACAACTAAAAAGTAATAATTCTTATTAATAAGTGATTTAATATGCCCCAACATGTGTCCAGGCCCACAACTACTATGTCAATAAACAGAGCTAATCAGTTTAATGTGCTGTAGGCAGGGACTAGCAATGCATACAAATGTAAAGATAACAAGGAGAAGAGTCTTTATCTCCTCTGTTGTGGGTTTTTCCTAGTGGTGACAGGCTTTGAGACATCCCTATATGACTTCTCTTACATTTGTACCTGTCCAAAATGTCTGTTTTCAAATTTACTCTTATCAGTGGGCTATTCTGGAGTCATTTTTATTCCCTTCTAATCTCCCCCTAGTATCTTGCTGCTTCTGCAGTGTCTTTCTTTGATTAGGGTGTGCACTCCACCATTCTTGACAGGAAGACTGAGGGTGTGGGGATGGAAGGAGATGGGGTGGGTGGGGAGGAACAAGGTAGGGAATTCAAATAGATTTTCTGTGTCCTTTCCTTAGCAGGAAAAAAGAAATACAAGTTACGATGGTTAAAAAATTTATTTTTAAAGCTGTTTTTTTAGAATGTAATCATGTTGACATATGTGCATATGTATTTATGTCTGTGCATATGTGAGTTTATGTGTATGTACATCTATAGATAGAGCATGCTGTGGACTAATCTGATCATGAATAGAAGACTGGCATTTCAAATAACTGAAAAGATTAAAAAAAAAAAAACATGAACTCTAGGTTACTTTTGAGAGTATGATTTTTAGAGACAATGATAATGATTAAAGATAAGTATAATTTATCCAGTATTTCCATGTGCCATCTGAATTACAGATCCTCTTTAAACAGTCATTGCAATACTTCTCACAGAAAAATACTGGTTTTGCATCTTTTTGACACATTATTGAAGTATAGCTACATAAAATTTTTTGCTTTTCTTAACAGCTTCTTTTTTTCTCTCCAACCCTTACGATAAACTCTGGAGAAAGATACTTTGTTGATAGAGTCAAAAGACAAAGTAATTAGTAGCAAAATAAGCATCATAACTAAGCTGCAGTATTTGACCCACAGCAGCAACAGAACAGACACCCTTAAAGGGCTGCAGAGTTATGAAAATGAAAGTATTTCCAGAACCTTCCAGCAGGGCACTCCAAGGCTGGACATGTCTTCAGGATAGAACCTGGACATAGTAGGAAAGAGAATCTTGCGTAAAATAGAGGCAGGGGATTCAGAGAGAGAAGGGATTCTAGAGTACCAACCCACTAGGACCTTGTCTAATCAAATCTCTAAAGTCTTCTTTTTCTTCATATGTGTTAGGTATTAGTCCATTGGTTTCATTATACCACTGTGTCCGATATTTAGCTATGATGACAATCCACAGAGTGTGGCTATGGTCCTTTTTTTCTATATGACCCAAGTCATAAGATTGAAAATATTCTCTTAGTTCAGAAAACAGCTTATCCAGTCAGAGATCCTCTAAAGCACTATCTGGATCCTAGGAATGGCTGCAGTCAGCCTTGGGAGACTAGTAAAGGCCTATTTGCACCATCCTCTGGCTTATGATTGAATTTGCAATTTTCTAAGAGTAAAATCATTTTCTTTCTAAATACAGATTGTTTCTTTGTGTCTTTCCAGTTGTTGCCAACCTAAGTAAGATGTTACAGAAAGAAGAAACTTAATATGACCCTGCTGTTGTGGCCAATATCTAGTTGAATTCAGGCTTTAAAGACAACTTCTTTCTGTTTAAATCTTACAACACTGTTCATACAGTACATAAGGGGTGCTACTTTTTTTTTTATCTCTATTGATATTTGCTACCATAGGGGATAGATATTGCCTGGCATGTAGTAGTTATATAATTCTCCTGAGAGATGAGAAAATCTAATGCATACCAGAGGAGGCCTTTTAACCTTTTGCAGTTTTCTAAAATCTATTGTGATTTATTTAGTCAGGAAATGCTGAAATTATATCTGTTTGAAACCTTCTAAGTAAATGTTATGGCAGGAAATATAATTTGTTAAGTCTATGTTTCCTATAGATAAAAGTCTCCTGAAAAAAATCTCATTATTTTAAATATTAAAAGTGTGCATAGATATTCCAATGCATAGATAAATTCAGAGTAAGTAGATGCATAGATCGGAGGTTTAGATGTACTACCAATGCAATCATTGACAAAATTAAAATAGAATCTTGAGTTTTGTCACATAGCAGGAACAAATAATTGTAATGCATCTACCTGGCCAAACTTACTTTTGTCTGTTTGCAATGAATCTTAAAATAAATATACTTATACATACATTTTTTTTAGATTTATTTTTTTATTTACACAAGAACTGGGGTACAGGCCAGATGTGTGGGAGGGTGAGAGGATTCACCAGAGACAGAGTGGGGAACAGAACAGGCAGGCTGACAAAATACACTGCTGAGGAGAGCAGCGGGCACGACAGGAGAGGTCTGCCGCGCCATGTGGAACCCTCGCCGGCAGGCCGGGATGGAACAGGTGCTGCAGAGACTACGGACAGCTTCACACTCAACTGCCTATGCCACTAGGGGAGGCCCTATATACATATTTTTATTTAAGTATCATATTATAACAGTATATACAGTATATATGACAGTATATACATGTCATATGCTCTTTATTGAGAAACCATGTGTATATGTATATTACATTAAATTCAATGCTAAAACTTCCAAATCTATACTTATATTTTTGAGTCTGGTAAATACATTTGCTTTAGTAGTGATAGTTGTTAGAACTCATTTTTTATAGATTTATCCTGAGAGGGTTTTCTAAATTTCCTATTATTAGATTTTTTATGTTCTTCCACTCTTCCACAAAAATCAAAATATTTACTATACTTATAACATCTATCCCCACTACTACTTTCACCATCAAGAATAAAGAACATAGCTGTATTATGACACTGCATTGAGAAAGTTGGCTAAAAATTCAGAGCTCTCATTTTGTGTTAATGGCAAGTGATCATTTACCATTTAAAATTAATGTCATCTCTTCATTTTTTTGCCTGGTATCATGGTTAGAACAGATATTCAGTAAATGCTGCATTATATCGAAATAGGGATGTATAGTGTACCCCAAATAAATACTTTGTGGCAGAAGAACTTGACGGCTTAGATTTTTATCATTAATCCAGCTAAAGTAGAACAACCTAATTTGTAGATGACAGACTGTGATTTTCTGTGTAATTTTACCCCCATCACTTGGATAAAATTAAGTCATAACCTAATTTATTGAGTACTCGATTCTTCAACTTGAGACAAAATATCTTAAAAATACAAATGTACATATAAATATGTGCATGCATATGAAATAAGAGATTGAAACAGTAATCTACTGACACATTTGGGAGAATTTTGTAGTATACTCATAAAAATAAACAATGTAGGGCCTCCCTGGTGGCACAAGGGGTTAAGATGCAACCTATGGAGCTATCCACAGCCAGTGCAGCAAGAGTTTGATCCCCAGCCAGGGGCCAGGGAGATACCCTCGTGGCGCAGCAGGTCTCTCCTGACTTTCCCGCTGCTCCCGTCAGCAGTGTATTTCAACCAATCTGCCTGTTCTGTTCCCCACTCTGTCTCTAGTGAATCCTCTCCCCCCCACCTCTGATCAGTACCCCAGTACTTGAATGCATAAATAAAAACAAACTTTAAAAAAAAACAAACGAGGTAAACATGAAGATTGTTTCTAACCTAAATTAAGAAGTAGGCAGAAACATAGCTCTGTATTCCGGGAATAGCAACAGAAAACTGTATTTTCCTGCTTAGGTAGGGTCCAATGAGGGGACCAATTCTATTTTTTTTTTTTAGGGTGAACAACATTTAATTTGAAGTCAAGGTATGATTTCAGAACATTTGTGCTCAATATCCCTATTGCTGTAAAGAATAATAATAATACTTCTCTTCAGTTAGAGGAATGCTATGCACCTTGTCCCATGCATTTCTTTTTCTTAGGTGTTGTTTGTTTTGTTTTAGAAAACAAAACATTAAAATGGGCTCTATCCAGGGAATTAAGATGTTATAACAGCATGTGAGAGATAATAATCTATTTGGTTATGGACTTGTCTTTTTATGCAGCTATTATAGCAAGATGTAATATTAGAGATGCCTCTTTCATTTGAAATAAATCATTTGAAACAGGACTTGGCAGTTATTTTTTAGATTAAAATGTGTGTAGGCACACACACACACTCATGAATGATATGTTTTTTCTACCAGTTGTCTCATTATTTTTTTAAAGATTTATTTATTTATTTATACAAGAACTGGGGTATAGGCCATATGTGTGGGAGGATGAGAGGATTCACCAGAGACAGCAGGGAAAAGAACATGCAGACTGATGAAATACACTGCTGAGGGGAGCAGTGGGAGCAACAGGAGAGATCTGCTGTGCCATGTGGGAGCCTTGCAGGCTGGCTGGGGTCAAACCCACACTGCAGATGCTGCGGACAGCTTCACAGTGCAGTGCTCAACTGCCTGCGCCACCAGGGGAGGCCCGGTTGGTTGTCTCATTATTGACATTTGTACCCATGATTAGTGTTTCTGTGGCTATAGTTTCAATCAGGTCTCTATAGCATTATGTGACCCTGTTATTACATTACACTGTGTACTTAAATCAGCACTACTCTCTGAGTATGCTAGTCTTACAAAACCAGTGGCACTAACAAATGAGTATTTAAGACATGGAAGTAACATGGCTGTTTTCAAATAGAGCCAATTGAACATGATATAGAGACAACTTTAAAGCTAAAGTTTGACCTGTGTGACTGGTCAAACAATTATTTTCTTAGGTACTTGTTACAATTTCACAACTATTCACAATTCATATAGCTATCATGTAAAATTATGTTAGTGTCACATACAGATACTTTATGTTAGAGATTTGGTGAAATGTATTTTTATTATTCTAACAGGTTTCCTTTTTTTGTTCTTGACAAAGTAATTTTTTTGCTTTCTAGTTACTTTGAATACATTTTCTAATATAATTCTCTGTTCTAGCTAGTAAAATCTGAGATGAATAATATTTTTTTCTTCTAGAATGCAAATCCTTTGATAGTAAGGACCACATTTTAATTTGACATAATGCCTTATGAAAATTGATAGCTCAACTGTTTTTGTTGAATGATTACTTGTTTGGTTTAACTCAGAAAATATATGCTTTTTTTTAAATTCCACAATAATAAAATTTACATATCAATTTGTGAAACATATTTGTTATTAATATTTTGCATTTGTAATATGTGATTCAGCAATATATCTATAGAGATTTTCATAACTGAAGTTTTGCTAACATTTAAAAATACACATTCAAATTACCAATTGATTGACAACCAAATTGAACCAAAGTAACTTGCTGTGAATGCAAAGGGGGATATTTAGGTTCAACAATGTTTTTCTAATTTAAGCAACAGAGCTTGATTAGCTAGTAAAAATATTAGTTATGCTAGATTAAAAGAATTGAAGTCATTTTGCTAATTAAGAACTTTAATTAGTAAGATTTTATTCAGCTATAGCTTATGGATATCTTAGTTTAAAGAGACTACATTGGTGCTTAACACCGAATATTTAAAATTTTATTTTGCACATGCTTAATATCTGTACTTAATATGACCCCCAAGGCTTTGAGTGTCTATATAGGCTAGCAAGTAATTATTTAACAATAATGATGCAACAGTGAGGAGTAAAAGTACTAGGAAGAAGAAAAGCTAATTTTTTTAGGATCTATGCTAATTTACTGAATGTATTTCTCCATGCAGGGAAATAGAAATTTATTTATTTTTTTTCGAGATAAATGTGACTTTATTTTCAGGATACTATTTTGGAAAAATAATATCTTTCTATTTGTCTCTGTCCTTTAGATTAATCAGAATGCTGGCTACCTTCTGAGAGTGTCCATTTCTATTAGATAGGTTTCCTTCTTAGTTAAAAGAAGCTAATGTCCTATTACATATCTTTCCTCATAAGTGTTTATGGAGGGTTTGAGGAATTAGAATATTTTTTTCTTCAGAATCATATGTGCTACTTCCTAAACATATACATTATATATCTGACATAACTAGATATGAAATAGACCATACCAGTGTTTTTTACCTACTGATTTCTGGTTGATCTTGTGCCAGCTAACAATGCTTTGAAAACACACCAAAGTAACCTCTACTAAACTTAATTAATTTGAAATTAAAACTTCATATTAATGTAGAAATAAGTTTTCAGGCATACAATATTAAATTATTTTTAATTTTGTATCTTAATATTTTAATAAAGTAATGACTTTCTGAAAATGCTAGATTCATGTGCTTCAAATGTAATGGGATAAAGTAAACTGGTAGTGTCCACAACAGTGAAACAGTGATGTGAAATAGACATTTCCCTCTTGACAGTGCTGACAATTTAACCCCTGTGCCACCTGGGCGAACTTCCTTTCACCTTTCTGGGCTTCTTTACCTGTGTCTGTGAAATGAACGGCTTGAACCAGATGATTTTAAATTCACTTCTGATGTTCATTATATGTGTTACCTTTCATGGATGTTCCATTTACAGAGGATGACTGAGATTTTAATCAGAACACAGGTGATTCCATACAGATTAGACTTCAAATAAGTTCTCCCTACCTCTACATCAGTTCATACAAGACCCTGAAGAATAATTGACAGTCAAGGTTATTTTTGCTAATAATTCAATCAATACTTTCTATTTTTGACATATTGATAGATAACAAAATCAAAACCAGTATTTCACTAACCACCAATGAATTGTGAATTACACACAAATTGCTAGGGACATAGTTTAGTTAAAATTTCCTCAGAGATTCAACATGGAAAAATCATCAAAAGTCAGTATCATGTTCTGGAAAACTAAATCAATCTTTCAGAACATCTTTATTTAAACCTATACTTATTCTTGGAAAATAAATACAATTTAATTTATTAGCATTAGGTCAGCTTACAATAATATAAACAAAAAGATGTAATGAGCAAGAGTGTTTGAAAAATAAAAAAGGGAATCTGTTGTGTCTTAAGGCATTTAATCTGATGTACAATGATATTCAATGTAACAAATCTAATTTTAGCCAAAAAATGGACTTTTGTGTATACCTACATTGGTCTTATGAGCTTAAACAAATAAGAACAACAGACATAAATATTGGTTCTAAGAAAAAAATAGGAATATTTCAAAATTGTAATTTTAAGTTTCATGTATATTCAAAATTGTTGTGAATGCTTAGGAAAAGATAATAAGCAAAACATTTTTATTTGTGGATGGTACTATCTTGGATAGTATTGCATATACAAAAGAGGAATAATTTTAATAAAGAATCTGGAGGCATTAGATGTGTAGTGAGGAAATGATAAAACTGAGATTTAAGTTGATAAAAATGCAAATCATTATACAAGGAGAGGAATAACTTGATGCATCTATTCAAGGATCCTAAGTTGCCACAATAGAGTGAATTTCTGTTAAATATCTGTTTGGTAGATTCCTTCAAAATTAATATACTGCAATGGAGTAGAGCAAGGGGAAGTGATTGTCCCTATGGGCAATATTTAAATTCCAAGAATTAAAGAAAAATTCCAAAAAATTTAGTGGTGGGATTCACAAAACAATTTTTAAAAATTACAGTCACAGAAACTAGCATTTTAAAAACATTAATAGAATTGTAAAAATTTTAAGTAAGCAATTCATTACTTGTATTTTACTCATATACCACACAGAAACCACTGAGTTTTTATATTTGTGGAATGAATGAATACCAAGAGATAGAATTATTTTTTTTTTATACAAGAGCCGGGGTGCAGGTCTGAGGTGCGGGGGGTGAGAGGATTCACCAGAGACAGAGTGTGGAACAGAACAGGCAGATTGACGAAAATACACTGCTGAGGGGAGCAGTGGGAGAGACAGGAGAGGTCTGCTGCACCATGTGGGTTGCTCCGAGGCCAGTGGGGATCAAACTGGCACTGTAGAGGCTGTGAACAGCTTCACAGTGCTGTGCTTAACTGCCTGTACCCAACTGTCTGCACCACCAGGGAGGCCCAAGGTAGAAATTTTTATAACCATTTCACAGATGAGAAAAGGAGAAGCTCCAAAAATTAATATTTTCAACCTAGTACATAAGTTGTAAAGCCATAATTTAAACACAAGTATACTTAATGCTAAAGGTCATGATTTTCCCATTACTATCTTGCTCATTGATTGTGTAACTGATCCATGGCCCTCAGTCCTGTAAAGCACTTACGTCTTCTTATCTGCTTGCTGAGCCTTTATTGAATTTCTGTTTTACAAAGCTTTTGACTAGGGTTTTCACTGGCTTTAATCAACTTCTGTTAAGCATGTGGTAGACAAGATATATGGAATTGTTTTCAAGTTCATATAGACATACATATATGAACTATATATATATACATACACACACATACACACATACATAATTTAGAAACAATGGGTTGTCAATTTTACAATTAAACTTTCTCATGTGAACAAACCATAATATCAAAACATAATATTATTATACAGGGATTTCTCAATTTTTTTACCTTATATTGAGCCAAGGATGATTAGATCCTTACAAGAAACAGTAAATGAAATAACCTTTGAATTATTGCTTACCATCCTCAAGGCCTTCATAGGAAGAGAAAACTCACAGCTTTCAAAAAATTGTTTTTATTCCACTTATCTTTTTTGTTGCTGTTTTGGCAAATAATTTAGTGTTTGGGTATACTTACGTAGGTAAGAATGTAATATTGTTTGAGATGGAAATTTATATAGGGAAATTATTGTTACTTCCTACTTATCTTACCAAACAACACATTATGGTTACCTTGATTAGATAGAAAGACTATTATACAAACAGGAACCAAAGTGAGAAATTTTCTATGAATTTATTAATTTTAGAGATTATTTTTAACTTGGAAAGATGAAAATATTAATATATTAACGTTTCAGAATAAAACTTGTACAGGATTATACATAAGCTGATTAGTTTATGACTATAATTCCCTCTTCATAATTTACTGTATCTGTCACTAGGTAACACTTTAGAGAACCATCAAGTGAATTATCTTCATGGGCACAACCAATATGAAGCCACTTTAAAAATAGGCCAAAATTTTCCATAATTTAATAAATATGATCATAATTTTAAACATTAATGTCATCAGTCATTATGAAATGACTGTGCAAAAGTCTGAAAATTATCTGTGCAAAAGTGATTAATTTCTGTTTGGCATTAACATTCCTTCAGGAAAAAAGAAGAAAAATGGCAAATATATATATGCATTGCACATATTTTTAAGAAATCAGTGAGAAAGTCTTGACCTTTGATATAGAAACTTTAAAAAGTTACACTTTATGAAAAATAATCATCTTGGGGCCATAGACTATTGGAATAGGTTATCCTCTTCTGATTCCTGATTTTAGAGCAGACACTACATAGAGATTATGGAGGTATTTTCAGGGAGAGGGTATTGAATAGCTCTTCCTCATTTTCTTTTTCTTTTTTCTTTTTTTGTTTATTTGTTTGTTTATACATGCACTGGGTACAGTCAGAAGCGCAGGAGGGTGAGAGAATTCCCCAGAGCCAGAGCCAGAGCGGGGAGCAGAGCAGGCAGAAGGACAGAAGTACACTGCTGAGGGGAGCAGCGGGCGGCAGGAGAGGTCTGCGCACCATGTGGGACCCTCTGGTGGCCCGGGAGCAGCTGTGGATCGAACCAGTGCCGCAGAGGCCGCGGGCAGCTTTGCAACCCAGCGCTCAACCGCTGCGCCACCGGAGAGGCCCATCTTCCTCATTTTCTCTGTTTCAAACATATTAAAATATCAAGGTAGATTTTGAGCAGTCAGCTGAAGTTGGAATCTAGAAGCAGACAAGCTAGTGTCCCTGGGGCATCACTATCATTACTGTCAGCACCAGCAAATACATTGAAAAGGAAATCACCTGGAAAATCAAAGTATCATACCTTGTTAAAAAGGTTGGCAGACAGAGGGTGCCAGTATTTACCCTCCTTTATCCAATAAATTTCTATATTCTGGTTTTGCTTTAAGAACTTAAATTCTTTGAATTTAGGAACTGCCTCCCAGGTGGTACAGTGGGTTGAGTTCTGCACTGTGAAGCTGTCCACAGTCTCTGCAGCATGAATTTGATTCCCGGCCAGCCAGGGAGATACCCACATGGCACGGCAGACCTCTCCTGCCTCGCTCACTGCTCCCCTCAGCGGTGTCTTTGGTCTGTCTGCCTGTTCTGCTCCCCACTCTTGCTGGTGAATTCTCCTGCCCTCCTGTGCTTATGACCTGTATCCCAGTTCTTGTGTAAATAAATAAATCCTAAAAAAAAAGAGCTTTGAATTCTTGAATGTGCCATCAAAATAACCTCTGTAAGAAAAAAATGTTAATACTATTAAATTTCCAGAGGACTAGAGTATTGAACATGTTTAGGATGGTCAGAAATGGGAAGGGTATATGAAATCAATGATGACTGATGAGTTTCAGTTTAGGGGAAAAGGCTGATGACCACACATTAGAACTGAGGAACAGGCCAGGATAAGTAGAGGGTGCATCTTGATTCTGTCTGCATGAACTTAGAACTTCACATCTGCTAGTCTCTGCTTTCTAAGGTTGAGCCTTATTCAGAGCAAGGCTGTGACCAAAACCAAGAGTCAACAGCTCAAAAAGTGAACAGAAGAAAGCTGTGTACTAATAATAGAACCTGACAAATATGTAAGAAAGTGGAAGTGGCTCTTTGATCTTATGCCTCATGTGCTGTCATTTTTTCCTGTCTAATTTGATTGCAGCAAGTTGTACAGGAAGCAGTGTGCAGGTACACCTGGAAAGCTGCCAAAGTGTTCATGGGCTGAGAAAAAGTGCAAAAGGAGCAACGAAATTATCTGAGATGTGATCTCTGATATGTTAAAACAGTTTGAGGCTGGTGAATATGTAAACTAAAATGCTGAATCTTTAATAATTGTTAACTTTATATATTATATATAAGAATTGTCTGTTAACATTCAAACAATTGTCATTGGGCTTTCAACCTTGCAATTTTTTGATCTTTTCAGAAAAATACAATAATATAAAGCAATATTTAATGATATTGATGGAAATTACACCTTTACCTAAAATATTAATGAAATGGTTGAAACATGCTATTGTTATGCTTTGCTATTGTTTAGAAACAGATGTCTTGCCCCTAAACAGATGAAGTTTTACACGTGTATATTTACATATTTACATACATATCTATGATACTAACATGTTTATTCATTTATTTATTTTGACTTGCTTAATACCACTTTTGTTGTGTATGTTTGAAAGAGTCAAGTCTGGCATCTTCATTCTGCTGCCATCTTACTAGAATCCTTCCTAACTGAATATTTTTTATACTTAAATAATATTCACAATAATTTTGTGTTTTTTTCTCCATGGGCTGCACTATGTCTTATTATTTTATTTTTTTTAAGATTTATTTATTTATTTATACAAGCACTGGGTACAGTCAGAAGCACGGGAGGGTGAGAGAATTCACCAGAGCCAGAGCGGGGAACAGAACAGACAGAGTGACGAAATACACTGCTGAGGGGAGCAGTGGGTGCTGCAGGAGAGGTCTGTGCGCCATGTGGGACCCTCTCCCAGCTGCTGGGGATCGAACCAGCGCTGCAGAGGCTGCGGGCAGCTGCACAGCCCAGCACTCAACCGCAGTGCCACCGGAGGGGGCGGCCTTTTTTTCCTTTTTTTAATTAATGCATATTTTGGGAATTTTAAGTCCAAACTTAGATATATATTGAGGGTTTAGATTTATAAATCAATTACTATCAATTTATAAATCAATTAAAAATCAATTACTATGTCAATAAACTTTCCAAAAGTTACTTTTATTGAAATATAATAATTCATTAGAGAACATTAAAGATGTTTTGTGCATTATCCCTACAAAATTTAAATGTATTTTTTGCCTTCACCAAGTGTTCTTTTTACCTTAATTGGGAATAAGAGTCTGTGGTTACAAATGGTATTCTTTTAGAACTTTATCACTGCTTTGAGAAGGGAGTAGAATGTTCTTGTCACTATCTAAATTGAAATGTTGCATTGTTACATTGCAGAACAGTAGGGTTAGGTGAGGAGTCAAACGTGTGTTTTCTATCTCCTGTGTTGCTTTTACTCCAATCTTTTCCCACCTATAAAGGAGTCAGCATCTGTAATGTTGTCATTAATGAAATATGGAATCAGGTGAAGCAGAATTATTTATCGCCCTCGTATTCAGCATATGATAACTATTATAGAATGAGGATATTCAACTCAGTCCAAAGTGAGTGATAGCCAGGTTTAGTCTGGTAACCAATTATACTGCAAAATAATATTTTCTACATATAGATCTTACAAAAATGTATTTTCTTATACATTTTAAAATTGTAGCATTTTTCTGTAATACATGCTTCTCCCTTAAGTGAAACTAATCCCAGAAATAGACATACTCAAAAATAACTGAAACCTCATTGACTTATTACTGGAAATGGACAGCAAAATATAAAACCCAGAAAAGAAAAGTGTGCACAAAAAGTTAAAACACTTGTAAAATCCTAAGTATTTAAGGACAAAACCATAGTTTTTCCAAAGTGATAGTGTTTGCTTTGACTACAAAGCCATAAAATGTTTTATTTTTAAATAAATTATCTATTTGAAGAGTGTGTTAGTTTTACAGGCTTTAGCCTCTTAATTTGGTGTAAACTAAAAGAAAAATCAAAATAAATGAATAGATTTTTGTCATAAAAATTAGTAAATACTTTAATTTGATGATGGAAAAAAAGAAACTTGGTTAGTTTGTTCATGAATCATACTGCTGTTATCCAAATGTGAAAACCTCATAGCAGCAACTGCAACATCATTAGTGGTTCTCTTGGCCTTTTGTTAGTTTTTCATCTCTTGGATTCTTGCTGCTCATTAAGATACAGTTTGTATTCATTGTCTGTATTTTGGTTTATAGATACATAATTGTTCAGAAAGAGACATGTGCTCAAAGTGTCCATAAATCATATCTCTTGCTCCAGAGTCAAGACAAAATCCTCCCATGTTTCAAAATATATTCCATTTTTATGCTAAAAAATGCACAGCTATCCCCCCTTGTTATCTAATGACCTTGCTGTGACTAGCTTTTATTTTTCTAGTTGCTTTTGGTAATGAAATATAGTACCATTATAAAATAAAATTAGTGGTTTTAATGTTTTTGATTATGCATATTTGGTAGTATTTTAAAATAATAAATTGAATATACTCAGGTATATTTATACAAATTATATTATATATAATTGAGCCTATATTTACAAAAATATCGATGGGGAGTTTATAGTTTTCCAAGCTATGTGAAGAAAATTAATTACCTCAGATAATGACTAGTATGAGATTCAAAGTATGAATTTTTATGTTAATAGTAAATTGCTAACTTTAAATAAAAATAAAAAATGAATATACTATTAGTTAACAAAACTATTTATGATGATAGCTAAATATGTATTATATATTTACTAACACTTTATGAAGATTAATAAATATCACCAGTAGGTTAAACAATCCTGACTTGGGGGCATGACACTTTCAATTTGCTGAACAACTTTCCCTAGCTCTTTTTAAAAGCACTATAGGTTTCACTTTTTTCCTGATTTTGATTAAATAATATATAATTTCTCAACATTTGAATTTGAACATACTCAATTCCCCAAACAGCATTTTCAGACTCATAATAAAAATCAAAATTTCAAGCTTGATTTTGTAAAAAAATATAAATCTGCTCTCCCCATTCCTATTTCATCCTGGAACTTCTAGTGAGAAAAAGGGTCCATAATTCTCTGCTTTTTTGCCAGCTCATTTCCTGTAATGTCTTTCATACAGGTTTCTAGAGAGAAGACAGAACAGCAGGTTAAGACGTGTGATGAAGCTAGCAGCTGATGTTTTAAGTGTTACTTTCACTTTTGGGGTACCTTCCTTCCATAGACTCTTCAGAGGTACTAGTTATGCATCTTACTACTCCAGTTCTTTTGATGCAAACTAAAGAATTCTTTTACAGCAATTCCTTTCACTTTCTCTGGCATCTGGCATCTGCTATACAGCTTTATATTCTCTCTGATAAAATTTTAATGTCTCGTCACAAATATATTTTATAGGACCCTTGATGACCCCATGACAGCTCTCTGAATACTTGTATACATTCGGTCCAAGAGAAATATGCTCTCAACCTTTCCGCTGGCAAATTCTGGCATTATGAGACCTCAACGTGGTAACATTACTCTGGTTCTGCCAACAAAGCCTCACCTTCCTGTCATATGATTTTACTAGAAATGAGACCACAATCCACTGGCCATTCTAAATTTTGCAGTTAGGAACCAAACCCAGTACTCTAGGTCTTATAATTATAAGGAGTATATTGCTCAGCCTTCCAAGTGGTTCTTTTGAACACATGAATGAAGAGTTCAGGATCACCTCAGACATGCACAACAACACTGAGGCAAAGCAAAGTTGTAAAACCCCTGAGGGAAAAACTGATTATCCAGAGACACCCCACAGGGTAGGGGGAGGAGGTAGTAGGATCAAAACAAGGGCAGGGTGGAGGGGGGGATTGTATCGGTTCTATAACCAAGATGAAAATGCATACATTGTGCAAAAATGAAAAATGATGTAAAAATATATAAAATTAAAAAAGAAAAAAAAACCTGATTATCAGCCTGCACAATAGGAATGTCAGCCCCAATAAATAGGGTAGATAAAATATAAGCAAACTCTGTTTAAAGAAATAATATGAAAGTACAACCTACAGGAGAAAATAGTGGCTACAGTGCAAAGCCACTTACAGCTGTTAGCTCAGGCAATAGCTAGGATATAGAAGTAGTTTAAATCAACGTTGATGGATGAATAATCAAAATTTAAGAACAAAGGGAGGGCGCATAAGTGTCTATGGTGGTGGAGTATGGATTCTTTGATGGTGGGTGCACTATGGCAACAATACCTGAAGGAAGAGATGCAAACAAAAATGTAAATCAATAGTAAGTCAATAAAGTTTTTTTTTTAAAGATTTATTTATTCATACAAGAACTGGGGTACAGGTCAGAAACGCGGGAAGGTGAGAGGATTTACCAGAGCCAGAGCAGGGAGCAGAACAGGCAGACGGACCGAAGACACTGCTGAGGGGAGCTTCGGGCGAGGCAGGAGAGGTCTGCTGTGCCATGTGGGGTTCTCCCTGACCGGCGGGGAATTGAACCAGTGCTGCAGAGGCTGCGGACAGCTTCACAGCGTGGCGCTCAACCATTGTGCCACCAGGGAGGTCCAATAAAAATATTTTTAACAATGAAAATAACGATCACATTAAATAATGTGCTCTAAATCAATCACCTAAAGTACAATGGAGTAATAAACTTTTGAAATTGTGACAATTCATTGCGATACACACACACACATATATATTCACACACACACACATTGTTGTTGTTGTTGTGCGCACACGGGTTTCCCGGGACTTTATTTGTGCGGAGCCAAGATGGAGAGGGCCTTACATCTAAAAGAAGGTGTTGGGCCTCTTGGTGGTGAAGCATGGATTGTGCTGGCAACGGAGAACCCGGTGGGGCAGTGGGAACTTGATCTTCGAGTCGTGGAACTCATTGACTGTTGGCTGGCAACATTTGCTTGCAGCTATCTCCTCCACCTTCATGATCTCAATGGAGTGGGCCTAGGTATGGCGCCGGGCACCCTTATCTCGGTAGCACTGGGTGACAGCACCCGCGGTGGTCAGGTCTCAGTACTCTCGGTACATATTGTGGGTGCCACTGTGGGAATCATAGTGAAGCCAGATGCCAAAGTTCTTCACTGGCAGAGGGGATTTCTCAAACACTTGCCCATATTAGACAATTTCTCATGAAGACTTCATCTTCTTCAACTAAGACATGAAGTACCAAAAGCACGCGCGCAAAGAGCCGCATTTGGGAGAAGAGTGGTGTGTGGCATTTGGGGGTGTGCAGGCAGCGCCCCACCACCTTGTACTCTCGCAGTGTTTCCAAGGCCTTCTTGGCGTCCTTGCTGCGCTCGCAGCCACATAAAAAAGGAGGTATGTATATATTCTTATACTGTACAAGATCAAGACAATGAAAAACACTATTACTGAAAGTGTGCAAAGGTGGGGGACAGGTCACTGTTTGTGGGCTTTCACTCACAATTGCAACACTAGGCTCAAGCTCAGTGTGTAAACATCAGGCGTTATATAGAGAGGGACAATTGGTATAAGGAAAGCGTTTCTAAGGCCACAAATGGCAGCTGTCCTACCCTAGATAGTGTCCAGTTTCCAAGAGACTAAACCAAAAGCTGCTCATGAAAGATAGTGTTGTCCTTCCAATGAGAGCCTGGAACTGGTGGCACAGCGGTACATGGCAGCTGGAGTGGTCACTGGTGGCAGTGCTGAGTCAGGATCACAGCAATGACAAACCACACAGTGGTTTTCTCCTTCTGAAGCTGAAGTCAAATCTTCTCCTGAAGCTTCTTCCAAGCTGAATCGTACTTTCTTGAATAAAGCCATCCTCTCAAGTCAATTCAAGCTTTCTCACAAGCCTCTGTCAAACTGAAGCCTTCCCAAACCAAATCAAGCCTCTTCTCTCAAGCTGGCTCCAAAACTTTCTAAGCAGCAACTCTCTCAGGTAGTTTTTGCTCCAGTTACCTAAAGCCCTTCCTAGTCTCTGCTTAAATCCCCCTTCAGGGTATCCTCCTTTCTAACTTGATTGGTTCATTTTCCAAACCAGCTCTTTCCAAGGCTTAATTGGTGCAGGTGCAAACTTGAATCTAATTTAGTGTCAATGGGAGCTTGGACCGGTTTTCTTTGTTTTAAAGATTTATTTATTTATGCATATAAGAACTGGGGTGTAGACCAGAGACACGGGACAGGGTGAGAGGATTCATCAGAGAGAGTGGGGAGCAGAACAGGCAGATCTACTGAAATACACTGCTGAGGGGAGCAGCGGACAAGACAGCAGAGGTCTACTGCACCATGTGGGTTGCTCCTTGGCTGGCTGCGGATTGAACTTGTGCTACAATGGCTGGCAATAGCTTGATAGCATTGTCTTTAACCACTGCACCAGCAGGGAGGCCCAGCTTGGGCCTGTTTGATTCATTTTCAAAACCAGTTTGCAGTTCAAAACCCAAACCCTGGTAGTGTGGTAGTGTGTCTAACCTGTCTTCCACTGTCTTGTGCCAGAGCTGGGCAGGTAAGCTCTGCTTATTTGGATGGTGTTGGCCACATTCAAACCTCCGTGTTTTTCTCCCTTTTACCCAAAACTCAAACCTGGCTGTCCCAAGGTTGGCTTCAAACCCGGCTGCCTTAGCATAGCCCAGGTTGATGATGCTCAGCTGGAATTGCTGTTAACAACATTACCAACATTCCTTAATGCAAACATACATCTGCTTATATTATGTAGCAAAGTAAATTTTCATGGAGAATGAGGTTTGAATAAAAGACATATGACTTATAAAAATAACATTCACAAGAAATATACATGATGAGTAATAAAAATGACTTTAAATCTCTATACTGAGAATTAAAGAAAAAAAATCCATGCTGCATACATAGCATGGAATATTGCATAGTCCAAAAAAAAGATAGAATGTAGCCGTTTTCACCAACATGGAACAAAATTAAAAAAAAAAAAAATGATGTTAAGCTGGAGGTTAAGTGAAAATGGTCAGGGTTTTCCGCCCTCCCGCCATTAGTATTAATGATAGACACCTGTGTTCTTACATGTGCGCCTGATGGCAGACACCTGGAGTAGGGTGTGGGTGTGTGTAAATGGACATTCCTGGACTAGAGAATGGGCCTATAAGGGCAGCATCATGGGGACTCTAGCGACAGCAACGACAGCAGAAGCAGCAGCAGAAAAGCAGACTGAGCAGAGCAGAGCTGATGAGAGAACTCCAGAGAGCCCAGAAAGAGTAAGGATTCTCAGGCCTCCTGGCCCCCAGGCCTCCTTGTCTGCCCTGCATCTGGTTGCCTCACTACAAATGGTATAAAAAGATTATTAAAGCCTGGAAAAGCCATTGAGGGCTCCAGGACTTTCCTTTATATGTCTGCCCAGATCATAGAGAATCTGCTCTATGCCTTGCAGGCACTAGAGCGAAGCAAGGCAGATCAAAAAAAAATACTGGATATTTGCATAACAAAATTCTCCAAATCTACTGGACTACAACAAGCATCCTGAGAGATCTGAGATTACGAGGTGTAGGGTAAATGAAAATTATCAGGCTTTCCACCCTCCCGCCATTAGCATTAATGATAGACCCCTGCGGCCCTACACATGTGCCTGATGGCAGACACCTGGAGCAGGGTGTGGGCATGCATAGATGGGCGCATATATAGCATGGGCTGAGAGACTGGGCTTATAAGGTGGTGTCACGGCGACATAATGAAACATCCTGCTCTTTATGAAACATACTGATTTAAACCAGCAGAACCAGCAGAACAGCAAAGGAGGAGCAGAGACCTTGAGAGAAGGCCAGAGAGCCCAGAAAGAGTGAAGATTCAGGGCCCCCTGGTCCCCCTGCCTGCCATGTACCTGGATGTTGTACTACATATGGTGTAAATAGCTCAATAAAAGCCTGAAAATCCACCAAGGGCTCCGGGAATCTCCTTTACGCGTCTGCCTAGATCTAGAGAACCTGCTCTGTGCCTTCCTGGTGCTACAAGACTGAAGGGGAAGGTAAAAGGCCAAGGGCACACAAGGATTGAAGGTGGGGGAAAGATACAAAAGTGAAAGTGAGTTAAAACCAGTTTTTAACATTCTTTTGAAATATTTCTGTATGGTAATTTGTTCTGACATTCTATAGTAATTGTAACTGGTGGTCCCTATATTACACTTTAATTTTGACATTCTATAACATCTATTGCTGAAACTAGTAAAAATTCTGAAACTAAGGTTTGTTAGTTATTTTCTCCCAAACAGAATCTGATGATAAAATAATCATTAAATACCAATTTTTAAATAATAACTCTTATGAGGATACTCAGAGAAGAAATTGTGGTATTTGACATAGCTGTTAACTGAGCTGTGTTTATTGTGACTCATGAAACATTACACAAAAGATTTTGTTTGTTTTATGTAGCAAAACATTTCTATAAATTTACATGCAGTACTAGAAAAGTAGGTTTGCTCATCTATCTCTCCCTTTTCCTTCAATTGTGAATAATTTATAAGAAATATTTTTTTCATTGCATTTCCTGCTCTTTATGAAACATACTGATTTAAAACATTTTACAAATCGAGTAAATTCCACTCTGAAACTTGCAAATGAGAAAGTGAATGAAAACAAATTAATTTAGATGTTAGGAAGCTAAGGTATAACACGTGAGATCTTTGGAATCTAAAATAAATTAGTGACAGACAAATTAATTTTTTAATAAAAAATTTAAAAATATTTTAAAAATATTTATTCATGCAAGAACTGGGGTATAGACCAGAGGTACCGGGGTGGGGGTGTGGTAAGTAGATTCTTCAGAGAGAGTTGGGAGCAGAACAGGCTGAAATACACTGAAACACACTGCTGAGGGGAGCAGTGGTCAAGAGAGGAGAGATCTGCTATGCTATGTGGGTTGCTCCCTGCCTGGCCTGGATCAAATTTGTGCTGCAGTGGCTGGCAATGTATTGATAGCACTGTGTCTTTAACTCCTGCGAATTGAGATAATAGAAAAAAAAATCTGCCCCAGATTATGTAACAGAAAGAAAATAAAACCAAATAATATATTATTTATGAATTCTTATCATCTTAATATCTAGGGTGAACATGCAGGTTATTAATACCTCATTACCAAATTGATTTTGCTGTACAGAACAAATAATTTTTGTTACTTATTCAATGTAGTATCATATTGAACTGATTCTAAAGTTAGATTCAGATTTCTTTGAGTGCGGAGAACACAAAACAACTTTTTAAATTATTGAATTTTTTAATCTCATCACAGAAAACATGAGACTTTTCAGAACTAAGCTTTATGTTGATGCAGCACAGAATAAATGATTTTTATGTTTTAATGTTGATGTTGAAGTCAAATATAACAGAGTGTTGAATTATTTCTAAATTCTACTCCCAAAGTAGTTTTCCCAAAACTCAGCATATCTTGGATTTTGATTAGGGTATAGGGTATCAACGAGTTACATTTCTTTATAAGAATACCTCTAGAACTCTATACAGTATGCCTTAAAAACAAACATATGTCAAAACTATAACATTAACATTTGATGACACTCAAAATGTTCTATTAATTTAAATAAAATATGTCCATTCATAGGAGTTTAAATATCAATAACAGAAAATCTAGTGACAAAAACAACCAACCAAACAACTTTGTCTTGCTATAGACAAAGCTTATCCCAAGAAAAACTAGAAGAGTGAAATAAAATTTTAAAATATCTGTTTAAAGCCATGAGAAAGTTGCTGATGTAATGATAGCTAAGTCTAATATTCTGGAAACTGGACAGTGGAGGTGAAGTGGGGTGACTTTGACCATTTCTCTGGAGTCCCATGTGATTCTGGGCTTAGCACATAAATTGGAGAATACAGTCTTTGCCTGACAGAGGGCAACTCCTGGGGAAAAGCCATGCCATAGAACTTTTAACAAGATCTGAAACTCTAGAAAAATCTGAATACATGAACAGCCAAGATCCCGCTGAGAAAAGATCTCAGTGAGAATTTAGTCCTGACACACATTGCATTTTCCCCTCCAATTATTTACCTAGTTCTGAAGTTGCTCAATATGGGGGACTAAAATACTAAGCAGAAAGATTTTGAAAAATGTAGAAGTTTTCTGCTTTCTCACCATGCTATCTTTAAAATTAGATTTTAGAGGCAGTAGAAAGAGAGTCCCTGATGACACAGGGACCTTTCTGTGAAAGTTCTGGGGTTTTCACTTTCGGAAAAAAAAATGAAACAAAGTTACTGGAGTCTTAAAAATTAGTCTGGCTTCTACCTACTCAGCTCTGGATTGGATTATAACCATCAGTTAATGCCCTATCCGTCTAGCAAAGGGAAGGATGAACAATTCCTAGATGAATGTAACACTGGAGATTTTTAAATACATGTCAGCATTCAATTAAAAAATAACTAAATCTGGCAGCCAGAACAGAAGGGTAGAGCAACCCCATCAGCTGCGGGGTAGGGGGAACAGGAGGATTGACAAACAGGTGGCTATGGCTTTGAGACACAGATGCACTGAAAAAAAAATACAAAAACCTAGAGATGCCAATATACAAAAGAAAAACAATGAAAAAGGACACAGCTAATCCAAATATTGGAGTTAATAAAATATGCAAAAATAAGTGATGAATAAGTTAGACAAACAAATCAGCACAGAAAAAAAAAACAACATGAAAATTTCATTCAGAGAAATAGCATCTATGAAAGAGATTAAATGGGAATATTACAACTGAAAATGGAAAAGTCTAATAAATAGCTTAATAGACAGGTTTGGCAAGAGATTAGATAAGTACAAAAGAAATTATTGACTAGAACATAAATCAATGGGAAATAGCCAAACTTAAGGGGGGTGGTGAGGTAGGGAGGAGATAAGAAATGCCAAAGAAAAGCACAAAATACATGTAGAATTGAAGTTCCAGGAGACAAATGGGAGAGAAAGATTGGGGCAGAGGCAATAACTGAAAACATAATAATGGCCAAATATTCCAAAATTGACCAAGACACATACTGGAAAAACTCCAGTGAGTGCCAATAAAGATAAATAAGTAGTATACTGTGCTGTGGCTCATCATAATAAAACTGTTGAAAGACAAAGACAAAGAGAAAAAAACTTAAAAGACAAAAGTGGAAGCACATTTTTTCAAAGATTATAAAATATATATTATTTATAACCAAATCAAGGTTCTTCTACCTACCAAAATAGTTTCAAAAATAAAAATACATGATAAATAACAAATATATAACAACAATTTAATAATAAAGGTAATCTAAAGATAGTTCAGATTAAAACATACAGAATGTATTACCAGCAAACCTTCACTAAAAAAAAAAAAAAATAGAAGAAAGTTACGTAGATAAAAGGAAAATGATAATATAAGTACACTGAGAAACATCCAGCAAAGGAGAGATCCAAAGGAGATAAATATTGACTGGACAGAATGTTAATAATACTTTGAGCCCTTGCATATATATCATTAAATTTTAGAAAGACAACAGTTGAAAGTTTGGAGAATGCATATGGAGGTAAAGTGTTCTAGGTTGTTAGCATTACAGAGGAAATGCTAAATTAATAATACATGTTAAATTGTAATGAGTCAAGAATAGGTGGTAGAAGCTACAGTAATCACTGAAAGAACAGAAGAAAAACTATAATTAACAAATAGAGGGAAAAATTAAGACAGTACAAATAATAAAGCAACAGACTAATCCAAAAGGAGGCAAAAAGGTGTATGAGAGCATAAAGCTGGTGAGTCCAAGAGACAGTAAGTAGATGACAGATATGAAATAAAATACATCTTCAATTACATTTAATATAAATGAATAAAATATCTCCAAGAATAAAATTGTTAGACTAAATTAAAAGAAACCACAACTATATGCTACTCCTGAAAGAAATAATGTAAAAATAGATAGAAATTCGTAGGATTGAATAAAATATAAACCAAGCAAATGCAAAACAAAAGAAAAAATATCTGACTAAACTAATATCAAAGACAAGTCTAAGGCAAGAGCAATGATAGAAAGAGTAAAATGTGGGCCTCCCCGGTGGTGCAGTGGTTGAGCGCTGGGTTGCGAAGCTGCCCGCAGCCTTTGCAGCGCCGGTTCGATCCCCGGTTGCTCCCCGGCCACCAGAGGAGGGTCCCACAGGGCGCACAGGCCTCTCCTGCCGCCCGCTGGTCCCCTCAGCAGTGTGCTTAGGTCCTTCTGCCTGCTCTGCTCCCCGCTCTGGCTCTGGCTCTGGGGAATTTTCTCACCCTCCCGCGCTTCCGACTGTACCCAGTGCTTGTATAAATAAATAAATAAATCTTTAAAAAAAAGAGTAAAATGTCATAATTATAAAGAGAGTAATCAAGTGGAAAACATGACCTCTCTAAATGACTATGTAATCAATACCTAGATTCTAACATCTATGAAATTTTCATTCACAAAATTTCAATAATTAATAATACCTGCAGGGGCCTCCTTAGTGGCACAAGGGATTAAGACACAACCTAGGAAGCAATCCACAGCCACTGCAGCACGAATTCAATCACCGGCCAAGGAGCTAGCCCACATGGCACAGCAGACCTGTCCCATCTCGCCTGCTGCTCCCCTCAGCAGTGTATTTCACTTAGTCTGCCTGTTCTGTTCCTCACTCTGTCTCTGGTGAATCCTCTCAATTCCCACATCTCTGGCTTGTACCCCAGCTCTTGTATACATAAATAAATAAATCTTTACAAAAAAAAATAATACCTGCAGTTAAAACAGATCAGTAAGTATACAGAAAATACTAACAACATAATTAACAAACCTGACCTTATCTACAGATCTTTTACCTTCTATGCCTTATATATAATTAACACAATTAACAGATCTAATTGTCATATGGTGTGCACTACATCAAACAATGACAAAATCCAAACTACATTCAGATGTATATGGTGCATTTACTGACAGGAGAGATGATCTTTGTAAAATAAAATTTTACCGTCTTACTAAGGAATTGTTACATGCTCAATATACCAGTTATCCTAGCAGAACTTTTATTAACTTAGGAATAGCTCTTACATAGAAAAATGGGCAGAATTCTATGGCCATTTCTATCCTATGAGTTAATGTTCCTCATGCAATTAAAGAGGACTAAAACCTTATGATGAATGTCTCGTGGACTGTTGTTTTTGCCATGAA
Organism: Talpa occidentalis; assembly: GCF_014898055.3. Classification (NCBI taxonomy): domain Eukaryota; kingdom Metazoa; phylum Chordata; class Mammalia; order Eulipotyphla; family Talpidae; genus Talpa; species Talpa occidentalis. The sequence goes on from NW_023604972.1 coordinate 72,838,868, forward strand.
AGATCAATGTTATTTCTTTTATTGAAAAAATGTATTTGCACAGAAGGAAGATGAAAAAAGTGTTTTTTTTTTTTAACTAAAAGAGTTTACTTCCTAGTATTTATAATGCTGGGATCTTCTTTTAGTTACGCATATATAATTTATATAACCTCAAATAGAAATTCTGTTTGCTGTTGACACTAGGATTAATGTGTCTATCAGGCAGTTAGCACAACTTGCCATTAATAAATGTGAAGGTCAGGGGGTCTGCTCTTCATTGGTCAACAAGTATTGTATCATGCTCTGCTTATAACAAACCTAGACACTTTATAAAATGTGTATAGATAAAAATGGGAACTAAAATGTAAAATGTAGATGGATCAGCACAAACAATTAGGAAAAACTGCCTAAAGAGCATGCCCATTGGATCAATAACATCATCTTTGTTTAATAAGCACAGCCCCTTGATTTATCAGAAAAGACTCCAATTCATCCCTCATTAAAGGAGACTATGCTGAAAACTTTGTTTACTTAGAAAGCCAAATTGGAGGATATACTGCTAGGTTGCACTTGTATGTGGTCTCAGTAATTTGCTGTAAGCAAAATATGTTTGCAGTCTTAAAAAAAACTAGGATTTACTTCATATCAGGTAAATTGCATGAAAATGAAATCAGTTCGATTCTGAGGAAAGTCAATAATTAGTTTTCTTGGACTAACCTGATTAGTATGTTACCCAACTCTGGTCTAAAATAAAGCTAAAAATTCCTATATCTTTACTTTGGGGATTTCTAGGGGCAAAGAGTCATCAACAAAGATAGGTACCCCACATTCAAATGTAAGATTATACAAAGTTTGAAGGAGGTGGTAGAATGGCAAAACCAGACACATTACTCTAAATGAAGGTGTATGTAGCCAAAATAATTAGACAAAATATTTAGTTCATATATTGTTCAGAGAATTAGTTTCACAGATTTGTCTTAGAAATGCATATAATACTAAGAAGCCATTTTGAATTCTGTAATTTCTAGTCCATATGTATCTTTGGCTAATGCACAGAGATATGGGTAGGACTTGACATTTTAGTTTTTAATTAATTACTCCACTAAGCATCTTTCCTGATGTACCATAGAAAGTTAAAGTGCTTCTTTGACTAAAATGTCATTATTTTTCACAAACTATACCAAAGGCCAGCTTAATGGGTTACAGTTTCGAAAATAATTAGACTAAATTATAAAATGTCAAAATAAATGAACAGGCATGCTCTTTGATGTGTTTTCTTTATTTAAAACATCACTGATTTGCATATAGTCCAATTTGCCAAACTGGTAACATTTAGCTGTTCATTCTAGTATTCCTCTGAATCATCTTGTCTCATCTATTTAGGTGTTGTTTTCGATTTATGAAGTAGCTATTACTGAGGTAAGATCCTGGCAGTTTTTCTTCTGCTAAGCAGAAATTAACATTTATCTGATAATTTTCTACTGCAAAATAAAGGATATCTTTTACATACAATGTGATTTAAACAGTACTATAAAAAACTTGCCTAAGCAAAATCAGTTCCCTCAGTGGCCAACAATTTTTCTTTTTTTTTTTTTTATTAATCGCTAGTGGCTTAAATGCCAGACTGTTTATGTGGAGTCCTATTTACCTAATCATGAAGTCAAAATAAGAGTTTGTGAACTTATACACCCTCTCCATTATCTTCTTATATTTAACCTTCACAAAGTTATTCTCCTATTTATCTACAGCCAATTCAATGACCAATTTCTTACTATTATCAGTTTATTCTTTCTATCAATAATTCACTCTTCTAGCAATTAATAAATGATTTATAGGCTCATCAACATATAGTCAATGATATTTGTGAAGTTGTCAGTGTCTTTTGTTAGTTCTTGCTTCTAGGAAACACAAAAATGCATTTGTTTCACAAATATTTGCTATTCAAATAGCAAATCTGAAAGAATCCTCAGTAGCAAGGTTAGTCAGAATGATAAAGTAAATCCTATAGTAGATATTTTGCACCCTAAAACACCTTAAAAAACTAGTGGTCATAACTGAGGGTTCTGAGGTTAATATGGATTAGGGGAGGTAAAAGGGGTGACCAGGATGGTGGTGGGGATTAGAAAAATATTTGGTTGCCAAGAGTGAGAAAGAATAGGGGCTAGGAGGGTGATGCCATGTTAAAGAATTTTATTTATTTATTTATTTTTTAAATTTTTATTTATACAAGAACCAGAGTACAGGCTAGATGCGCAGGAAGGTGAGAGGTTTCACCAGAGACAGAGCGGGGAACAGAACAGGCAGACTGACAAAATACACTGCTGAGGGGAGCAGCTGGCACAACAGGAGAGGTCTACCGAGCCGTGTGGGACCCTTGCCAGCCAGCTGGGATCTAACCGGCGCTGCAGAGGCTGTGGATAGCTTCATAGTGCACACTCAACCGCCTGTACCAGCAGGGGAGGCGTTTTTTTTTTTTTTTTAACATTTTTTTTTTTTTAACAGAATGAATTTCTGTTTTTCTTATTTTTTAACTGAGGGGATAAAATTTGTATAAAGTATTAGAATGCAAGAGAAAGAGAAAGATAGATATATTAATTTATGAATAGTTATTGCATTTACTAAGTATAACACAATTGGTAAATATAACATATAGGGTTGTCAACCTCCTATAACCTGGCAACTGAAGGACATCAGGGTAGAGGTGTGGATGGCAGAGGACACAGCAGGAAAGAAGAGGCAGTACAAGGAGGAGAACTCTTAGTTCACTAGAGAAGAAAGGGACAAAGAAATGGAAGAGGATACAGACAACTTCACCAGGATAATAATAGGAAACAGATGGATCCTCTACACTTCTGTGAGTAGGTGGTGAATCTATTTCTTGCATTGGGGGAGATATGTGGTAGAATGTTTGAGAAAGGCAAAGTCTGGAATTCTTGAAGAATGTGGGATAAGAAATTGACTATAGAGACACAGACACCAAAAGTGACACATGCAGGGGACCACCCTGGTGGTGCAAGAGGTTAAGACACAACCTATGAAGCAATCCGCAGTCACTGTAACACGAGTTCTATCCCTGGCCAGGGAACTACCCACATGGCACAGCAGACCTCTCCTGATTTGCCCGCTGCTCCCCTCAGCAGTGTATTTCAGTCAGTCTGCCTGTTCGGTTCCCCACTCTGTCTCCATTGAATCCTCTCACCAACACACCTCTGGCCTGTACCCCAGTTCTTGTATACATAACGAAATAAATCTAGGGCCTCCCATGGTGGTGCAGCAGTTGAGCGCTGCGCTGTGAAGCTGTGCGCAGCCTTTGCAGAGCCGGTTCAATCCCTGGCCGCCAGTGAGGGTCCCACATGGTGCCACATACCTCTCCTACCACTCCTGCTGCTCCCCTCAGCAGTGTATTTTGTCAGTCTGCCTGTTCTGTTCCCCTCTCTGGCTCTGGTGAGTTCTCTCACCCTCCCACGCTTCTGACTGTACCCAGTGCTTGTACAAATAAATAAATAAATAAATCTTTAAAAAATACATAAATAAAAAAAAATCAAAAAAAGTAATACATGCAACTGACTGAAACCAAAGACTAAATTTGTGAAGTCCCATATCCATGAAGTTGTTTGATTTTCTCCAACAGAGCCCAGTTATAATCATTTATGACACAATGGTTAATGCCTACAACTTGGCATGTGGTGCTGATCACCAAGAACAGGCTCCAGAGAAGGATGACAGGTAGTTCAGGATAGCCTGCAGAGGTACATGAGTAGGAGGTTGAGGCATGATTGCCACATTTGTACTGGATTTGATCCATGTAACTCCCTTACACATCCATCTGCACATTTAATGTTTAGCTGAAATACCAAAATTTCTGTAGTAGGGCCCCTGAAAATGTTGACAGTCTGTGAGGTTACTATTACCATGTGGCTTGGATAATATTTTGAGATATTAATCCATGCCATTGTTTCCTCACTCTGTTGTCCCCTTTTCTCTCTCCATATTAAAGGAGATAGCAACTCTTATGCTCACTGCTTTAGAGAAATGCATGTTCTGGTAGTAGAGCAGATAGCCCCACGACTTTCTGTCCTTGAGTTTGTCAAGAACCTAAGTCCTTGAGGGACTGGGTTGACCTATAGAAACAAAGGGTAATGTCTCTAAGAGAGAAAAATCTAATGTAGTAATTCCCTAGGCATTCCAGGAATGAATGATTTAAAACATCAAACATTTATTGTCTCACAGTTTTGGAGGCTAAATAGTAAAAAATCAAGGTTCATGCTTGCTCTGATAATCCTAGGGGCAAATCCTGCCTTGCCTCTTTCAACTTCAGGTAAAATGAAAAGTTCAATCTGTCTTTTGTGTCAGGAACTACAAAGTTACAAAACAAAGAATATTGGTGCAAGGAAGGGCAAAGAATCGGGACCACAGAGTCCAATAATCAAAAATATAATTTAAGATATTTTCCTTCTATGCACTCTTTAGAACTCATTGATTTTTTTAATCTCAATTATATCCTGTTTTTCTTCTACTTTTCATTTTTCAGCCTTGCTTCTCAATGTTAACGTTTCATAAGGCTCTTTACCCAAATGTTTCAATTAGTTTCTCTAAACATTCTATGTATTTTCATCCTAAATGTTCCCATGTACTTATATAGCTTTTGTTACCTCCGAGAAACTGAAAATATCTAAATCTAAACTTTTAGCTCTTACTTAAGCTTCAGTCTCAATTTCTGAGTCTGTACTAAACTTATCAATTTTAAAGGACATGGACAACTCCAAACTCAACATGTGTACAAGTAAATTATTATTAGACATTCCATTTATCAATCCATTGCTTTCATTTTTTTATACATCCAATGACATCATCTTACACCTAGACATTCAAGCTTGAATTCTGAGAAACACAGCAACTTTCCAAACCCTCCAAATTTAATCAGTTTATAAATCCTGTTGAGTTTACCAAATCCCTCTCTTAATATTTCCATAGTTCTTCCTCTAGGTTAATTGACAAATTTTATTATACCAATTGTCATCAAGGTATTGTTTTAAGCCACTTTAAATATCCGGAAAGAAGTTAGTTTCATATAGGTTGTAAATATTCAGATGTTGATAAAGTGCTAATAGTGTCCAGATTATGAAATAATTTTTAGCAGGGAACAATGATGTTTTGGCTAACTTTCCAGTTGTCATAAAAGATGGGTAGCGTTTTTGTGTAAAGTACAAGATAGTAAGAGGAACATTGAAGATAGAGGAAATTAATGAGCATATTTACAAAAGAAAATTGGAGTACTTAAGATTAAGTCCCAGGAAGATTGGAATGCAGCAATATTTGGCATTCCTCACATTGTACAGGTCTAATGATTACCTTAGAGCATGTGTTCATTTCCTACTCTTTACCCGTGAGATAGTAGCCCCAATTTATATTAGAACTGTTTTAGTTGTGTAGTCTATGAGCAGTTCCAACGCCTGGTGGTGGTAGTGTTAGTGGTTAGGAGATATTAATGATGGTGAAAACCAATGTGAGTGGACTATATAATTCTATCTATTATGATGCAGTATCACTTATGTTGTTGACTTTTTTGTCTCTTTGTTTCTTATCAGTTCTCTGTACCAGCTTCCTATTGCCTACATGAATTGCATATGATTTCATTGCATCATTATTCTGCTTTAGTTAATCAGAAACAGCGTTATTGGTCAGATTGTCTAGACACAAACTTTGAAGAAAGGATTTCTGTTCCAGAGATTTATTCTCTTAACTGAGCTTGTGCTATGGAGTTCAGTATGGATCTATTTTTTTCCTTCCTTATGGCTTTCCATGTTTTCCAACAATGTGTGTTAAAAGGCTTTGCTTTCTCCATTGTATGGCCATGGTATCTTTGTCAAAGATTAACTCTCCATACCTTGGTGTCTGTGTATCTAGACTCTATTTCATTGGTCTGCATCTCTCTTTTTGTTGTTGTTGTTCTAAAGATTTACTGTTTTTAGTACTACTGATTTGTAGTATAGTTTGAAGTCAGGAAGTGTGATACCCGTTTTTCTTCTTTTTCCCCAGGACTGTTTTGGCAATTTGGAGTCTGTTGTGGTCCTATAACATTTTTATAATTATTTTTTTTCAATTGCATTGAAAAAGTCATTGGGATTTTGATAGGAATTGCTTTGATTGTGTGAACTGCTTTAGGTTATATGGTCATTTTAATAATGTTTTTTCTTCCAATCTATAAGCATGGGACATTTTTCCATTTCTTTGTGTTTTTTTGTATTTCCTTTAATAGAGTCTTATAACTTTCAAAGTGTATGTCCTCTTCCTTTGCAATGTTTACTCATATGTATTTCATTTTTTATGGTGCAATTTTAAGTAGAATTTTTTAAAGATTATTTATTTATGCATACAAGAACTGGGGTATAAACCAGAGGTGCAGGGGGTGAGATGATTCACCAGAGATGGAGTGGGGAGCAGAACAGGCAGATCTACTGAAATACACTGCTGAGGGGAGCAGTGGGCGAGACAGGAGAGATCTGCTGTGCCATGTGGGTTGCTCCATGGCCAGGGATCAAACTCATGCTGCAGTGGCTGGCAATAGCTTGACAGCACTGTGTCTTTAACCCCTGCACCACCAGGGAGGCTCCTAAGTAAGAATTTTTAATGTTATTTTTCTTAAATTCCATGTCTTGATGTAAAAAAAGTAACTGATTGTTGTGTATTGAGTATTGATTTTATATCCTGTCACTTTACCGTATTCATTTATAATTTCTATTAGTTTATTTTTTTTTCTTTTTTTTGGTAGTCTTTTGGGTTTTTTCAGTTTTTTTATCACTTCATTTTGGAGTAGTGATTGTTTCACTTCCTTTCCAATTTGTATTGTTTTGATATCTTTTACTTTACTCTGGCTACAACTTCCAATAATATACAGAACAGTAGTGATCACAGTACACATCTTGTTTTGTTCCTGATCATAGCACAAATGTTTTCAGTTTTTTACCATTGAGTAGAATGATGATTGTGGACATGTTTTTGGTGTCTATTGAAATGATCATATAATTTTATCTTCCTTTTTCTTGATCTGGTGAATGGCATAGATTGATTTGCTTATGTTGAACCAGCCTTCTATCATAGGGTTGAAATATCCTTGATCAGAGCAGATGATTCTCTTATTTCTAATTTGCTAGGATTTTGTTTAAGATTTTTGCATCTATATTCATCATAGTTATTGACCTATACATTTCTTTTCTGTGCTGTCCTTGTTTGTTTTGGGGATCATGGTACTTTAGCTTCAAATAATGTTTTAGGGAGTTTTCCATCTTTGATATTTTGAAAGAATTTGATTAGGTTAGTATTAGGTCCTCTTTTAAGGTTTGGTGGAATTCACTGGAGAAGCCATCTGGTCCTGGGATTTTGTTACTATGGAGATATTCTATACACTTTGGAAATTGACTGTTTGAACTGTCTCTTTCATGCTGGGTTAGTCTTAGATTCATTTGTGTAAATCTAAAAAAATATCCTTTTTCTTCTAGGTTGTCTGATTTGTTTGTTCAGAGATGTTTATAATAGGTTCTTATGAGCTTTTATATTTCTGCATATCTGTTAAATTTTCCTTTTCATTTGGATATATTTATTTGGGTTCTCTCTTTTCTTAGTGAGCTAGATAAGTGTGTATCAATTATATATATATATATATATATATATATATATATATATATATATATATAAAGTCAAAGTACCCCTCTTGGTTTCAGTGATTGTTTGAGTTGTCTTTATGTTTTCTATTTTTTTGCTTTTTTAAATTTTTTTACTATTTATTTCATTCTATTGATTTTTATCTTTTTGACTTTGTGATGGTTTTTTCTTTTTTTTTCTAGTTCCTTCAATTGTAAAGTTAGATGGTTTATTTGATTTTTTTTTTTTTTTATCCTGTGAACGTTTAAGTTCTGCTTTCAGAACATCCCATAGGATTTGGTAGCTTGTCTCTCCATTCTTCCATTTTTGTTAGTTTCTAGATGATTTTAATTTTTTCTTTGAAATCATCATTGACCCAGGAGTTATTAAGAATCATTTTGTTTAATCTCCACATGTGTTTGTTCTATTCTGGGATTCCTTTTGCAGTTAATGTCTAGTTTTATACCATCTGAAGAGATGTTTGATATAGTTTCTATTTTCACATGTTTTCTGAGACATGTTTTATGTTTAAGGATATGATCTATTCCCGAGAACATCCTAGATGCACTTGAGAATAATGTTTATTAACTTCTGTTGGGATGAAAAGCTCAGAAAATATCTATGAAGTCCATCTGGTGCAACATTGTCATTTAAAGTCTTTATTACCTACTTAATTTTTGTCTGGATGATCTACCCCTTCATGTCACCATTGTATTGAGGTCTCCAATAATAATTGTGTTTTTGTCATTATTGCTTTCTGTCTCTTAGTGCTGCTTTATATAAGTGGGTACCCCTGTTCTATGTGCACAAATATTAATGACAGTTTTATGTTCTTGATTAATTGTTACTTTGATTACTCTGCAGTGTCCACATTTGCTTCTGGTTAATTTTTTTGTAGATGAAAATCTAGTTTATGAGATATGAGAATTGCAGTTACTGCTTTTCTCTTAGAGTTACTGGGTTGAAGCACCATTATTAAACTTTTTTTTTTTTTTTAATACAAGCACTGGATAAAGTCAGAAGCGCAGGAGGGTAGGAGAAGAGCCAGAGGGGAGTGCAGAGCAGGCAGACTGATGAAGTACACTGCTGAGGGGAGAAGCGGGGCCGCAGGAGAGGTCTGCATGCCATGTGGGACCCTCAACCGGTGACCGGGGATAGAACCGGAGCTGCAGAGGCTGCTGGCAGCTTTGCAACCCATCGCTCAAACGCTGCGGCACCAGGGAGGCCCAAACCTTTCATTTTTAATTGACTTTTTTCTTTCTGTTTTTAAATATGTTTCTTTCTTATTTTGTGTGTGTTTGTGTGGGACCCTCGCAGGTGGCCAGGGATCACACTGGCACTGCAGAGGCTGCTGGCAGCCTCACAACCCAGCACTCAACCTCTGCGCCACCAGGGGAGGCCCTAAATGTGTTTCATATAAGCAAAGTATTGATGTCTGAAACTTTTAACCTAATTTGTCACTCTGCCTTTAATTAGTGAGTTCAGATCAAGTTTAGGGTGATTATTGATATATTGGTGTTATTTACTGCCATTCTATTCTTTGTTTTTTGATTGTTTTATCGTTCCATTGTTTGTTTTTCCATTTATTTCTCTGATCTTTTATTTGGATAGTTTTCCATAGTCATCTCTCAGTTTCTTCATTTATTCTTCTATTTGAGTCTTCTAGATTGTTGGTTATTTGTTACAATGGGGCTTAATGCAAACTTACTATGTTCAAGAGAGGCCTATGTTAGCTGGTAGTGACTTGCCAATATCTAGGTATACAAATTTTGCCCTTTCTTTCTCCCCTTCTTTGTTGAATCATACAATTTTTTTTAAAGATTATTTATTTTTTTATTTGTACAAGCACTGGGTACAGTCAGAAGCGCGGGAGGGTGCGAGAATTCACTAGAGCCAGAGCGGGGAGCAGAACAGGCAGAAGGACCTAAGCACACTACTGAGGGGAGCAGCGGGCGGCAGGAGAGGTCTGCGTGCCAAGCAGGACCCTCCTCCAGTGGCCGGGGAGCAGCCGGGGATGGAACAGGCGCTGCAGAGGCTGCGGGCAGCTTCACAACCCAGCGCTCAACTGCTGCGCCACCGGGGAGGCCCTGAATCATACAATTTTTTGTTCATGGTTCTGTTTTTTTTTTTTTTTTTTTTTCAGATTTATTTATTTATTTATACAAGAACCGGGGTACAGGTCAGATGTGTGGGGGGATGAAAGGATCCACCAGAGACATAGTGGGGAACAGAACAGGCAGACTGATGAAATACACTGCTGAGGGGAGCATCGGGCATGACAGGAGAAGTCTGCTGCTCCTTGTGAGACCCTTGCTGGCCATCAGGGATCGAACAGGCTCTGCAGAGGCTGCGGACAACTTCACAGCGCAGTGCTCAACTGCCTGCTCCACCAGTGGAGGCCCCATGGTTCTGGTTTTATATTCCTATTTTTATTTTGTCCAAGGGTTTGTGATTCTTCTTCTTCTTCTTTGTTTTTCCTTGTAGAAGATCTCCTTTCAACATTTCATGTAGGGTATCTGGTGTGGGTAAACTCTATTAGTGTTTATCTGTCTGGGTAAGCCTTTACACTACCTCCATATTTGAATGATAATTCTGAAGCATACAGTATTGTTGGCTGACAGGTCTTATCTTTTTGGAGACTGATGACTTCGTTCCACTCTCTTCTTGCCTGAAGGGTGACTAGAGTGAAATCCAACAAGTGCCTAATTTGGATGAATTTGTAAATTACCTTCTTTTATCCCTCTAGCCTTCTGTAATATATTTTTCCTTCATTTTCCACTGTTATTAATTTAACAATGATGTATTGGAGTAAGTTATTTTGCATTTAGAATCTTGTGTGCACTTTCTGCTTTCTTGACATCTATACGTATTTAATCCTTTAGGTTCAAGAAATTCTCAGCTATTATTTATTTGAAAAGAAGCTTTGGTCCTTTTTCTCTATCCTGACTTCCTGGAATACCCATTATCCTTATATTTCCTTTTCTAATAGAGTCTGATATTTCTCATAGAATTTCTTCATTTCCCCTAGGTTTTCATTCTCTTTTTCCAGGTGAATATTCTGTTTTAGAAATTCTCTTTTCATGTTTAATTTCATGTAAAATAATTTCCATATTTGTTGTCAGTCCACTTAATCTCTCTCTCTCTCTCTCTCTCTCTCTCTCTCTCTCTCTCTCTCTCTCTCTGGTTCTTTTAATATCTTCAGTCTCTTTGGTGGAAATCTCCTTTTGTTCCTGGCTTTCCTTTCTAAGATCTTGTTGCTGCCCTGTCTTTGATATTCTGGAACTACATTTAGCATTTTTAATATTGTTATTTTTCAGTTTATTTTTGATCCTCAATTTCTGTATCATGTATATCTGAAATTCTATTCTTCTTTGCAATGTTTTAAATGGTACTTGCTTCCCAGGCATGTGCATTGCTTCATTTTTGTAACTTGGAAGTTGTAGTTTTAGTTTTGTTTGTTTCTCTTCTTTGTTTATCTTGGTGGAAGGTGGGGGGCAGGAAGGGAAACTGGGTCTTAATGGTTATTCCAGAAGGTAAACTTGATGTTAATCTTGTTGAAAAGTGGGGGTGGCTCCACTCCAGGACATCACCTCTGACTCCTTCCCTCTCTCTCTACAGCAAATTCTGTTTAGTTCCTCAGTTATACTAATTTCCTACTCTGTCTCCTTTCTGTTCTCTTCTGTAGCATGTTACTATCCACCAAGACTTTGGGAGACTAGGCTGGTCCACAGGGCTTTAGCTCCAGAAATCAATTTGCCTAAGCAGGCAGGGGTCACCCAAAGCATCCTGTGTGAACCAATCTCCTCACCACCACCACCACCACTGCCACCACCACTAATGCCAGGAATATATGAAGGACTGCCTGAGGCAAAAAGCACTCCAAAGCAAAGAAGTTAAGGAAAAGATAAACACCTGGGATTACATCAATCTGAAAAGATTCTGTACAGCAAAAGAGACATTAACCAAAACAAAGAGACACCCCATTGATTGGGAAAAAATCTTTGCACTCCATGTAACTGGTAAGGGATTGATCACAAAGATATACAAATGTATCACACGACTCAACAAAAGGAAAATAAACAATCCAGTCAAGGAATGGGCAAAAGAACTTGAAAGATATTTCTCCAAAGAGGGAATGCAAATGGCCAACAGGGATATGAAAAAATGTTCAACATCTCTTATAATAAGAGAAATACAAATCAAAACCACAATGAGATAACATCTTATACCAGCAAGAATGGCATGTATCAAAAAAAAAAATAACCTAGCAAAAATAAATGCTGGAGAGGATGTGGTGAAAAAACAACTCTCCTACATTACATTGCTGGTGGAAGTGCAAACTGGTCCAACCACTGTGGAAAGCTGTCGGAGGTTCCTCAGTCTACTAAAAATTGAGTTACCATATGACCCAGCAATTCTACTCCTAGCAATCTACCCAAAACATTGATTAAAAAAAAAAGCTGTACCCTAGGTTTATGTTTATTGCAGCACTATTTATTTTATTTTTATTTTTTTAAAGATTTATTTATTTAATGCAAGAAATGGAATATAGGCCAGATGTATGGGAGCGTGAGAGGATCCACCAGAGACAGAGTGGGGAGCAGAACAGGCAGACAGATGAAATACACTGCTGAGGGGAGCAGTGGGCGAGACAGGAGAGGTCTGCTGCGCCATGTGGGACCCTCGCCGGCCTTCCGGGATTGAACCAGCGCTGCAGAGGCTGTGGACAGCCCCACAGCGCGGCACTCAACCCCCTGCACCACCAGGGGCGGCCCTGCAGCACTATTTATAATAGGTAAAACCTGGAAACAACCCAAATGCCCAAAACAGATGACTGGATAGAGAAGATGTGATGTATATATAGACAATGGAATACTATTCAGCAATCAAAAAAGATAAAATCATGTCATTTGCAGCAATGTGGAGGGAGCTAGAAGGAACTATCCTCAGTGAAATTAGTCAGAAGGAAAAAGAAAAATATTCCATGGTTTCACTTATAAGAGGAATATAGGGGAACCAAATAAGACATCAGGGAAAAAATAATAACAATACAAAACACAACCAAAGAAAAACAAACAGACAATTATAAATCAGAGACATCCTGCAGGGAAGGAGGAAGAGAGGGATCAGAGGGATGAAGGAGCATGGGGGATTGTGGTGATTGTGCCTGGGTACATTTCGAAGGAAATTCTGAGTGGACTACTCCTGAGGTAGGGAAGCAAACATTGTTTAAAAATGAACAATGATGTAAAAATATATATAAAAAGAAAACACTATGACTCACCTACTTGATTCTTTCCACCTGTGTGGCTGCTGATAATTGGCCTGAGACATAGCCCAACTTGGTTCAATCTGAAGTCTATTTGTTCTCTGTACCCAGAAAGAGGTGTGGGGAGAGCTGTCCTTGCCCACACTGGCATTTGAGCTCCCAGTGATGCAAGTTCGTCTCACCCCTGCATGTGTCAGCCCAATCTTCTTGAAAAGTCCCTCTTGTGAAAATCACTGTGTCCAATAGGGCCATGGATGGTACCTCAGTTATTCTGCAAGTCAGGGTATCTACTTAGCTGGACATGTTTCCTTTTACCTCCTTCCTCTTTTTCCCCTCAGCAAGGCACTAATCTTAGTATATGTCCCCCATGAATAGTTCTGGGGAGTCTATCAGGGAATTCCCAAAACTTCCTTAGAACAAATATTATTTAGTTGTATTTAAGGGAGAAAGAAACCCAAGCCTCTCTATTCCACAATGTTGTGGATGGAGTCTCCTCCAGCAATTTTTTTTCATTTTCTTTTTATTGTTGTTGAGTTGTGTGAGTTTATTTTTTGTAGATCTTGGGTATTGACGTATTGTTACATGTATGATGTGGAATTTTCAGTGGACATGTTTATACATATGTGCACACAAACTGAATACATATATATATGAACTGTGAAATTATAACGTATATACTGATTAGCTATCTACCTACCTACATATATATTTGAACAGTAACATTATAGCCAATAGTGAACACTATTTTCTTTGTCTCAGTCAATTATATTTCATGTATACACACCTATGTATTGGTACCTACAGATGATCAGTCAATATAGTCTCAGGTTTCCATCTATCATCGTTGCTTCATACAAAGGTTTTCAATCTATTTGCACACAGAATTACTTAGTGATTTTAAGTATTATCACCAATGTCAAGGATCCCTCCAATCCTAATAATCCTATTGACTCACAGGAAATGGTAGCTGTAAAATATCCCAGAAAATGGTAATGTGCAACCAGTATAAAGAATCATGGGTTTATGGGACATCTTGCAAGATTTTAAACAAAGTATATAGTTGTTAATCTATTGTAAAACCTTTCTTTGTTCAGAGATTGTTAACATTTTTGTGTGGTTAAATCCTTTAGCTTTTAGATGAACATCTTTGAGTCACCATTAATGTTATTATTCATCATCCAAAAGCATCGGAGTTTATAATTTAGGAGATTTGATCAATGATATGTCATCATTTAAGAAATATCTTTAACTCAAATTTTTAGACTAAGCTTTAAAATTTGTCTGATTGCCCAGTATAAGTATAATTATAACTTATACAAGTCACTAAATCTAATTTGAAAATTTTCTGTCTCCTAGAATAGATATATCGCTCTTTCAAAATCACAAATTGAAATTTTTATCTTACAGTGCAAATATTTTTACCAGTTGACTTATAATTATTTTAATTGAATCAATTAAATGTATTTGCACTAATGACTATGAGGTATTATGTGTGAATTACAGCAAATGAAGTTTAATATAACGATAGTGGAAATATTAAGTTGGAATATTTGAATGCCTTTTTAAGTGTTGCAATATACTATAACCAAAAAGTAGCTAATACTATCACCATTATTCCTGATTAAAACATAAAGTTAGCTATAACCACTAAAATAATACTTAATGGTAAAAATGAAGTTTGTTCTATTGATGTTAATGGGTAGCTACAATATGACAAGATTGCAAAGACAGAATAAGCACTTGATTTTAAGAGAGCGATTCCTTGCTATTTTCTGATGCTCAAATAATTAATTGCGTATGTCTAATTATATTTTATGTAGACACAAAAATGCAAATATATATCCTGGGTAAAAATGATTTGAATTACTTGTGCCAATGTATTTTAAAATTCATGATATTCTCTTGGTCATATCATTCTCTTTTCCATGGCTACAATCTTATATTTATCTCAACAAATTTGAATGAATGTTACTTCCATATGTATGTATCCTTTTTTTTTTTTTTAATTCTATATAAAACTCAAAAGCAGGGAGGGAGCATGCCTAAGCTGGTAGAATAGGGAGAACTTGTGTTTACCTCCTCTCATGATTACAACAAATCTAAACCAAAATATGGACTAATCAGCACAGAAAGGACATCAAACTTGGATGAGCAGAACTTCCACAGCAAAGGAAAAAAGGCAGTACCCAGATGAATGAGACAGGGAGAAATTCTCACCTAAGAAGAAACCTCATTGCAGTGGAAATGCAATTGGGAAGAGATAACTGAAGCTGCAAATTTTTCTCTAGGGGAAAGCTGTGCCTAACATGCTGTACCCCAACCCTATCATCCAACATGGTAGATAACATCACTGGAATCACTACATTGAGAGTCAGTGCAAAGTGAGTACATGGATAAGTGGAGGCTTAAAATAAAGAGCAGACTCTTGCTCTGGGACTTAAAGCAATAATACTGATCTGAAAACTACTAGATCCATATACGGTATCCTAGCAATGTCCATATAGTGTGGGCCTCAGAAACAAAGAATACTAGGGAAAAATAAAGGGTTGGTGTCACTAGCAATTGCCATTTTGCCAACTTCACACACCTTCTCAATTACAGTGCAGGTAAGTACCATCTTGGAACCTACCCTCTACAGTATTAGACCATGAGGATGAATTCCTGATGAGAGCTCCACCCACCCATAATGAGTAGCCAAACTAGCTGGGGGCCTAGAGAAAATAATTAGGAGAGTCCACCTTTGGCAGACAAATAGGCCTGGACCCTGCTAGCTACCATCTGCCACCAGTAAGCAAGCAGTACCCTACTGCCAAGAAATGTCCCAGGGACCTCCCAATGAACTGCCAGCTAGCAAATGGACCCTGCAGTGTGCTGTTTTGCCCAGTCAGTCCAAGGACAGCTGGAACCTGCCCCTACCATCTCCACTCATATGCTCCTTTAATGCCCTCCACTGGGCCTCAGTCACATCTACAATCTCACTCAGAATCAAGATGCTAGCATGTTCCACACAGGACAGTCTGCATCCAATAATATCCATAAACACTGTGAGCCAGTCAGGGCCATGCCCCATGTAGTACCCTAGCCTTACTCTGACCGTACTTTACAACAACCTGTTCTGGCCCTAGTTATGCCCCGCGTAGTGCCATGACCCTAATGTCTATTCATATGGGAGATTATTATAGCTACCACTTCCACAAGCCCAGCTATCCTAGCTCACTTCCTTAAATAAGGTAGGGGGTTTATGACCAAGACTTTACTGGCTAGCTGCCATCACAATACTGCATACACTGCAACTGTCCCATTGGGCACAGCCCACAAGGGGACAGATGTTGAATGACTGACTCAGAGGCTGGGAAGAGAGTGCTCCAGGACACCATTCAATATCATTTGCATAAGAACAATCTGTCAATACTAGTAAAGGCAATTTTATTGCCACAAAAATACAAACACGGAAGTAGGCAAAGGGGGAGACAGAAGAATATGCCCCAAATGAAAGTGTAATAAAACTGGGCCTCCCCGGTGGCGCAGCGGTTGAGCACTGGGTTGCGAAGCTGCCTGCGGCCTCTGCAGCCGGTTCAATCCCCGGCTGCTCCCCGGCCACCAGAGGAGGGTCCCACATGGCGCGCAGACCTCTCCTGCCGCCCGCTGCTCCCCTCAGCAGTGTCCTTCGGTCCTTCTGCCTGCTCTGCTCCCCGCTCTGGCTCTGGTGAATTCTCTCACCCTCCCGCGCTTCCGACTGTACCCAGTGCATGTATAAACCAAACAAACAAACAAATAATAAATAAATAAATAAGACATGCCTCTAGAAAATTAAAAAAAAAAAAAAAAAAAAAGAAAGTGTAATAAAACTCTGGGGGAAAGTCCTAAAGAAATGGAGATTTAAAAAACTATCTGAGGAAAAATTTAAATGGTTATAATGATTAATGAGATGCTCAACAGTCTCAAGAGAAAAATGGATGTATTAAAAAAGAAGTACATTCAAACAGATGTCATTGCATTGAAGAACATAATAATTGACTTAAAAAATACAATAGAGAGCTCCTAGACTGAATATAGCAACGTGCTGGAAGACAAAGCAATAAAACTCACGATACATAGTCACAGCATGAAAAAATAGTTAATAAGTAAAGATAAAATAAAAGGCATCTGAATGAACATTAAGAAAGATAGCATTTCCATTATAAGGGCCTCAAAGAGAGGCAAAGGACCAGCAAAATTATTTGACAAAATAATTACCTCAAACTTCCCTAATCTGGAAGGAAGCAGTCATTGAAGTATATAAGGCCTACAGAGTTCCAAATGAAAGGAACCCAAATAGTTCCACAGCAAGACACTGTAATTAAATGGTCACTATTAAAGACAGAGACACTTAACAGAAGCAAGAGGATAGCAATGTGTCACTTATAAGGGAAAACCCATAAAGGTATCAGCACACTTTTTATCAGAAGCCATGCAGACCAGAAGTGAGTGGCATGATATACTTAAAATGAGGTAAGGAAAATATTTTCTTTTTCTTTTTAAAATTTATTTATTTTTATTATTTTGTTCAAATTTTATATATTTTACACGATTTTTCATTTTTGCACAATGTATGCATTTTCATCTTGATTATAGTCCCCATACAATTCCCACCCCCACTTGTTTAGATCCCACTCCCTCCTTCCCCCCTGCAGTGCATCTCTGGTTTATAGTTGCTTGTTGAATTTGATTTTTTCTTTATTATAACTTGTCTTTTTTCCTGGTCCCTTATTTAGGTTTTCTACAATTCCTGCTATGAGTAAGACAATCTGGTATTTTTCTTTTTCTTTCTGGCTTATTTCACTGAGCATGGCCCCTTCCAGCTCCAACCATGTGGCTGCAAATTGCATGAGTTAATCTATTTTTGATTGCTGAGTAATATCCCATTGTGTATATGTATCACATCTTCTCAATCCAGTCATTGCACACAGCACTAATGATAAAGGACTGATCACAAAAATCTACAAATTGCTGATGAGACTAAAGAAAAACAAAGTAAATAACCCAGTCAAAAAATGGGCAGAAGAGAGCTTCCTCTGGTGGTGCAGGCGATTGAGTGAAACACTGTGAAGCTGTCTGCAGCCTCTGCAGCACCGGTTCAATCCCAGCCAGCAGGGCAAGGGTCCCACATGGCGGGGCAGACCTCTCCTGTTACACCCGCTGCTCCCCTCAGCAGTGTATTTTGGTCGTCTGCCTGTTCTGTTCCCTGCTCTGTCTCTGGTGAATCCTCTCATCCTCCCATGCATCTGGCCTGTACCCCGGTTCTTGTATAAATAAAATAAATAAATCTTAAAAAAAAAAAAAGTCAGAAGAGCTAAAAAGAAACTTCTCCAAAGAGGAAATGCAAATGGCCAACAGGCATATGAAAAAATGTTCAACATCACTTGTAATCAGGGAAATGTAAATCACAACTAAAATGAGATACCATCTTACACCAGTGAGAATGGCACATATTAAAAAAAAAAAAAAAAAAAACTAGCGACAACAAATGTTGTTGAGGATGTGGAGAAAAAGGAACTCTCCTGCACTGCTGGTGGGAGTGCAAACTGGTCCAACCACTATGGAGAGCCATGTGGAGATTCCTCATCCTGCTAAAGAAGATCCACTCCTAGGGATTTACCCAAAGGACACAGAAACATTAATTCAAAAGGGCACCTGCATCCCTGTATTTCTAGCAGCACTATTTACAATAGCTAAGCTATCTAAGCTATGGAAACAATCCAAATGCCCAAAAGTAGGAAAAATATTTTCAATCAAATACTCTATATCCAGAAAAAAAATGTCATCTATATATGAAGGTGAGATTAAGAGCTTTCCAGAGAAGCAAAAGCTAAAGGATTTCATCACCACTAAAATTGGCATTGCAATAAATGCTAAGGGGACTCATCTAAACTGAAAAGAAAGGGCAAGAAATAAAAGCAAGAAATGATAAGAAAGAGAAAAAATCACTTTTAAATATATACTCACAGTATATGTAATAAAACAAATGCTTTAAGTCAGAGTGAAGATTGAAAGAAACAAGTGGTAAAAATTAACTAAATGTTATAATACTAATTCAAGGGAATTATATAACAAAATTATGTTAAGTGAGACAAAAATATAAACCATTAAGGTTGGTAAAAATACACTTTCAGAATATGTTCAAATATAATGAGCAGAAAATATAAGAGCTTACCAAAAATCTCTAGAGATTATATGTGCATATATATATATATATATATATATATATATAATCAACAAAGAAAAATCCATTGTGTTTATTCAATCCATAAAAATAAATTAGAGGAAAAAGATAAATTAAGAAAATAATCACATTTAAAATTACCCCCCCAAAAGATGAAATCCTGTAAGTAAGTTCTTAAACATTGAAAACTATGAGTCTCTTCAAATAAATAAAAGGAGGAATGGAAAGATATTTTTTGCTCTTGGATTGGAAAAAGAAATATCATTAAAATGGCCACATTACCTAGAGCAACTTGCAAGTTCAGTGAAATACTTAAGATCCCAATTTCCTTTTTAAGGAAATAGAATAATCACGCTATTGGTATGGAGCCACAAAAGGCTTCAAATAGTCAAAAGAATCCTGAAGGAAAAGAAGAAAAATATAGTAGCATACTCCCTGCCTTCATAGTTACTCCCTAACTGCTATTGCTACTACAAAGCAATGGTAATCAAACAAGTGTGGTGTTGGAACAAAGATAGACACACAGACCAATGAAATAGACTAGAGCCCAGAAAAAAAAAAAAAACACAAAAACCAGTCACACAAATATGGGCAATTACTCTTACATGATGATGTGACCATACAATGGAGATATAAAAGCTGTTTCAACAAATGGTGTTGAGAAATTTGGACAATGACATGCAAGAAGAGAAACTAGATTATCACTTATGTACAAAATTATAATTCAAAATAGATTTAAGGCTTGTACATAAGACCTGAAACCATAAAATACATAAAGAACAATGAGGTGATACACTGCTGGACATCAAACCTACAGACACACAATCTCACAAAGACAAAAATAAATAGGTAACTAGGTGGACCTACATAAAGTTCAAAAAGCCTTTTGACCATTAATGAAGCCATTCAGACAACCTAAAAACTGGGAGAATATAATATAGATCACATAACAAACAAAGGATTAATTTCCAGATTATATGAAGAACATACGTTCAAAAAAGAAAGAAGGAGAGAGAGACATATGGAGGACCTATAAAGCACATGAAAAATTGTTCAACATCACTTACTATAAGAGAAATGCAAATCAAAACCACAATGAGATATCATCTCACCCCTGTGAGAATGGTTTATATAAAAAGCAACAAATGTTGCCAAGGATGTGGAGAAAAAAGAAATGTTCATTCTTGTTAGGAATGTAAACTGGTCCAGCTTATGGAAAAAAAGTTATGGAGATGCTGTAAAGAACTGAAAATGGATATACCATATGACCTAGAAATATCACTTCTAGTTATTTACTCAAAGAATATAAAACTCAAATATGAAAAGATCGATGCACTCCTTTGTTCATATGTTCATAGCATCGTTTCATATAACCAAGATAAGGAATCAACCTAAATGCCCATGACAGAGGATCTGATGAAGAAATTGTTGCATATTACTCCCCTATTTAAAAAGATGAGAAAAATATATGAAGTTGTTGTTAAAATAAAGAAGTCAGAAAATGAAAGACAATTACAGATGATTTCCAGTTATTTTTGGAATATAAATAACCAAAGCAAACAAACTGGCAAAACAAAACAAAAATGACTCTTAAACTGTGAAATATATAGCAGTTATCAGAGGGCAGGGAGTGAGGATGGCAGGACGGTATATAATTTCATAGTGCATTAACAGTGCAGCTTTCATAGAGAGTGAGTGAAATGTGAAGGTATACTCTGCAAATTATAGAATTATGCAAGCAAATAAAAATAAATTATGTTAAACCAAAATATTTTACCATGAACTTAAAAAAATGATAAGTGTTATCAACTTGATACAGATCAATATCTACAAAAGATCTTATATTTGAAATTTGTAGTAATGACAAAACAAAGATCTATAGCAAAAATTCAAAAGAAGATGAAAAAGAACTTAATATGTCACCACCAAAGGGGAAAAATAACTTGAACCTCAAGGGAAAAGAGGAAAAACTAGAGAGGAACAGAGTAAAAGTACAAATACAACCAGAAGTCAACTTGTAAAATGATGAGGAATACACATAATTTTTACCTTAAATATGAAAGGTTTGTACTCTTCAATCAACAGAGTAATTGACTGCAATAAAAATCTATTTTAAATCATATATTGTATTCATAAAATCAATAGTAGGCTACAAATAGATTCTGGATCACTTTAATCTGGCTTTCAATTAGTATAGAAATATAATGTGATTGATAGGAATTTAGTAAATATAAAAGGAGTAATTTGTTTCTATGAACAGTCAAGTGAAGTAGGAAAAGAATACCAGGAGAAGAATACTTTTACATCTACATGTAAATGTTTAAAGGTACAAGTGGAATAACAGAAGGCGATAAAACCCAAAAATCAGACAAAGGGCTCTGAAGAGAAGAAAAATTTGTATCTGATTTTTACATACTTAGAAAAGACCAAAATCTCTAAATTCTCTGGAAAGAGCAGTGGACCAATCGAGATGTCAGGTTGGGCAGTAGTGATTTCAAAATTTAGGTGCCTAAGAAAGAGTGACATCCTAGAAAGTGCAGAAATTTAAGCAAGCTAATATATGACTTAAAAACAAATACAAGGCGATATTGGGATATCTCTTTGAGATATTGGAACTCATTGAGATATCTCAAAGAGATATTAGACCTAGCAATGGCTTCTATATGAATAATAAGATACTACATGCAAGGAATTAGATGCTATTATGCTAAGGTGTCTGCTTAATGAATTGCATTCTCAGTGATGTAGACTTTTTTCATTAAGAGAGTGTTAGAGAAAGATTTCTCAATTCTAATTAGCAATTGTTAAGGTACTGGGAAACAAGAAAGGGGAGATAGTCTGAGTAAATATGATTTTAATATAAATTCTTGAGACATAAATTTTATTTTGGAACCCCAAAAGCCTGTTTATAGTGTTATGATATGCACTTTTTTCCTTAAAGTCAAAGACTTAAAGGATAATTCATATTCTGAAATGCAAGCAATGCAATCAAGAGACTTGGGAAATTCACAGAGTTGACCTGGTTCTATGAGAACACTCTCTAGACAATCAACAAGGACTCTGGCTTAATCTGCAGTTGGAGCAGCTTCCAATATAGACTACAATGAGCCCTGTGTAGTCCCCTTGTACATTGTAGGTCGATCTGTCTCACCAACCACATATGATGGAAGTGAAGTGATTTAACTTTTATGTCTGTTTTATAAAAGGCTATGGTTTCTTTAAAAAATATATTTTTTATTTATACAATAACTGGGGTACAGATCAGAGATGTGGGAAGGTGAAAGGATTCACCAGAGACAGAGTGGGGAGCAGAACAGGCAGACAGACAGAAGACACTGCTGAGGGTAGCAGCAGGTGAGACAGGAGAGGTCTGTTGGGCCATGTGGGTCTCTCCCTGGTTGGCCGGGAATGGAACCCACACTGAAGGGGCTGTGGACAGCCCTATAGCACTGCGCTCAACCCGTTGCATCACTAAGGAGGCCCCTAAAAGGCTATGGTTTCTATACTGAGCACTCTCTTGTTCATTTGTGTTCCTTCTTTCTTGAATCATTCATTTCAAAAGAAGTCAGCCATCATTTCATGAGGATACACAAGTAGAACATGGATAGTCAGTGTGGAAAGGAATGGTGGTTTCTGTTAAATGGATAGTGAGGCCCTAAAGTTTGTCAATAACTACATGGCTAAGTTTGGAATCTAAGGAATTTGAAGTTTTTCAAGCATTCAATTTTGAACTTTCTTCATTTTTCAATTGATTTCATATCAATCAAGACTTGAAATGACCACACATCTGCTGCAAACTTATAAGAGAACCTGAGTCAGAACCACCCAGAAATGCTGTTCCAAGATTCCTGACATATAAAACTATGAAGTAAGTTTAAGAAGTTCCCATTTAAGATATTATTTTTTGGGATAAATTTTACTGCAATTATAGACAGCTGATACTTATTATTGCTGTGTCTTTTTCCCAAGTATACCACATGTGTTCTTGCAGATACTATACTTTTCCTCAGTTTCACTCTTCCACATTTAAATCTATTTATTCTTTAACCTCCCTTCTAGTTCCATTAATCCTTTGAATCAATGTTTCATTTTTAATTTTTCTCCACTTGAAGGAATATATTTTCTCATTTGTCTGTCAAGATCCAGGCACATTTCCTCTTTACTTTTCATAGTTGGTCTTGTATTATTTATCATGACCAGGTGCAGATTTCCTCAAATAGATTTTAAGTTCTCTGAAACATCTATGAATATTGTATATTTTCTCATCCCCAGTACTTGCAAGATTGAACTGGATTGAAATTAGTTCTGGACATTAAAATTATAGTGTTACCAGTGTCAAAATTATAATCATATCATTGTATTTCTTTAAGTTTAGTATAATGTGGAGGAGAAATTTAATTTGAGAATCAGAAGGACATAATCTCACTTGGATTAATCAGATGAATTTGTTTTTATTTTCCTTTTAAAATAAAAAAAAGGCCTCCTAGGTGGCACAAGGGGTTAAAAGACAACCTGTAATGCTGTCTGAAGCCTCTGCAGCATAAGTTCAATCCCCGGTCTGCCAAGGAGTAACCCCCATGGCGTAGCAGACCTCTCCTGTCTCATCCACTGCTCCCCTCACCAGTGTACTTTGTTGGATCTGCCTGTTCTGTTCCCCGCTCGTCTCTGGTGAATCCTTTCACCCACAGCACCTCTGGCCTGTACCCCAGCTCTAGTATGCCTAAATAAATCTTTAAAAAAATTAAAAAAATAAAAAAAATTTTGACCTAACTCTTCATATGCCAAAATCATAGTAGTCCTTTCTGAGAATTGTAGACATTTGGTAACATACATATAAATTCATCTTGTTCAATTCATGTATATTATAGTGACTCATTGAAAGTGAGAAAATAATATCTGCATTTTAGATTAGTTTCATATATATAGATAATAAACTCAATGGGTTAATCCTTTGAGATGCATCATATTAGAATCTTGTCTGGAATCTGCATTAAGGCAATTAGTCAATTTTGCATTTCATTCCTAGGCAAAGCAAAATTCAGCACTCATTCATTTTCAAGTAGGTATGACAGGATAAGTAAGTCTCACATTTCATGTGGCATTCCTATGCTGAATTGATAGGGTTTGAGACTTAAACAACTACTTATTCAGTAATTTGAACATAGAGACAAGTGTTTAAAATGGCTAACAGATTCTAGCTTATATCAATTAATTTATCAGAATTTTTTTCCCTTAAACAAAATGTCATGAATGCACAACTTCAGAATATGTTAAAACAGTTGGTATAATATATAATCAGTGAGTCTTTAAAAATGCACACAGTATTGTTTTAGTAAATGGTGTGGCCCTAAACTTTTAGAACTTGGACCAATTCAGTAGTCTCAGAGATTGAAAGAAAATCAGCCAAACCTATGGAACTTTGTTTATAGACCCTCAAGCAATAAAGGGCAATGTGCCCTATTCTGGGGGGTCTTTAGGTTGCCCTGGGAGACAAAGACAGTTTTTCAGTATTCAAGCCAAAGCCCTTTTGGATACATGCAAATTCACATTAAGTGAGAAATCAATAATGATAAATGATAATGCTCTTTATTTTTCTAATAACCTGCATTGCAAAGAGATACATAGCAAGGACACAGAACAAGCTATGCATCCTTAGAAATTCTATTTGTTGATGGATTTAATTCCTTAAGGAATTAAATTCAAAGCATGGGCCCTCCCTGGTGGCGCAGGCAGTTGAGTGCAGCTCTGTGAAGCTGTCCGCAGCCTCTGCAGTGCTGGTTGGTTCCATCCCTGCAGTTCTCAGAGCAACCCACATGGAGAGCAGACCTCTCCTGTCTCGCCGCTGCTCCCCTCAGCAGTGTATTTCAGTCAGTCTGCCTGTTCTGTTCCCTGCTCTGTCTCTGGTGAATCCTCTCACCCTTCTGCGCATTTGGCCTGTACCCCAGTTCTTGTATAAATAAAAATATAAATCTTTAAAAATAAATAAATAAATTCAAAGCATGTTTTTAAGTAAACTGAGTCTGTTAAAAAAAAAAAGAAACATGGTGATATAAATTTTCACATTGGCAGCATTGTATTTTGTTGGTGTTTTTCCTCAAACTATCTCATCTTTGCCACTTTAAAAAAAAGTCATATTTTGTATTTTTTTCTGCGAGTGAGCTACATCTAAAATAAGAATATTCTGTAGGTCTTGCATTATAGCCAGCTTACTAGATGCAGTGTCTGCAGCGTGACCATTGCAGAGTGAGGCCGCCTTGTGGGAGCACAATCTACTGGGAGTGATGCTCTTCAGTTCCAGCAAGTCCCTTTTAGTTTGGGTTCTGGTTCTGGCTTTGACTTTGACTTTCGGGAGTTTTTGGATGCTGACATCGACCTTGTTATTCACTTATTCTCTCTGAGTCTTGTTCAGTATCTGTCAACAACAATAAGAAAAATATTTATTTTGGGGTTATTATATGCCAGGCATTTCACTTGGTGCTTTGAAAAACATTTGAATAAGATGCCGTGGTGATGGCCCTTGTAGAGCATACAGGGCCATGAGGGACTGAGACAATTCAATAGAATATAACTGTGACAAAATGACAAGAATAACAAAATGACAAGAGAATTAAATGTTGCTCTGGGCACACATAACTGTAGTGCTTAACAGGCCAAGTGAGAGAGAGAGAAAGTATCACAGAGAAGGTACCATTTAATCTGCAACCTGAGGGATAAGATAATATGTGTAAAGCAAAATGCTGACATGGACCATTATTATTATTTGACAAATTAACTCTATTTTAGAATCCACTGATGACATCTGAATGATGCACAGTTCTACTTCCTGGCTGGAATTATTCACATTATCAGTTGAAAATGATTACATCTATTTGATTTTATAAAAGGAAACGTTAGTTTTACTGGTGAAAGCTCATGTTCCTTTTAAAATAGGTGTAGGTGCCATCCTTTTGTTCTATACAGTGGATGCAGTTTTGTTTTTTTTTAATTAAATTTTATATAAGAATATTCTGAGATAGTGGAAATTATACCTTATTCAGCAATTTTTATTTAAAATGAAACATTGTTTTATTGATGTACAAATCCCTTCCTTATTAATTTTTTGAAAATTATATTTAATTATGCTAATATTTAAATATACATTATTTAAAAATATAATTAAAGATGCTTGCATTAATAATATATTTTTTAAAATATAAAATCTAGTGTTATTGAACTGCATTGGAGTAAGCAGTCTTATTGAGTATTTTAATTTCAAGCAATAACTTCACTTGATAGTAAAATGCTTTCTTTTCCTTCTCCTCTCTTCTCTCATACCTTACAACTAATCAGAAATAATGATAGAGGATTTCTGACATGAAAATAATTATGTTGCAAGTTGAATTGAATATATGATAGCACTGGACTGAGATGAAGGTCTATCACATCAGTAACCGTTCCAATTAATAAATAAGGAAAAAGAAATGTATTGTGAGGACCACAGTCCTTGGAAAGCTCTGTCTTCTGGGAAAAGTAAAGGGTAAGGGCCAAGTCAGGAGAGACAATTTTAAATTAAGACTCCCTGAGAGACTTGAATAAGAGTATGATTAGTTCAGCATTTCATTCATTCTCCACATCTCCCTCCCAGTATAGACTTCAGTTTTAATAATGATTAAAGTATAATGTCTGAATCCCATCTGAATGGCTTTTGAGATTTAACTCACTGAATCTATTCATAGCACTGAGCTTGTAAGAGGGACTGAACAGATCTGCACAACTAATCGTGGAATATTACATTGATACTCCATCTCCCACATCAATACCAATTATGGCTGCATAGGGAACATTGCATATAATTTTAATAAGACAGGAATTTTTAATCCAGTCAGGTAGTTTTGGATGAATGTGTTTGTATGTCTGTCATTACAATTTTGGTGGTTCATGCTGCTCAAGATAGACACATTTTGAATGTTTAAAATTTTCACAGATGTTATTTATCCATCAGAAAGGAAAAATTCCTCTCTCTACTATATAGATTCTGCCTCTTAACATAAATAAAAAATAAAGCATAACAACCACAATCTTGCTTAATGTGCACACACAGAAATATTGTCATAAGCATCTGGCAATCAGTTGAAAATGGTGAAAACTGCTAGATGAATGAACTGGCAGAAGCATGGCATTGTTTTATGGGTACAAATTTTACTGTTAGTGAATATGCTCTATGTTCTGTTGCTTTTTACTTTCAGTGGGGTGTTGATTAGCATAGTCATTCAGATAAAATAAATTACCAAATGTTCATGCTATTAACATTTATTTTTTAAATGTTCTTAATTGAAAAGTAAGGAAGGATGGATTTTTCTAAAAGCCATTTGTTAAACAAAATCATAAAGAAGATCCATGTATCTCAACATCATACAAACATTCACTTGACATCATAATCATAAAAGAAATCCAGTTAAGTTATATAACCTTTGTCAAATTCAAGAAAATGTCACTGCAGAAGTTTGTCATGCTTCTGAAATTCCCTTTTCTGTCCATTGAGAAACACCGCAAGTTTCTAAAATGTTGGCAATGGCATAGTAAAAGCTTCAATTTTGACTTCACTAAGAAATTGCAAAGAACATGGGAAGATTTGCAAATTATACAACTTACACAAATAACATATAACACCTTCCACTGTCTTTGATTAGACAACTAGAATCTGGCTGCTCCATAACTTAGTTTGTTGTAATCACCAGTATACAGCTTTTTGAGTGAAGAGATAATACATTATTTATTACTGCATATGAATGAGCTCATAGTGATGGATACAGAAAACATTTTTTTGTTGTTGAAGGAGCAAATTAGAGCTACATTATTTTCCTGGAGTTACACTAAACAATATCCTTGAATTGGAAAGAAGAAAAGCTGATGATATAAAAAGTTATTACAAAAGTTATGGGATTCCAAAAGTCATTATGTCACAAGTACATAGAATAGATTAACTATTCTAAAACATAAAGTGTCCAGTCTACCCACAATGAAAAAAATGGAATTTGAAACTGCAAATGCATTACTATTTCCATTAACATCCCTCAAAATGTAATACTTAAAGACAAATACAACACAAATGTGTAAAGTTCTATGTAGGAAAACTTATTAATGATATTAAAGTACAAATGAAAGATAAAACAATTCTAAATAAATGCTGGATATTCCCATTTCATATACAGGAAAACTCAATATTATCAACATGGCATTTATTTCCTACTTTATCTATAGACTATAAGCAATCCTAATCAAAATATCAATAAATTATTTTGTGGATGTTGAAAAACTGATTTCACATTTCATATGGAGAAGCAAAATTTTCAAAAGGGCCAACAGCATATTGAAGAACAAAGTCAGAAGGACAACACTACATTTGGGACGTACCATAAATCTATAGCAATTAAGACAGTGTGATATTGGTAAAAGAAGAGGCTAATGGATTAATGGGATAATATATGGAGTACATAAATAGATCCAATACAGATCCTTGTAAAAGGAACATGAGCAATACAATGGAGCAAATATAGCTTTTTCAACAATTTTCAGAAATAGTGTTTTGCTTATACTATTGGATATTAATATACCAAAAAAAAAAGAGGAGGAGGGGGAGGGGGAGCTGGAGGAGGAGAATCTAGATACAGACCTTACCCACTTCACAAAAATTAACTCAAAATGGTTAACAGGTATGACTCCTAGAAGCTACTATAGGATAAATTCTAGTTATTCTTCAATATGGAAGTGAAGGTTGGGTACAATACCAAATTATTTTCCCAAAAGAAATATCAATAAACTGGACTTCATTAAATGAGAAACTGCTTCCTGAAAAACAATGATAAGATAATAAGATTAGCCATAAACCAGGAGAATAATTTTGCCTAGAAAACATCTGTTAAAAAACTATTATGTAAAATATGAAAAGAACTGAAACTCAACAATAAGAAAATAAACAACTCAATGGGAAAAATGGTCAGAAGACTTGAACAGTCACCTTATTAGTAATACTTTACAAAAGGCAAATAAGCTTATGAAATGAACTTCCACATCATTGAAGAATTGCAAATAAAACAGTGAAATATTACTATACACCTATTAGTATGGTCCAACATTTACAACACCAAATACTAGCAAGAATATATAGCAACAAGAACTTTGTTTCTTTTTTTAAATAGCTTCTTCTTTTTTTTAAAGATTTATTTATACAAGAACCGGGGTATAGGCCAGATGAGCGGGAGGGTGAGAGGATTCACTAGAGACAGAGCGGGGAACAGAACAGGCAGACTGATGAAATACACTGCTGAGGGAAGCAGCGGACACGACAGGAGAGGTCTGCTGTGCCATGTGGGACTCTCACTGGTTGACCGAGATCGAACTGGCACTGCAGAGACTGAGGAAAGCTTCACAGCCCTGCGCTCAACTGCCTGCGCCACCAGGGGAGGCCCAGCAACAAGAACTTTCATTCACTCTTAGTGGGAAATGCAAAATTGTACAGCTCTTTGAAGATAGTTTGGCACTTTCTTATAAAACTAAATACTACAGTATTACTACCCTATGTTACTATTATGCCATACTATTTCTATAGGATCTAGCAATCATGTTCTTTGTTAATTACCCAAAGAAGATGGAAACTTATGTTCACCTAAAAACCTGCACTTGGATGGTAGGCCATTTTTATTCATAATTACCAAAACCTGGGAGCAGTGAAGAGGTCCTTTAAGTAAATGGGGGTCTCCCCAGTGGCGCACCTGTTGAGCGCTGGGCTGTGAAGCCACCCACAGCCTCTGAAACGCCGGTTCAATCCCGGCTGCTGGGCAAAGGTCCCACATGGTGCACAGACCTCTCCTGCCATGCCTGTTGCTCCCCTCAGCAGTGTACTTCTTCGTCAGTCAGTCTGCCTGCTCTGCTCCCCGCTCTGGCTCTGGTGAATTCTCTCACCCTCCCGCACTTCTGACTGTGCCCAGTGCTTGTATAAATATATAAATAAATCTTTAAAAAAAAAAAGTAAATGAGTGAGCAAACTGCAGTACACAATAACATATTATTCTGTGTTAAAAAGAACTGAGCTATCAAATCATGAAAAGATGTAGAAGAATCTTAAATGAATATTATTAACTGAAAGAATCCAATATGAAAAAACAGTGTAATGTGCACTATGATTCCAACAAAATGACATTTTGGAAAAAAGTAAAACCATAGAGACAATGAAAAAGATCAGATATTCTAGAAATGAAGAAAAAAAGAGAAGAACGCAGAAGACTTTTTTTTTTTTTAGGGCTGTGATGATAATATATGATAGTGGATACATGCCATTGTGTATTTGTCTAAACCCATATATGATGTAAAGGTGAGCCATATATAAACTTTGAACATTGTGATAATGTGTCATTGTGGGTCCATCAGTGATAACAAATGTACCACTCTGGTGGGTGATATTGATAATAGGGAAAGTTACATGCATAAGAGCAAGGGTATATGGCAATCTCTATACTCTCTGTTAATTTTGCTGTGATCCTAAATAAAATATACACATAAAAGTATTAAATAAATAATTAAAATGAATTTTTCAAAAGGAAAAATAAAATTTAATTTTATCCAAGTTAGAAAAACTAATTATTTCAGGTTACTCACCCATTTTTATTTTTCCACTTTAAATAAAGTAAGCCCTTGAAAAACTTGGTTTTGTGAGCTGTTGAAAATGGGAGAACTGGAAAAGTCCCAGATTCCTTCAGTGTTTCGAATCTGAGTGATTACAATCAACAAGAAAGTTATCAAGTTTTATGGGGTGGGAATATTTGGTTTAAACTATTAGAGATATTTCCTTTAAAATTGAAATCTAAGATCTGTCTGTTGCAAAATGGCTAACCTTTTTAGTGTTCAATAAATACATCAATTGGTTTGATTTTAATATTAGTGTGCTAAAAGATGGGGCAGGAGCATGCACAGATTGGTGGCATGACACATTCAAATATATTACATGGGGCAGAATTTGGGGGGAATGTGATCATGCTCAAGATGTGACAGTGGTCTCCAGTTTGTTAAAAAGACTCAGAAAGAATATGAAATAACTGAAGGTTTTCTATTGCTTATAGTCTTTTTTTCTTTAAGTGTTTTTTTTTTTTTTTTAGATTTATTTATTTATTTATTTATACAAGCGCTGGGTACAGTCACAAGCATGGGAGGGTGACAGAATTCACCAGAGCCAGAGTGGGGAACAGAACAGGCAGACTGATGAAATACACTGCTGAAGGGAGCAGCAGGTGCAGCAGGAGAGGTCTGTTGCACCATGTGGACCCTTGTCAGGGGCCGGGGATTGAACCAGCGCTGCAGAGGCTGTGGGCTGCTTCGCAGCCCAGCACTCAACCGCTGCGCCACCAGGGGAGGCCCCATTGCTTATAGTCTTAAGTTACATTCTGTAATTTAGTAAAAATGGTAATATTTATTAATTTATATCATTATTCATTTTTGTTCCATGTATGCTAACGTTTTAACCATCAAAGATTTCTAAGTTAATTAAGCAGTTGGAAATTTGCTTCTTTTTGTTTTTCTTGTTGCAATAACCTCGTCCTGTGTGTTAAACAAGGTAAACAAGGGTAAATTTGCTTAACTCCAGTCAAGGTTAGATTTTTATTATACTGGATTATCAAGAAAAGAAATGGAATAATTTTGTCTCAAGGTTATTTAAAATAGGATGATAACATCAATTTATTTAGTTGCAAGTCTCATTATAAGTTGAAAGAGACAAGTTGACCTCTCAAACCACTTTTCAGGATAAATCAGAAGCTTTTCAGAAATAGCTATTCCCTAAACTTATTACTTAGGACTAATGTACTAGTCTTTTTTTGTTATTTACCAGATTATGGCGAGAAAGTAAACCTAAATATAATTTTCTGTCTTCCGCTGGGATTAGAATTGCAAATGGCACAGAAAAATAAAAAAAAAAACAAGAAACACAGCATGTTCACAAATAATATGGTATGGGCATTTGAAATACAACTGTAAATCTTCATCTACAACTTGATTCATCTTTAGAGTCAAAGGGAGTGGAAGACATGCAATTCATGACATTATAGCTCTTTGAGAGAGATAAAAATAATTATTCTGTTATTTGGTCTTGTTTGAAATTTAGTGAGGTACAGTTT
Source organism: Talpa occidentalis (assembly GCF_014898055.3). NCBI lineage: Eukaryota > Metazoa > Chordata > Mammalia > Eulipotyphla > Talpidae > Talpa > Talpa occidentalis. The sequence continues at coordinate 72,871,104 of NW_023604972.1, forward strand.
TATTAGCATGGATTTTGGAATGCGTAGAATGAATACTTGGTGGACTTTTTAGCATTATTTGCAAATTTTTAATTGGTGGAAACATTGACACTTTTAACTTAATGTTAATTTGCATATTCATAAGAGGTATTAATTAACCTTGAATAATTAAAAATATAATGGAATATACATACTTGCATGTGCACATTTTATCTGTATTATATATAAAGGTATGTAACATTTCACATATGCTATTTGACAAACTGCAAATAATCTGTTCATATTTAATAATGAGTCATTTTCTGTAACATAGGATTTATTGAAAGGAAAATAGTGTAGAATTTTAGAGCTAAAAGGGACTATAAGAATCATATAGTGAAGTCCCCAACTTCTACTTGACAGATGATATCAAGGGAAGTTAAAAATGTTATCTAATATAAGGTTGGTGACCATAAGGACTCAAACTCATTTCCAAACATATGGTTCAGTCTCTTTCCTATTATAAAAAACAAAATCTTCTGTTTTTATTTCTCAAGAATGAGACAGGAGCCTCCCTGGTGGCACAGGGGTTAAATTGTCAGCGCTATCAAGTTATCACCAGCCACTGCCACAGGAGTTTGATCCCTGCCCAGGGAGCTAACCCACATGTCACAGCAGACCTCTCCTGTCTTTCCCGCTGCTCCACTCAGCAGTGTATTTCAGTAGATTCACCTGTTCTGCTACCCATTCTGTCTCTAATGAATCCTCTCAACTCCCCACTCGACCTCTGGCCTATACCCCAGTTCTTGTATGCATAAATAAATAAATCTTAAAGAAAAAGAGGGACACCAGCTTTAAGTGTACTAAAATACCTTTGCCTGCTTTCTACTTTGGAAATTTTTAATCAGTTGATGCCATGATGCTAGTAATCTATATTAACCCAAAGTCCATTAGAGTAGTCTATCCACATGGAAGTTGAAAAAAAAAAAACTTCCGTTTTTCTAGTTCTCTAATAATAAGCAGATTAAAATGTTCAGTGTGCTTCTATTCTTCCTCTATATGCATTCACTTCAATTGAGCAGTGCTATTACTGGATCAGTCCAGGATGCCAACTTCTGCATATATTAAATTTCATACCCATGGCTTTAGATATCCAGTATGCTGTCTCTGCACTATGACCTCTGCAGAGGTTTTGAGATGTGAATCTAGAGAAACTTAGAGATTTTTTTTTTTAAAGATTTGTTTTTGCATACAAGAACTGGGGTATAGGCCAGCGGTGTGGGGGGGTGAGAGGATTCACCAGAGACAGAGTGGGGAACAGAACAGGAAGATTGACTGAAATAAACTGCTGAGGAGAGAAGCAGGTGAGACAAGAGCAGTCTGCTCTGCCTTGTGGGTCACCTCCCTGGCCTGGGTTCGAACTCATGATGCGGTGGCTGCAGATAGCTTCATAGGTTCTGTTTTAACCCCTTGCACCACCAGGGGGCCCCTACAGAGGTTTTCAAGTAGACCATGTTTCTCCTTTCACCACAATGGCCAAACACCAAATATCTCAGTGGTCTCTTGTTTTTGTCATACTTCTTAAATATTTAGTTGCTTAGAGCAATTCTGGAATTGCAATAGAATGATTTGCTATTAACCAGTAAAGGTCTTAAATATACTCTTGTTCAAATAAATATGTCCTTATGTCCCCAAGATGGTTGTTAAAATAATTTGTATCTCTGACCCAGTGATCTTTATAGCAGTTAGAATGTCTGGACAGGACAATGAGGTGATTAAAAATTACTCATCACACTAATTTACTGTCATTTAATAGCCTGACATTTCTTTAAAATTGAAATGACTATGTTGTTTATATTAAACATGAGAATCATTTTTACTACAAAGAAGTCATTTATTAAAATATTGGTCCATTGGGATGAGCCCAGATTTTTCAGAGATGATGCTTCTGACTCATAACCATAACTGAAGGAAGTAAAAAGAAATCAGGAAAACTCAAATAGTAATTGAGGTGCATTGCTATTTGGAAATATAGGATTATTAATCAAATTTTTTTTTTTCATAAATGACATACATACATTATACCTTAAAAGTAATTTGTGAGTTGGGTAGAAAAATCAAAGTACAACATTAAGTGATTCAACTCAGTATTAGGAAAAGTTTTATTATCAATTTCTGTATTTGTGAAATTTTGTGTGTTTACTCAACATTGTTTGAATATAAACTAGTTAAATAATTTTTAATTTTATGCATGGAAACATAAAATTTGCCATATCTTTTTAGGATTAAAAGTCTCATGATTTTTTTTCCACCTTGAACAAATTAATCTTTTATATGTCAAGAATTGTAATAGTGTGCAATGTTACTAAACCATTTATGAAAGCACATGTTTTCTTCAAGAAATAAAAAAAATAAAAATAGTATTTGATTTCATTCCCCATATGTGCTCTTACATTATGTCTCAGATGCTTTATATTTATATGTTTATTGTGGACAAAAGTAAAAATAATAATCTATGAAGTTACTAATGACATCATCTTACCTTGAAAAGCTCTGATGTAAAACCATTATTTTTACCATGAAGGCAGCATAGAGGTTAATATTTGAGGATCCTGTGCCAGAATTTTGCAGGTCTAATTCTTTCCTCAGCATTCACGATCTGAGAGATCTTGAACGTATTAAGGAGACTCCGTATATACATTTCCTGACTTCAAAATGCTGCAAAATGGGAAAGTGCATATGCCCTATCTGCTTGTTTTTTTTTTTTTGTGTGTGTGTGTGTGTGAGTGTAAAATGTGAAAAAACATATGTGGTGTGTTAGGCAGTATGATATATAGTAAAAATAAATACCTACTCTGATAAATTGAGTCCTCGTTATGGTTTCATGACAGAATATCCATGTTGAAAATTGACAGTCTTTTGAGAGTATTCTACTTTATTCCATGTGTATTTTGATAATATTCTAATGTCCATATAGTAGGGGAAGATATTTTAATGAAATAATTTATATTGTACAAATAGTTTATATCTGAGGACTCTAGGGAATTTGCAAGGACCAGAAATGAATTCTAACCTGCAATCATTGACTCCTTTATAAGAGTTCATATTTCCTCTTCAGTGAATGAGATCTTTTGATTTCTATGATGGCTGTACATAGAATCGAAAACATAGAAATCTATTAAGGGTTCCAATATTTATTTCAAATTAAAATTTTGAGTCCTAGTCAAATTACTTTAGATTTTCTGGAAACTGTGCTTCATGGAATAGACACATGCCTTTAATTCTTCATTTTGAAGGGAAATTAGAGTTTAAAAAGGCATGCAGATGTGGTAGGCATGCAAATATACCACCAAGGGTCTGCATTTCCTTCAGGGCCTGAAGAATGCCTGTTCTCTATATTTTCCGACATAGATTTATTTCAAACGCTGGCTCCTTTCTTCTTTCCTTCTTTTCTTTCTCCCATCTTTCTTTTTTTCTTTCCTTCTTCTCTTGTTTTCCTTATATTTTCTTTTTTTGTATATAATACATTATTATTCATCATAATCATTACATTGAACATTAGACCTCCAGAACTTATAGATCATCCAGTTACATGTTTACATCCTTTGACCAACATTTTCCCAATACACAATCCTCAATCCTTGGTAGCCACTATTTCACACTGTTTCTATAAGTTCAGGTTTTTTTTAGATTCTACATGTTACTAACAATATAAAATATTGTTTTTTCTATGTCTGACTAGCCTCAGTTTAATCACTTGAAGACTGTTCACATGTCAGAAATGACAGGATATGTTTCTTTCTCATGGTTGATTTGTACTCCATAAGTGTGTGTGTGTGAGCGTGTATGATCTTTATCACCTAGTCTATTGACAGACCATTGTTTATGTAAACTGGATATTGTGAATAATGCTGCAATAAATACAGAAGTGCAGCTATCCTTTCACTATCTTGTTTTGATTAACTTGGAGATATATATAAATATATCTCTATCTATCTATCTATCTATCTATCTATCTATCTATCTATCTATCTATCTATACACACACATACTCAGAAGTGGAATTGCTGACATATGGTAGTTCTATCTTTAAATTTTTATAGTTCTCCATACCATATTTCATAGTGATTGAACCAATTTATATCCCTAACAATAGTGCATGAGAATTCACTTTTCTCTAGATTGTTACCAACTTCTGTTATATTTTGTCTTACTGACAAAATGAAAACCATTATAACAGATGTGAAGTGATATCTTATTGCAAATTTAAGTGACTCTGCCCAGTTGATTAATGATGATGAGCAATTTACCTGTTGGAAATTTGTATGTCTTCTTTGGAGAAGTGTCTATTTATAGCCTCTAACCATTTTTTTTAAAAGATTTATTTGTTTATGAATACAAGACCTAGGGTACAGGCCAGAGGTGTGGGGGGTGAGAGGATTCACCAGAGACAGAGTGGGGAATAGAACAGGCAGATTGACTGAAATATACTGCTGAGGAGAGCAGTGGGTGAGATGGGAGAGGTCAGCTGTGCCATGTGGGTATCTCCCTGGCCAGGGATGAAACTTGTGTTTCAGTGGCTGTCGATAGCTTCATAGGTGTGCCTTAACCCCTTGAACCACCAGGGAGGCTCTCTAACCATATTTTATTAGATTATTTCAGGATTATTTGTTATTGAGTTGTATGAACCCCTTACATATTTTAAACATTAACCACTTGTCACTGGTTTACAAATCTCTTCTTCTACTCTGTCATTTGTTTCTCATTTTACAGATTGTTTACTCTGCAACATAGAAACATTTTAGTTTGATGTAGTCATGCATGTTGATTTTTGTTAATTTTTACATGGTTATGACATCACTTCCAAAAATCAGTGCCAAGACCAAAGTCAAGGAATTTTTCCTGTTTTCTTCTAAGAGTTTTACAGTGCCAGGCCTTGTTTACAATGAATACTGAGTTGATGTCTGTGAGTGGTCTAAAGTGAAGTATCCTTTTGATTTTTCTGAGTATGGTTATATTGTTCTTCTAAATCAATTTTTTTAAAGGACTATCCTTTCCCTGGTGATTATCCTTGGCTCTCTTTTAAAATATCAGCTGATTGTATAGATGGGGTTTACGTCTGGGCTCTCTAGTCCATTTCCTGCATGTCCATTTTAATGCCAGGACCATGCTATGTTATTTACTATAGCTTTGCTGACTAGTTTGAAATCAGGAAATATGATAACTTTACCTTTTAATCTTTACAGGAAATGTGATGACTTTAACTTTTAATCTTTACAGGATTGCTTTTTCTACTAGGTCTTCTGTTATGCCACACACATTTTAGCTATTTTTTTTTTCCTTTCTGTGCAAAATGCCATTAGAAATTTGAAAGAGATTCCACTGGAAATATAGATGAGTTTGGATAGTGTGGATCTTTTAACAATCTTGCATTTTTAAGTAAAAAAAAGAAGAATGGCATCCTCAACTATTTTGCAGATACCAGGTATTATTGAGCCTGTAAGAGATATTTCTGTTAATTAATCTTTATAATTTGTAGAACAATTCTGAAGAAAATTACACAAGGGGTGTGAAAGCAAGCATAACAGACATGACTTTAATAGTCTTGTTCTGGATAAAATAAAAATACTAAATCTTGGGCTTCCCTGGTGGCGCAGCGGTTGAGCCTTGGGTTGCAAAGCTGCCCGCAGCCTCTGCAGCGCTGGTTTGATCCCGGCTGCTCCCTGGCCACTGAAGGAGGGTCCCACATGGCACGCAGACCTCTCCTGCTGCCCGCTGCTCCCCTCAGCAGTGTACTTCGGTCCTTCTGCCTGTTCTGCTCACCACTCTGGCTCTGGTGAATTCTCTCACCCTCCCACATCTGACTGTACCCAGTGCTTGTATAAATAAATAAATAAATTTTTAAAAAAATACTAAATCTTTATGCCACATTGTTTCCACACAACTCTAGATACTTTGCCATTTGAAACCATTGATGTACAATATCAAATTTATTTATTTATGTATTTATTGATTTCATTCATGCGTACAAAAACTGGGGTCTAGGCCAGAGGTGCAGGGGATGAGAGGATCCACCAGAGACAGACTGGGAAGCAGAACAGGTGGATCTACTGAAATACACCGCTAAGGAAAACAACAGGAGAGGCAGGAAAGGTATGCTGCACCATATGAATTAGTTCCCTGGCAGGGGATTGAATTCAGGCTGCATTGGCAATAGTGTGATAACACTGCAACTTAACCTCTGCACCACCAGGGAGGCCTCAAAGTCAAATTTTTACAGTGAAATATTGAAGAACTAAATCTGCTTGAAATATAACTATAGTAGGCATCCATAGCTTTCATGTGACTTGACATCCTCAGAAACCTATTAATGAGTGATGAATACTAATAACTATTCTTTATATGTTAGAATGCATCTGATTTTTAAATTAACGGCAGTTGTTGATGGTTGATATTTTTTAACTTATGGTTTGGAAAACAGAGACAGCTGATGTGCAAAGAGAGAAACAAATGGAGACTTGGAGGAAAAGGAGAAAGCTGTGATAGAGAACTTAAGATTTTCCAATAGACTCCTAGGCCTTGTTTCCTGTTGTCTACTGAGGTTCTGATATATCTCTGCCCCTGGATTTTGGGTCACAACTTCATTCATCATAATAAATTCCTTTTTCACCTTCAAAAAGTAAAAAGGAAAATGAGCCCACCAATATATAGCTAGATCTCTTGCTAGGTAATATCCCAATATATAGGGTAATTTTAATGAAATTAGAGACTATTTCTGTGGGAGACTGATATTTTTATACACTTGTCAACAAAAGTGAAGTGCCTTGGAATTTGTTGCCCATTTCAAATATAATAAATACAATAAAATCTACATTTCTGAAATTATTTGAAATTTACATTTGTATTTTTTTCATTTATCATTTTTAAGTGAATTGATCAATTTTTGACCAATTTAATACAGTGCACCCTTGAGCAATGCAGCAGTTAGGTGCACCAATTCTACAGAGTTGGAAATGCACATATACAAATCAGTATTTACTGATTTGTCATTGCTGCATTAAACCAGCTGAACATCAGATTTTTTTATAAGTGGAACAGTGTAGTCAATATCGTATTGTTCAGGGGTTTATCCATCTCTGTCTCTCTATCTACCTACCTACTTTCCCACCTACCTACCTATCATCTATCTATCTCTATCATCTCTATCCATCTTCTGTCTATCTATCAATCATATATCTATCTCACAATCATCTACCAATAATTTATCCATCTATTGAGAGAGAGAGAAGAGAGAGATATTCATTTTCACAAGGAAACAAAACATTGTCTGGATTTGAAATGGGTAATTTTTCTGTAATATTTGGGAAATACTTTCATGAAGTTCATCATATCTGGAAGATACGATGCTACTGAGAAGCTCAGTAGCACCCTTTAATTATCAATAATGTCTAGAATAGGATCTACTCAAGATCACAAGCCTTACTAGTCTCTATTCACCACAAAAACTGTAATGAAAACATCTAAATGGATAGATCCATCATATTCCATTTGTTTTGCATAGTGTATGCACCATATGCACTGTCATATACATATAATATACTGCACACATATATGCAGTAATATATACATATATATACAAAATATATGCAAATCTAAAATACCAATATCTTCTATAAATAAAGATCAAAGTTCATAAACATTCAATAGTCATTTAAAGATGAAATATGTATTTTGTTGAGTACCTATCTTCTTTTTATTAAATGAAGAAAGGTAAAACAGTTGCTCACAGGCTTATTGTGTACTATTTAGACTTCACCATTGTGTGATGACTCCATTGAATCAATTTATGGAATATGTTTTAGAAATTCATTGACTTCAGTCTCTTATGAAGCATCTTTGCATTATTATTGCCGTGCTAGGGATTTTTTTCTAATCACTAATAAATAAAACTCTTGTTTTTTATTTAATGTATTCTAAAATATTTATTAAAAGCATAACTTCTTATGTATAATGTAAAGTTGTAACCATTGATATTGAGCTTGGAATTTGATGTATGCATTTGTAATCATCATACTGAGTTCTTAACATTTCAGACACCATCAATGGTGCTCTTACTATTGAAAGAGTAATTTTTGCAAATAGCAAGAAAATAAAATCCAGTTCACACAGAAAATTGAACTGCATTTCCAAATGTTTTAATGTTAGGATGTAAGTTCATTGCTTTTTAAAATATCTGGTCATTTTACTTAATGAAGAATCCATTTATTTTTATATTATATACTAGATTTCAATTCTCTTGACTTAATGGAAATGAGTACATAATGCCAGTATAACATCTTTTGTTTTCCATTTTATTTGAAAGATATCCTCAGAAATGATAAAACTATAGATTTCTGCTGTTCTCATTTTCAGAAAATGTAGGCTGTTGAAAGCAAATTGAAGAGGTAATGGTAAAAGTTTTAGTTTTAAGAGTTTCTGTGTATCCTTTAATTTTAAATTTGTAAAAGAGGCATTGAATTTTTTTTTAAATCTCCTCTTTTTTTAATTTTTTTCTTTCTCTTTTATTTTTTATATATTTTTTATTTTTTACATCATTGCTTTTTTAAGCAATATTTGCTTCCCCCCACGCCCTCAGGTGTAGCCTCCATAGAGTTGCCTTCACCAATGCACCATCACCTCAGTCCCCTATGCTCCTCCCTCCCTCCCTCTGATCCCTCTCCTTCCTCCTCCCCTGCAGTATGTCTCTGATTTATAATTGTCTGTTTTGCTCTGTTGTGCAAATTCCAGGTATTTTAAAACATGACAACTTCTAAATATAATCTCCACACCTTCATTGCACATAAAAATCATTCGTAATTCTTTAATATAATTACAAAACCAATCAGTATTCAGGTTTCCCAGTTATATGCATTTAAAATTACACTTGACTTATTTAAATCAATTACAAACAGGGAGGTTCATACATTATCTTTGTTTGATTTTTTTTTATAACTATCTTTTAACATTTAGTTTTTCCTCCTTTTTTTCCCCTTGCATTTCTTTCTTTTTATTTATTTATTTATTTTTAATAATAAATTTTATTTTTATATTCCCCATACAATTGCAGCCCCCCCATTCTGACCCAATCTCTCCCCTCCCACCCCGCCCCTTAAAAGTGTCTCTGGTTCGTAGTGGAACTCTTCTGCACTGTTGGTGGGAGTGCAAACTGGTCCAACCACTGTGGAGAGCTGTGTGGAGATTTCTGGACCTACTAAACATAGAGCTTCCCTATGATCCAGCAATTCCACTCCTAGGTATTTACCCAAAGGACACAGAAACATCAATTCCAAAGACACCTGCACCCTATGTTTATAGCAGCACTGTTTACAATAGCTAAGCTTTGGAAACAACCCAAATGCCAAAAATAGATGACTGGATCAAGAAGATGTGGTACATATATACCATGGAATATTACTCAGCATTCAAAAAAGATAAACACATGCAATTTGCAGCAACATGGATGGCACTGGAAGGGATCATGCTTAGCGAAATAAGCCAAAAAGAAAAAGAAAAATACCGGATGGTCTCACTCATAGCAGGAATCTAGAAAACTTAAATAAGGGACCAGGAAAACGAATAACTATAAGTTTATGTAAAATAAAATTTTATTTGTTGCAAATCCAGATATGAATGCCATTTTGTCATTCTTTTGTTTCTTTTCTAATGTGCATTTTCCCCTAATGTTTTTCAAATAATAAAATGAATACATAACATTGAACAAGAAAAAAATCAAGGAATTTAGAAAATTCTGAAGATTGAAGAATAAAAATTACTCATCATTTTATAATTTATAGGTATTAAGTGTTAAAATTTTGCATTCTTTAGTATCTTCTTTTTTTACAAATGCATGTATAATTTAGCATTCTCTCATCTTTAGTTTTACTTTGAGAAATATATTTTATTGCTATCAATATTGCTATTAAAATCTCACAAGGCACTGTGGAGCTGTCCTCAGCCTCTCTAATGCAGGTTCGATCCCGGCCGGCCAGCGAGAATCCCACATGGCAAAGCAGACCTCTCCTGTGTGGCCCGCTGCTCCCCTCAGCAATCTATTTCTTCAGTCTGCCTGTTCGGTTCCCCACTCTGTCTCTGTTGAATCCTCTAACCCTCCCGCACATCTGGCCTGTACCCAGGTTCTTGTATAAATATAAAAATAAATCTTTAAAAAAATAAAATAAAATCTCACAAAACTCAATTTATATACCTGCATCATACTTCAAAACATACCTTCAAAGAGTTTATTTTATTCTATGATTTTTGCATTAATTTAATCCTAACTTCAGTTATTATAAAATAATTACTAATTTAATCATTATAAACATATTTCTATTTGCATTTTTAAATTAAGACCTTTTTATTTTATCATACCTAATATTGAATTGTTTTTACATGCAAACATTTAAGCACATACACACATGCATAAATATATCATTTATTGTCAAAAATTATATTCTTTATACTGTGTACATACATGTATTTTAAAATCTCATTAGAAAATTAAACAACATTGAAAGAAAGACTTAGAATTTGGCATCAGAGAAGTTTCCTTCTTCACACCTGGGAGGATAATATAAATTAATTCAGAAGTGCAGTGGACTCAGGAGTTTCCATGACTTAGGGCAAAACTAAAGCTTTACCTGGACATTGGAGACCAGTGCTGACTATGACAGAAAGAAACCTAGGATATTCAACTTTATAAAAAGAAATGTGACTGAACAGAGGCACCTGGAGCTGGGTTCTCACATGGCAGGGCATGAAGGTCCAAAACCATACAACTATGCAAGTGGGGATTGGAAAGCTGCTTAGCATCAAAGAATGAAAGTGTGCTTCTCACTGTGGGGAGATATCTATGAAGATGCTGGGGTGAGCTAGGTATATAGGGTTTCTAAATGAAAAAAAAAAAAAAGCCTACTTAGATAAGAACTGTCTTTTCCCCAGCTTCCTTAGGACTTAATCTGATACTGTGAAGAAACTCTGAAAGTTGGTGAAGTGGTGCTGAAAGACAGTACACAGACTACAGAGAAGCAGATCTGAAAACCAGACAGGAGTGCTGTCAGTAGTATCACAGGCATGAGTCATCTTTGCACACAATTTCATCAGAGACTGGACCATTTTAGGTCCCTCTTCTGTCCTAGACGTTGCAGGAGTATTTTTGTTCACCCTCACATAACAGCACATCTACTGGAAAACTGAAACTTAAAACCTATAGGACATGTGAATGGAGAACAACCTATAAAGCTGAAAAATGGGAGGGGGACAAGAAAATTGCCTTGAGACTTCACAGGAATGATTCATTAAAAAGACAGAACAATTTTCCAGAAGTAAACCACAAAGTCAAGGAAGATTTTTTTTTTCTTCTAATCAGATAGAGTTCCAAATTTTCATAATGAAGAAATTCAAAGAAGAATGTCTTGAAAAATAGACTGAACAGAAACTGGAAAGTGACACTTTAAGTAAGAAAACAACGGAGATGCAAAGTAAAAAATTCAATAGAGCGGGGTACAAAATTCTGGGGACAGCTATGGAAATACAATAGACCAAATGAAAGATTAAGTTAGTGGCCTTGAAGATGGTAATACACAAAGAATATAGTACATAAGGAAAAATAGGAAGAAATATGTTGAGAATTTTCCAATTTCATGCAGAAAAGCAATGATAGAATAATGGGTACCCTAAAAAAGGGAGAATGAGTAAAGTTTTCAAATAAATTTTTTGAATAATAATTGAAGAAAGCATCCCAAACCAGAGGAATAAATACATATACAAATCCATGAAGATAAAAGAACATCTGGTCACTTAAAAGTAAAGATCTGTACCAAGACACATAGTTGTGAAAACTTCAAAAGATATAAACAAAAAAAAAGCATTGGCTAAGGGGAAGAAGCAGATAACCTATGAAGGTGCATAAGATTTACATCTGAGTTTTCTGAACAAAAACTATAATAAATAAATAAATGAATGAATGAATAAAAATATTTATTCAAATCAAATAAATATTTTTTAAATAAATTATCCAGATCTATGGTCTTTTTAAGGCATTCTATTGTCATTTATGCACCAGCAATCACATCTGACTCTCAAATTTTATTATTTTACAAGGCATAAAATGGAATGATGTAGTTAAAATACTTAAAGATAAAAAAGATTCTATTCTTGCAAGGCAAGAAAACAATATCATGCAAGACTCTCCTTCAGCTATAAGAGAGGAATAAAGGCCTTATCAAAAGAAACAGAAACTAAAGGCGTTTGTCAACATTACATCTACCCTCTAATAAATATTGAAAGGAGTTCTCATATTGATGAGAGTAACACGCAAAAAAAAACTGACAAGGGATTAGATAGAACCAGAAACTAAAGACAAAATGGCAGTAGCAGACCATCATACATCAATAACCACCCTAAATAAAATAGATTGAACTCACCAATCAAAAAGCAGAAAAGTGTCAGTTTGCATCAGCAAACAGTATTCAAATTTCTGCTCTCTTTAGGCAATGCCCCTAAGTTACAAATATAAACATATACTCAGAAGAAAGGGTTGGGAAATAACTCTACAAGTAAATGAAAAACAAAGGATAGCATGGGCAGCCAAAATAATATCAGATAACATAGATTACAAGCTAAAAATGGTAACAAGAAAAATGGTTGGACACTATATGCTATATAATGATCAAGGGGAAAATGTATCAGAAAGACATAATGCTCATCAAATGAAGATGTATCAACATATTAGGGCCATTATTGTCAAATCTGAAAGCAGACATTTGAAGCAATACCACAGTGGCTGGAGGTTCAACATCATACTTTCACCAATGGAAAGATCAACCAGACAGAAAATAAGCGATGATACAATAGCCTCAAAAAATTATAACACATGGATTTAATAGGTAATTATAGGTCCAGCACCATACACACTTGCAAAAAAGTCAATTAAAACAAACAAACAAAAACAACTGATAAACATTATTTCAAGCACACCTGAGACATATTGGATGGAAAAAATAAGTATTAAAACATTTATGAAGATTAAATTCATACCAAGTATTTTCTCTGATAACAATGATCTCAAAGTAGAAATCTAATACAAAAAGAGAGCAGAAAAAAATTGTAGGGCATGAAGAACACACTACTGAATGACTATAGGGATAATGAAGAAATAAATTAAAAATACCCAGAGACAAATAAAAATGAGCATACACTTTCCCAGAACCTATGGGCATAGCAAAAATACAAGAACAAAAACAAAAAAAGTAAAAACAAAAAAGTAAAAACAAACAAACAAACAACAACAACAACAAACAAAGCAATACTAGGAAGAAAGTATGTACCAATACAGGCCCACATAAAGAAAGAAGAAGATATCAAATACATAATCAAATCTCTCACCTTAAGGAACTGGAAAGAGATGGGCAAACAAAACCAGAAACAGGTATAAGGAAAGGAATAATAATAAAATAAAATAGAGATAAATTAAACTCTCAAAAGAGAGTCAAAAAGATTAATAAATCCAAAAGAGGATTACATGAAAAAATAAAATAGACAAACCTCTAGGTAGACTCACTTAGGTAGTAAGGATGTAAATTCAGATAAATAGAATCAGAAATGAAAGTGCAAATTTATAACAGACAAAATCTAAAATTCAGTCAACCTCATTCACCACATCAACAAGAGTAAAGTGAAAAATCATATGATCATACCAATAGATAGATACAAGCCCTTGATAATACTTAAACTCCATTTATGGTAAAAGCCATTAAATAAACTGGGAAGAGATGGAATATATTTCAATCTACTAAAGCCATATATAACAAATCCACAACTAACATCATTCTCAATGGTGAAAAACTGAAAAATTTTCTACTATGATCTTGTAAAAGATGAGAATGTTCACTCTCACAACTACTTTTCTTTTTTTTTTTTAAGTTTTTTTATTTATTCATGCATACGAGAACCGGTGTACAGGCCAGAAGGGCGGGAGGGTAAGAGGATTCACCAGAGAAAAAGCAGGGAACAGAATGGGCAGACTGACTGAAATACACTGCTGAGGAAAGCAGCTGGCAAGACAGGACAGGTCCTCCGCACCATATGGGTATCTCCCCAGCCAGCTGGGCTTGAATCCGCACTGCAGAGCATGTGGACAGCTTCACTGTGCTACACTCAACCACCTGTATTACCAGGGAGGCCCCTCACAACTACTTTTCAATGTATTATTAGAAATTCTAGCTAGAGCTACTAGACAAGAGAAGAATATAAAGGAATCCAGTTTGGGAAATGAATACATTCAAATAAAGCCACAATGAGATATTACCTCACAACTATGAGAATGACTCATATTAAAAAGACCAGAAATGTGTGCCGGTGAGAATGTGGAGAAAAAGGAACCTTCAAACACTGTTGGGAATTTAGTCCCACTTCTATGGAAAACAGTATGAATATTTTGAAAAGTATTAAAAATGAATTTACTATATTATCTTGCAATTTCACTTGTAGATATCTTTCCATAAAATGCAACATCATTAATCTGAATATGTACTAGATATATGTACTGCTTTGTTTTGTGTAGCATAACTTACAACAGTCAAGCTATGGGAATAATTTGAGTGCCCAAAGACAGCTAAGTAAATTAGGCAGATGTGACATCTATTTATCTATCTATCTATCTATCTATCTATCTATCTATCTATCTATCTATCTATCTATCTATCTATCTATCTATTTATTTATTGCATAGAAGAACTGGGGTGTAGACCAGAGGTGACAGAATTCACCAGACAGAGTAGGGAGCAGAACAGGCAGATTCACTGAAATACACTGTTATGGGAACAGTGGGCAAGACAAGAGAGGTCCACTGTGCAATATTTGGGCTGCCTCCCTTGCCTGGGATTGAGCTCAGGTCCCAGAAGTGAAAGTTATGAAACTTAATCCCTGTGCTACCAGGGAGGCCTGGATATGTTTGTTTGTTTGTTTTGTTTTGTTTTGTTTGTTTTAAGATTTATTTATTTATTCAAGCACTGGGTACAGTCAGAAGCGCGGGAGGGTGAGAGAATTCACCAGAGCCAGAGCGGGGAGCAGAACAGGCAGAAGGACCGAAATACACTGCTGAGGGGAGCAGCAGGTGGCAGGAGAGGTCTGCGTGCCATGTGGGACCCTCCTCTGGTGGCCGAGGAGAAGCAGGGGATTGAACTGGCGCTGCAGAGGCTGCGGGCAGCTTCACAACCCAGCGTTCAACACTTGCATCATGGGAGGCCCTGGATATGTGGATTTTATACAAAATGAAATATTACTCAACCACAAAAATGTTAAACTCTTATCACTTATGATGTGGATGGAAGGAAGGGGATGGAACTGGAGGGGTTGATGTTAAGAGTAATCTAAAGGAGAGAGCCAAATACTGAATGGTTTCATTTATATATGGAATATAAATAAACAAAATAATAGGTCAGGTAAAGTCAAACTAATCACAAACTTTAGTAATTTGACTGTAGAACTGATTCTAGAAGGTGAGGGGGAAGGAGAAAGAACATAGTCGGTTGGGAGAAATATGTGTGCTTAGGTGGTGGGTAGTGGTGTGGAAATAACAATTGAAGGGGGTGATCCTGTATCTCTAAATAATATTGTAAACCAATGTTACCTCAATTAAAAAAAAAGAGAAAGCGTTGATATAGTATTTTTTTTTCTAAATTAGTATGAAAGATAACATTTTTTATGAAATAATAAGGTGAATAAAAATTTTCAACTGATCTAAAGTCGAATGACTACTAAAAACTAAGTAATTATAAGTTGAAGAGACTATTACCAATAAATAATAAAATTCTTCAAAATTAGCTATATTTATTAGACCACTTATGTATGATCAGTTCTTTTAGAGCCTATCTATAAATAGTTGAAATCTCCATAAGTCATTTTTGTAAAGGGAATATGATAGTTTGTCTAGATTAAATAGAAATCATTACATTTTAGCTAAAGAAGTTTAAGAGTTTAAGATTGAAATACTGAAAACCTAGAAACCATGGCCTTTAAAGAAGATTTAAAAGAATTTTTCTATCTGTTTGCATAGCAGAAAAATGTATTGAAAAATAGAACTCAATAATATAGGAAATAAATTACCATGGAATTTAATTTGAATAAAAATAGAAAATAAAGGGAAATATTTTTGTTATTTTGATTAAATGCAATATCACATTTTAATAAACATATTTCTTTTCAAAGTTTTCAAATTTTTATTTTGTTATTAGAACATGAATTGGTTGGGCTGCTGCAATTATTGAACAAAAGAATATTCAGTATACACCCCAGCCCCATTTAGATGTTGTGCATATATGTGCTCACTACACATAGGCTACTGCACAGTGATATAAATATACAAAAGGGAAAACCAAGTTTTAAATGGTATTCTCATGATCTTCACACAGGCAACATAAGAGTTTTCCATGTGGCAAACATAAATTCTTGGCAAAATTCTTCATGATATAGATCCCATAAATCTGACAGTCTTAGATGTTCAAGTTGTTACTTTTTTTGGTAAACTGATTAATTTCTCTGAAGACATACCTAAGAGGATAATTGCTATAAAAATTCATGATGAAGGGCCTCCCCGGTGGCGCAGCGGTTGAGCGCTGGGTTGCGAAGCTGCCCGCGGCCTCTGTGGTGCCGGTTGGATCCCGGCTGCTCCCGGGCCACCAGAGGAGGGTCCCACATGGCGCGCAGACCTCTCCTGCCGCCCGCTGCTCCCCTCAGCAGTGTACTTCTTTCTGCCTGCTCTGCTCCCTGCTCTGGCTCTGGTGAATTCTCTCACCCTCCCGCGCTTCTGACTGTACCCAGTACTTGTATAAGTAAACAAAAAACAAATAAAATAAATAAATAAATAAAAACATGCCTCTATAAACAAAAAAAATTAAAAAAAAAAATTCATGATGAAATTCCAAACGAATGTTAATTATGGTTGACCATAACATAAATTTGTGTGAACAAAAATAAACATAACTTGAATTAAAGCTTTTATCGAGAAAGTCATGAAACACAAATACAAAAGTCAAGATAACATAATTCAAACAAGGTTAATCAAATAAGTTTTTAATTAGAACTCAGGTCACCATGAATACACTTATCAAAAATTAGCAACACATTTTTGGGGCTTTAGGGAAATACAAAACTGGGAGATGTTCCAGAACGTGTACAACAAAAAATAATCAAATAAGTAAAACGTAAAGTGATTGGTAAACTCGAAGTCAAGATGCGAGAAGACTTTAGAAGGTGTTAAAAAATGCTTTAATAACATGAAAAATGAATCAGTGAAAATGACCATCCACATGAATGGGCAAATAACAAGTCATTTTATACTAACTGTGTCAACATATTATAAAATTTATATATTAATATATAAACAATAAAATCCATGTAAAATTTATATATTAATAGTCTAATATGTAGTAAGGAAATAATGTTTCAACATCAGTCAGGAGTTTGACAATTTTTTATGAGAAGTTTATAGACAATATGAAAAAATAGCAAATGGATGATATAAAATGAAATCATTGCATATATGCATACTTACTGCATGTAGGATATTGAAAACAATATATGAAATGTGAAAATATCTAAAGGGAAATTATATTTTAAATTTTAATCTCATTAATATTTGGAGAGAAGTTAATTATCAATTTGAAGCAAAATTAACAATAAAGAACTTTATGAAAGATTTTTATAAGGATCATTTGTCAGTGATTAGGACTGTAACATTTTTGATTCATAATATCAGTTGATTAAAGAATTAAAACACTTTAAGAGTATGGTAATGAATTATTCTGATATATACAATTTAAAGAATAGTTATTATTGGTTGAAACATTATGAACGGGAAAATAATGATTACGTTAAAAGATGATTAACTCTAAAATGATTATTTAAAAAAATTAATTATGCTTTTATTGGTTAAACAATAAATGTCGATTACTGTCTGGTAGATGTAGACTGGTCTTTTTTTTTTAAAGATTTACATATTGGGCCTCCCCGGTGGCGCAGCGGTTGAGCACTGGGTTGCGAAGCTGCCCGCGGTCTCTGCGGCGCCGGTTCGATCCCCGGCTCCTCCCCGTCCACTGGAGGAGGGTCCCGCATGGCGCGCAGACCGCTCCTGCCGCCCGCTGCTCCCCTCAGCAGTGTACTTCGGTCCTTCTACCTGCTCTGCTCCCCGCTCTGGCTCTGGTGAATTCTCTCACCCTCCCGTGCTTCTGACTGTACCCAGTGCATGTATAAACAAAAACAAACAAATAAATAAATAAAAAACATGCCTCAAAAAAAAAATAAATAAAAAAATAAAGATTTACATATTTATGCATACAAGAACTGAGGTACAGGCCAGAGGTGCTGCGGGGGTGGGGTGGTAAGAGTACTCACCAGACATGGAGCCGGGAACAGTACAGGCAGACTGACTTAAATACACTGCTGAGGGGAGCAATGAGTGAGTCAGTAGAAGTCTGCTGCACCATGTGGGTTGCTCCTTGGCTGGCCAGGGCTCGAATTCGTGCTGCAGAGGCTGTGGATTGCTTCATAGTGCTGTGTTTAACCCCTAGCACCACCTGGGAGGCCCAGATGTAGACTGGTCTTACTCAAATCATTAAACTTAATGTTTTTAAAGTTGCCTTAAACTAAAATTGTAGAAGTTAATCACACAAAGTAAAATTCAAGATGTTATTACATTGTCTCAAGTATCTTATTGGTATAATGGTTTTTTGCATCTGATATATAAATTAATTGTGGAAAAATACAATTTTATTGTAACATGTCATATGTTTCCATTCATGAAAATCATTTTTGTGCAAGGTAAATTTTTTAGCTTTCTTAATATGTTTTTAATATTTCTTTTAAAGTTTCTTGTTAGACTATTATATTTTCCATTAATATTATGAAGAGAATATCCATCCATTGTATTTTATGGTTTTGAGTATTATCCAATGGCTTCTTTTTTTTATAATTTTTAAAAAAGATTTATTTATACAAGAACTGGGGCACAGGCCAGATGCGCGGTAGGGTGAGAGGATTCACCAGAGACAGAGCAGAGAACAGAACAGGCCGACTGAACAGAACAGGCCGACTGACGAAATACACTGCTGAGGAGAGCAGCTGGAGAGACAGGAGAGGTCTGCTCGCCATGTGGGTTGCTCCGAGGCTGGTGGGGATCAAACCGGCGCTGCAGAGGCTGTGGACAACTTCACAGCACGGCACTCAACCACCTGTGCCACCAGGGAGGCCCCTGGCTTCCTTTCTAATTAGTCCAAATAAATGTTAATAGAATTGTTTTAGTAAATTTTAGGTATATTTCTATATACAAGGTGAAATTCACTGATGTCCTACAATTAAATTGAATAGGGCAATTGAAAATGCTGTTTTAAACAATTATGGAAATGTTTTTTCTTTTTCAAAATTAATAATTATTAGAAAATTTTAAGGGTCTGGCATGATTTTATTGACGTGATATATCAATAAGAAAACAGAAAAAAAATTCCTACTCTTAAATATTTTATATTTTAGTGTTAACAGATAATCTAAAACTATAATCTGACTTGTAGGATATTAGAAGCCTTTGCACGGATGTGGGGAGCATGGTCTGACTGTTTCTAAATGCCGAACTCTGGGTAAAAGATTTTTTATAATCTGAAAAGGCACTAGAGAGCAGAAGGCAATGGACAAGATTTGAAACACACCAGTTAGGAAATTATTGCAATGGTCTCAATACCAGATAATAATTGCCTAAATTATTGATTTATTTGAAAAAAATTACAAGAAATTTGTTGGTAAAGTAGACATATGGTATCAACAGTTAATCATTTGATATAAAATTGAGTCTTTAATATGTAAACAAATTATGGCCACTCTTTGCTCATATTTTTAGAAATCATCAGTGGGAAGGTAATGAAAATACAGTTACCCTTTATCCTTCTCTAAAGCATTGGATTCATTCTTAGATATCAAAATTTAAACAAATTACAGACTTATCAGAATCCACACAAAGACAATTCTATAATGGTCAAAGGCACTGGATTCATATCATTTGAAGTATACTTTCAGGAGATATTGAGGTTTAACCAAATGTCTGAAAGAGTCAGTGGAGTAATAACAGCTTTTTCAAATACATTCCGTTGTGTGGGAAAAAAAGCTTAGCTTTTAAAAAATGGACCTCATGAGACACAACTAGAATCTGATGTAGAAGAGGACATTTTACTCAATACATATCTGAATTTTTAATGTCACACCTGGTCTAAAATGTAATTGTCTACGCTTTGGGATATTGTTTTCTTTCTTCTTCTTCTTCTTCTTTTTTTTTTAGGTAAACCCAGTTTACAAGACAATTTGATAGAGATCTTATGGAATGATTATGAGGTCAATTGATTCTTCCAAACTGAAGGTATTGGTTATTTGACAAAATTATTTGATTACTTCATTTGATATCGAGAATAATTATAGCATACTGTGAGTATAAAGGTATTCAGGGTTGTTCTGAAAACTAACCAATTCTAGATAAAGAAATCACTCTAAAATACTTTTTTTTTCCAAAAAAGGTAATTTTACCAGTAAATCATCTTGGATAATATTTATTTTACTTTGTAAATACTTTTGTTGTTTCCCCCAGTATACTGTGCCTTATGTAAATTAAACTTTTTTAAATTTGTTATGTTAAAAAGTTTTTTACTTCTAAATAAATAGCCGTCATTATTATGTTTAATTTATCTCACTTGATTTGAATAAAAAATGCCTAGAGACATTTTATTTTCTTCACACATGATTTTATTGGTCAGATTCAAGTATAATATTCATTAGTTTGTAACAATGGGATTGATATACTAATAATTTAAGGCAAAATTGTTTGGTAAATTTAATTCTTTTTTAAATCTCAAATATCCCGTTTCATTTTGACAATTTGAAAACTTTTGCCAAACTTTGTAAATTAAATCTTATAAATTAATAGATTATTATTTGAATATAATGTAATAATCACATCGTTCTAGATGACAATTTATTTTAAGAATAAGATATATTTATTTTGAAAAAAGAAATTGAAAATTGTCAACATAGGAAATTCATAGTTTTAGGCGGCTCATTTATGGTTTAGTAATCTTAATTTTCCAACTCCTTAATTCTCTAATACTAAAAATTCTGTAGTTTGAATCCCCAGGTACATAGTTAGTGCTAATGGAGATCAAGATAAATATCTGACTAAAGCATTACTGGCCTCAAGTGTTCAACTGTTTGCTCTACTTTACTTTGCCTAATATTCCCATCTGTATCATTAACAAGGTTTAGCTTGAAGCTTTATCCCTCAAATTGTACTTTTTTTTTTTTTTTTTCTGGAATGGGAGGTGTGGTGAAGGTCACAACAAAGGTGGCAAGTGTGCAATGAACTAGGGTAAAGAACTATGCATTCTTTGATGGCCGGTGTAGTGTACTGAAATACTTCTGAAGAGATGTGAATATATTTCCTAAATCGTATGCAATCTTGTAAACCAATGTTAATTCAATTAAAAAAATGTGTTTTTCAATAATATCCCTTCCCTTGGGAATAATATAATGTTTAGGCATAGCAACTATTTACATAGAAAGAGTACTACCTAGTGAAGATCAACTATATATAATGGATAACAATTTGCAATTTACTAAAGAAGAAGAAAAACATAATTATGGAAGTGTGGCAATAACAGAATTCGTAAAATCTAGGCTCTGTAGAGAATTTAGCTCATGAGGCTTGAGAGAGAGAAAAAAGAAGAAATGGGAGAATCTTGGGAAAAATAGGTGAGTAGAAGTTCTGCCTATCTTCATGGTGTGTTGATTTATTGTGAGGTTGAAGATTACAGGCAAGGGATTCAAACTAAACCAATCTAATCTAATCTAGACTAGATATCACATTTGCCCTGAAAAGCTTGAGAGACAAAGTCCTTAATTAGGAAAGATTTTCTCTCCGAGGAGTGAACTATATATTTTTTGGGGGGTGTTATTATACAGGAAGGGCAAGGTCATAGCAATAGCTTAAAAAACATACAGGTGATAAGTTATATCTTACAATGAAGATAAAGTGCTCCATTCTGAGAAAGGTTAATCTGCAACTTTGCATGCACTTGCTTTGTCAGTTAATGTAAAATTAGGCAAAACTGCTTTGTATTGGAATTTTTAAAGCCTTCCCTCCCTATTTTATATAAAAAGGTCTAAGGCCTTCAAGTTTTAAAAGGCATAGACAAGAGATGGAGTAAAGAATGGGTGGTGGATTTTATGGCAGGAACTTTATGTTTTGAGATATAGAGACACTGGAATGGACACTAGACAAAGATATTAAGTAAAATGTTTCAGTAAAAGTATAGGGCATTAAAAAGAAAAAAAATGGAATTTATAAGAGACACATTTAAATATTTTAAAGATTTATTTATTTATGCATACAAGAGCTGAGGTGTATGCCAAAGGGTGTGGAGTGGACATTAAAAAGAGTCATCAGAGACAGAGTGGGGAGCAGAAAAGGAGGCCTAACTGAAACACACTGCTGAGGGGAACAGTGGGCAAGACAGGAGAGGTATGCTGTGCCATGTGGTTTAGCTCTCTGGCCACGGATTGAACTAGTGCTGCGGTGGTTATGGATTGCTTCATAGTGCTGAGACTTAACCACTTGTACCACCAGGGAGGCCCACAATTTTTAAGTTATGCCAATTCTGGAAATCCTGGGTCTTGCTGGCGATTCACTACCAAAAGTCAATAAGCAGAGATAGAACTTGAATTTATAAGAAGTGCAGTTGTTTTGATAGATGGTCAGCAATCTGAGAATGGTGGGCATATCACCCTGAAGAAACCATTCTGACATGGCCATTGATCTGCGAGAATGGTAGATATAGCACCCTCAAGAAACTGTCGGGCCATCTCATCTCTAGATGGCTGTTTTATAGTAAATTGAATAAAAACATTTAGTCATAAGTGAATCAATTCATCAGAAGAGTCCATCATAGTTAATGGTCTTGGTATTTGTCACTTTCAGCCCCCAGAGTTTATGAGCTTACCGATTATCTTGACCTTGGAATTCTGGCCTGTTTGGTTAATTCCTGTGGTGTCAATATGTCAATGTTCATACATCATTAGAGCAGGACTCTCATTTCAAAATAAGAGTTTTAGTTAAAAGAAAAGAGATCATCAGTCATAGTGTGTATGTGCAGATTCCTATACTAGGTGTGGTGCCTTCCCTTTCTCCTAGCTCTCTATCAATCCCTTGTAAGAGATTTAGAATATATATTCATTGTGATAAATTTACAAAACACTGTTGTTTCTACCTTTATTGTTTTTGTCTTTCATATCTGCAACACCCTTAAGTCCATAAAGATGGTTTGATAGAAGACTTAAGAATGGACATTAATATCCCCTTAATATGTGCTCTTTATAGAGAGGTTATGTCATTGTCTCCTTTTAAATTTATTTTAATTGGCACTTTATTGACATAACTGTAACTTATAATAGTTGTTTACAAAGAGCAATGCAAAGATCCTGCATATACCCTGCACTTGGATTATCCCAGTGATAATATTTTGCAAGGTTGTGGTAAAATATCAAGGCCAGTACATTAACATTGATGTGATCCACCTATCTATCCTTTTATCACTAGCTTTACTTGAACATAGCTATGTGAGTATCTACGTTTTATATAATTTTATCTTGAAGGTAGATTTTCACCATCCTCTTCCATAGTCAAAAGAAGGAACAGTGCGTCAGAACAATCCTTTAGCCCCTTTAAACTGCCTTCATGTGTTTTCATCCTGTATCCTGTATATATCCTAACCAGTGACAACTGCTAAATATTGTTGATTTCTAATATTTTATAATTTCAAAATATTATATAAATGGAATCATACAGTGGAAATTTTTCAGGATGTCTTTTTTATAACTCAAAATAGTCCCTGAAAATTCATCCAAGTCATTATATGTATTAATAATTCACTTCTTTTTATTGCTGAATAGCATCCAATGGTATGAATGTACAGAGATTGTTTAACCAATTATCTGTTGAATGACATCTGGCCTGTTTACAGTTCGGAGTTACTATAAAATAAATATTTGTGTATAGGTTTTTACGTGAACATAAATCTTCATTTTTCAGAGATAAATGCCAAAAAGTAGGGCCTCCCCGGTGGCGCAGCGGTTGAGCGCTGGGTTGCGAAGCTGCGCGCGGCCTCTGCGGCGCCGGTTCGATCCCCGGCTGCTCCCCGGCCACCGGAGGAGGGTCCCACATGGCGCGCAGACCTCTCCTGCCGCCCGCTGCTCCCCTCAGCAGTGTACTTCGGTCCTTCTGCCTGCTCTGCTCCCCGCTCTGGCTCTGGTGAATTCTCTCGCCCTCCCGCGCTTCTGACTGTGCCCAGTGCATGTATAAACAAAACAAACAAAGAAACCAGCAAACAAATAAATAAAGCATGCCTCTATAAAAAAAAAAAAAAAAAAAAAAAAAAAAAAAATGCCAAAAAGTAAAAGTGTTGGGTCCTATGAAAATTGCATGTTTACTACACTGTTTCCAAGAGAGGTTAGTCATGTTGCATTCTCACAAGCAATGTAGGGAGTGATTCATTTTCACTGCATCCTCAGTGACATTTTGTGGGGTCAGTATTTTTTATTTGATCCATTTTGATCAGTGTGTATTGATAGCTCATTGTGTTTTTAATTTGCATTTTCCTGGTGGCTAATAATGCTAAACATTTTTCATGTGCTCAATTTCTGTCTGTTTATCCTCTTTGGTGAAATATATGCTTCTATAGTTGCTGAATTTTTTATTGGATTTTATTTTTACCATTGAATTATGATGAGAGTTCTTTACACATTTCAGATGCTAGTCTTTTGTCAAATATGTAGTTGAAAATTGCTTCCAAAATGTAGCTTGTCTTCTCATGTTCTTATGAGCTTTTGCAGAGTTAAATATTTTAATTTTCATTAATCCAATCTTGCAATATTTTATTTTATGGATCATACATTTTTGTGTCATATCTAAAGATACTTTGCTAAAAAATCCTGAAGGATTTTTTTTGTTAACATTTTATGGTTTTATTGTTCAATTCATGATTAATTTTGAGTAATATTTTAATAAGTTATGAGATTTAAGTATTTTTCAAGAGTTGTTTTTTATTTAGGTATTTATTTATTTATTTAGGCATACAAAAACTGATTTAGGCCAGAGGTGTGGGGGGGTGAGAGGATTCACCAGAGACAGAATGTGGAATAAAACAGGCTGATTGACAGAAATGCACTGCTCAGGGGATCAGTGGACTAGACAGGACAGGTCTGCTGAGCTATGTGGCTTAGCTCCCTAGCCAGGGATTGAACTCATGACGTAGCTTGATAGCACTGGGAATTTAACCCCTGCACTACTGCGGAGCCCGAGATTTAAATTTTTACAAAATCAGTCATTCACAATATTAATTGATAATCAAACTCAAAAGGATTGCTTTCAATATTCATCAAACAAATATGTATTGAGTACATATTTTATGTAAGACTTATCAGTGAGCTTGATGAACTGCTAACTGAACTTATCACTGTCATTCAAAAATATGAATGGTGTTTTTCAAGATAAATATTGCTATTGAATTTATTTGGGGAAAAAAAAAAACCTCTGATTGAAGATGTTAGACTTTTGACAAACATTTTTTTTTGTCCATTAAATTATTTCTATCTATATCGCTGTGAATAACTACATAATCTTAGTTTATCTAAGATAAATTTATCTACAGTCTTGAATTTATCTAATGTCTTGAAATCTACTAGTACAAACCTGACCAAAGACCATGGTTGAAAATAAAGTCTGATGGCAACTTCTGAGAATAGAACCATTTATTTAACAACATCCTTCCACTGTCTATTTTAATCTTTTCCATGGCTACATATAGTTTCTTCTTTCTTTCTCTGAACTCCTTCATCTTGAGTTTGGAACAAATGCATATATTTATGTTTATCAAAAATTGGAAGCATTTGGGGCTCCCTGGAGGCATAAGGGGTTGAGCGTAGCACTGTGAAGCTATCTGCAGCCTCTGCAGCGTGAGTTTGCTCTCCAGCCAGGGAGATACGCACATGGCCCAGCAGACCTCTCCTGTCTCACTCGCTGCTCCCCTCAGCAGTGTATTTCAGTCAGTCTGCCTTTTCTGTTCCCCACTCTGTCTCTGGTGAATCCTCTTACCTCCCGTGCCTCTGCCTGTACCCCAGTTCTTGTAATAAAAAATAAAAATAAAAATCTTAAAAAAAAAGAGAGATTGCCAGCATCGTTTTCAGTTGATAAAGTATTTTGTGAGTTTTATCTTTATTTAAACCAATTTTAATATGTGTTTGTGATCTACAACTCACTAGGCTCATCAAACAATGGATATAAATGAGGTCACATTAGTGTGGTTATGAAAATTACACTGAGCTTTATTTCCTGCCTGCACAACTGAAAAGTCTCTGTAAATATGTTGAGAACCCTTGGGGAGTGATTAATATTTTTCAGTACTGATTTTCAGATATCACAGTACTGCTCCCTCCCACGTCTCTATTTCAATGATTGTATCAATTTTTCATTCATTATTCCACTACATTTGTGATATCTCAGTGTAATCTCAATCAAGCCAAACTTAAAAACGCACGGCTTTCTCTTTCAGGCATTAAAGTGACCTTTATGAAAAAGCAACCTCAAGAGGCTACATTTTATATGGTTCAAATTACATAACATTCTAAAAAAGACAAAACTATAGGTACAGAAAAACATTCAACACTTGTCAGGAAATGGAGTTAAGGAGAATAGCTGAGTACAGAATTTCATAAAGGATTTTTGGTGGGTTATGGAGTAACTTTTATTTGATTGTATAAATTCAATTGCATGCAATTTCAAAACTTGCAGAATTGCAAAATAAAGATGGTAGATTTTACTATGTGTAGCATTTACCTAAATTTTACAAATATATTTCCTGCAAAATTTCCTTTTTTGTGGAGTCCAGACAGATTCTGTGAGTAGGAAATTGGAGTAAAACACCAATTAAAATTGCTTCCTCAGTCTGTTAACCTCCAATTCATTGGAGCAATGAATTTGCAACAAAGGCATTATCCAACAACTAAATAAGCCTTCATTCCAGTATAAAATTTCTGTCATCTTGATCTTTTAGTATCTGTTTTGAACATCTACCAAGAGTTTTTCTTTCTTCATGGAGTTGCAAATATTAAAATGGTCTTTAAATATGACAAATATATCTTTCATTTAAACCAACGTACTTTGGTTCTTTCTTTTTAGAGTTTCAAATACACTTTTTCTTTGTATTAAAAAATATTAACCATGTGAAACGACTAACATATCTTTATTGAATTTTCTCTTCCTCCTCTTGGAGAACTCCATTATATATGAAGTTTTTTTGACCATAACAATCAATTTTATTCTCCATTCTTATAAGGTTTTCTATTATTGTTACTTTTATTATTTGTTTTAATTATTTTGTTTTCAAATTTTATGAAATTGTACTGCCTAGAAATGAGTCCTTCAAGTGATCCTGTTAGAAAAATATATTACAACTTTCACTGCAGATGTTATGTTTCTAATCATGTAAACTAAGATAGTACTTTTATTGACACTTAACGTGCTTGGTTTGTTTTTTACTCTTCCTTGTTTAATTTTCCTTCTAACTTGGCTTAATATTATTCAGAAATTTGAAAACATTAAAGATTCTCATTTAAGTCACTGGATAAATTAGTATGGCATATGATCAAAGAATATATTCAGGATCTTTGTGATCTATTAGTTGGAAACCTCTGGGTATTGTTCCACTAGGTCCAAATTCATTGAATTATATACATACATTTGACTCATATCACTCCATCTTACTCTTTAGGTTTATTACTAAATCTGGATATTCCTCAGCTATTTTTTTCCCTGATTTTCCAAGCTACTAAGTCAAAACAGAAAATTAGTTTATCAATTGTAATAATCACTGCTTTCTTTTGTACTTGAGTGAAACCCAATTATCTTAACTATCAATTCTGAATTCTTGCTTGAGTTTTACATAAAACTGTCTGATTTTAAAATATAAACATTTTCCTTTTCAAAATTTTCTGATTTTTCATCTTTAGTCTCATGGGGTAACTTATGTTTTCAATTACTCTTGGTATGTTTTTACCTTTTCAGGGAATATTCCAGAAATGAAAATAAGCTATTATTAATAAAAATTAACATTTTCTTACTAGTTTATTATAGCTTAATTAAAATCCATAAAATTTATAAGAAAATGACAATGATCAATAAAAATATGCAAGGAAGTGTATACACTTTTTAATTAAAATGAAAATAAATGCTTTAAATTAATATAAACACATATAAACAAATTGCTGTTTCTCAAGTGTAAAGTTAACAAAAATTATTCATGCCTTTAGTTTTTCATAAATGTTTTAAATTGTATATTTTATTTTTGAAACTTTTTTGAAAGAAAGTTATAGATTTATTAGTCTATTTTCTTTTATTTTTTAAAATTTTCTTTTATTTTTTTATATCATTCTACATTTTTGTACAATGTATGCTTTCTCATCTCAGTTATAGTCCCCATGAATTTCCCACCCGTTCACCTGTAAACAATCACCATAGTCCCTTGTGCTCTTCCCACCCATGTTTTGATCCCTCTCTCTTCTCCTCCCCCTGCGGAATGTCTCTGGTTTATATATTAAGTTTTATTCTAGGGACTCAATAATACTAACTATAAAATTATTTGTTGCCTTTTTGACTTTCAGATTATAATTCAAAGCTGAAGAAAACAAACAAAAGCATGAATTCTATAAATGAGAATATTTCTGATAGTAATAAAATTGTGCAGAAGTCAGAAAGGGCTGGAGAAGAATGTGATGGGTATTTTAAGTCTTGTATTGAAGCATCTTGGACAAACACATAATTTAGGTCAAATCCCAGTGTCATGAAGGAGGAAAATACCTGAAGATTTAGATGAACAGTACAAAGGGAAATAAAGGATTTGAGGCAATTCACCAAAAGAAGATGAATGTGGTTGGTGAATACTGAAGAGAGGAAATGGGACAAAATAAAAGTGATAGACAAGTACTATTATCATATGGACTCTGTAATTATGAAGAGTAATGGGCACAGTACAAAAAGTTGTGTGTTAATACTTGACAAACATTTTAAAAATAATCACTGAAAGGTTCGGCGCGGTAAAGAAGAGGAGAGTCAGGCTAAATTTCTCAAAGGGAGGGAAAGTTTATTGTGGCCCGGGCAGACCTCACGCACCCAAGGTGGGGGGTCAGTGAAGCCACATGCGTTGTTGGGGGGAAGCAGGGTTTTATAGGGTAAGGAGAGGTCAGGTGGGAAGTTGGGTTCTTATGGCGGGAAAAGTTTTTAGGGTGCGAAAAGGTTCCTGGGGCAGGTAGATGTTCTTTGTCTGAGAAGAGACTCATAGGGGGAGGGGGGAGGCTCATTGTCTAAGTCCTCCAGGCAGGTATCCACATTCCTGCCCCCCAGGTGGGCTTCCTGGTAGGCTTTTGCATTCTGGCCACCTGCATGGACCTTTCATACCAACCTTTTGTTGATAGGAAAAGGGGCAATGGTTCTTTCTTTGGCTACTTCCTGCTGAAAGGGGGCGAAGACCAAGGGGGTGACTCAGGCCTGGTTATGAGGGTCTTCTGCAGGGATGCGACAATACGGGTGGAGAAGGTGTTGGTTAAAGGTGGTACGAGACATTTCCCGAATGTGAGCCTGTATGAATTTTAGGAGGCAAGGAGCAAAAAGAAAAAATAAGGTTATCATTAGTATTGGCCCCAAGAGAGGGAGGAGCCATGACACTATAGGATTTTGAAACCATGTCAGCGGAGAGTTGGAGTCCCCGGTTTTACTAGTAATAACATTCTTCCCTGAGGAACAGGCAGGTACCCCCCTTATTTTCTATAGGTATTTTTTGCAGTGATCTAAGGTTTGATGGTAAAGAAACAAAACAAGGTGTTCATAGGGTTAGTAATCGATGAAAGAGTTAGGGTGAGAATGATGGGTGCTGTGCATCCGGCCTGTGGGCACTCTGCAGTACCCACCTAGTGGGTAATCTCCGTGGATTCTGAGACAAAGGTCTCCCTAACTTTGAATTTCCATACACAGGACACTGCGCTAGGGGAGTTTTTGACAAGAAATGCACATAACCCAGGTTATGACATACATACTGTTTGTCTTCGGGGGCACGTTTGACCCGTGATAGATGGTACCAGGTGGGGTGTCCCAGAAGTGTTACTGCTGTAGCATGGTGAGAATGACCGTGTGCAGACTGTGTGCAGACTGGTACATGGAGGCTGCAGTGGTTTTGGTTGAAGTGATTTGAGCAGGACTTGGTCTCCCAGGTGCAGTGGTGCGGAAGGTCGATTGGAGGTCGAGATCCGAGGCAGGACTGGGTTAGTACCAGTCTGCCTGTTCCCGGAGCAGTTGCCTGAGTAGGGAGAAGTCAATCCTGTCTGGGTAGGTGTCCACGCAGTCGGTGAGCTGCAAAAGAAGAAGGTGGGTGAACTCCCCCTTGAGGTGACACATGAGCACAGGTTTGATGACGGGAACATATTTGTGAGACTTTTGCACTCAAGGAGGGGTGGAAGAAGAACAGACTCAGGAATTGGAGTTTATCAGGCTCCTAAGTCAGAGTGATGGAGGGGACTGATAGAGAATAGGGGAAGGGTCTGCAGCAGAGTCAGTTGTGAGAGTGAAAGCCCTTGCATCCGCCTTGTTATTCCCTGTGGTAACAAGAATTGTCAGTTTGGTGTCCTTTACAGTGGATGATGGCGACTTCAGCTGGTAGCCGCAAGGCCGCTAGAAGTTTAAGGATAAGTTTAGCGTTAATGATGGGGGACGCATTGGTGAAGAGGAACCCCCTTTCCTGCCAAATCGCAGCATGACTGTGAGCAATAAGAAAGGCATATTTTGAATCCGTATAGATGTTGACTTTTTTTATGCTTGCTGAGGGTGAGGGCCCTGGTAAGTGCTATAAGTTCTGCCTTTTGGGAGGTGGTTCCTCCGGGCAACTTTCCTGCCTCGATTACCTGGTTGACGGTAACAATGGCATAGGCAACCCTCCGCTGACCTCGCACATCTATGCAAGAGCTGCCATCTACAAACAGTCTAGTAGGCATCTAACAGAGGGGAGTCAGCCAAACCCAATCTGGAGGTTTGCATTTCTTCCATGATTTCAGGACACGAATGGGCGGCAGAAGGGGGACCAGAGACAGGCAGGAGAGTGGCTGGGTTGAGAGAATTAGACTGAGTGAGACTCACTAGAAGGTTTTCAATAAAAAAAAAAAAATGGAAATTTTGTAAGCAGGAAGTAGTAAGAGTGGAGAGCGAGTGGCAAGACAGGAGGTCCTGAAGGTGGTGTGGGGAATGTACTTGGGTAGGTCTTTCCAGAGCAAGTTTGAGGGATTCCTGGGTGAGTAGAGCTGTCGCCACCAGGGCTCTAAGCCAGGGTTGCAAACTCCTAATGGTGGATCCATCTGTGTGGAGAGATAAGCGATAGGACGCAGGGCTGGCCCGAGAGGCTGGGAAAGGCCGCCTGCTGCAATACCCTGACGTTCGGCTGTGAACAGGAGCAAAGGCTTTTCTGGATCAGGAAGGGTAAGGACAGGTGCCTTCAGAAGAATATGTGTGAGGAAAAGGAAGGCCCTGCGGACTCCCCGGGGGATTGGAGACGTCCTTCAGGGAGACTCTTGCTGCATCATATAGTGGCTTGGCTAAGGAAGCAAAATTAGGGATCCAGTGTTGGACGAATCCAACCAAACCTAGGAAAGAAAGGATTTGTTTTTCTGATTCAGGGGAGGGAAGGTCCCAGATGGCCTGTTTGTGGTCCACCGTCAGCTCTTTGGAGGAAGTTGTTAGTGGAAGACCCAGTTAGACGACTGTGGGAACTGAAAGTTGGGCTTTGGATGGGGAGACACAGTATCCTTTGGAGCACAGGAAGGTGAGGAGTTGTGCAGTGTGTTGCTGAGATAGTGGCAGAGAAGGCTTGCAGAAGAGGAGATCAGCAACACACTGGAGGAGAGTGCTGGGTGGAGTATTACATGACGAGAGATCGCTAGCTAATGCCTGACCAAGCAAATGAGAGCTGTCCTGGAAACCCTGAGGCAGGACTGTCCAGGCCAGTTGCTGGGAGGTGTGTGTCCATATTTTCCAAAGTAAAAGCAAATAATAAATAACATTGAGGATTTAGAGGGATGGTAAAAAAAAAAAATACCTTTGAGGTGAAGTACAGAGAAGTGTGTGGTAGAAGATGGTATATGAAATAGAAGGGTGTAGGGGCTTGGCACTACGGGATGGATAGGCACCACCACTTCGTTAATGAGGCGAAGATCTTGAACTAGGGAATAAGAACCATGAGGCTTTTTTAATGGAGAGAAAGGGAGTATTACAGGGCAAGTTTATAGGAGTAAGGAGTCCCTTACCCAGGAGTCCTTGACTGATGGGTTTGAGACCCTAACGGTGAGTGAGGGAAATTGGAAACTGGGGATGAGAGGGAAAAGAAGAGGGATCCTTAAGGCGAATGAGGACTGGGGTACGATGGGTGGCAACAATCAGGATAGAGATATTCCAGAACATGGGGTTGACAGTGGAAGGAGACGGTGGGTAGTCCTGCGAAGGATTAGGAGATGTTTGGAGCCGTGGGAGGATGAGAGCAGCGCTAGGGTGTTGGAACCATGAGAGAGTAGCCCTGAGTTTGGTCAGGAGATTGTGACCCAGGAGTGGTGTGGGGCAAGAAGGCATGACTAGGAAAGAGCGGACCAGTGGTCCTGAGCTGAGAAGGAAGGCGGTCAACACCTGTAACCGAGGCCTGAGAAGGATAAACTTGACTGGAATAGCAGGGGAGAACAGAGAAGGTAGTCCCCGTGTCAACCAGAAAGGAGACTTACCTGCTACCTTGACCGTTACCCTGGGCTCCTCAAAGTTTATTGGAGTTGATGAGTCCGGGCCTCTTCAGTCCTCAGCCGCCAAACCCAAGACCGCCGGTGGCAAGAGTTGCAGGGACTGGAAGGACTGGCCCACCACAGCCAGGCGTGGAGGGACAGTCACTTTTCCAGTGACCCTGGACGTTTCAGATGAGGCACGGTCCTGGAGGGCGGGGGTTGGGGCATTGCCTGGACCAGTGGCCTTCTCGGCCACATTTGAAGCAGGCTCCCGGCGGCAGTCGGTTGGGGTCCATGGGGCCCATTGTCGTTCTCTGTCGGGCAGTAGGTGCTGTGGTTGTTGGAGGAGCAGGGCCTGGTGGTCTCAAGGCAGCTACTGGGGCCTGAGCTTGAAGCTCAGCTTTCTGGCGACTACGGAGTTACCTCTCAGTGCGGTCCCGTTCCTCTCGGTTGTTAAATACTGTAAAGGCCATGTTCAGCAGATCCCGGATAGGGGTTTGAGGACTGTCCTCAGCCTTTGGAAGTCAGGAGGGTTCTTTGAGAAAGACTGGGTAATTTTTCAGAGCTTATGAAAATTTATAGGTTTAGGGGCTGCCGGTTGGAGACCAGCTAGGGAACAGGTCAGAGGTCAGGGTGGAAGAGAAGATAACATGTAATTATCACATGTATGGTCATAGGCTTGGGTAAGATAATGATATTTAGGTGTAGGTAGTGGGATTGTTTGTGAAAGAGCCAAGAGGCTTTTCAAGTTGGGAGAGATCAGACAGAGAGAAAGGAACATGGACTCTAACTCCTCCTTCAGTTCCCACCCACTTCCCTGAGGGGAGGGAGAAGAGGATAAGCATGAGAGAGGGTGTGGCAGCGAGGAGGTGAAAAGAAAGGGGGGAGGAGCTGGATAGGGGGGCTGAAGGAGGTGAAGACTGAGAATTTAGAGGATAGAGAATGCAGAAGAGGAGCCCTGAGAGGGCGAAGAGTGAGAGGAGTCTCGAGACTTAGAAAGTACGGCAGGTTTTCAGGAGGGAGGGACTGGGCGGAGCGCAAGAGAAAGACAGCCTGGCCCTAAGGGATCTCTGACCATTTTCCATTGCGGTGACAGCATTGCGGTGACAGAATTGTTTAGGTCTGTAAGGACCAAGAAGTCAAAAGTGCCATGTTCGGGCCAGTGGGAGCCATTGTCCAGTTGATACTGAGGCCATGCAGTGTTGCAGTAAAAGATGAGACGCTTAGGGCGTTATCTGGCCTAAGCCCCAATGGACCGAGGTTTGAGAGAAGGCATCCCAGTGGGGTGGCCGGGCTCGGCTTGGAATTTGCAGACCCCATGGCTAACCCGGCTCCTTTTCTCAACCGACAGGGGGCACAGTGTCAGGAACGCAGCATCCCACGAGCCTGACCTGGCCCACAGGGGGCACAGACCCCGGATTGCGGCGTCCCCCGGTCTGGTTCTGGCCAACAGGCAGGGGGCAAACAAGCGAGGGGGACGTCTCCACCGCTCGGTTGTTGCCTAGACAGGGCACCTAGTCTGGACGGGTGTCCCCAAATCCAGGCCTAGGTGTAACAGGGGGTCGGCTGACGTGGGCCCACGGTTTACAGGACAGCCGACCAAAACAGGAGGTTAGGAAAGGAGCCGAAGAGCCAGAGGCGAGGGCCTCCCAGGAAGGAGGGTCAGGCAGGTGACTTACCCCAAGGATTAAAGCCGGTGGTGGGTGTGAGATTGTTATAGGGCAGGGAGAGGGGCAGCCCAAACCCCGCAAACCTGCCTATTTTAAATGGGTTTTGCCATCCGCCGCATCAACACAAAACACTGGAGACTTTAATGGGAAGGAACTTTAATAAAACTAGGAAACAATACAGGTAAGGCAAAGAGTCTAGTTTCTAAATGAAGCACCCAAAGTTACCCGTCCCCTCGTGGGTAAAAGTCCATCCAAATGGGATTGGCCCAGAGCAAGGCCCCAAAGCCTGCCACAAGTCTAAAGCATCTTCCAGTGGGGACCCACAGAAAAGGGTCAGAAACAACCAGGCAAGCCCGGAAAGAAACGAGCAAAATCAACTTCAAGATAAAAGCTGCCATTGTCACCTCCCCATGGGTCTCACCCACATCTGTGTCACCCAGTCCACAACCAAAAGACAAGCTCAGTTTGTTCACGTGTCTCTAGGCTCCATGCGCCTCCTCCAGGTCTCCTGGCTCCATCCTGCTCCTTCCTTCCTCAGTCTCTTCTGCAGATTCTCCTCTTCCTGCTCAGCTCCACCCTCCCTTGGGTGGGGCAGGAAACCTCCCCCTTTCCTGGGGACCACCCTGTTACAATATGTCTGCAATGGAAAGGAGGGGTCCCCAGGGACGAGAAGGCGGCCCCGGTGCCGCCAGGGGACACGGCCTTCCCGGGTTTGCGGCACCAAGAGAAAGGTTCGGCGCGGTAAAGAAAAGGAGAGCCAGGCTAAATTTCTCAAAGGGAGGGAAAGTTTATTGCGCCCCGGGCAGACCTCACGCACCCAAGGTGGGGGGTCGGTGAAGCCCTGCGCGTTGTCGGGGGAAGCAGGGTTTTATAGGGTGAGGAGAGGTCAGGTGGGAATTTGGGTTCGTATGGCGGGAAAACTTTGTAGGGCACGAAATGGTTCCTGGGGCAGGTAGATGTTCTTTGTCTGAGAAGAGACTTGTAGGGGGATGGGGGAGGCTCATTGAGTCCTCTAGGCAGGTATCCACATTCCTGCCCCCCAGGTGGTCTTCCTGGTAGGCTTTTGAATTCTGGCCTCCTTTCAATCACTAGTACTGCTAACTTAGTAATGGCAAAGTGTGGAAACCCGAAGTCACATTGGTTAATGTTTGTAGTATGCAATGAATGAAATTTTGAAATCATCAACTTTTGTTCTAATGTCAAAAATAGTGATATATGAACAGATATGGATATGTTTTGTGGTAGAGAGATTAGTTCTTTTTTACTATATTTTGCACATGCACTGTGAAGTAAAAAAATCTGGTTTTATTACTATGATTTGCTCTGAACTTCTGGGTAGATTGTGACATCACTTATTAACAAAAAGATTGGTAAAATGTTGGATCAATCTTACGTATCTTTTAGTTTTATTTTTTTTTTTTTGTTTCTGCATAGCTTTTTAAAAATTTTATAAAGAGGTATGCCCCTACTCTGAAGTAATATCTGTAGTATCTTTAAAATTTTCCTCTAGGCCTCCCCTAGTGACACAGGCGGTTGAGCACAGTCCTGTGAAGCTGCCCGCAGCCTCTGCAGCACCAGTTTGATCCCAGCCAGCCTGCGGGGATCCCACATGGTGGGGCAGACCTCTCCTGTCCCACCCACTGCTCCCCTCAGTAGAGTATTTCATAGTCAGTCTGCCTGTTCTGTTCCCCGCTCTATCTCCAGTGAATCCTCTCACCCTCCCATGCATCTGGCCTGTACCCGGGTTCTTGTATAAATAAATAAATCAATTATAAAAAAGTCCTCTATTTACACTATCAACTTTCTCTTTGGTCTTAATTCTATAAAGAGTATTCTTTAGACTCAAATATTTAATGATTCTTGATTGTAGGATCTCCTCTGTAATATTTGAGATTTTCTATTGACCTGTCTATGTATTACATCAATGATGGTAAATGAGGAAGTTTGCTTTGATAAGGAGAACTAATTGTTGATAGTGTAGAAATGAGGACTCCTGGAATTTCATGCACTCTGGGAAATTGCTTTGATTGTATCACAATTTTCCATTCTTAATACCTTTT
This sequence comes from Talpa occidentalis, assembly GCF_014898055.3. Lineage (NCBI taxonomy): Eukaryota > Metazoa > Chordata > Mammalia > Eulipotyphla > Talpidae > Talpa > Talpa occidentalis. The sequence continues at coordinate 72,907,711 of NW_023604972.1, forward strand.
AAGTAGTAACCTCTGTTGCTTAGGGATGATTAAATCATCCCAAATTATGTTATGTGTTTCCAACAATATGTGTTGCTTTCTCTGATTCTGGCATAACATGCTTTACCAGAAAAGGTGCTATGTAACATTCACCATTCAATTTGTTATCAAAATGAATGTCTTCTCTTAAATATGTTATTGAGCATATAATTTTTTTAGATGTGAAAACAAACAAACAAAAAAGATTCAAAGGTGTATGGGCTTCATCTAATCTCTAGAATCCAGTTAGATAGCTTATTTTCAAGAGCTGTGGAATGTTACATAATATATATGCATATACTTAAGGTAATATATTTATTTATTTATTTATTTTAAAGATTTATTTATTTATACAAGAACTCAGGTACAGGTCAGAGATACGGGAGGGAGAGAGACTTCACCAGAGAGAGCAAGGAGCAGAACAGGCAGACAGGCAGAAGACACTGCTGAGGGTAGCAGCAGGCGAGGCAGGAGAGGTCTACCACACCATGTGGGTTTCTCCCTGGCTGGCCGGGAATTGAACCTGCACTGCAGAGGCTGCGGACAGCTTCATAGCACAACATTCAACCTGCTGCGCCACCAGGGAGGCCTTAAAGTAATATATTTAACTTTCCCTTGTTCATCATCCAGAAGAAAATATTGCAATAAATAGCATTGCACAGATTTGCAGATACATCCACTTTCATAGCTTAGAGTCCCAAAATTGGGATTGCTAGATCAGAGTGTACATTGAAAATATGTCACTAAATATTTACCAAATTTTTTTGTGTTTTTTTTTTGTTTTTAATATTTTATTTTATACAATTCTTACATCATTTTTCATCTTTACACAATGTATGCATTTTCATTTTGATTATATTCCCCATACAATTGCATCCCCCCAATTTTGACTCTAGTCCTTCCTCACCCCGCTCCTCCCTTCTCCCCGCTCCCTCTGCCCGGTATTGTGTCTCTGGTTTATAGTTGCTTGTTGATTTTGATTTTTACTTTGTATTAATTAGTCTTTTTCCTAGTCTCTTATTTAGGTTTTCTAAATTCCTGCTAGGAGTGAGACCATCCAGAATTTTTCTTTTTCTTTCTTACTTATTTCACTGAGCCTGATCCCTTCCAGCTCCATCCATGTTGCTGCAAATTGCATGTGTTTATCTTTTTTGAATGCTGAGTAATATTCCATGGTGTATATGTACCACATCTTCTTGATCCAGTCATCTATTTTTGGGCATTTGGGCTGTTTCCAAATCTTAGCTATTGTAAACAGTGCTGCTATAAACATAGGGGTGCAGGTGCCCTTTGGAATTACTGTTTCTGTGTCATTTGGGTAAATACCTAGGAGTGGCATTGCTGGATCATATGGAAGCTCTATGTTTAGTAGGTCAAGAAATCTCCACACAGCTCTCCATAGTGGTTGGACCAGAACCATATATTTTTAATCTTTACAAAATGTGTGAAAGGACAGTTTCTTTATCCTTACAAGCACTATTACGTTTTCATAATGTATAAAAGATGGTATATTTGCTTTAATTTCACCTGCACCTTATAGAAATTAAGTTTTTCTCAGCTTTTTATTTCTAGTGCTATGTTAAAACTGATCCTTTGGGGCCTCCCTGGTGGCACAGCAGTTGAACGCTGGGTTGCAAAGATGCCCACAGCCTCTGCAGCACCAGTTTGATACCTGGCCGCCGGACGAGTGTCCCACATGGTGAGCAGACCTCCCTAGCCGCCCGCTGCTCCCCTCAGCAGTATACTTCGTCTGTCTGCCTGTTCTGCTCCCCGCTCTGGCTCTGGTGATTTCTCTTACCCTCCCATGCTTCTGACTGTACCCAATGCTTATATAAATAAATAATCTTTGAAAAAATAAAATAAAATTGATCCTTTGTACTTCTGTTCATTTATTTTATTATATTGATTGTTTTCTTTAATTTGTAAAATTATTTGCATGTTTTGGTTATAAATATTTTGTGTACTATATAAATTTTGAATTACCAGAATTTTAAATTTAAAAGAAGAAATCATATACTACTATTTGTAATCCATTTTGTTAGTTAAGATCAGTACTATGATAATAGTTTTTTTTTAATACCATTCTTTTCTTTTTTTTTAAAGATTTATTTATTTATTTATACAAGCACTGGGTACAGTCAGAAGCGTGGGAGGGTGAGAGTATTCACCAGAGACAGAGTAGGGAGCAGAACAGGTGGATCTACTGAAATACACTGCTGAGGGGAGCAGCGGGTAAGTCAGGAGAGGTCTGCTGAACCATGTGGGTCAGCTCTCTGGCTGGGGATCAAACTAGTGCTACAGTGGCTGTCAATAGTTTGACAGTGCTGACACTGAATCCCTTGCACCACCAGGGAGGCACAAAGATCAGCATTTTCTTACAACTTTTTATGAGTCCTCTCTTCTCATTCTTATCTACCTACATACTCTATACTTTCTTTATAGCTTATGTGATATTTCCAATAGTGCAAATTGTTTTGTGTCAATTTTCTAATTTCTGGCATACAGTGTCTGCACCATGAGAATAAAGACTTTGTTTATTATATTTATTGCTTTATTTCAATCCCCAAATCATTTTCTGGCAATTATACATGTTCAATAGATATTTATCAAGTTAGTGGATTAACTAATTAATTGATTTTTGTTCAGCAATTTGTTATTTAAAAGTAAATTTTATTCACTTTTATGTCAGCAAACATAATATTGACAGAGATTGTGGGTCTTTTTGTTCCTTATCTTTCTAAACATTATAAATTCTTTAATCTGAAATAAAAACAATTAGACAAAGAAACAACTTAATTTGGGAGACAGACATTTCTTTTTGAATGTAGATACTGTAATGACTCATTAACAGAAATAAAGATACAGACTCTCCCATCTTTGTTTTATGATCATGTTGAGCATCTTGTCTTAGTTGGAAGAACCACGTACTATGGATACTGTGATATTGCCATGTCAAGATGATTGTATTTGTCAAATAGGGAGACTCTAAATCAATTTACATGTTTTAAAGAAAGGTTTCAAAAAAGAATTCAGAATTATGCAAAAACCCACAAGCTACAATCTGTTATTCATTATATATAATTGTAAGAGCTCCTCAGTTCTGGTTGTTGTGATTGGCTGGCATGCTGGCATTTAACGTTCCACAAGAGCCACATGCACAGCTAGAAATGCTGTTTAATGTTTTGAATCACCACTTTTATTACTCAAATGTAAAAAAAAAAAGTCTTGAACAATACATGTTTTTGATTTGTATCAAAATGCAAAAGGAATCCAATATGAAATAATCATAACCTCATAATATTTTATCTTTGGATAGCCAGTCCCTCACTCTAAAATATTTTATACTTTACCAAGTGTAAGGAAGGTTATTTATTACACATAAATACCACCATCTGGTCTAATTATTGATAGGAAAATATTTCATTTGTTACTAGTTAATGGTTTCATTTGTTCTTTCACTTCAAGTTTCTCTTATGTATTTATGTACGCACATATGTATGTATGTATCTACCTATCACCACCTATTATCTATATCTTAAAATTCCCAGAAATAATTTAGTTTTCATCCTTAAAGGAATAAGTGAAAAATGATCTTAGGCTTTGTAGCAAACTGGGGATTTTAATTTATTTTTTAAAAAAGATTTATTTATTTATGCATACAAGAGCTGGGTACAGGCCAGAGATGCTGGGGGTGAGAGGATTCACCAGAGACAGAGTAGGGAGCAGAACAGGCAGATGTAATGAAATACAGTGCTGAGGGGAGCAGCAGGCAAGTTAGGAGAGGTCTGCTGCGCCATGTGGGTCACCTCCCTGGCCAGGGATAGAACTCATGCTGTAGTGGCTGTGGATAGCTTCATAGTGCTGCATCTTTTTTTTTTTTTTTTTTTTTTAAGATTTATTTATTTATTTATACAAGAACTGCGGTACTGGCCAGATTTGCGGGAAGGTGAGAGGATTCACCAGAGACAGAGTGGGGAACAGAACAGGCAGACTGATGAAATACACTGCTGAGGGGAACGGTGGGCGAGACAGGAAAGGTCTGCTGTAACATGTGGGATTCTCGCGGGCTGGTGGGGTGGAGCGGACAGCTTCACAGTGTGGTGCTCAACAGCCTGTGCCACCAGAGGAGGCCCCATAGTGCTGCATCTTAACCCCTTGCACCACCTGGGAGACCCCAACTGGGAATATTATACTTCTTTTTTGACTACCATTTTGAAATACCAGTCATTTTAATGAAATCACTATTGTGACTTTACAGTTTAATACATAATGCTTATATATTCGTGTGCCTTTATTTTATTGTGGATAGCATAGGGATGGTTTAGACACGATTCAGATAACCTGAAATTATTGCAGCCAACTTCCAATGCAGTAAGTTTTTCAAATTTCTTAATAGGATTTTGAAAGTTATTAACGAACAACTTGTTACTTGTTGCTATGCCACAATTACAAAACAACAAAACAAATTAGATCACTTTTCGGTCACTGATGATTCTCTCAGTATTTGTCTATCATAATCATTAAAAAAGGATAAAACAAACTGAAATGGTTAACTTCACAGCTCCTTTTAGATATACGTTTTCTGTACATCTTACAGGAATAGAAAATGTTAGTGTTGTGTGGGTTAAAATACATTAATTCCACATAAAGCACTCTACAAAAGGAAAGGATATTTGATTTGTATGGCTTTAAAGTTTTAACAGATGAGTCTATCCCTGTGAGACCACAGACCATTTACCATCACTAGATTGATTTTTTCCAATGCTAAAGGCTTCATGGTACTTTTCAGCACAGTTCATTGTGAATAGAATGATACTTCAGATACACATTAACTAAAGAGTCTTCAGAGGCTGTATTAAGGAGATGAAATGCTGAGTGGCAGAAAGAATAGTGGTTTTTTATATAAAGGAAAATTCTTGATAGGGTTTATATAAATAACACAATAATTTATAATTTTCTTTAGAGGCATTGAAATAGTCAAATAGTCTTGTGGTTAGTGCAGTAACAATTTGCATTAAAAATGATGTTTTTAGTATTTTTAGTGTTTCTTTAAATTTGTTAAACATATGTTCTGCAGTTTTTTCTTAGTTATTATGTTTGCAAGACAAATATACCCGAGTGATGATAGATATCAATTTAATAGTACATGAATTAAGAAATTATAATATAAGGTATACTACTAAGAAAACCTCATTTTATAAAATGTCAGTTAAATTTTAATTATCATGGGAATATCAGGAGACAGAATTATGCCAGGGAAGGACAACAAATTAAACAGAAGGGTAGCCTTTAGATGTGAGAACTTGGCTATTTTAGTTTTTTTCCTTTAAAGATTTTCTCATTTCCACATATTTACTTTAGAAAATAGAAAAATAAATACTGAAATGTGCTAATTTTCAAGAGGAAAATTAATTAAGGAAATCATCCAACAGAAATTCTGCTAAACGAAATGCCAGTTTTCTTACTTGAAGAGTTAAAAGAAAGAAATTTATTTTTCACAGAACCACATGAAGTGCTTATTGTATTCTGTTTATAAAATTAAATACCAATGTCACTTTATGTTTTAAAGTATGTGTACATTAGGTTTTTCTGTATGTATATATGTATATACACACATTCCTGAGCAAAAAAATGGGACTCAACTTCTTGGATTTTAGTTCATTAGATTCAAATTTATTACCTGCTTTCTGGCTATCTCATTGAGTAAGAGTTCTCCATACTGATTTTGTCCTTCTGGGGTACAGGCCAGAAGTGTGGGGGGTGAGAGGATTCATCAGAGACAGAGTGGGGAGCAGAACAGGTGGACTGACTGAAATACACTGATGAGGGGAGCAGCGGGTGAGTCAGGAGAGTTCTGCTGTGCCCTGTGGGTATAACTCCCTGGCCTGGGATTGAACTAGTGCTGCAATGGCTGCAGATAGCTTCATAGGTTGAGTTTTAACCCCTACCAGGGGCCACCAGGGAGGCCCCTGATTTTTTCAATTTTAAAATTGATGTGTAGTTTGATTCAGCTAGCTTTGTCTCTACAAAGATAAAAGTGTCTTAAGGTTCTAACATCTCTTTATCCAGTCATCCTAACAAAAAATAATTTGATTTGAGATAATGAATATTATGTCATTCTATTATGATATTTTGAATTATTTCTTCTATTTCATTTATTTCTAAGTTTTATTGTTTCCTTACTTCCAGTGAATTTTGGTTTTATTTGTTCTTTTCTGCCTAATTTTATAGGGTGTAACATCAAGTTATTTAATTTAGATCTTTCTTTACTTTTAATATGAGTTTTATTTTATTTTATTTTTTAAGATTTATTTGTTTTATATAAGAACTGGGATACAGACCAAATGCACAGGAGGGTGAGAGGATTCACCAGAGACAGAGCAGGGAACAGAACAGGCAGACTGAGCAAATACACTGCTGAGGGGAGCGGCGGGCGAGAGAGGAGAGGTCTGCCTCGCCATGTGGAAGCCTTGCCGCCTGGGATCGAACCTACGCTGCAGAGGCTGAGGACAGCTTCACAGCGCAGTTCTCAGCTGCCTGTGCCACCAGGGGAGGCCCTTTTAATATGAGTTTTGAATAATGAACTTGCTACATGCAATGGATTCTGGTAGCTCATGTCTTCATTTTCATTCTTCTCCATGTATTTTTTAATCTCTTCTTTGATTTACACACAAATCCCATTTCCATTCACTAGTGTGCTTAGTTGTTTTTTTTTTTTATATTTATTTAGTTATTTATACAAGCACTGGGTAGAGTCAGAAGTGCTGGAGGGTGAGAGAATTCACTAGCGCCAGAGTGGGGAACAGAACAGGCAGATTGACGGAAGTACACTGCTGAAGGGAGCAGCGGGCGTGGCAGGAGAGGTCGGCTGTGCCATGTGGGACCCTTGCTGGTGGCCGGGGATTGAACTGGTGCTGCAGAGGCTGAGGGCAGCTTCGAAGCCCAGTGTTCAACTTATGTGCCACCAGGGGAGGCCCTATGCTTCTTAGTTTTAATGTATTTATTGTTTTTCATGTAATTTTTGCTCTCGTTTTTTAGTTTGAATCATTGTGATGAGAAAAAGATTACTTGATATAATTAGAACCCTATTTAGTTTTTATTAGCATTTGTTTTTTCACCTAACATGTAGTCTATCATTTAGAATCCTTGTGTTCATTTTAGAAGTATGTGCTCTTATTTTGGGTGGGGGGTAATGAAATGTTCTACATGTGTTTATCAAACCCAACTGACATAATTATTCTTTAAAAGTTGCTGCTTCCTTTTTTTTTATAGTTGATCTATCCATTGATAAGTGAATGTTACTATTTCATGTTGCTGTAATTGTCTGTTTTTAGGTTGGTTAATAGTTACTTCACATATTTCAATATTCCATATTTTGGTGCATAGATAGATAGATATTATATTTTTTATGGATTGATGCCTTGATTATTACATAATGTTCATCCATGTCTCTTAATACATTTTATAGCTGGAAGTTAATTTATCTTCTATAATTTTGTCTTTCTGTGGCTTTTTTTTTTTTTTTTTAAATAGAGGCATGTTTTTTTTTATTTATTTATTTGTTTGTTTGTTTGTTTTGTTTATACATGCACTGGGTACAGTCAGAAGCACGGGAGGGTGAGAGAATTCACCAGAGCCAGAGCGGGGATCAGAGCAGGCAGAAGGACCGAAGTACACTGCTGAGGGGAGCAGCGGGCGGCAGGAGAGGTCTGCGCGCCATGTGGGACCCTCCTCTGGTGGCCGGGGAGCAGCCGGGGATCGAACCAGCGCCACAGGGGCCGCGGGCAGCTTCGCAACCCAGCGCTCAACCGCTGCGCCACCGGGGAGGCCCTTTCTGTGGCTTTTTTATGGTACCATTAGTTTGTAATATTGTTTTTCAGTCTTTTACTTTGAGCCTGTTTATGTTTGGAGCTAGAAGGGAATTTTGGAGACAAGAAAAAAAGGAGGTGGTGGGTTTCTGATTCAACATGTCACTCTGTGCCTTTTGTTTGGTGAGTTCAGACCACTGACATGTACAGAAGTTATTGTTGCATACATATTTATGGTTATTTTACTGAAGTTTTTCTTGATCTTTTTACAGTTCATCTTTCTCATTTTGTCTTCTCTTTTTCTTCCCTTGTATATTAAAAGTTAAATTTTGCATTGCGTTTGCATTCTACTTTATCTTCTTTGTTTCTGAGGTCACCATGTGGTTTATATATAAGGTTCTATACCTATAAACCTTAAAGGCAGGTTAATCAAAATCTTCTTATAACAATTCACAATTTTACTCTTCCTCATGTTTTCTGTTTTTGGTGCCTTATTGCTTCTAACTGAGTTTCTATTTTTTTTTTAATTGAAATCTCTTTAGTATTTCCTCCAAGTCAAGTAAGTTTAGAGGACAGAACATCTTCAACTGTTGTTGTCTACATGCTCTTTATCACTCCTTCAATATCAAGTATAAGCCTCACTGTGGGAAGATTTTTGGTTAGAGAGCTTTTCTTTTCAGCATATTGAAAATGACATCTATTCCCTTCTTGCCTGCAAGGTTTAATCTGCAAATCCACTGATAGTCTTAGAAGAGTTCACTTTTTACAGGACTCTGCTTTTCTTTGACTGCCTTAAGGATTCTCTATTTTTTTTTCCAATTTAATTTAATATGCCTTGGTGTGTGTCTGTTAGGAACTCTTTGAGCATTCTGGCTCTGAATATCTGTTACCTTCCTTAGTTTGGGGAAGTTCTCAGCTATAATTCTCTCAAATAGAATTTCTGTCTCCACATCCCATTTCTTCTAGAAACCTCATAAAGTGAATGATGTTCTTCTTGATGCTATCCTATAAGTCTCTTGCGTTGTTTTCATTTTTAATTCTTTTCCATCTCACTGATTCTTCAGCCTCATTGAGTCTGCTGTTGAGTGCTTCTATTTATTTTTAATTTAAGCTATTGCATTATTTGTTTGAGTGATTTCAATTGGGGACTTTTTTTCTGTCTTTCCATTTCTTTTTCATTCACCCATTGTTCTCATAATTTCAGCACATGTGAAGGCTTCTTTGGTTAATTCTGTTGCATTAGGTTTTTTTGTTGTTTTTTTTTTCTTTTTTTTTTTCTATTATCCATCCATTAGGGAAAATTCTTCTGCTTTCTCATTCTGTTTGATGCTCTTTGAATATTTTATGAATTAGCTTAAGCTGTTTTCTTTCTCAGTTCCTCTGTGATGATCTTGATTTTGAATTAGGGTCTTGGATGCCGTGCTTCCTGTTGTATTGACTGAAACCTCATCACCAGCCTAGATGAATGAAGTTTGAGATTCAGCACAGAGTGGTGGTCAAGAATCTAGCTTATGGGTTGTGAACTGGATATGTCATTGATGTGTAGGTTGCTCTTTAAATTGCCAAAGACTTCTTCAGTTTTTAAACTGTTTGAGCAATTGCATCGATCTCCAAGCACCATCTAGACAGACTGTCAAGGTAAGTCACTGTTGTTAATTTTTTTTGAGCTCCTAATGTCAACTGATATCTCAGCAGCACCCTATTTCTGATCTCAGCAGGTTTTACTGCAATGTCTTTTCCCTGAGGCTCTGGTATATACAGAGTTGCAAGAAGACTGTGGGTTTGCACCACACACTTGTACTGGTAAAAGTTTCAGTTTCCTAGTAGTTAGGTTTTGCAAATGTCTGACAATCCCAAATGGAAAAATGACTGTTCCTGCTTGATTGCCAGACAAGTCCTCAGTAGCCCCAGGTGCTGTCAGCCAGCATAATGCTGGCAGTCAATGCTCCTTATATAGCAAGCTACTGGCTTTAATCTTTACACATGCTAAGTGATCAGGGAAGCCCCAGAAGTCTGGCTCATAATGGATCAGGTTCATTTTGCACCTGCTAAGCTGGCCACTACAGTCCCCAGTGTATACATTTCAGGCCTGATTATCTGTCAGTATTCTTTTGGGGATCCAAGAAGACACAGAGGTAGAGAGACAATCCTGAGTGGTTTGCAGTAGGCTAGGACCCAATGCAAAAATGTGGGAGTCTACATGAGACAGGGGTGGTGATTTTTAGAAATACTGAATTAGTGTCAGTAGCCCAAGGTAGTTGTTCAACTACAAGGTTGTTATTGTTCTTTATGATAGGTGGCACTTGCCAGTTTTGGTGTGTGAGGAACCTAGGGGAGCATCAGAGTCCACTCAGTAGGAGTGTTTGGTGTTTTTGATATACCCAGCTAACTAATCTAGCAGTCCAAAATAAGTCATATACATGTCCATGCAGATACCAGTTTTCTTTTATGATAAACAGAACTCACCCAATTTTATGGGACAGGAGCTGAGGTGAAGTGTGGTAGGTTTTATAGCTCATAGATGTTGAGGATTTCCTGTACTTGTTTCCTCTTGGGAGGTGATTATACCCACTACTCCAGGCAGTGATAATTTGCAGGGATTCAATGTTTGATCGCTGTCCCTGATACAGAAAGTTGGGGCAAGATTCTCTCCACCACTGTGCAGTAGTTCTATAAACATGTGTCTTCAAATTCAACCTCATCCTGCCCATTTCCTGCTTTACCACAGCCACTGGCAGTGAAGGATCTTGCTGAGCACGGCACCAATGTTGTGTTTTTGGCTCTGCCCTCCCTCTCTGGACTCCACTAAAATCATAGAATTTTGGCCCTGCTGCATCAATAATGCAGGTGCATGGGTAAACAGGCATCCTTTGGAGATAAATCGATCGGGGAAATATGAGACTTTAAGCTACTTTTTTTTTTTTTTGATGGCTTAGGTAGATGTTTTCCTGACATAGCTTACTCTGTCATATTTTAAATAGTTCCTTTCACTCCTCTTGCAAGTTTCCTCATATGGGACAAAAAATAAATAAATAAAAGGACAAGAAAAATATCCCAGAGTGAACAATAAACAAAACAGTTGGTATCCAGGTGCTACTGAGGGTATGATGTAAGGAAGCACACAGGATGGCAGAAATCAATAAAGGCACTCAGATGGCAGCCTGTACCTCACTCCAATATTTTTATTCTTTTAGGTTTATAGTTATTAATAACAATTAGAGAAAACCTCACACAGAGTTTTGTATAATCATTTACTTCACACAATACACTATGCGTTGGTGTTATACTGTAAATATTGCCTCTCAAAATTCATATGATGCAAATTAAAATCTTAACACCTAAGATTAGGACCTTGTTTGGAAATAATAGTAGTTATATAATCAGTTGAGTTTATATTGTAGTAGGATGAGCCCTTAATCCAATATGATTGGTGTCTTTATGAAAAAGGAAATTTGAATACAGTCACACATACAAGAGATAATACCAAGTAAGATATAGTCAGAAACTGGGAACATAAATGTTCTGGTACAGTTCCAAAACCCTAAGAAGGTAATACTCCTACTTATCAATAACTTGATGCATGATTTCTAGTTTGCAAAACTGTCATGCAATAAATTTATGTTGTTTGTTCATTTTTTTAGGAATTATTGATTTATGCATACAAAAACTGGGGTATAGGCCAGAGGTGTGGTGGGGTAAAAGGATTCACCAGAGACAGAGTAGGGAACAGAATAGGCAGACTGAAACACACTGCTGAGGGGAGCAGTGGGTAAGTCAGGAGAGGTCTGCTGTGCCATGTGGGTTACTCTGTGGCAGGGGATCAAACTCATGCTGCAGAGGCTGCAGACAGGTTAATAGGTTGCGTCTTGACCCCTTGTGCCACCAGGGAGGCCCTGTTTTTTCTTTTATTTATTTTGGCTACTTATTTTTTTGTATTGATGTTACATTGAGAAGTCATATAGTATCCTGATTTTAGCCTTGGAATATCTTGAGCAAAATCCCTAATCATACCAACACCACACATAAACTTCTGATATACAAAGATGCTGTGTTTGTGAGAATTTCTTCTATAGCAAGAGAAAATCACTACAAGTAGAAATAACATGTACTAATTATGAATTCAAGAGATCTTTAAAGGTCAGCAAAGTATTGTGGAGATATAAAAATGATGAGGAGGGGAATTAAGAATGCTTGCATTACAAAATAATGAGCCATGATTTCAGTTGATACCCGACAAGTAAAACTTAGAACTCAGTAAAAATTGCACAATACATGAGTATTTCTGGTTGCTTAACTATAGGGTCTTCAGAATATTCTGTGGAATTTTGGATATAGTTTCTGAGATTGTTTTAAAGCATTTTCCACATTAAAAAATAGAATGAGATTGCAAGGTGATGATTTTGAATCCATTGGACTCATGAATATTTTATATGAAACTTGGTCTTATCATCTGTAAAAGTAATTATATTTGTGGTTCCAGAATATGTTTTCTTCTTATACAGTGATATGACTCATGATGTGAGACTGTAGAAACAGCAGTGATTAATACTATATTAAAGTATCTGCTGAAAATTCTGTTAAGAGAAAAATTCAAAGCCACAATAGCTACAAATTTTACAACACATTTTCAGCTCTAAACAGGCTGAGTTAAAAAACAAGGCATAATGCAGATTAAATTAATAAATAGATTTTATTAAGAAATTGTCCACAAAATCACATTTAATCTTCTCACAAAGATAACAGACAATCTGAGAATGCCAATGGACATTTAGAATATTGAAGCTGTGCAAGGCCATTACAAAAACCTCAACAAATTTCAGATAGAAGTTATGAAAAATATTTCTACCATATGCATGTAATGAAAATATGAATTAAAGATAAGTAAACAAAGCACAAAATCATATAAAGCTAAAAACACTCTTAAGCCTTTGATTAAAATTCAAAAATGAATTTATATTTTGTTTATAAATTAAATTATCTTGATTGTTGTAGGTAGATTTATGAAATATGGAAAATGTTTTAATCAAAACAATATGATCATTATTTTTCATCTGCAATAATTTATAATTATTATTTTAAAATAAGCTATTAGATTTGTAAAAAGTAGGACTATAACTACAAATACAATTAACAAAACAAGAAAATTCAAAATTAATGTAAGGATTAAACATACATTCAAAAGGAGAGACAATACGATTAAAGTAATATAATTAACAACATCATTTCTTTCAAAAATTAAAAATAAACTCCTGAAAATAAAGTCAAGGAATGAAAAGAAAAGAAACAAAATACTTGGGCACGTCTGGTGGTGCCAGGGGTTAAGTCTCAGCACTATGAAGCTATGGGAGGCAACTGCAGCACTAGTTTGAACCCAGGCCAGGGAGGTTAACCCACATGGCCCAGCAGACCTCTCCTGTGTCTCCTGCTGCTCCCCTCAGCAGTGTATTTCAGTCAATCTTCCTGTTCTGCTCCCCACTCCGTTTCTGGTGCATCCTCCTACCTCCCATACCTCTGGCCTACACCCCTGGTTTTATATGCATAAATAAATAAATATTTAAAAGATAAAAGAAACACAATACACAGCATAAGAATATAGAAGTGGAGGGCCTTCCCCGTGGCGCAGCAGTTGAGCGCTGGGTTGCGAAGCTGCCCACAGCCTCTGCAGCGTTGGTTTGATCCCTGGCCACCTGGTGAGGGTCCCACATGGTGCGAAGACCTCTCCTGCTGCCCATTGCTCCCCTCAGCAGTGTACTTTGGTCTTTCTGCCTACTCTGCTCTCCCCTCTGGCTCTGGTGCATTCTCTCGCCCTCCCGCGCTTCTGACTGTACCCAGTGCTTGTATAAATAAATAAATAAATAAATAAATAAATAAATAAATAAATAAATAAATAAATAAATAAATAAATCTTAAAAAAAAAAAAAAAAAGAATATAGAAGTGGACATGCCTGAAAACAAGATCTTATAATTTTATGATACTTATCCTGAAGAATATTTTGTTAGTAGATAAGGTTGAAATTAAAAAAAAATATTTAATGCTCATTTCATGATATGAATAGATCACCAAACTCTTGAATACAAGTAACAACAAAAAACATGCCACAATCTGGCTTCACAATATGCAATGCATTTGTGCAAATTTCATGTATATGAGTATTATATTCATACTATGTACATTATATATATTTTCAAGATTACCTTGCAGGGGTTTCACATTACTAGTTTCTCACCCTATAGTGTTCTTGGTTTCCCTTCTTCTAAATTAGCTGTGTTCTTTGACAGGTTTCTTTTTTATGGTAGTTCAATATAAAATATACAGCTTCATATTTACTCATTTGTTAATAGTTTTCCTGTTTCTCACATTTAATCTCCTTTCAGATATTTTAGTTATATTTTTCATAGAGTTTGTAAATAGGAACCTCTTTAAATCAGAAAAATGATATTGCTTCCTTGTTATTAAAAATACTCAATGTAATCACTTTGAAAAACTCCAATGCATGAAATTTATCAATCTAGACTTCTAAATCTCCCATAATTCAACAAGATTTTTATAGTTATAAATGAAGAAATAATAAATTGATAAACCTGATAATTCCATGTTAAATATTTTTTAACTGTTCTTCAAATGTGGTTTAAATTTTTTCATCCTTTTTTTTTTACAAATGTATTATAAGTCCCAATATATGTATTATAAAATGTCAGAAGCTTTGGGAATGTGTTTTACAAAATTGCCATTTTTGAGGTAAGAGCCCCAATACTTTATTGTAATGCAAGTATTTCCCCTCATCTTAAGGTAAAAAAAGTTGTTGTATTGTAACTATCATATATAATTGTAATGTACCTCCTCTGTATTGCCCAATTCTTATGTTTCATTTAGCAATTTTTAATTTTAGACTTCTCAGAAAGCTTTATATGGAATAAATTAGGGCTATTTAAAAGAAATATGGACATGATCTTTGCTGCAAGATTTTATAAAAGTTTAGTGAAATTCTTGCATCTGACTATTATTGTTATCATTTAAACTATTACACATTAGTTAGTGCTTGTTATTTAATAAATTACAGAGTCAAATTAAAATGTTAATTTTCTGCTCTTTCCAGTGATCTTAATGCTGTGTTATAAAATGCTCAAGTTAACAGAATTATCACCAGGAAAACAAGCAAGTTAAAATATATATTCCTGTTTTGGTTTTTTTTTTTCTATGAATTCAAATTAAATAGGTTAGGTTAGAGTTAGGGAATCTTTACTTTACTAAAAAAAAAACTGTGGTTACTCCAAAACTTCTATGGGCCACTCAGGAGTTTTGAGAGACAGATGCAGAACAGGAAACAAAGGTCACTCTTGCATCTTCCTCCTTTCAACTTTTAAGCAGAGCATTCCTATTTTCTGTCATTTATATACTAGGAATATACACAAATCTTCATTTGATAAGAGAGATGCATGGGTTAAAAAATAGCTTTAACATATCTCATTATTTCATCATTGTTAGAGAATAATATGAGATTACCCTGTCTCCACAGAGAAGCATGAGCTGTGATTATGGTTACTTACAAAACAAGGCTAGATCTTAATGGTAGATTGGTGAATAGTTTATTATTTTAATATATATAAAACCAGTACTATTGTTAATAAAAGTTTGATTAATACTACATTTTGGTGGCAGCAGCCCTTCTCCTACCTGTGACTATGCAGGTGCTTCTCTTTGCCTCTTCCCAAGCTGCAGCCGTTCTGCCACCCATGTCTATCCTGATGTTCCTTGACACCAACTTCCTTTGCAGGACAACAGCTCTCCTCCCTGCCTGTGACTGTGCAGACCTCTATTTTAACAAACCTGTCCCATCCGGGGGCAGATTTTTTCTGTCCACTTTTGTCTATGAAAGTGTCCTTTATTCTTCTACGCTTTTTATAATAAACCTACCCTTTCAGATATAGAAAAACATTGAAAAAGTACTAAATTCTGTGTAATTCTTAAGGGCACATAAAATACTGAATAACTTTTAAGAGTATCCTTTTGCATTTTCTTTCTTGTTAGGGTAATATCAAGAACATTTAAAATTAAAAAAAAAATAGGACTTTTTTTCCTGATTAGAAAACAGAAAATAGAAAGAATAACCTTCATCTATTAATAATAAGAATAAAAGCTGGTCATTAAGCAAAAACCACAATTTTTCCTGAAACCATCGGGCAGTTGTAGCTGCAGCATAACGAAGTACATTGAATTACAAAGACTGACAACAGAGAAAGATAGGATGCATTTGTTCATCTGGTCAGGTCTCTGGAGAAAGCTGGGTCACCGTATAAACAGGTAAGAAGAAATCAGCTGACATTGTTAACTTTTTTGACCTTAAAGGTTAAAAGTTACATTTGAATAAATGGGTACTGAAGACACAAAAGAGTGTGTATCCACTCACATGTTCTTTCCCTTCATCCTCTGCAAAGTACTTCTACAAAAGATTAGGGGCAGGGCCAGGAACTGGAGAGAGTCCTTTTGGGAACTTGTTAAGCACAGCGCTCAGGTATTGATCATCACCAATTCCCTGGAACTACTCTAATAGGAAATAAAAGCTTAAAGTCATTGGTGGAAAGGCAGTGAACATGGTCAACTCTAGGGTCAAGGCAAAGATTCCTTGCTTATGGGAAAGAGGTAAAAACAAAAACCTTCTGTTCGGAACAAGATAAAGAAGCCCTTCTCTACTTATGGGAAGCTATGACCTGCTTTTCTGGGAAGTCAGAAAACCTTTTTTGCCCAAGAATAATACAGGCAGAAGGCAGAGACTGGCTGCCAAGCGGAGAACAGCACTCAGGTGCTTTGATCTCTTAAGAAGACTGAAACTGTAATAGGAGAACAGAAGCCTCATTGCCCTACTAACAAGAAAAGCAGAGGACCCCTATCGGAGGAGTAAGAGAATAATGAGTGACACCTCTCCTTGCCCCCCACAGGCACAGATGTGCAAGGCCTGCTAAGAGCTGAAAGTGGAACAGCATAGATGTGAAAACCATCTAGAATCCCAATCGACATTCTAATCACAAGGTACCATGGGGTTCTTCCTTAAGGAATTAGAATTTATGGTGCATTAAAAGAAAAAATATAGATGGTAAAATGTAAATCTAGCTTAATCTCTACTTAATTTGAACTTCCCACAGCAATGGTCTCACAGGTGATGGCAATGCCCACTTCCAGCCAGGAATAATATCGACTTTTGTCTTTCTATTTTTCTACCTATAGTATTAGTGTTCAATCAACATTATCTCACACACATGCACACACACACACATATCCTCCAATGTCAAGGAATACACAATTAAATATAATTAGATTTAGAGAGATACATATTAAAATTATCAGACAGGAACTTTAAAGTAAGCAAGATATATATGCAAATAATCTATTGAAATGTGAACATGAAGGAACTGAATAAAAAAGAACCAACAGAAAAATGAATACCTCAAGGTTTTTTGGTTTTTTTTTTTAAGATTGGTTTATTTTAAATTATTTATTTTTTTAAAGATTTATTTAATTTTTTATTCTTTAAACATTTATTTATTTATTTATTTTTATTTATTTATACAAGCACTGGGTACAGTCAGAAGCGCGGGAGGGTGAGAGAATTCACCAGAGCCAGAGCGGGGAGCAGAGCAGGCAGAAAGACCGAATTACACGGCTGAGGGGAGCAGCGGGTGGCAGAAGAGGTCTGCGCGCCATGTGGGACCCTCCTCCGGTGGCCGGGGAGCAGCCGGGAATGGAACTGGTGCTGCAGAGGCTGAGGGCAGCTTGGCAACCCAGCGCTCAACCGCTGCGCCACCGGGGGAGGCCCAAGATTTATTTATTTTTTATACAAGCACTGGATACAATCAGAAGAGCAGGAGGGCGAGAGAATTCACCAGAGCCAGGACGGGAAACAAATCAGGCAGACTGACGAAATACACTGCTGAGGGGAGCAGTGGATGAGGCAGGAGAGATCTGTCGCGCCATGTGGGACCCTCACCTGCAGGGAATCCAACCAGCGCTGCAGAGGCTGCAGGCAGCTTCTCAGCCCAGCGCTCAACCACTGTGCCAACGGGGGAGGCCCAAGATTGATTTACTTTTATACAAGAGCTGGGGTACAGGCCAGAGGTGCAGGAGGCTGAGAGGATTCACCAGAGGCAGAGCAGGGAGCAGAACAGGCAGATGACAGAAATGTACTGATGAGGGGAGCAGCGGGTGCGACAGGAGAGGTCTGCTGTGCCACGTGAGATTCTCCTGGCCAGCTGGGATCCAACCCGCACTGCAGAGGCTGTGGATAGCTTCACAGCGCTGCGCTCAACCTGCTGCACCACAGGGGAGGCCCTGGATACCTCAAGTTTTGATTGAAGAACTATTTTTTAAAAAAAATATAATGGAACACAGTTGAAAATCTCTTGTTTGGATGTAGATCTGCCACAAAACAGTTTGATTTCTATTAAACCTACCATCTGAATTCAGAATAAATCCAATTGCATCTTTATTTTTGTTTTGCCTTTGACTTAATATTTTAGTGTTCCAGTACTCATCATTCCCCTCTTTCTATATATTTCCCCGGGAAATTTTATATGTGCCAAACAATTTGATGTTTATCCATGCATATTCTGGTAATATAAATGTTAGTATCACTGCCCAAATTCTTTCTAGACATGTAACAAGGATCCTAAGGATGAAGAAAGGATGGCTTTGCTTAATTGGATGGAAATTTTTCAAGATCTTCAACTTGAAGGCAGAACTGACTCCACAGCTTTTCAAGGCTATATCATATCAATTTGCTCATCTATTTATGTACTTCTATTTAATCTAATTTTTAAGAGCACAGGGCATTGCTTTATTCATAGTTACATACATAATATTTATGACAATGTCTACCATATACTAGATGCTTAATACATTTGTTGAATGAATGCATGAGTGAATAGATGAATGAAAATTAGCCTGTGTTCCAGGTAGAGTCCTTAGCATTATCCGTGTATGTCTTTATTTGACCTCAGCAAGATTAACTATTTGATGTTGGGCTGGATTGCCATCTGATCAGCTGGTGAGTAGGTGCTACAGCAACCCTTGTTTCCTTTTGACATTCTAGTAGTCCTGGCGGAGGCTGTTTCCATCAACGCGACAGTCCATGCTGTTATTTTAACTTTTATATGACCTGTGTGATAGAAAGTCTTCATTGTAATAGTTTTCCTCTTTATTTCCATCATTATGGTATTAAACTTAGATTTGCTTAGATGTCATTTACTCTAATGCTGATGAAGATTCTCTCTATGAGCACTTCTTTTTATTATCCTTATAATGTTTTGTAGGTTTTCATTCTTTGGTGGAAAAACATGGTTATTTTTTCTTTAGCTGATATATAGTTTCTTATCAATGTAAGATGTGTTTTTAAATCCAAATTTCTTTCTATTTTCCTTTATAGGAAGAGAGTGTTCTGAAGAAGTTTAATTCAGAATGATGAATATTTAATGGAAAAATGGAACACCAAATTTTAATGAATCACTACTAGGGGATTATTGTGTGGAATATTTCCTACTTGAATAATGTTAGAATTTCCAATTAGGATTCCAGAGTCTATGCATAGATTTCATTGTAGTTAAACATTTGCTGACAGGTCAGTCTTTAAATATAGCCTTGTTGCCTTTTGTAGAGAAATTTGATCTTGTTAAGCTTTCTGTGAGAGAGAATGTTTTCCCATTAAATCTATTTTTCTTGGGAAGATCTTAACTGTCCACAAAAATTCTTTTTCCTGCCCATCTATAGCTTACAAATGCATTGGAATAAATATCCAAATAAATATCTAAGAGAGTTTTGTAAAAAATATAACCAAAATTATTATTAAAAAGAATTTAAAATAGTACAAAAAATCTGAACATTTCCAAATGTGCTTTTAAATGTAGTCATATGTTAATTAAATCATAATAGGACACTATTATAACAAATTTTATTCTCTTTGAAATACATTCAGTATTTTAATGTGTAGATAATATTTTAACTAGTAAAGTTTCCACATTAGAACAACAAAGTTGAGGACATTCTACTATGTTTGCATTTTCTTTTTTTTTTTCTTTTCTTTTTTTTTTTTTTTAAGATTCATTTATATAAGCAGTGGGTACAGTCAGAAGCGCGGGAGGGTGAGAGAATTTACCAGAGCCAGAGTGGAGAACAGAACAGGCAGACCGACGAAGTACACTGCTGAGGGGAGCAGTGGGCGACAGGAGAGGTCTGCACGCCATGTGGAACCCTCGCCCGTCTGCCGGTGATCGAACCGGCGCTGCAGAGTTTGTGGGCAGCTTCGCAACCCAGCGCTCAACTGCTGCGCCACCACCGGGGAGGCCCTATGTTTGCATTTTATTATGGTGGTGTCTTCTGTGCATTTTAATGAGGTAAAATATAGATTATTTCCTCAGTTGGATTATCAAATGTAGTTTTACACATGTGTTTTTGTCTCTAAAAGTTAATGTTTAGATATTTTATGTTTACCCAATAATCTTATATTGTTGTCCAAAAATTTTAGTACAGTATTTGGTTTCTACCTCAGGGTAGTCCCTCGTAGTTGTCCCACCACCATGGCTCTGTGAACCATCACCTTATTCCCTTGTGGTCTTCCTTGCTCTATTTTGAAACTTGTCCCTCCTCCTCCATCACTGTATTTCTCAGGTCTAAAAAAAAAAGATTTAACATATAATAATTATTTAAAGCTAGTGTATTCATTCTACAGGTACAGGTCAGAGATAACACAAGCTTGTTTTAAAAGATAAAAACTTCAATAATTATTTAGGAAATTATGAAAATACAGCCTGAGCTTTAGTTTCATGGGCATAATTTAAAAAGGAAATAGTGCTGTTTATTATTACTCTATAGTAATTCTTTTGTAGGTTCAAAAATACTGCCAGACCATCTTCCTTATTTCCATAATTGTGTGTATTCAAGGACATCTTTTATTGTAAGTGATAATATTGTTCAACCATTTTTTCAGTCTCCAGGGTATTCCATGAGAAAGTTTAGAATAGATTTAACAAACTAAATAATACTGCTTAGTACTCTCTCTAATCCAAGTTATAAGAGTAGATGGCAAACAATTTGTAACTTTACCACATTCTTTCATTATATCCTGACTTCTGTCACTGTTTCTTATTTTTCACACTAAACTGTAATACTATTATTTACCTTCTTCACTGACAAATACAGTCTAGATTTTTCATGAGTATATTTACATATACATCCACAAAGTTATATGTACATTCAGTGTATAGAAGAACCCTACACTTTAATGTTTTACTTACAGAAGTGTGCATCACTGAGGAACTACAGGTGTATGTGCAGACCATTAAGCCCAATTCTGTCCTTCACTGTATCATAATCCCGCTTTTTTGTGATTTTCCCTCACCCCACTTTCTCCTTCCTTTCTGGTAATCACTAATTGGTCTATTATTCAAAGGTGTATTTTCATTTTATTTAGTTATATTTTAATAAAAATGCAGTATTTCAGTTCCTGATTAGCAACACAACACAATAGTAAATAATCATTCAATAAAGAAGAACTTAAACATTTATTCCACATAAAATAAGACTCCTTCAGTTATCATAATACCTGCTTATCAGAGGTTACTTGTGGTCTCTGCTCCCAGTCTTTCTCAACATTGTACTCAGACTGACAAAGCAGCCACCATCTGAAAATTTGTTGGGGTCGCTGCCTAGCCATCTTAAAACATAATTTAACTCTTAAGATTTCAGTCTAGAACTGACCCAGGTAACATATGTCCACATTTATTATGGTAACAAACTTGAAGCACATAGAGTTCAATCTTACCCTGAGCCTAGACAGTAAGGGGTAATAAATTGGCAGTAGCCTGCGCTAGTACAGTAGCAGTAGCCTGCACTAGTACAAGAATTTATTTTGTTAATATATTAGCAATTAATATTTGTTCATTCCTTTTCTTCTTTCTTTTCTTCCTCATTTTTTCTATTATAAACAATGCTACATGCAAATGATACAAATATAAGATTTGTCTCTAACCTCTATAATGTTTGTGTTTAGTTACATTGTTGCCACATTGTGTCTATAGAAATGAATGTGTATTGAAACACATTATCATATTTCTGAAATACTGAACACCCCAAGGTGGTGCTATTGATACTTTAAGTTAACTGAATTTACATTCTATGATGTTCCATTTCAACATTAGTTTTGAAAATATTCAGCAATGAAAATAAAATAACTATTAAAACACCATAATTAAGCACCATTCCTTTATGAATATAGCAACTAAATGTAACATACAATAATTATTGCCTATAACTAGATATTTCTCTTAAATATATTTAATTGAACAGTATTTCAGAGACTGTAAGGTGAACAAATTCAATGCAGTAATATAAAATACAGAATACATTATATGTCAAAGTACTTGATTCATAGAAATTTTATTAAAAGCATTGCTATTAAAACAGTCATTTATTAATATCTACAATTAGGTTTCTGAAATTATTTAAATATTCAAAAGATATCTATTTACTCAATTTGTAAGGGAGAATTATTTTTTTGTTAATTAAAATGTATTGTCAATTCTGCTATTATTCCCTTGATGTGTTGTCAAAGACCCAAGGGGTTTCATGAAGATTCAAAAACCTTCACTGAAATTTGTCACAGAAATAACTGCTTATTGTGTGTGGTAGATAAAGATGCACAGTTTTTGGTTGTGAGTTTGATTTAATCTTTCTGTTACCAGTTTTCTCATTGATAAATTGATGATCATGTTATCAGCTACCTCTTTAGATGTGATAAATAGTAAAGAATTTAATAGATGCAAGATGGCTAACACTGGGCTGGCATACAGCTTTATTCTCACCATCATTATCAAGGAATTGTAAAGTAGTCAATTTCTGAAGTCCTGTAAGATACAACTCATATTCTATTGCTTATCATTTTAAAACCTGTGATACACAGACAGGATGTAACCTCCTTTTCTATCATGTTAAAATGACTTTTTCATTTTAATATAGTTTATTATGACTTGACTTTGTCACCCAAAGCAGTATTTGTTCATTTGGGTATATTGCACTCATTGTACCTTTGAAGAGTATTCTTTATATAGTTATCACAGTACATATTTGGTGACAAGTTCTCTTCTATTTGTTTTTCTAAAAAATCTTTATTTCTTGAAAAATACTTTTACAGATTATTGTAGTTTAGGTCAATAGTTGAATTCCTTCCCCAACCTCCCCATAATCTCTGGAACACCATTGTTTTCTGTCTTAAGCGCTTTCCACAGAATTCTACTCTTTTTTTTTCTCCCTATTTATCTGTATGTCATGTACTTTTTTTTTTCCTGGCTGCCATCAAGGGAGTGTCTTCTTCCATGGTTTTTACAAGTTTGAATATATGGGGAGTACTCAAGTTTCTCTCTTTATATATATATATATATATATATATATATATATATTTTTTTTTTTTTTTTTTTTTTGCATGGTAATCTCCAAAATTCTTGGATTTCTATTTTGGTGTCTTATTATTTTTGAAAATTCTCAGCATTTTTTTTTAAATATGCCTTCTGCCTCATATTCACTTCTGTAATTCTAGCTACATGTGTGTTAGAACATTCACATTGTCTGTGGATGCTCACTGTCTCGTTCTCATGATTTTGTTTCTGTGTAGAATTTTGCAT
This sequence comes from Talpa occidentalis, assembly GCF_014898055.3. Lineage (NCBI taxonomy): Eukaryota > Metazoa > Chordata > Mammalia > Eulipotyphla > Talpidae > Talpa > Talpa occidentalis. The sequence goes on from NW_023604972.1 coordinate 72,931,200, forward strand.
CAATTCTAATGCATACTATATTATAGTCATTATCAAAACCATTACTTAACTATGTTGAAACAGTCTATTTTTTTTAAAGATTAATTTTTTTTTTTAAATTTTTATACAAGAACCGGGGTACAGGCCAGATGTGCGGGAGGGCAAGAGGATTCACCGGAGACAAAGGGGGATCAGAACAGGCAGATGGACGGAAAGCATTGATGAGGGGAGCAGCGGGTGAGACAGAAGAGGTCTGCCATGCCAGGTGGGATTCTCGCCAGCCGGCCAGGATCAAACCTGCACTGCAGAGGCTGCGGACAGTTTCACAGTGCGGTGCTCAACTGCCTGTGCCACCATGGAGGCCCCGGAGTCTATTTTTGATGAGTCTATCAAAACTTTTCAGTGTCTCTAACTGATTTTTTGTTTATGTTCAAAGAATGAACAGGAGTCAAAGAATCAGAAGCAGTTCTTGATCCTCCTGCAGAGAATGAACAAGACTTTGTGATGCCACCACTTTCAGAAGCCACTACATTGTAAAATGCTGGAGAGTTTGGGATCAGTCCTGAGAAAAATGAGATGCTGCTGTCATATGTGTCTATGTTCACATGTGGTACCAGTGATGTTATTCTGACTTTCCACAGTGATGGCTCATGGAAGCTTTCCACGATCATCTACTTTTTATTCATTTAAAACTAAGGAAATTGGACCTGGGAGTGCCAATGACTTGTTCAGATCTGCCTATTTGTGACAGATCCAAAAATCAAAGACAGTGCCATTCACATTTATGCAGGATTGACACATCTGTGTTCTACATAAAACTGATATTCAGCACTTGTCCTTTCTGAATGTTTTCATATAACTTTAATGTTTGATGTCCGTTGCTGTTGCAAATATTAGGATGTTCTCCCTTCTTGTGCCTGAGTGGTGCCATCATTTCATATCAAGGGTATCAGTTTATCAACTTATCAATGTTGATGTTGATCACCAAGATGAAATAATGTTTGTCAGGTTTCTTCACTAAGTTGCTATTTTCCCCCTGTCCTTAATAGGTTCTTTAGTAGGAAGTCATCATGTGTAGCCCACATGAGAGAAGAAGAGAATAAATCTCAACTTCTTTTAGGGCTTGATTTCAATTTTTAAATGGTTTATATGATGAGGAAAGTAAAGACATAGAATGACTAGTTATAAGAAACCCATCAGAACAGCTGACATTGAAAAACATTGATTAATATACAGATGCATATATTTAATGATTACACACCTATACAAACCTTTGTTAATTAATAATACATACAGCACTGATTATATTAACGAAAGGTGAAATTTTATGTTTCAAACTGTGGACCAAGAAGTACTTATTTTTGAGATCTAATTCCTCATATTTCTTCAGAATATGAACTCTTCATTGAATGTTGGATTGGCAAAATAATATAGGTGGGAGTTTACATTGACATATATTTGGGATGAAATGAATTTCTCTACTTCATTGAGTCTAGCAAAGTATGAAAATAGATAAAAACAGGCCAACACAAAGAAAAAACATTTTAAATATTCTCCAACAACTGATGTGTTTTCTTCATTATACTTAAGATGTGAGTTGCTCCTATAGAAGATGACAAACATACCATACATTTCTAGTGAATCTGGTCTCATGGGAGGTTCTAGAGGAAAAAATGTTGTTATGAAGGACTTTATCATATCTGAAAGCTGACAAGTTATCCTGTCACAGTTACACAGATTACAGCAGAGGACACACACTTCCACATTAAACATAAAAGACTATTATTCATGGCACAGAAAGACAGAAGGAAGTATGAGCTTCGTTGTTGCACTGACTCTCCTTATCCCCCATGTCTCATGAGTGTGATGTGGAGCTTGCCCTATTAGATGCTGTGTACCAATGACTTTATGTCATGATTGAGGAACCCCATGATTTGGGAGCCCTCGTTCTTATAAGAGGAATGTTCGGAAACATATCCCACATTTGCCTCAGAGGAAGATGTTATCATGTTTTATTACTGATTGGAAACAAATGTTTCCTCTGCCCAGGAAGAACACAATAACTCTATCTTCCAGGGCTGTTTAGTCAGGAACAAAACTTCTTGTAAGATATATAGAAAAAAAAATACATGAGGAATTTTCTCTACCCTTCCTTGAAAATTTTCATTATTTAAGGAATATACAAGTAGATACCAATTTCAGTTGTCACTATTGTAACTGTGGGTTTTAATGCCTGTAGACATAGTTTACTGAGATAATGTAATTAAATTGTAACCCCTAGCATTTCATTGCTAATGAAATCAATAAACATTCCTACTTTAAAATCTGTTAAATTATGATACATAAAAAGGAAAGTAATTTAACAATATTGTACATTAATTAAGAACATTATTTTCAGTTTTATCCCCTGAGCAATAACTCATTAAAAAAAACCTGAAAACTTCTTCCTCATATCAATAAAAATAACCTTTCCTCTTCACGATTCTCAAAGTTCTTAAGATAAAATATGTTCTTAACACAATATTTGTTTGAGAAAATAAATTTCTAAGAGTATCAAACTACCATTTACAAATATTGAATAATATTTATTGTGATTTTTCTCACCAACCATCAATTGAATTTATGCCAAACTTACAAAAGCTTTTTCATTGAGTTGGAATCAAAAGACTATTCTGTTTGGATTTCTACATGTATTAAATTTTTATAATTAAGCAACTGATAAGAAAGTACAATAATTATTTCCACTACTGTATTCCAACAATCAAGGTTGTACATCATATTGAGCATGTTAAATTTTGATCAATCTCAACCTTCAGAAGATGAATACAGTGTTGAATACTTGCAGCTACTTATTATTGATCACTAATTGCCATCAACACTTTATAGAGTAATATGGAACTCAGTTTCCTACTTGAATAGACACTTATTTTTTCTTACAATATTAACAAAGGAAGATCTCTTATTAAAATCATACATACTACAATTTTAACAAATATATTCACTTGAATGTTTAAGTTTATTTTAAGAGCTCAGGAAGTGTGACTATTTTATTAAATTTAGACATTTCCATATTTCAATCTATAGTCAAAAAACAGTGATATTGTAATAATAATCTTCAGACAAGATAATAGATAATATGCAATAAAAATTACTTCCCTTGATATTTCACTGAAGTGACATTTCTTTGATATAAGAAATAATAATTTAATTGGAGAATGTTATATTTGTTTCCCAATATTCCTTGTTTATTTGCAGTCTTCTGAGCCAAGACAAAATTATGTGACTAACAATGCATTAAACCAACAAGTAAATATAAAACTTAATATACTAAATAATTTAAATTATTTTATTGGTAAAAAGTGTTATTATAAATTAAACATCCTATGTATTTTTCTGTCTGCTTTTTTGGACAGAGTTGATAATTACTCCTCCCTTCCATGCTTAATAAACAGTTTTATGATAGTGACAAATAATCTAAGAGCTTAGATAAGTTGTTTGATGAGTATGCTGATTATTTGTAATTAAGTGTGTGTTGCAGCTAAATAGCAGGATGGGATTTGCTTGGTTTGGCCATTTGTTATAAAAAATATTGTTGAAAATTCAATAAAATGCTAAAACAAATAAAACTAATACTAATAAGAACAATTGGATTTTTGTGTATGTGTGCATTATATCCTCTGCTTCTAGACTGTGAGAGAATGCAGCTGTGTTGATTCATTATTAAAGAACTACTTGCAAAGTTAATCCCAGACCTACCAAATAAGAGATTAGCAAAGCAACTCAATTGCTTTAACTCTTGATTATAATTTTGATTATATTAAAATGCTACTCATCTGTGATGTCCCATAATTCAATTTTGTCCTTCACTGGAACATAATCACTTAATAGAATTATTGACTAAGCAATTTTACCAATGTATGAAACAATAAATTTTATTTAGCTTCAACATAAAAGGATGCTGATTTTTGTATCTTTTAAGAATATTTACAGATTTTTATTTACAAGAGAGTTTCCAAATCATAAAACTGACAATATTTGACTTGTTAACAATAGGTAAACTATAAAATCAACTTAAAATTTCATTATACCATAGATTTCATCATAGTATAATGGCGTATTTCCCCAGGATTCAATGTAAAATTTATTTAGAGTAAAATATTAGATTTTGTCCCAACACATTACATAAGCTATTTTCAGATTAATTGATTATACAAATATTCTCTTAAGAATATGAAAAGCTTATGTTAACTTGCAGAAACATATTTTATGAAGTATCACACTTTTATAGTTGTACACATGTTATAAATAACATTCAAATTTTATTATATCTACAATGGTATATTAATCTCTATTCAGCACTCTAATATTTACTATATTTGCACTTTTGTTTTTTCTTTGTCATCTATTAAATGCTTCTTTAAGTTTAAGCCCAACTATTTCTTTTCAAATGACTTTTTACAGTTATTTAAGTTGAGTGACATACTTCTCCTGTGGTCCCATTCTATCTTGGGTATATTTCCATGATGAATACAAAGTGGTTCTAAAAGCTTATAGATACCCTATGATAACACATGGCTATTTGCATCTGAAGTCAAGAAGTCAAGTGAGATGTTTAATGGTTTCCCACAGTCAGTTTTTGCAAAAAACAGAATATTTCTTTCTATACAAATTTAATTAAGGATTTACCTCTAGAGTACTTTGTTTTTGTATCATAGAAGATGAGACAATCACTGACATCAGAGGGGAAAAAAAGGGCATATTGGACACATTAAAAATTCTAACCGACAGCCAGCAAACTTAGAAACTATAAAAGGCCATAGTCCACACTCTGTCTTAAGAATAACCAAGGGGTGGAACTCCCTGGTGGCGCAGGCAGTGGAGTGTCGCACTGTGAAGCTATCTGCAGCCTCTGCAGGACTGGTTTGATCATGACCAGCTGGGGAGAAACCCACATGCCACAGCAGACCTCACCTGTCTCACTCGCTGCTCCCCTCAGTAGTGTATTTCATCAGTCTGCCTGCTCTGTTTCCCGCTCTGTCTCTGGTGAATCCTCTCACCCTCCCGCACATCAGGCCTATACCCCAGTTCTTGTATAAATAAATAAATCTTTAAAAAGAAAGAATAACCAAAGGGTTAAGTTGCAGCACTGTGAAGCTATCCACAGCCACTGCAGCACAAGTTCAATCCCTGGCCAGGGAGCTGCCCACATGGTGCAGCAGACCTCTCCTGTCTGTCCACTGCTCCCCTTAGCAGTGTATTTCAGTCAATTCACCTGTCTGTTTCCCACTCTGTCTCTGGTGATTCCTCTCACAAATCTTAAAAAAAAAAAACAAAAAAAACAAAAAACAATAACCGAGATGTAGATGACAAGAGAAATGTACAAATCATGCATGATTATACATGAAAATTCAGTTGCAGATGTTGCTTGTAAATAGAGCCAGGGCAAACAGAAAGGTATCAGGAAGTCTTGAGTCCTGCCAAAGGAATAAGATAGAACTGAACATGGTTATTATCAAAGACTGGGTTAAAAGAGTATAGAAAATTTTGTGTTTATTGTGCATTACTTGTCTTTTAAACATACATTCTTGCTCTTTTCTGAGCCACCCCATCTACAGTACCTGCCAACACATAGACATGTTAACATATCTATTTTGCTTATGACATTCAACATTATCTAAAATTCTTATTACTTTTTAAAAAAGATTTATTTATTTATGTATACGAGAACGGGGGTGCAGGGCTTCCTCTGGTGGGGCAGCGGTTGAGCGCTGGGCTGCGAAGCTGCCCGCAGTCTCTGCAGCGCCAGTTCGATGGCCAGCCACTGGCGAGGGTCCCACATGGCGTGCAGACCTCTCCTGCCATGCTCACTGCTCCCCTCAGCAGTGTACTTTGTCAGTCTGCCTGTTCTGCTCCCCACTCTAGCTCTGGTGAATTCTCTCACCCTCCCATGCTTCTGACTGTACCCAGTGCTTGTATAAATAAATAAATTAATTAATTAATAAATCCTTAAAAAAAAAAGAATGGGGTGTAGGCCAGAGGTGTGGGCAATGAGAGGATTCACCAGAGACAGAGTGGGGAACAGAACAGGATGATCGACTGAAATACACTGCTGAGGGGAGTGCAGGCAAGACAAGAGAGGTATGCTGCACCATGTGGGTAACTCACTGGCTGGAATATGAAGTTGTATTGCAGTAGCTGTGGATTGCTTCATAGGTTGCATCTTAACTTCTTGCGCCACCAGGGAGGCCCTCTTATTACTTTTTGATTGTTCACATTTCTTGCATTTTGTTTATTATTAGAAAACAAGTTTCATGAAGAAAACTTCTTATTGTACCCACAGAAACTTTCATATTGCGGTTAATAGCAACAGGTGGATATTTAAATTTAAATGAATTAATCTTGAATAATATTAAAATTAAGGTTGTTCCCATATTACTATGCTCAGTAGATACATGTGACTAGAGGCTTCCATTTTTGGATACATGGGCTAGTTATTTATCGAGTTAAGTTTTTTGACTTTTAGTCAGAAATGGGGGAATCTAGAAAACAGTTTCATAACATTATCTCTGTTGTTTCTCTTTGATCTTTTTGAAAAATCTGGATCTGGAACCAGGTATGTAAGTTTATTTTTTATTTATTTTTTTTTTAAAAAGGGGCATGTATTTTTATTTATTTATTTGTTTGTTTGTTTGTACATGCACTGGGTACAGTCAGAAGTGCGGGAGGGTGAGAGAATTCACCAGAGCCAGAGCGGGGAGCAGAGCAGGCAGAAGGACCGAAGGACACTGCTGAGGGGAGCAGCGGGCGGCAGGAGAGGTCTGCGCGCCATGTGGGACCCTCCTCTGGTGGCCGGGGAGCAGCCGGGGATCGAACTGGCGCCGCAGAGGCCGCGGGCAGCTTCGCAAACCAGCGTTCAACCGCTGTGCCACCGGGGAGGCCCAGGTATGTAAGTTTAAGATAATATCTCAAAATGACTTGTTTCCATATTTTTCTTTTTCAGATTTTAGGTATAAATTCTAACTTTGGTGGGATTTTATACATAATATTACTGCTCTATTCATTGAATTTATTTATAAATTTTTATGTATATTACATAGCTTCGAGGCCCTAATGATTTTGTTTCTGTACTTCATTCCTCCTCCTTATCAGGTTACAGTGGGTGAATCTGGAATGAACAGAATCTTACATTTCTATTTACCCTATAATATTTTCCTTTCGTTCTACAAGGAGAACTACTACAAAGTTTATTGTAGATTACCTACTTTCTTGGCACTTTTATTTCAAACTGACAGATATTGATAGGATTGGTCAGAATTCCACCCACTTTGGTTAGGTCATTCTATCCTAGGGACAGAAAATTTTGTTTTATCTTATTTTGTTTCCTTTCCATGCCAGGCCAGGTAGGTGCATTGTCAGTTCTTATAGACAAAAAAAGAACTCGGAGGCTCTGATAGATTTTGCAGTCTTTCAATGCTGAGACAAGGGCCATGTGCACAGGCAGGTAGACAGAGCAGGAGAGAGACTCTACACCAAGAGAGGAAGATCAGCAACTCACCTGCCTAGCCCACTTTACACTGCAAGTGCCCATAGGCAAAAAACTTATACATTATTGCAAATGCAAGGCCCATCTGTGGTTTTCTAGATGTCCAAAGGGCAGAAAACATAGCATTTCAATGTATGGTATGTCTGATGTGTGGAAGGGGTAAAGTAAAATGGTTTACTCAATTTTCTTGTAATCATCCAGCTTGTCATTTAATAATTGCTAATCTTCTCCATTTAATTGCATTTTGGATGGTGGTATTAAGCTCCATGTGCTATTACCACCATTCTTCCAAGAATTTCTAAAGTTTTATGAACTTAAAACTCCTAAGAAAAACAAATCTAGGTATTTTTTGTGTATAGTCGATTGGTAATTTTGCGTTGAGATAGAAAGGCCATTAATTATTGTAATGTTATGTTGTCCACAGTCCCTATTAAATAATTTGTTGAGATACATTTCTCTGTAGGTAATATACATAGAAATAACACATTATTACTTTTCTCAACTGATTCTTAGACAATCTTTCTTAAAAACCTCTAAGAGTGCAGATTTTGTTGATGTGATTTTTTTCTTTAGATTTATTCATTTATTTATACAAGAACTGGGGTGCAGGCCAGATGCATGGGAGGGCGAGAGGATTCACCAGAGACAGAGCAGGGAACAGAACAGGCAGACTGATGAAATACCCTGCTGAGAGGAGAAGCGGGTGCAACAGGAGAGGTCGGCTGTGCCATGTGGAACCCTTGCTGGCTGGCCGGGATCAAACCTGCGCTGCAGAGGCTGGGGACAGCTTCACAGAGCAACGTTCAACTGCCTGTGCCACCAGGGGAGGACCAATGAGATTTTTGTAAGTTCTAAAAATCCCATTTTTATATAATTTGATGAAGTCTATAACTATTTCTTCTCTATTTTCAGTCCCTCAAATTGCAATGGTACTTTACAAATATTACCACTTTCAAATATATATAATAGTAAAACTAATAGTGCTAAAAATACCTAATATTTATTAAGTGACTACTTAAATTAATTTTAAAATGTACATACCATTTTATTCACAAAATAAAATATCAATTATTTTGGCTCTTTTCTTGAAATAATACTTGTAGAAATCTACTAAAATCTGCTTTATTTTTGACTATAGATTATTTCCACAAAATGATAAAATTGATATTTTATTTGAATATTAATTAATTATTGTCACATTGCTCCTGAAATATATACTTTTAAAATTTAGTTGTAATTGTTTTTATAATGCAAATTAAATAATTTAACATTTTGGTTCCCACGAACTCCACTATAATAAATTCATTGAATTAAGTTATAACCAGAGGGCCTCCCTGGCACAGTGGGTTGAGCACAACACTGTGAAGCTGTCCTCAGACTCTGCAACGTGGGTTTGATTCCCAACCAGCCAATGACATACCCAAATGGTGTGGCAGACCTCTCCTACTTAGTCTGCTGCTCCTGTCAGCAGTTCTTTCAGTCTGTCTGCCTGTTCTGCTTCCCACTCTGTCTCTGGTGAATTCTCTCACACTGCCGCACCTCTGACCTGTACTCCATCTCTTGTGTAAATAAATAAATCTTAAAAAAAAAGTTTTAACCAGATTATTTTTGTTACTCATGAAAAAATACAATTAGATACTTTTACCGTGTGAACTTTATCAAGCTTCCACATCACCATATGTTTTAGTCAGCAGTGTTTAGCAGAACAGGCTGATGACTGAAATACACTGCTGAGGAGAGCAGCGGGCACGACAGGAGAGGTCTGCCGCACCATGTGGGAATCTCTCTGGCCTGCTGGGAATTGAAACAGTGCTACAGAGGCTGTGGACAGCTTCACAGCACTATGCTCAACCCACTGCACCACCGGGAAGGCCACATGTACTACAAATTTCAATCTCTAATATTTAAATTATTTTTGATCAAATTAAATTTTTAAATAAAAAATTTATAGCATTTGCATGAACAAAGCATGTTCATTCACTTTTTTCTTTCTCCCACTTTTCCCCATGGTGGTATGTATTATATCATTTCCAAGGAAAGCCTCTGTTGGAAGAGTTCTTATAATAACATATATTTTTCTTTGTTTAATGATATAGTGATTATTTACTGTGCTGCAGGTATAATTGTAATGTAAACAGCACACTATCACTAGGTAAAATGTGCACTTTGAATGTGGTAGTTATGTATATGAGATTTGAGGTTTGTTTCAAGGAAAATATTCTACACACACCAACTCATTACAAAGCAGTAATGCTGAGTATGGTCGACTAGTAGTAGTAGAAATGAATTATTTTGATAGACATGCCTTTTGTGAAACGATTTGTGAAGAAATACTGAAATTGTCTGTAGTTTATCCTTTGCTATTTATTTAGTGGCCTTAGTTTTAGTGTTTCATGAAATGACATTAGACTCTGTTGCTATAAAAATGAATAACACTTTCCATTATATAAAGATTTCATAAACACTGTATACAAGTAAAGCAGGTTCAAGAATCATGTTGTGATAATGTCATTTGGAAATTTATTTATGAAACTTAAAATATTTTAAAATGAAGAACAGAAACAAAATAAATTGTTAGCAGCCTGAAATAATAATAATGGTTGATATTTGATTCCTTATTTTTTTAAAGATGTATTTATTTATATAAGAACTGGGGTACAGGCCAGATGCACCAGAGGGTGAGAAGTTTCACCAGAGACAGACTAAGGAACAGAATGGGCAGACTGACAAATACACTGCTGAGGGGAGCAGTGGGATAGGCAGGAGAGGTTTGCTTCGCCATGTGGGATTCTTGCCGGCAGCCGGGATTGAACACACACTGCAGAGGCTGTGGACAGCTTCACAGTGCAGCGCTCAACTGCCTGCACCACTAGGGAGGCCCAGATTCTTTATGTTTTGATAGAAGACTGTATTTTTAGTATTATGCTTGAAATTGTGTTTTGAGTATGCTTTTTCCACTGGTTTAGAAAAACAATAACTATCCTATGTAGTATTAAATTAACATACTTCTACCTCAACAAAATCAAGCCATTAAGCTGCACTGACATGCTTCTGTAAACTAAAATATACATTCAAATGATAGCTGAAAATGTCAACTGCATTTGACACTGGCCAACTGATGAAAATATTTAGTCCTGTTCTCTTAACTCCTACGATTAAACCTGTTCACTGTGGCTGCTGTATAGTGTGCTTTTAGCTATGGTGACCTTTGCTGTTCTAAGAAATGAATTTTGGAAATGGTCTTTATCCTTCCAAATAAAGTTAGTGCATCCAGATTTGGAAACTGACAGCAGTAATATTCCCCAACTAAAGCTGGAGCTTAGCCCTGTTATACTTATTAAAAAGCCTATTCATACAAATTAAATCCATTCCATATCCTGGTCTCTGATGACAGCTCCATTTTTTTTCTTGTCTGGTTTGAATTACCTCAAGTCTGTACCCAGAAAGAATTTATCCCTTTCAAGAGACTTCTCCAAGCCTATAATAAATTCACTTGGGTCGTCCCATCAATGTAGTGAATTTGCATTATTATTTCATTATGAATAGGAAAGGAAGCGGATTAGATCTCTTCCAGCATTGGCAGGGCCTAATTCAACCTGAACACATGATTAAAGCTGGCATTTATGACTATAACTGTCAAAGAAAACTAATTGTAAACTGAGAGCTGTAGATAATTATGGCTTTTGCTATTAAACCATTTCTCTCCTATTTATCATAAAACTAACTACAGATTTTACTACTGTTTGCATTTTGTTCTCTGATTACTATGAACCTACTTATGCAAATGAAAATTGATCTATATTCTCAAATTGAAGGCATTTTGTAGACTTAAGTTCAATCATGTTTGAATATGTGTGTTTTATGTATTCTTTTCCTTTTAAATATTTTTTTTTAAAGATGAAATGATACTAACATGATTGTGTCCAAGAAAATGCATTTTACATAGTTTTAATTGAAAATCTGTAGCAGATGCTTGGTGATTAGCTTGATACATACAGTATTTGAACTACACTTCATAAGTGATTTTTTAGAAAATAATCTCCATATATACATATATGTTAAGTTCTTTAGACCCACATACATACATTTTCATATATTTTGCATTTATTGATAGATATATTTAAACAACTATGAATAACAATGAATATATAGAAAATACACACATGACTTCTTATAGAAACATACAGACACATTTATTTATATACATGACTGTACACATTTCATACACACATATATACATATACCCATTTTTAAACAAACAAATCTACTGCTATATCACTGCTATATTTTGCAAACCCCAAGTGATATCAAGTATCTTTATAATTTTACTGGAAAATATATACAGCAGTGGCTAATCACACAAGTTCCAAAATATGTCTACTTAGTACTCAATTCCAGCTTTATTATTTACCAGTTAGGTCCATTCATAAAATGTTCTCATTCTTAAATGTGTATTTTTACATAACAATTAAATGAAATAATTTTTGCAAACTCACTTGCACACAGAAAGTGCTCAATTGTTGTGAGCCTTAATTTAGTTTCACAAAATGCTATTATTGTGACTGCAAATTCCTATGTTTGTATGAATTGGTTGACAATGCAGTTTAAAGTTGAAATTTATTAATAATGAAAGGCATAATTCAACTACATGCTTCAGTTTTATAGGATGGTCTTAATTCATAAAATTGTGTTTAGCAGAGGCAATTACATAAAAGCTTAAATAGCAGAATTTAACTTTTATGACTCTAAAATTATTTATGAATAATAATTTGCACATTAAAGTAAAAACTAACTTCTTTTATCTGGTGCCCTGGATTTTATCACAGGGAATGGTTTCAATGAATCACATGAAATACTACAGATAATAAATAAAATGAATTAAATCTTGATAAGCATAGACTATTTTAAAATATTAAGCAGTGGGAAGTGTTGCTATTATGGGTATTAACAAAATTGTAGTAGGCACAGGAACACCTGAATTTTACTCCAACAACTCCTACGTTTTAAGAACTAAAATATTTCATTAGGAAGATGAAAAAAAAGTTTTCACTAGGAAATATTTCACATAAAATGTTTCACTAAGAAAATCCCCCTCAATTACCAAAATTATATTGTATCATTTCTGAGTATCAATAAAGATAACATTTTATTCACAGTCAATTAACAATATTAAACTAGATCACATAGGATGTAGAATCCTATAACTACCTAGTTCTGACATTTAACCAATTCAAAAGTGTGACTAAATTAATAATTTTCTCCATAAAAATAATACTTTGTTTATAAATAGTTTCAGAATATATGCAGTAATTAAAAATGGAGACTTTCGATACAACTATTATTTTTTCCTTTTTTTAAATAAAATAAAATATCTTTTAAAACTGTCCTCATAACCTTACTGATGTTTTTTCATTAATGTATTGCAATTCCACCTCTCTGCATGAGAACAAGTATTTTGACAGTTATAGTAATAAAGAAATGCTTTTCAAGCACCATATTGTCACATACTATTATTTCAAAAACATTGTCCAATATATTTATACAAGTTCTGTATTTAAATAAGTTCTTCAAATTCCACTGAAACTATGTGACATGACTTAAAATATACCTTTTTATTGTGATGCTAATTTTTTGTATAAAGACCATTAAAAATCTCAGTATATTTCTTTGTATAAGTTGTTATTTATGATTAATTATTATGAATCAGATTCAAGTTTTGAAAAGAACAAAACTATGACTTTTGAAAATTGTTTCCATATTACCCTCCAAAAGAATAGTATAAGCAATAAGACAATTTCTGAACATTTTATCATTATTTTAGTATTTTTCATCTTGGTAATTTGTTCATTGTATATAAACTTAATTAAATATTCATAATTTTTCTCATATGAATGCTTTATTAAATATTTTTCTTTCCTTTCATTGTTTTAAACTAAACTGAATAAATTACAAATTACATATAATGTTTAAACATACATTTCTTACTGTTAAGTTAAATATCAAAGGTAAAAAATCAACAATTATGAAATCAAGTTCATTTTTGGTGTATACATTAAATGACATTCAAATGTTTGTTTTTACTTTCTGACAGCTTGCACTTTGCTTTTGGGTCCTTTAGGAAAACTGATAAATTATGCCTGCAGTTCAGAAGTCTTAGATTCATATTAAAATGACAATCTGAGTCATCAATTTTGATGGAAACAAATTTTCTTAAGAAATAAAACATCACTGGGCCTCCCCGGTGGCTCAGCGGTTGAACACTGGGTTGCGAAGCTGCCCGTGGCATCTGCGGCGCCGGTTCGATTCCCGGCTGCTCCCAGGGCACCGGAGGAGGGTCCCACATGGCGTGCAGACCTCTCCTGCCGCCCGCTGCTCCCCTCAGCAGTGTACTTCGGTCCTTCCGCCTGCTCTGCTCTCTGCTCTGGCTCTGGTGAATTCTCTCACCCTCCCGCGCTTCTGACTGTACCCAGTGCATGTACAAACAAAAACGAACAAACAAATAAATAAATAAATAAAACATGCCTCTATTAAAAAAAAAAAAAAGAAATAAAACATCACTAAATACAACAATTATTTAACTGAAGTTAAAGTGGAAAGAAAAATTTCAACTTTTTAACATATAGGATAACATCTTAATCTATATACTAAATCATGAAAATTAAAACTTATAAGGTAAATAGCTCAAAATAGGCCCATACATTTTTAAATTCAGATTATGGTAGGCATACATCAAAATTATTTACTTAATGGAGTTTATCACTTTGAATGAAAGAAGCATAAATATTTTGACAATGATAGTGTAATATATTGATACTTCAGTAATAGTTTCTACCTAAAATTGATTCTGATGCACTTTGTTAAAATTTTCCAGGTAAGGGCCTCCCCGGTGGCGCAGCGGTTGAGCTCTGGGTTGCGAAGCTGCCCGCGGCCTCTGTGGCGTCGGTTCGATCCCCGGCTGCTCCCCCGCCACCAGAGGAGGGTCCCACATGGCGCGCAGACCTCTCCTGCCGCCCGCTGCTCCCCTCAGCAGTGTACTTCGGTCCTTCTGCCTGCTCTGCTCCCCGCTCTGGCTCTGGTGAATTCTCTCACCCTCCCACGCTTCTGACTGTACCCAGTGCTTGTATAAACAAAACAAACAAACAAATAAATCAATCATAAATAAAAATACATGCCTCTTTAAAAAAAAAATTAAAAAAAAAAAAATTTCCAGGTAAAAGAATGTCCAGTGTAGAATTATATCTCTTTCTTGCAACAAAAATCCTCTAGAAGCCCCTCCTAATATTTTAAGAAAATATTCTGCTGGTCAATGTACTGTCAGATAAAAGTTACTGAAAGTGTGATTAAACATTTATATATTATGCATATTATATATATTATGTAATTTTATTAGATATTTTGCTAAAATATAGTTATTTATTATTTTTAGTCATTTATCATTATTAATGGTTTATCCATAGGTGAGTAATGAAGATACAAATAAGTTCAAGGGAATTAAAAAGAAAGGGTTCATATAAAAAGTCATAAATTTTACAAATAGGTTTATTTCTCATAAAGTTCTTGACATCCAGATAAACAATAGGTGAATATAATTTATATAAAATGCTATAAATATAGCCAGCGCATTACTCAATTTAAGAGAAATAATACATCCTTACTTAATTATAATCCAAAACCTATTTTCAGATTATTCAACAAAAGAAAGTATATTACTCAAAGAGAGTAAGAAAAACTGAAACTCAAAAGTATTAAATGGGAAGTTGAGAATTTAGTATGTCTAAATGAAAGCAACTAAATACATTCTATTATATTTTACAAAATATTTAGATGCTTTCCTATTCTTAAAGATGATACAGTAAACAAGTATCAATATAAGTCTAAAGAATGAAGAGGCCAAACAAATTAAATAAATAAGTAATTTCAAGTAAACTATTATTCAGTAGTATGGTGGGATCTACTGTCCTTGAGACAAGAGTCAATACTCTTAATCCTGAATTCATTGATGACATGTTGGTACCTTGAAATCCACAAAGGTGGAACTATTTATGCCATTGAACTGTTTTTTAAAATTATTTGAGGTATATAAGATGTGTGATATCTACAAACAAAAAGAGAATATTATTTTAAAAAAAAATAAGAAATTAAACTAAAACAATTAAAAATATGAAACTGGCACTGAAAAAATATAACAGGATTTTTGAAAATTGTCAGCATCCAGAACTGAGGCATAAACAGAGTACATTTAAAACAGAAAAGATAAAATAACCTAAACTACTAGCCTACACCTTAACAGTAAGAAAAATCAAAAAGAGATAGCAAAGAAAATGGAGTGAAAGAAATTATAAAATTATTCAACACCAATTTCCAAGTTAAAACTTGTGAGTCTACTGATTGAAAATCCTTGCTATATATTCACAATCATGGATGAAAAACATTCATACCATGGTACGTAACAATAGAATTTCAAATCATGAGGATGATAAGAAAATATTACAAATTTTTCATTGTAATTAAGAAGCACTTCTCAATAAAAAAATATGTCCAACACAAGATAGCTTTACAAGTGAATTAAAACAAATAATTAAAAGAGAAATAATATTTTTAATGAAGTACTTCCAAAATATAAAAGAGTAGTTAATATGCCCTAACCCAATTTATGAAGTTAGCATTATACTTATAACAATGTTAGGTCAAAATGTCACACAAATTGAAAATCGCATGCCAATATCCCTAATGGATATAGATTAAAAAATCCCAAGCAAATTTTAAAACAAATTTTCAATACATTAAGTGGCTCACATAATGTGATCAAGAATGATTTACTCCAAGAATGCAAGGATGGTTCATCATCTGCAAATCATTACACGTGATAAATGACATTAACTGAATGATGTGTAACAAGCACATTAACATTTCAATCAATGCAGAAAAAGCATCTGGCAAAATTCAATATTCATTTATGAAAAAATCTTTCAACAAACTGGTTATACAAATACAAGCTTCAGTAAAAATATAAACACTAAATTAATAAATCAAAAGGCACAGACTGGTTGACTATCAGGAAGAAAAAAAAAAAAAAGAATTCAAACTTCACTGTCTCCAAGAGAGACATGTAAGTTTCAAATTTCAAAGATCAACAAGACTCAAAATAAAAGATTTGAACAAGAGAAAAAAACAAGGTCTGTCAAACTTACATCAGATATAATAGACTTCCAGTTAAAAATGAGTAACAAGTAACAATAGACAGAGATAAAATCTATATAATGATTAGGAGAACATCAGTAAAATATAATCCATCATAATACACGCAAAAAGGACCATCAAAATATATAAGGCAGGGTCTTTCTGGTGGCACAAGGCATTAAGACGCAACCTATGAAGCTATCTGCAGCCACTGCAGCATGAGTTCTATCTCTGGGCAAGGAGCAACCCACATTGTGCAGCAGACCTCTCCTGACTCGCCTACTGCCCCCTCAGCAGTGTATGTCAGTCCATCTGCCTGTTCTTTTCCCCACTCTGTCTCTGGTGGATTCTTCCATCCCCATGCCTCTGGCCTGTACCCCAGTTCTTGTATGTATAAATAAATAAAATCTTTAAAAATATATATATGGCAACTTTTATCAAATATTAAATCTTACATTGGCAACAACAAATAATATTAAGTGACATTAACATCTCACTTACACCACTGGACAGAAAAAAACAGAAAGATAGGTGACAAGCAAACAATAGTTTTAAATGAGGAAGTAGACCAGGATAGACCACATGCTGGGTCACAAAATATGTCAATAAATTCATGAAGATTGAAATCATAACAGGTATATTCTCTGATGACACTGGTATCCAAGTAGAAATCAACCATAAAGAGAGTAGATAAAACCTCTAATAGATGGAGATTGAAGAACACACTACTGAAGATATTGGATAAATGAGGAAATTACAGAAGAGATTTTAAAAATACCTGTAGATATGCATGGCATCTTTTTGATCCAGTCATCTATTTTTGGGCATTTTGGTTGTTTCAATAGCTTGGTTATTGTAAATAGTGCTGCTATAAAGATAGGGATGCATGTGCCCTTTGGAATTAATGTTTCTGTGTCATTTTGGTAAATACCTAGGAGTGGAATTGCTGCATCATTTGGAAACTCTATCTTTAGTAGGTCAAGAAATCTCCACACAGCTCTCCATAGTGGTTGGACCAGTTTGCATTCCCACCAGCAATGCAGGAGAGTTCCTATTTCTCCACAACCTTGCCAACATTTGTTGTTGCTAGTTTTTGTAATAAATGCCATTCTCACTGGTGTAAGTTGATATCTCATTGTAGTTTTGATTTGCATTTCCCTGATATACACAATGGAAGATTACTCAGTAATCAAAAAAGATTAACACACGCAGTTTGCAGCAACATGGATGGAGCTGGAAAGATCAGGTTTAGCGAAATAAGTCAGAAAGAAAAAGAAAAACACCAGATGGTCTCACTCATAGCAGGAATTTAGAAAACCTAAATAAGGGACAAGGTAAAAGACTAATTAATACTAAGTAAAAATCAAAATCAACAAGCAACTATAAACCAGACACACAATACTGGGGTGGGGGAAGAGGCGCGGAGAGGAAGGACTAGGGTCAAAATAAGGGGGGGTACAATTGTATGGGGAATGTAACCAAAATGAAAATGCATACATTGTGCAAAAATGAAAAAAAATGTAAGAATTATATAAAATAAAATATTAAAAAAATACCTGTAGATAAACCAAAATGAAGATACAACCTATCAGAACCTAAGCAACCCAGGAAAGGTAGTACCAAGAGGGAAGCACAGAGCAATGCAGTCCTACAGAAGTCAAAACACACACACACACACACACACACACACACACAAGAAGAGCTCATAAATCAAACTTACCTCTCTTAAGATATAGAAAAAGAAAAACAAAGAAGAGTCAATAGAAGGAAGAACATAATAAAACATAGAGCAGATATACAATTGTAGATTGTGAATCTGTACTCCAGAAAAATAAACTGTGAATTGAGGTCTCCCTGGTGGGGCATGGGCTTAAGATGCAGTGCTATGGGGCCTCCCCTGGTGGCACAACAGTTGAGCACTGGGCTGTGAAGCTGCCAGCAGCCTCTGCAGCAGCGGTTCAATCCCTGGCCTTCAGCGAGGGTCCCACATGGCATGACAGACCTCCCCTGCTGTGCCCACTGCTCCCCTCAGCAGTATATTTTGTCAGTCTGCCTGTTCTTTTCCCCGCTGTGGCTCTGGTGAATTCTCTCACCCTCCTGTGCTTCTGACTGTACCCAATGCTTGTATAAAAAAAAAAAAAAGAAGAAGAAGAAGAAGAAGACAGTGCTATGAAGTTGTCCGCAGTGTCTGCAGCACTAGTTCAATCCCTGACCAAAAAGGAGCTACCCATATGGTGCAGACCTCTCTTATCTCACCAATGCTCCCCTCAGTAGTGTATTTCAGTAAATCTGCCTGTTCTGTTCCCACCTCTGTGAATCTTCTCATCTCCCACATCTCTGGCCTGTACCCCAGTGCTTGTATGTATGAATAAATAAATCTTTAAAAAAATACTATGAATAAGTCAACATTACCTCAAAAAATACAACTTTAAAAACTAGAATAAATGAAATAGAAATAAAAAAGACCAGATTCAATGAAACCAAATTTTGATTATTTGAAAATATCAGCAAAATAGACAAATGTCTACCTAGAATCACTAAGAAGAAAATGGGAAAAAAATAATAAATGTAATCAAAACTAAAATAGGAGAATTTACAACAATTATTTCAGAAATACAAATGATCATAAGAGATTACTTTGAATATCTTATGGCAGAAAACTGTATAATCCAGGTGAAATGGAAAATTCTTAGAAATCTATAATCCTTCAAGAATAAAGAAATAGAAAACCTGAAAAACAACAAACAACGAAATTGAAAGAGTAATGAAATGTGTCCCCCCCCCAAAAAAAAGCCTCAACCCAGATGGTTTCACTAGTGAGTCCAACCAAATTTTAAAAGATGAATATCTGCTGTCAAATTCTTCCCAAACTTGGAGAAAAAGGGAATAATAGAAACATTCTTTATGAGGCAGTATCTCTGTATTACCAAAGTCTGACAAAGACATCACAAAAAAATAAATTTACAGACAATATCCCTAATGAACAAAGTTGTAGCCATCCACAATTTAATCTTTATTAAAGATATATTCCAGGTATACACAATTTATTTAGAGGATTTGTAGGATGCATCTGCATATTAATTCAATGTAAGTCACCACATCAACAAAAGGAGAGATAAAATTCATGTTTATGTGAATTGATTCAGAGAAAGTATTTGATAAAATTCAGCATTTATTATGATTCAACAAAACCCCTCAGAAAATAGATAGATGGAACATACCACAACATAATAAATACCTTTTATTATAAACTCAGAGACTATTTATATCAATGTTGAAAGACAAAGATTTTCCTCCAAAATTGGTTAAAGACAATGATGTCCATTTTCAACACTGTTATTAAATGTTGCAGTTGAAGTCTTAGGTAGAAAAATTAAGCAAGATAATATACAAAAGGAATACAAGTTGGGAAAAAATAAACTATATCTATTTTCAGAAGAAATGATAATATGCATAGAAAATTGTACAGACTTCATTAAAAGAAATAAATTGAAATAATAAATCAAGACAGAATAGTGACTGTGATCAAAATCAACTTAAAGAAATCAGTTGTATTTCTGTATATAACCAATGAGATAGGCAAAAAAAATCTGTATTAAAAAATTGCAATCATAACAAAGCAACTAAATACCTAGAAATAAATTTAAGAAAGTAGGTAAGGACCTATGTAATGAAAACTACAAGACATTAAAAGAAATAGAAGATACAAAAAGGTATTCCTTCTTTTTTTCAAATATTTATTTATTTATGGATACAAGAACTTGGGTATAGGCCAGAGGTGCAGGGGTTGAGAGGATGCACCAGAGACAGAGTAGGGAGGAGAACAGGCAGATTAACTGAAATACACTGCTGAGGGGAGCAGCAGGCAAGACAGGAGAGGTCTGCTGCACCATGTGGGTCACCTCCCTGGCTGGGAATTGAACTCATAATGCAGTAGCTGCAGATTGCTTCATAGTGCTGACACTTAACCCCTTGCACCACCAGGAGCAACCCCCCAAAAAAAAAAACAAAAACAAAAACAAAAAAAACATTCCTTTAATATGGATTGGAATAATTTACATTGTTAAAATGGATATCTTAACCAAAGCAGTAGACATATTAAATGCAATACTTATTAAAACTCCAGGACCTCCCCGGTGGCACAGCAGGTTGAGGGCAGCTTTGTGAAGCTGTCTGCAGCCTCTGCCTCATGGGTTGGATTCCCAGTCTGCCAGGGAAATTCCCACATGGCACGGCAGAACTCTGCTGTCACACCTGCTGCTCCCCTCAGCAGTGTATTTCAGTTGTCTGCCTGTTCTGCTCCCTGTTCTGTCTCTGGTGAATCCTCTCACTCTCCCATGACTCAGGTCTGCACCCCAGTTCTTGTATAAAAATAAATAAAATCTTAAAAAAAACTTCAATGGCATTCTTCAAAAATATACAACAAACATCACTAAAATTCATCACTAAAATTCATAATGGACCACAAAATATGCTGCATAGCTATAAAACTCCTGATGGAAAAGAGAAAGAATGGTGGTATCACAGTCTCAGATTTCAAACTATATGACAAAAAGTGTGGTACTGGAACAAAAACAAACACACAGAGCAATGGAATATAATTGAGAACCCATAAATAAACTTGCACACCTATGGAAAGTTAATCTACAACAAAGTTACCAAGAATATACATGAGAAAGAGACTCTCTTTAACAAATGATGTTGGAGAAACAAGATAGCCATATGCAAAATAATGAAACTAGATCACAATGTTATACCTCTCACAAATATTAACTCACCATGAGTACACGATATGAAAGCAGAAAATTCGTTGTAAAAAAAAAAGGCAAAGCCATCCACAATATTAGCTTCAGTGACATCTTTTCTGTGTTGCCTCCAATAGCAACAGAAACTGCATGACAAAAGTAATTATTAATAAAACAAAGATACCCAACTGAATAGGAGAAAACATTAGTATGTCACACGGCTGACAAAGGGCTGATATCTAGAAACTACAAAAAATGCATGCAACTCAACATAAAGAAAACAAATAAGTCCTATTAAAAATAAGAAGAGCTAAATCAACATCTACAGAGATGGTTAACAGATACAAAAATGTTCATTATCATTTATCATGTAAATGCAAATTAAAAGTACAATCAGAATAGTCCAAAATAAAAGGACCAGAAACAGATGTTTGCAAGAATGTTGAGGAAAATGAGATCATGTTTACTGTTGGGAATGTATATTTGTCCAGACATTATGGAAAACAGCATGAATTTTCTATAAATACTAAAAATGAGTTCAGTTGTTCCACTCCTAGGTATCCACCTGAAGAATGCAAAATAACCTATTCAAAGGAATCCATGCACTCTTATTACGTTGATTGCAGCGCTATTTACAGTAGACAGTTTATGGAAACAACCAAAGTGACCTAGGACAAATGAGTGTATTAGAAAAATATGGTATTTACACACAATGAAACACTTCTTAGCTATCAGAAAAAATGAACTCTTGCCAATTGCAACAAAATGGATGGGACTGGAGGGAAAATATTAAGCAAAATAAATTGGAAGGAGAAAGAAAAATGAAAAAAAAAAAAAAAACACTGCTGGCTTCATTAAAATGTAGAATATAGAGAATCAAAATTAACAGTCATGAGGTCTCCCTGGTGGCACAAGGGGTTAAGCACCGTACTATGAAGCAGTCCACAGCCTCTGCAGCAAGTCTAATGCCCAGCCGGCCAGGGAGCAGCCCACATGGCACAGCAGACCTCTCCTGTCTTGCCTGCTGCTCCCCTCCGCAGTGTATTTCAGTCAGTCTGCCTGTTCTGTTCCCCATTCTTGTCTCTGGTGAATCCTCTTAACCCCTGCATCTTCAGCCTGCACCCCAGCTCTTGTATGCATAAATAAATCTTAAAAAAAAAAATTAACGCTGGAAGGGATCATGCTCAGCGAAATAAGCCAGAAAGAAAAAGAAAAATACCGGATGGTCTCACTCATAGCAGGAATCTAGAAAACTTAAATAAGGGACCAGGAAAATGAATACAAGAAAGTGAAAATCAAAATCAACAAAAAAATATGAACCAGAGATGCTTTTTGGGGGGTGGGTGGTGGGAGGGGAGGGATTGGGGTCAGAATGGGGGGGTTGCTATTGTATGGGGAATATAAAAATAAAATTCATTATTTAAAAAAAAAATAACTGTCCCACTAAACCAAACTGATAACAACCACCAGAAATCTGCTGTGCAATAGAGGCTATAAAAAGGGTAGGAAGAAAAACAATGTAGGGGACACAATGAACTATGTTGAAGGACTACTGGTGCGTGGGTGGGAGTGTGGTATGGTGAAACGTATCTGAGGAGGTATGACACTACACCATTCAATCACATAAAATATTGTAAACAAATGCAATCTTAATAAAATACAATTTAAAAGAGAAAACAAAAAATCTATTTATAATCACATAAAAATTAATAAAATTAACTTAGGAGATAAAATATCTGTGTTCTGAAAAACTGAAAGACCTTGATGAAAGAAATTGAAGAAGATACAATAAAAATAAAGTTGTTAGAATGTCTACACTAAACAATCTATAGATCAACCTAATATATATTAAAATTCCAAACTATAATACAAAACTAATATTATCATAAAAGTAATCATAACAGTATTATACTGGCATAAAACCACATGCAAGATCAATGAAAAGAATAAAGAATCCAGAAATAAGGATACACATATATGGTCAATTAATTATGAGAAATGTGTCAATAATTTGGTGCTAGAAAAACTGGATAGCCACATGCTAGAGGAATAATTTGTATTATAATGAATAAAGTTAATATTGTATAGCATATTAAGGTTTCATTGCAATCAAAATGCAACTATGTATGATGGCTAATCTTAACTAGATTTACTGTGATTATTTCTAAATATAAACAAATAATTCATTATTTTGTAAATTTAAAATAATACATGTCAAATATAGTTCGACTTAAAAAAGGACATATACACCTTTTTGAGAGAGAGAATCCTATATGGTCTTCAATGAAAATCTTGTCTTAAACGAGGGCCTCCCTGTTGGCCTACAGGCAAAACTCAGTGCTGTTACTGTTATGGCCTGATTTCGATCCCTGGCTTGGGAGTTAATCCACATGGCGAAGCAGACCTCTCTTGTCTTGCCAACTGATTCCCTCAGCAGTGTACTCCAATAAATCCACCTATTTTCCACCCTAGTCTATCTCTGGTGAATCCTCTCAGGTCTTTAAATAAATGAATAAATCTTTAAAAAAAATACATTGTCTTATACAAAGTTGCAGAAAAAAATGGATATTTTTGTTGTTTCATTTCAGTATGGGAAGCTCAAAGACAAGAGAACAAAACTATCAAATTACTGAACAAAAATGATTTCCAATATAGAGGACTACATCCATAAAAAAGATGAGAGTAAAGAAAAACTGAGACAAAAAACAAAATCTACAGAAATCCACAACCAAAAAAAAAAATTAAAATTTGTAAATAGGAATACATGTGATGGTACCCAGTAGTCAGAGGCTAACAATATGGTTACAAAGGAAAAGGGTTTTTTCCAGGTTAATTACAAAGAAAGAAACATACTAAATTTTCGGGCTGTGTAGGTGGAACTCAAATTGCAAATTGGGGTAGATATGAAAGTCACATCTTTGTGAAGACTTTGAGACGATCAAATTGATAGTATATCTCCTATCTCTGAATATATCTCAAGGAGGTTTGAACAATTCACTGCATAATGGAGTTATACAAGTGAAATATCCATTCAAAGAAACAGCAATACAAAACAACGTAAAATTCATTCTGAGGAAAATAAGAAGTTGTTGAGTAAAGATGGAATAATCATAGCATGTTCCATAGTTCTGTAGTGAATAGTATTTATATAGTCAACATTTTAAATGCTTAAATGTTAATGTTCTAACACACAATTTGATATTATTTAATTATTAATGTAGGAGGGAAGTGTGTATGTTTGTTGTGGGGATGAGCAGGGAAGAAAAAAAGAATGATAAAGGGAAAATCACATTTGTTAGTGAGATGTTAATAGATAATGCCTAAAACTGAAACAAATAAGGATGTAGCTATATATAACAAATATAGATTTTGTGGTACATTTAAAACAATAACAAAAAATTGAAAATAGATTATTCAGAGGGGAGAAAAAAATGACCAGGCTAACAATATTTTTCATAATAATCCTTATGGAAATATAACCCTTCAAATTTGATTTAATCTAAACATACTGGAATAGAAAAAAAGTTACATATGTATACAGAGTAGTGTGACTTTTAAGAGCACTGTCTCTGAAGTCAGACAGGTTGTGCCAATTTGGGAATAAAATCTATATTGCAATCTTACAAAAATATATCATTTCTCTGAATCAGATTCTTGCTTTTAAAAACAGTATAATTTTTTTTTCTAGTTCCCAGACTTTATTTGTCAGGGAATAAAATACAGTAAGGCCAAGGAAGCTTTTCCACGCCCTAAAATGCCTGTTTTAAGCTTCAGTCAGTACTGTACAATATTCAAATTTTTTTTAATAATAAATTTTATTTTTATATTTCCCCATACAATTGCAAACCCCCCATTCTGACCCCAATCCCTCCCCTCCCGCCCCCCACCCCCAAAAAGCGTCTCTGGTTCATAGTATTTTGTTGATTTTGATTTTCACTTTCTTATAGTTATTCGTTTTCCTGGTCCCTTATTTAAGTTTTCTAGATTCCTGCTATGAGTGAGACCATCCGGTATTTTTCTTTTTCTTTTTGGCTTATTTCGTTGAGCATGATCCCTTCCAGTGCCATCCATGTTGCTGCAAATTGCATGTGTTTATCTTTTTTGAATGCTGAGTAATATTCCATGGTATATATGTACCACATCTTCTTGATCCAGTCATCTATTTTTGGGCATTTGGGCTGTTTCCAAAGCTTAGCTATTGTAAATAGTACTGCTATAAACATAGGGGTGCAGGTGTTCTTTGGAATTGATGTTTCTGTGTCCTTTGGGTAAATACCTAGGAGTGGAATTGCTGGATCCTATGGAAGCTCTATGTTTAGTAGGTCCAGAAATCTCCACACAGCTCTCCATAGTGGTTGGACCAGTTTGCACTCCCACCAACAGTATAGAAGAGTTCCTTTTTCTCCACAACCTCGCCAACATTTGCTGTTGCTAGTTTTTTTAATATGTGCCATTCTCACTGGTGTAAGATGGTATCTCATGGTAGTTTTGATTTGCATTTCCCTGATTACAAGTGATGTTGAACATTTTTTCATATGCCTGTTGGCCATTTGCATTTCCTCTTCAGAGAAGTTTCTTTTTAGCTCTTCTGCCCATTTTTTTACTGGATTATTTTCTTTGTTGTTGCTCAGTCTCATCAGCTCTTTGCAGATTTTTGTGATCAGTCCTTTATGATTAGTATTGTGTGCAAAAATGTTCTCCCAGTTGGTGGGGTTTCTCTTTGTTTTTGTTATTGTCTCTTTTGCTGTGCAGAAGCTCTTTAATTTGATGTAGTCCCAGCTGTTTATCTTTGTCTTCACTATCTCTGCTTTGGGTGATGTGTCTGTAAAGATGTCTTTGATATGCAAATCACATAGTGTTTCGCCTATATTTCCTTCTATGTATTTTATGGTTTCAGGTCTTATGTCTAGTTCTTTAATCCATTTTGAGTTGATTTTTGTGTATGGTATGAGGTAGTGGTCAAGCTTCATTCTTTCGCATGTAGCAACCCAGTTTTCCCAGCACCATTTATTGAACAAATTTTCTTTGCTCCAATGCATAGTCTTTGCTCCTTTGTCAAAGTTAGTTGACCATAAATCTGTGGGTTTATTTCTGGATTTTCTATTTGATTCCATTGGTCTGTATGTCTGTTTTTGTTCCAATACCATGCAGTTTTGATGATTATGACTTTGTAGTATAGTTTGAAGTCTGGGAGTGTGATGCCTCCATTTCCTTCTTTTTTTTTTCAGTAGAGCCTTGGCTATTCGGGTTTTTTTGTGATTCCATATGAATTTCATCAATAATTGTTCTATTTCTTTGAAGAATGACATTGAAATTTTGATTGGAATAGCATTGAATCTGTATATTGCTTTTGGTAGGATGGCCATTTTAATAATGAAAAACAGTATAATTTTAATGAAATATTCTGGGTAGGGCTCCCTGGTGGCACAAGGAGTTAAGCACAGCACTATGAAGCAATTTGCAGCCTCTGCAGCATGAGTTCAATCAACAGACAGCCAGAGAGCTACCCACATGGCGCAGCAGACATCTCCTGTCTTTCCTGCTGCTCCCCTCAGCAGTGTATTTCAGTCACTCTACCTGTACTATTCCCCACTGTCTCTAGTGAATCCTCTCACCCCCAGCATCTCTGGCCTGTACTCCAGCTCTTGTATGCATAAATAAACAAAACTTTAAAAAGAAAGAAATATTCTGGGTAAAGTGAATATAATTTCTTGGTACATAATTACATGTAGTGGTAACTGTTACTATTACTGCTACTGCTATTTCATTATATGTGAACTTCTCATTCCAGACTTCTAGTTATTCAGTGCCCCATCCCAGGGACACAAACAATGTGTGTCAACTAGATATATTTCTTGCAAATATGGACATTGTGCATACATACATATATATAATTATAATATATATGTATAAAACATCACAGAGCATAATGATATAAATCAATATAAATAAAATATAAGAAGATATAATTAATATATATTCGCAGATGTATATATGAATACATATATATGAATATGTATATCATTAATCATTAACAAAAGAAATATAATACTGATATTTTAAGTACATGTATCATTAAAAAATGTGTAGTGTGTGGGCCTCCCCTGGTGGCGCAGCGATTGAGCGCTGGGCTGCGAAGCTGCCCACAGCCTCTGCAGCACCGGTTCAATCCCCAGCTACTGGCGAGGGTCCCACATGGCACGCAGACCTCTCCTGCCTCCCGCTGCTCCCCTCAGCAGTGTGTTTCAGTAAATCTGCCTGCTCCGCTCTCCCCTCTGGCTCTGGTGAATTTTCTCACCCTTCTGCAATTCTGACTGTATCCAATGCTTGTATAAACAAACAAACAAACAAATAAATAAATAAATCTTTTAAAAAAATGTGTAGTGTGTGATGCAGTAGAGGTTTAACTTTTTTATTTCTGTTGCAACATCTTGAGATATGCAAGTGTGCGTGTGCGCACACACCATACTTTTTTTCTTACATACTGGTATATATAAAGTATGGTAGAATCTTATATGTGAAATAGTGATGATATAACATCCCAAATGAAATAGAAAATATGCAGTACAATATTTTTTTACCTAATTATAGTTTCCTTTAATTATTAGCATTAAAAATTAAATATTCAAACTCAGTTGAACGAGAAAAACACATATTTACTTTCTTTTTTTTTTTTATTTGTTTGTTTGTTTGTTTTGTTTATACATGCACTGGGTACAGTCAGAAGCGCGGGAGGGTGAGAGAATTCACCAGAGCCAGAGCGGGGAGCAGAGCAGGCAGAAGGACAGAAGTACACTGCTGAGGGGAGCAGCGGGCGGCAGGAGAGGTCTGTGCGCCATGTGGGACCCTCCTCCGGTGGCCGGGGAGCAGCCGAGGATTGAACTGGCACCGCAGAGGCCGCGGGCAGCTTTGCAACCCAGCGCTCAACTGCTGCGCCACCGGGGAGGCCCACATATTTACTTTCTTTTATTTATTTATTTATCTATTTATTTATTTATTTATTTATTTATTTATTTTTCCCATTTTTTAAAAAATATTTATTTATTTATTTATACAAGCACTGGGTACCGTCAGAAGTGCAGGAGTGTGAGAGAATTCACCAGAGCCAGTGCGGGGAACAGAACAGGCAGACTGACAAAATACACTGCTGAGGGGAGCAGCGGGCGGCAAGAGAGGTCTGCCGCCTTTACTTTCTTTTAAATTTTCATATTTTTTAAAAAGGTTTCTGAATAAGATAATTATTATTAGATTTGTTAATTTTGTTTTCCTTTTTATAATAACATTTGACATATATTTTATTCTGTTAATCATATTTGCAACAAATAAATAAGTCCATGCTGATGAAATTTTATTGCTCGCTACAAATTTAGTTTACAGTTTCTCTATTTTATTTATTTATTTATTTTAAAAATTGTATATTTTTAAATCATTTTTCATTTTTACACAATGTATGCATTTTTGTCTTCGTGCACTACAATCTCGAAGTTGAATCCCTATATTAAATGATATAGTTTTTAAAATATTAACATCTGTTAAGTTGTAAGTTTTTAAACCCCCCAAAAAAACTTAGCATTATATCTAGTATAATACACCAAGGATTTCATGAATTAAGTATAATTAAGTATTAATTTAGAGACTGTGTGCAAAAGTATAATAGGGGTATCTTTTTAAATAAAATCATGTTACGCTATTTTACCAGACTTATGAGGATGAAATAAATGAATAAACATCTATAAAATTATGTCAATTCCTTAATTTGGTATTTTAATACATATTGATTCAATATCTACTATATGTCATTATGGTATGGATGCAAAAAATAAAATTGATGATATTGCTGGTTAGTTTTCAAAATTTCAAAACTCAAAGTTGTAGAAAAAGAAGAGTTGCTTCCATTAGGGTGCACAGATAGCTGGCAGTTTACTATTTACTGACAATTTGTTAAAAGACATGGGAGGGTCTTCCTGGTGGCACAAGGGGTTAAGACTCAGCCTGTGAAGCTGTCTGCAGCCACTGCAGCATGAGTTCGATTCCCAACCTGGGAAATACTCACATGGCGCAGCAGAGCTCTCCTGACTTGCCTGCTGCTCCCCTCAGCAGTGCATTTCAGTCAATATGCCTGTACCATACCCCACTCTGTCTCTGGTGAATCTTCTCACCCCCTGCACCTCTGGCCTATACCCCAGTTCTTTATACATAAATAAATAAATCTTAAAAATATAAAAGGCATAGAAGCAAAGAAACTAAAAAGAAAAACCAAGATTTGCTTTAATTGTTTAATGTCTTCATTTCTATTTTTTCACCAAATATAACTTAAACACATATATGTCATGGTTAATAAAATATTTTAGTATACTACAATCTTATTCTCATTCCTTCCTCACTACTATTAAATGTTTCATTTGCATGCTTTGCTATTACAGTTATATAGAGCAACATACAAGCCCATGATGCCTGTGAGAACATTGTAAGTGCTGTCTTTCTGATAAAAATCATTAAACATGCTTTATGTTGATGTCATAAAAGGGGCATATGACATAAAATATATGAAAGGAGAAAGAAAAAGTGTTAAATTTATCAAGGTCTAAAATGAACCAACAACATGAAATAGAAAAAAAATACATAATTTAATGAATAAGTGTTTAAATGAGAAATATCTGGGGGTTTTCCAGACAGAGAAGTAGAAGTACTCTCCATAAATTTCAAATAAAAGTTTACCTAAACTTTCCAGCGCACACTTTTTGAACATTAAAGTCCAAATTGAAATATGCCATTCATGTGGCCACTTTCAGACACAGAGAAATCTAGACACTGTCAAATGGGGCAATAACATGGAAGTTAGGTGTTTAGAAAGAGTTCATGTGCTGAAAGTGCTGATCAGACACACAAAATATTTTTTTTGACTTGAATATGCTTTTAAAATATTCCATTAATTAAAATGTAGGCAATTTCATATATAAATCAGAATTTCCAGATTTCTTTTAGTTATCTGTATAGCTGGATTCAAGACAGTAGTTCACACTTTCTAGCTTGCCACCAGATATGACTAATTCTTGATTCAGTTGTAGCAATGTGTTTTCTCTGTTTCTTTCCTCCTTGGACAATCAGAATTAGAATAATGCTTAATGAAAATTCGACAAGGTACTTTACTGTGGAGATGAATACTACTCTTAGTTTTTGATATATGCAATGTATTTTGTCAGAATAATCAATATATCACTTTCATAAATCCAACATAATTTCCCCTATTTATTTTCTTCTCTGAAATTTGGTGACTTTTTGATTTTGAAGTATCTAATTTAGGAAGCCTTGAGCAGGACATTTTGTTGTATTTTTGAATCATAAGTGATATTGCTTAGTCCAAATTAATTCTATAGAAAGCAACACAAAGTAACCTCCATGCTGTTTTCCAGATAGGATGGAATAATGGTAAATCTAAGATAATGGAAAGTTTTTCATCACTAAAAGGGAATGAGCTGGCGAATAATATAAGAAGGAAATCTGGAAAGACTACATATATGACATTTTGGGTAAGGCAGTGTTACCACACTGACACTAAAAATATCAGTGATTGTCAGGTTTGGGGAAGACAAAAGAAGGTTAATTTCGGAAGAGCATAGATATTTTTTAAGGCAGTGAAAATAAAGAGATAAATATATGCCATAATATCCTTGTCCAAATTCACAGTGCATGACACCAAGAGTGAATCCTAATATGTTATGGATTTTTGGTGATTATGATAGGTCAGTGTAGGTTCATCACCAAATTTACTTCACTGGTGGGGGTTGTTGATAATAGGGAAGACTATGCATGTGTGGAGGCAAAGATATATGAAAAATATCTGTACCTTTCTGTCAGTTTTGCTGTGAATCTAAAATTGATTTAGAAATTGAATATCTTGGGACTCCTTGGTGGCAAAAGGGGTTAAGCACAGCACTGTGAAGCTATCTTCAGCCTCGTCAGCACAAATTTGATCCTTGGCTGGCCAGGGAGTGGCCCACCCGACCTCTCCTGTAGGGCCTACTGCTCCCCTCAGCAGTGTATTTGGGTTAGTCATTCTGCCTGTTCTGTTCCCCACTCTGTCTCTGGTGAATCTTCTCACTCCCTACACCTCTGACCTATATCCCAGTTCTTGTATGCATGGATAAATAAATTTAAAAATAAGAAATTGAATGTCCTTGGAAAATAAAACCAATATTAAATAAATTTTTAGTGAAATGAGATGTCAGAGAAACTACATAACTCCAATTATTACTTAGTAATACTGAAAGCATCTGAGGCCAAAAGAACCATTTAGGAAACATGTGCAAGTCATAACAGTTCTGTGGGAGAGGGAAAAATGTGTGGAGGGGGTTTTTGTAATGGTATCTCAGAAGTCTTCAACAAATATTCACTCTCAGATCCATCCTGAGAAATAGCCACTTTGAGCAAAATTGAAATACGCTTTGAAGATGTCAGATATCAGAAAGTGGCATCAAAATACACCTTCAAAAGTGAATGCAACATCCGGAAAAGCAAGTGCTATCATCCCTAAATCCAGTCTAAGAAATCAGAGAGACACAGGATTATGGAAAAGTGGTCTTGAGAAAGATCAGATTCTATGAGGGTCAACTGTACAGAAATACCATGTTTTAAAATAGTCTGATACTGAAGAGGCAATGGAATCCTCAAGTGAGAAACATGTATGTGTCACAAGTGCATATAAGAATATATAATAACATGCATACATAAGTGTGTACACATATCTAGCAGATATGTATATATTACATCCTGACTTTCAATGCTCCCAATCAGGATTTTTTTATGACTTTTTAACTTTATAATCATGTGAAAGTGTTCTTCATTCAGTTGATACTGAAGCATGATATTCTTTTGTAATGTTGGATCCTCTCTCCTGATGCTTGAGGCAGCAAGCCAAGACACAGTTCTTGATCAGCATTTTGAACTAAAGATATTTTCAATAAGATAGAAAAAGAAAGAGAGATAAACAATTTTCACTGAAAAAATGAGAATGATTTCAAAAAAATAACCATTCTTTTTGGAAAAGCTGTAACTTCACTTGGTTTTACAAGAAATACCATGAAATACTTAGAAAATGAAAGGTTATTTAAAACATAGAAAATAAAAAAAATTGAACTATTTCATATGTTAAACATAAGTTTGATATATTTTTAATTTTTAAATATTTTAAAATTAGAAATATGTGAATACTACACAAACATACATGCCAATGAATTGATAAATATAGTTATAAACCCAATGTAAATTACTCAGCATTACAAAGAAGGAAATTCTGATGTTTGTACAACACACATGAACCTGGAAGACATTGCACTAAGTGAAATAAATTGTACATAGAAAGAAAAATATGGATGATGTCAATTACATATGTGGAATCTAAAATAGCCAAGCTCACACATGAAGAGAGTACAATAGTGGTTGCCAGGAGCGGAAGGGAATGGGAAAATGAGAAAATATTGGTCAAGGGATAAAACGTTTAAGTTATGCAGGATGAATAAATTCTGAAGAGCCAATCTACAGCACTGAATAAAGTATTATGCTGTATGCTGGCAAATTTGCTGAAAGTAGATCTTAAATATTCTCCAAAGACACACAAAAAGAAGATGGTAACTATAAGAAACAAAAGGTATGTTAACTAGCTTGATTACAGTGATTATTCACAATGTATATCATATCATCAAGTTGTTCAACTTTTGTACATATAATTTTTAATTGTCAGTTATAATCTATAAAGCTGAAAGAAACTCATGAGTTTTGATGTAACAGTCCTCAGTTACATATTAGCAAAAATCCAGGAAAAGTTAGTAAAATAATAAAATCGTGTGAGGTTTATTCTAGGATTAATGTTTCACAATATTAATGGTATTTTCACATAATTTGTATTTTATGATATATACCAAAAATATCATCTGGGCATTTTTGTAGGTACTGAAAAATCCTTTGACAAAATTCAATTGCTTGACTTATTTAAAAAAAACTCTCAGAAACTGAAAAATTAAGAAGAGAAAAAATTTTCTTAGTATATATTAATCTCAACAGAAAAGTCAGTAGTATTTATAATTAAAAGACAGAAGAAGAGTTTTCACTAAGGTGATAAGACAATCATATACACTATTACCACATTTACTTAAAATTTTTTCATTATTCAATAAAAATAGTAAAAAAGACATTGGAAATATAAACATTGAAGGAGTTTAGCTAATGATTTTCAGATGATTTGCTGCACCTGGGATATTAAAGAGAATCAAGTTAAAATAGCTTATTATGGCTAGAGAATAAAAAAAATATCATATACTAATAGTGAATAATAAAAACATCATTAATTTTCATACTATTCAACAGCAACAGGAAGTCAGAAGAAATATGGTAAATGTTCCATTTATATCATTTATATTACTAATGAATAAAGTAATTCCAATGACTGAAAGTTTGGAAGGAATGTTCAAATTCTACATTAAAGCATATTTTTAAATGTTCCTGAATGTCACAGGGAGCATTGTGAACAAATGGAAAGGTAGTGATTTATTTAGAAATGAAGTCTTAATATCACATTTTCTCTACTTGTTCTATTTTACATGTTTAGTTTCATGACAGTTAAGAATGCCTACACGATTTTATCTGAAATGACTATTGTTTTCTATTAACTAGCTCATTACTCACTTCAGACTCATTGGAGCTTGACCTTCTCAGCCCATCTGAACTCATTCTAAACCTGAAAAAGCAAAGTTACTTGTGTCATTTGCTGGCTGATGCTGTGAAAAACTTATGTGTACTTCTAATTTTCTCTTTCACTTTTTAGCAGTCTTGAAGGAAGGTTTGTATTGAAATGGAAGGTCTAAAGATTGGAGCAATCATATAAGTTATGTTGTTGAATAAAAGAATTTTGGGAGTTCTTTGGACATGAAAAAAATTATGGGAGTAAAACACACACAACAAAACTAACAAAAGAAACATTTATCTGTAAGTCACTAAGAATTTAAGATTGTTCCTACTACTTAATCATCTTATTTTGTCTAATGTGAAGAAAATTTGGTATTACAAGTGACATATTTTGTTACAGCAATGGAATATGTGGCATTGACTTAATCAAAAATCATTCCAAATATAATATTCAATATATAAATGGTGTATGGAGTCACTATTTCATGGACATATAGAAATGTTTGGTTAGATCAAAATGAAATTGATTATATACCATTTAAAAATGAATTACCAATATATGTAAAAATTGAAAATATAATACAAATATATCTTGGTCAAATATAAACAAAAATGACACTATTGCCAAATTGATCTAGCATAATAGTGAAGACAAAAAAGGAAATAAAAGGTATGTATTTTCAAAGAATCAAAAATGCCTAAAGAAATTTTTTGTCTTTCATGATTTTAATGGATTTTTTAAAAGGTATCAAGATTTCAACTGATAAAGTAGTACTATTAATAAGAGGGGTTAGTAAACTCTCTGAACATAATATAATCAAATATAATATTATATTTTAACACTATGGAAAATATTTAAATATGTAAAATGCCATTTATAGTAGCAATGATCATTACAAAGTATCTCAGAATAACTGCAACAATAGTTGTGAAATAATGTTATGGAAAACATTAAAAATATTACTGAATCACATTAAAATGAATAAATATTGCAATGTATTAAAACATGCTTATGAGAGAATGTCTTAAATACATAACTTTATATTTACATTAATTCATGAATTCCTCACTATTTTTAAATTTGGCAAGTGGATTCTTACCTTCATATGAAGAAAAATTGCAAAGAATTTTCGAGAAAATTTTTTCAAGGAACTAGTTATGAATCTTAACCTAAGAAATATTAAATTGTGATATTAAATTGTAATAACTAAGGTACCACTATCTTAGATGAAAATATTTTTGAAGCAAATTGCATTCACCACATGACCCAGTAACTCCCCTTTAAGTTAGATGACAGAAAACCATTGACATATTTGCACCAAATGGTGTTTATATAGACAAGATTATTCCTAGTAGCATTGCTTTGCATAGCGAAAAAAAAAAAAGAAACATCTTAAAGGCTCATCAGCAGGAGGATGGATGTGAAAACTGAATTTATTCATATAATGAATTTATACAGAGGAGTTAAAACAAACTATTTATTGTCTGCATAATAATAGAAATAAATCTCCAAAATGTTATACTGAACATTAAGTAGAATCATGTTATGTTATGTATATTAGGATGGATATTAGAAGCAATATTTGTATAAAACAATAATACATAAGTTTTGTAGATACATGCTTTTCAGGAAAAAATGTAAAAAGAAGCAGATGTAACTGACAACATCCACATTCTTCAAAGTCACTAAACATTATGAGTGGAAGAGAAGGGTAATAGTGGAAATTTCTGTGATTTATATGAACTGGATTAGAGATACATATGTTTCTTACTCTTGCTTTTCTCATTTAAAGTTGTATAATAATTTTGATAATTTTTAGATGCATTTTGAATTTCAGTAATGAGTAAATACGAGCAACTCAGCTAACTGATTTAATAAAATTTTAAACAGAAAATGTTAATCAGAAAGGTTAGAAAAAAGTGATACATAAACTCACCAAGAATTATACAGTCACCAAACCCCAAGCCTGGGAGGGATATCTGGAGCCTCATTCTGAGAAATAAAGAGTTCTTGTATTAGATGCCCCAGTGTCTGAGAGCTGCATCAGAGAGGGGATTGCAGTCATTAAGGGGTGGAGAACAGAGGAACTTTGCATGAGATAATAGTGGACTTGGAGGGCAAAAATTGGTGAAGGGGGAACAGAGTATAGGAACAAAGAAGGGGGGTCTCCCTCGTGGCTCAGGGATTAAAGACCGTGCTATCTAGCTATCCCCAGCCACTGCAGCAGGAGTTCGATTGCCGGTTGGTCAGGGAGCTACCCACATGGTGCGGCAGAACTCTTCTGGCACCCTGTTCCTCTCCGGAGTGTATTTCAGTCAATTTCAGCAGTGTTTTTCAGTCAATCTACCTGTTCTGCTCCCAACTCTCTCTGATGAATTTTCACATCCCCAACAGCTCAGGTCTACACCCCAGTTCTTATATGCATAACTAAATAAATCTTTTTTAAAAAAGATCAAAGAAGGGGTCATATCTCACATTGAACTGAGTCTCTGCTAGTCATGTTTTCTGATCTTCCCCTTTCTCTGAGTTGGGATGACACAGGCAGATGCCAAATTGATAGGTATCAGATATGTAGACAAATTAAAAAGCAAATCATTCAGTCTTTTTACAATAAGGAGTTTATGAGACATCTGGTCATCCAATCCACAGGGTCATTCCAGCCCAACATAACTGTCAGTGCTAGGGCATCCAGGAAAAATGCTGTGAATCTTCCTGGGAAGACCAGGGGTATTCCTATTTGAAGAACTCCCCCAAACTGACGAAATACACTGCTGAGGGGAGCAGCAGGCAAGGCAGGAGAGGTCTGCTCGCCATGTTGGTTGCTCCTAAACGGGCAGGGATAGAACCGGCACTGCAGAGGCTGCTTCACAGCGCTTCTCTCAACAGCCTGCACCACCAGGGAGGCCCCAATCATGGGATTTTTAAATGATTACTAGTTAAAAAACAAAGAAAAACTATTCATCTTTTTTTTTTTTTTAATTGAGGTAACATTGGGTTACAGCCTGTTATGTGATTCAGAGGTATAGGATTACAGCTCCATAGATACATGTCCTCACATTACACCAACTACCATGGCATCTGTACTTAATTCTCTATTATAGTACTTTATGTCCTCCATCTCCACTATTTTCCTTTCTCCCTGTCTTATAACTGAACTCCACTGACAGTCCTATAGAGTTTGTTAATTGGTTAGGTTTTATCTGACCCTTTGATTTATTTCTCTAAATTCCACATAAGTGAAACCAATGAGTATTTTTAAAAAAAAATATTTTTATGTATTTATGTATGCAAGAACTGGTGTGTAGGCTTTACTGAAATACACTGCTGAGGGGAGCAGCATGTGAGACAGGAGAGGTCTTCTGGCCATGTGAGTTAGCTCCCTAGCCAGGGATCGACCCCATGCTTCAGTGACTGGCTAAAGTTTGAGAGCGCTGAGATTTTACCCCTGTGCAATTAGGAAGGCCTGGAACCAACCAGTATTGTCTTCTCCTTCTGACTTATTTTACTTAACATTAAACCTGCCACTTACATCCATGTTCTAGCAAATGAGAAGAATTATTTTTTTTCTCATAGTAGAAAAGTATTCAATTGTGTATTACACCACATTTTTCTTTTCCTTTCTTGTGTCTGTGGGCACTTAGTTTTTTTTTTTTTTTCCCCCATAGGTTGAATATTATAAATAGTGTTGCAAAATCAAGATAGTGATTTTGTATACTTTGAATAGTTACTTAAGAGTGGAGTTGTTGGATCATATGGTGGAAGTATTTTTTTTAAATATTTTGAGAAACCCAAAACTTTTCCCATCGGTGTTAGGTCAGTCTACTCCCCACTAGTAATATACGAGGTATCCTTTTTCTCAATATACTCACCAACACTTGTTTCTGATCTTTATCATATGGATCACAATCACAGGTGAGATGGTATCTCATTGTTTTGATTTGCATTTGCCTCATTATAAATGATGATAAACATTTGTTCTTGTGTATGATGGCCATATGTGAGTCTTCTTTGGAGATGTGTCTATTTAGCTCTATTGCTTATTTATTGATAAGGTTTATTTGCTTTCCTTTTGTTGGTTGCATGAGTTCTTTATAGTTCTTAGGAATCAGCCCTTCGTTATTATTTATTTTATTTTATATATTTTTACATATTTTTTCATTTTTGTGCAATGCATGTATTTTCATCTTGGTTATAGTCAGCCCTTTGTCAGATATACGATGTGCAGATGTTTTCTCCCATTCTATTAGATATTTTTTGCTTTAGTTATATATTCTTTGGTTGTGCAGAAGCTTTTTAGTTTCATGTAGTTCTATTTTTCAATGTTTACTTTTGTTTCTCTTGCTGCTGGAGACAAGTACACAAAACATCATTGAAGCTAGTATTGAAGAGAGCCTTACCTATGTTTTCATGAATGTATTTTATGGTGATAGGTATTATATCCATGTCTTTAATCTATTTTAACATTTGAGTAAGATAGGGTATGGTAATCTAGTTTCATTCATTTGATGTAGCTGTCCAGAGTCCCCAACATCATTTGTTAAAGACTCTTACATTTCTCCATCTCATAGCCTTGGCTCATTTGCCTTAGATTAACTGTGTGTCAGTTTATTTCTAGCCTCTCAATTCTATTCCTTTGGTTTATGTGTCTATTTTTGTTCCAGTACCACCAGTGCCAAAGTTTGGATTATTGTATTTTTCTATTAGAGTTTGAAGTTAGGAAGTCTGGGAGTGTGATACAACCACTCTTCCTCTTTTATTTATTTATTTATTTATTTATTTATTTATTTATTTATTTATTTATTTATTTATTTATTTTGCTTAGGCTTGTTTAGGCTGTGCTGTATCTTTTGTGGTTCCATATGAATTTAGTTAATGTTTGTTCTACTTCTTTAAAGAATGCCATTAGAGCTTTGGTAGGGATTGTATTGAAGCTATATATTGCTTTGGTTAAAATGGACACTTTAACAAGGTTAATTTTTCCAGTCCATGAGCAGGGAATATTTCTTTTAACAATTTCTTACAGTTTTCATTGTATAGGTCCTTTCTCTCCCTTGTTAAATTTATTTGTAGCATTTAATTATTTTTGTTATAATTGCAAATGGGGTTTATCAATTTATTTATTTTGGTTATCTTTCTGTTCTAGTTAATTGGTTGCATAAAGAAAGTCAACTGATTTCTGTAAATTGATTTTGTCCTCTGTCACTTTACTGTATTGATTTATTATTTCAATTAGTTTTTAAGAGGCATCTTTAAGGTTATCTATTATTTTGTGAGCTGCAAATAGTGATATTTTTACCTTCTCATTTCTAATTTGGATTCCATTTATGTATTTTTCAAGCTTATTTAATTCTATGTAGGACTTCCAATATTAAGCTAAATAATAGTGGTGAAAGTAGTCATCCTTGTAGCATGCCAGATCTTAGAGGAAAACATTTCGGATTTTCACCATTGAATGTTGCTGGCTGTGGGTTTTTCATCAATGATCTTTATTTTGTTGGGGTATGTTCCATGTATTCTTGCCTTATTAATTTTTTTTAAACTATAAATGGATGCTGAATCTTATCAAATCCTTTATATCTTGATACCATGAAATTACTTTTACCTTTTATTTTCTCTTCCTTTCTTTCTTAGTGAGTCTATCAATAGTTAAAATAATTTCTAAGAAATGTTTTTGGTTGCATTAATCCTTTGAATTGCAATTTTAATTTCTCTTTTGTTTATTTCTGTTTTAATTTTTATTTCCTTCCTCTATTCACTTTTGGTTTTGCTGGTTGTTTGTCTAGTACCTCAATATGAGAGGAAAGTTGTTTATCTTTTTTTAATTTGAGTTCTTTCATCTTTCTTGATGCTGGCTTGTGTTAAATTATGTGGCCTTGTTACTAATGCTTTTCTTATGTTCTATAGCTTCTGATAGGCTATAACTTCATTCTCATTCATCTCCAGGTATTTTAACATTTTTGTTTGATTTCCTCATTTATCCATTGGTCTTCAGTAGTATGTTGTTTTACTTCTATTTATTAGAAGTTTTCTTTATTTTCTTTTTGTGTTTAATTTCTACTTTGATACCATTGTGATCGAAGAATATCCTTGATATAATTTCAATATTCACAAATTTATTCACAATTATGACCCAACATGTGGTTTATCCTTTGTAATATTTTATATTCACTTGAGAAGAATGGTACTCAGATTATTGGAGGCACAGTGTTCCATAAATGTCTACTAAACCCATATGATCTATTTCCTTATTTAAGATTATTATGTTCTTGATTTTCTGCTTGGTTGATCTGACCATTGGTGAAAGTGGGAAGGGGTGTTAAAAAATGCTATTGTATAGCTGCCTATGTATGATATCATTTTTGATATTAAATGCTATATATATATATTTTAAAATTTATTGATTTATTTTATACAAGACCCGGGGACAGGTCAGATGTGCAGGAGGGTAAAATGATTCACCAGAGAC
The DNA here is from genome assembly GCF_014898055.3 of Talpa occidentalis. Lineage (NCBI taxonomy): Eukaryota > Metazoa > Chordata > Mammalia > Eulipotyphla > Talpidae > Talpa > Talpa occidentalis. Next base: position 72,971,795 of record NW_023604972.1, read on the forward strand.
AGAGCAGGGAACAGAACAGGCAGACTCATGAAATATACTGCTGAGAGGAGCAGCTGGCAAGGCAGGAGAGGTCTGCTGCGCCACGTGGGACCCTCACTGGCTGGCCGGGATCTAACCCACGCTGCAGAGGCTGGGGACAGCTTCACAGAGTTGCGCTCAACCTACTGCACCACCAGGGCAGCCCTAGGAATAATTATTTTAATAATTATATTAATATACTTTTAATTAAATTCAGAATTAATTTCACATAAAATTATGCTAAAATTTACTCAGAGCACTATTAAATTTTATAACAAAACTAACACCATTACAATATAGAATAAATTCAGCTTGCAAAGGGGAATATCAATTCTTGATAGCAACATTGCCTTTTTCTAGTTATTTTTTTGTTAAGTTATTAGTTTAAAATGTGGATTAAGAATACAAAGTTTGGGCTTCCCCTGGTGGCGCAGCAGTTGAGCGCTGGGTTGCGAAGCTGCCCGCAGCCTCTGCAGCGCTGGTTCGATCCCGGCTCCTCCCAGGCCACCAGAGGAGGGTCCCACATGGCGCGCAGACCTCTCCTGCCGCCCGCTGCTCCCCTCAGCAGTGTACTTCGGTCCTTCTGCCTGTTCTGCTCCCTGCTCTGATTCTGGTGAATTCTCTCACCCTCCCGCGCTTCTGACTGTACCCAGTGCTTGTATAAATAAATAAAATAAATCTTAAAAAAAAATACAAAGTTTGAGATACAGTTGTTTCAATAATATAAGCTGTATGTTTTTGTGAAGCTTTGTTTCTCAATTGAACACTATTATGAAATAATGTGCTATATTAATAAATGATATTTGAGCACACATGCTTATTAATGTCAGATCATAATAATTAAAATTCACTTCTAATTAAGTTGGCCAAGTATGCTTTTATGACACAATATTTTATGTTTGGTGCTTAATACAAACGTGAGAAGCAACAAAAGAAAAAAAAATGTATCTAAGGAAAGAAATGGATTCCACTGCAGCATTTTGGATATTCATAATTGGGAAAGGAGTGTGACCTGAACTCCAGGATGGGGAACTGAGGTGGCAGAATGCATGAAAGCCAAGATAAGTGAAGAAATTAAAGTATAGAGAGCTATACCACTTAACTTCCTCTAGAATGGGGTGGGGGATGAAGGTAAAGTACGGGTCTTTATGAGGAAGAATCTTCAAGGATGTTTGCTTAGAGATGAGCATAGTGTGGGACAGGGATAGCATGTGTGTCTACAAAAGATCACTGAGAGGTTTGGCAACATACTCATGGTCATTAAAGCAGCTTAGTTCCAAAATCTGGAGTCTGCCAGAATCATTATTCAGAGTTCCCCATGTGTAAGTCAGTGAGGCAAGGAACTGGCATTTGTAATTATTTGCCAATAGTAGGAACTAAGAAGGAATGAAACAGCGTCAGTACAAAATATGTACTTATTTTTATTTTTGAAACAATGTATTTGTGAAAAACAACAGTTAGTTTCATGGAAACAAAATAGGGATATTCAAAATCATAACAATTACCACTTAAAATAAAATGTAAAATATCTCAGTTCAAGTTTACAGGTCAAGGAAAATTGTAAATTAAATTACTTTTAATTTAAAAAATGTAGAAAATTCCTTTGTGAGGAAGCTAAAGACCATTAAGTTAGTTAAAATGTTATAAAATATACAAATATGATATACACATTGAGAAAAGTTGTTAAGTAACAGACTATAAAAATATAAAAGCTAGCAGCATACTCAGTAATATTATCAATTCAATGCAAAGTGGAAACTTGAAAGCAAATGACAAAAATGACTTTAAAGGGGGGGGCATGGATAAAGTTGAAAGAAAATAATGTAGAATCCAGATGCTAACACAAAAGAGGAAATAGATTTAGAAGCATTTCATATTTCTTGGCATCCTTCTACTCTAAGGCTTTCTGATTTTAGTTGTTGATATTCCTAATCCATTAGGGTTTTACTCTTTGGCAGGGAAAGAGCAGAAAGGACTTCATTGTGCCACTATAAACAGTTTAAGTAATTATATCTCAAAAGCTTTCTAAAAAGGATTTCTCTTCTCTGAACTTTGAAACTGGTGTTGGAGAAATCTTCCTGGTGTGGTTATTTCTCAGTTTTCATTTTCACTTTGTCTAAGAGGCCTATTTTTGCACTACCTTTTTCTTATTTTGATAGATCCAAGTTGGTTTCATTTCTTCCTTTTTCTTATTTTGATAGATCCAAGTTGGTTTCATTTCTTGAGTAGCAGATTACTTTGAAATGATTGCAGGTGGTTAAGAAAATTTAATTTAATCTCCAGCTAGGGGTACTAAAATACAGTTTTAGATTAATTTGTGTAGTAGATTTTCACTAGCTTACCTCTATTCTTTTTTCTTGTTCATTATTTATGCAATGCCGTCTTTACAGATCCAGCATATTTGAAATCGATGAGTAATTGAGATTACAATTTTGCCCCAAATATTGTAAGAAAGTAGGTTTTCAAAAGTAAAGTGGACAAAAAATGTGATCCCCATCTGCATATTTAGGAGGTTGTCTTTTGTCTGGTTCCACATATTTTTCAATAAATTCACACTTAATGATTTGTCAAGCCATAACTCTGACATATATTCTGCGTATCTTTATCATTTTCTTGCTTGTTTTCCTAAAGTTCACTCCAACTATGAAAACTTTTAGAAGTAATATGATCCAAATTTGATAATACCAGTGATTCCAGATTGCCTTATAATCTGCATAAACAGGTCCTACAGTTGTATCTGGGTAGCATGATATTATTGTGAATATTTTATCTCAGTAAAATAAAATTTCTAAGGTCAGTCTTTTTTATTTTAAAGATTTTTTTATTTATGCATACAAAACTGGGGTACAGGCCAGAGGTGAGGGTGTGGGGGTGAGAGGATTCACCCTAGACAGAGTGGGGAACAGAACAGGCAGACTGACTGAAATACACTGCTGAGTGGAGCAGAGGGTGAGATAGGAGAGGTCTGCTGTTCCATGTGAATAGTCCTCTGGCTGGCTGGGGACTTAACTCATGCTGCAGTGGCTAGGGATAGCTTCATAGGTTGTGTCTTAATCCCTTGTGCCACCAGGGAGGTCCTCTAAGGACAGTCTTTTAAAGTGTTTTGAGTTAGTGGAGCTATATAAAACAGGTTTTGTGTGTTTGAAATTTGTTTTACTACTACAATTTTATTTTTTTTTTTAAGATTATTTATTTATACAAGAACCAGGGTACAGGCCAGCGGGGCGGGAGTGTGAGAGGATCCACCAGAGACAGAGCAGAGAACAGAACAGGCAGACTGATGAAATACACTGCTGAGGGGAGCAGTGGGCGAGACAGGAGAGGTCTGCGGTGCCACATGGTACCCTCACTGGCTGGCCGGGATAGAAGTGGCGCTGCCGAGGCTGCAGACAGTTTCACAGCGTGGCGCTCAACAGCCTCGGCCACCAGGGTAGGCTCACTAATACAATTTTAAAAACAAAAAATAGATTTCCATTACTGATGTGTTTGCTTAACATGTGATTATGACAATTAACAATAAGTTCCTGATAATGATACTGCTTTATTTTCTTGAGATGGACAGGTGAAAAGCATCATTCTTCCAATGAATGAACGTAAAAATAATGTACAAAAATAGTGTCCCCCGTCACTGCCTGATTCTATGTTAAGCAACTGTGATCCTTAGTTTATAACCTTGAATAATATGGGTTATATTTATTGAATAATTAATATGAACCAAGCACTTCCTGAATGACTCAACTGTGTTAACTACATTCATCTACACAGAGCTACTCTATGAAGTATGAACAATAATATAATAAGATAAGGAAATAAACAAAGGAATGAAAAGCCAAGGTCATGTCAGTAGTGTGTGACCAAGATTTAAATCCAGGCATTTGGTCCCAGAATTTAGCTTCTTAAACACACACTATACAACATCTAAAATTGGGTTCTGATATTGATCGACCATAGTCCAAGAAAAGTCACTACCTTGGATCACTTTTATTCATAGAGGAGATGCTTGATCTTTGTGAGTTCAATGATATCTAGTAGAAGGTGTCTACATTTTCTACTACTATTCCCTTGTTTGCCACAGTCTGATTCACAGACTTAAAGATGTGGATTCTATGAGACTTAATTTGGTTTGCTTATGTGTATGGTTGAGAGAACTGAGAGTTGTTTTTATTTTTTTTTTCAATTTTTATAAATAACTCAGAAACCACACAGAATTGCTATATTTTATTTGTTGGTTCATTCTATTTGTAGACCTTTGTTTCATTTTATAAATAAGTAAATAATAAGCATACACATTTAAATCCCAACTGTATAGAAATATTTTATACCTCCATTTTAAAAGATTAGTATAACAAAAATAATCAATTTCATTCTTGGTGTATGTCAACAAATACAAAAAAAAAATGGCCTATCTAACTTGTTTGTGTCATTATAGTCTAAAAGGCCTATCTAACTTGTTTGTGTCATTATAGTCTAAAAGGCCTATCTAACTTGTTTGTGTCATTATAGTCCTCTAATGATAAAAATCAAGAGAAGAATTTATCAGGGAACACTCTAAGCTAGTGCTCTTTATTACAGCAACACTCCAATGCTGGATAAATAAATATAAGCATCTTATATTAGGCAACATAATGTTGGTATTCATTATAAGACATAGATTTGGCAATAAATGAAATCACTCAAAACATTTTGCATAAAATTAATGTTACCTTAAAACATTCCTATATTTAATATTGTCATTTGAGAAAATATATTAATGTGATAATACATTAAGCTTAAGGACACTCCTTGATTTGTTTTATTGTGATTATAAGCTTACAGTATGAATAAAACACTACATGCTTGCTTATCCCACAGGTAAAATTTACTTGAACTATCTGCTCTACATACATACATATTGGCAGAGAGTTTACTCACATGTAAAAATTGGAAAGGGTCCTCCCTGGTGGCACAGGGATTAAATAACAGATCCCTCAAAGTTCTCAGGTTCTCAATTACCTTCTAGTTCTCATACCAAGATGACAAATGCACTACCATGAGACCATTAAGAAAATTCTATCTGGGGCCTCCGTGGTGGCACAGGGGTTAAAGTTTAACATTATCAAGCTATTGCCAGTCATTGCAGCATGAGTTCCAGCTCAGGCCAGAGCGCTAATCCACATGGTTCAGCAGACCTCTTCTGTCTTTCCCGCTGCTCCCCTCAGTAATGAATTTCAGTATATCAGTTTGTTCTGCTCCCCACACTGTCTCTGGTGAATTTCCTCTCAGCACCACGGCTCTTGCAGTTCTTGCATACATAAATAAATAAATTAGATCTTTTAAAAAATGAAGTTTTATATTTGCAGAAACTTTGGTCAGAATGTTGACATTCCACATGCCATTCATGCAACCTTGGCCAAATTGTTTAAAGAAGTGCTCATTTTTTTTCCTATGAAATAGAGATAAAGCTATGCATGATTTTTGCTGTCAGTTAAATGTAAATGTTTGAAGGTTGTGACACACAATATATGATTTAATGAAAAATAACATGTTTTAAATATTATTTATTTATGCATACAAGAGCCTGGGTACAGGACAGAGGTGTGGGAGGTGAGAGGATTCACCAGAGATAGAGTGAGAGTAGAACAGGTGGTTCTACTGAAATATACCACTGAGTGGAGCAACGGGTGAGACAGGAGAGGTCTGCTGTTTCATGTGGGTAGCTCCCTAGTTGGTCAGGGATTGAACTCATGCTGTAGCGGCTGCGGATAGCTTCACAGTGCTGTGCTTAACCCCTTGCTCCACCAGGGAGGCCCTAAAAATAAATTTATTTATTAATTACTAATTGCTGAATGAACTATTGCAAATGGGTTGTAGCTTATTCTCAGAATTATTCTAGAAGTTTTTCTTTTTTTAAAGATTTATGTATTTATGCATACAAGAACTGGGGTACACGCCAGAGGTGCAGGGGTTAGAAAGGATTTTGCAGAGTGCGAAACAGAACAGGCAGATTGACGAAATACCCTGCTGAGGGAAGCAGCCATCAAGACAGGAAGAGGTCTCCTGTACCATGTGCTTAGCAACCTGGCCTGGGATCAAACTCGTGCTGCAGAGCTGCGGATAGCTTCAGAGCTGCAGATAGCTTCAGAGGGCTATACTTAATCCCTTGCACCACTAGAGAGGCTCCCTAAAAGGTTTAGATCAAAACCAAGGTACTGTTCCCTTCAAATTGTATTGATGGTCTTTGGATGAGAAGTTTATAAAGAAAGGGGATTGTATAAAGTATCTTGGGCAAACTCTGTCAAAGCTAGATATTTGAAATATGCTTAAGAGAGGTTTAAGACTAGAAAATGTACAAATTGTCATTTAATATGTTGTTAAAAACTGCATGTGGGAACATAGAAAATATTACAAGGAATATAATAACAAGTAATATTCTTAGAACTTTTATGTCAAGTGTTAAGGAAAACTACAGATACACTAATCATATCTAGTGGTAGATTATTTAGAATGACTTTTTGCAGTGGTGGATATTGATCAAGATGGAAGCAAACATGGATGAAAAAAGAAGAATATGATGGACTGGCCAAATGTGAGGAAAGGTTTCAGAGAAAACCCTTCTCTAAATTATGACCTAACAAATTGAATGTGACTGACTATAAACATGTCTCTACAGCTGAAATAGATGTTATTTCTTAGGAGTTAGAGAATATAAGAACACAGTCAACGGTTAACAGGAAATTGAATTTATTTCTCAATGACAGGAAACATTAAATGAAAACACAATAATGGGATCTGCAATGGGATCTGTAGTAAAAATTTTGGGCAGAGTATGATAGGTACGATAATACAACCCCAAAACTGTAACATTAAAAAATAATTTTATTTAGAAAACTTCTTATAGTATTGAATTGCATTTACTATTCAAATGTTAATCTTTATTTTTTCAGTTAATATGATTTTGACAGCCAGTTTTTGTTGCTGTACCTGTGATGTATTGTATGAAATAAAATATTGTATGAAATAAATCTTGGTTATAGTTTTATGTTTTTTAACCAAAGTGTATAATGTTTTATTTTTTAAAAATATTTATTTATTTATGCAAACCTGGTTTATTTATCTATGCATACCAGAGTTGCAGGGTCTGAGAGGATTCACCAGAGACAGAGTGAGGAACAGAACAGGCAGATTGACTGAAATACTCTGCTGAGGAGAGCAGCAGGAGAGACAGGAGAGGGCTGCTGTGCCATGTGGGTCACCTCCCTGGCCAGGGATCCAGCTCATGCTGCAGTGGTTGTGGATAGCTTCATAGTGCTGTGCTTAACCCCTTGAGCCACCAGGGAGGACCCTATATAAAGTTTTAGCTCATAAATTAGTTAGGTGGTTCAGTTGTAAAAAAAGAAATCCAAATTCCTGGTTAAACAGCATTAACGGCTATCGATTTCACTCATGGAATAATTTTATGATAATGTCAAGTGCCATTCATATAGAGAAAATATTTTAAAAAGAAAAGTAAATTAGTACAGTCATTATGGGATGGATGTTTCTCAAAACATTAAAACTACAACTAAAATATGACATGGAAATTCTGGGTATTTTTTCAAAGAAAATGAAAACACTAATTGGAAATTATGTATGTGTGTGTGTATATATATATATATTATATATATATATATATATATATATATATATATATATAATGTGTGTGGGCATATGTGTTTATGTGTCTGATCATTATGACATTGAGGAGACTATACCATCTATACCATGTGTGGTTTCTAGTCCAGGCCATAAGATACACCACATTTGATACATCTGATATAGGATCATCTTGAAATTTTGTTAGTTGTCTTGCTGTCAATGAAATAATAATGTTATTTTTTTAAGATTAATTTATGCATACAAAAGCTAGGGTATAGGCCAGAGGTGCAGAGGGTGGGAGGATTAACAGGCAGATTGACCAAAGTACACTGCTGAGGGGAGCAGCGGGTGATTCAGGAGAGGTCTGCTGCGCCATGTGAGTTGCTTCCTGGCTGGCCAGGGATCAAACTTGTGCTGCAGTGGTTGTGGACAGTTTCATAGGCTGCGTCTTAGCCCCTTGTGCCATCAGGGTGGCCTTGAAATAGTAACCTTAGTTTTGTTGTGTTTTGTTCTCCAGGTGTCCCTATTGTGAAATAGGATATTCTTGACTGGCTATTAATAACAATCATTTATTTTCCACTTTGGTAGTCCATAATCACTTGAAATTTCTTTTTCCAGGTCAGTCATTTGATTTAATCTTTTACAAGAAACATTATGATTGGGATTTGTAAACGTAGGTCCATGATGAACCAAACAACATGAGACTAAATCAGGCACACTAGAAAATGGTATTATAAGTAAACATGGTAAACATTAAATGTATGTGTCCGCTGCCATCACTGAGTGATAGAAATTGTGGTAACTCTCTTATACATGCAGTCCATAATTGGCATATATGCAGCATTATATGTCCTATGATGACATATAGTGAATATTATTCAGCTGTATAAAGAAAGAGATATTACTATTTGTGACAAGTTGGGTGGGCCTTCAGTGTTCTATGCTATGAAACAAGTCAGACACACAGAGAAAGATAACTATATTATCTTGCTACATATGAAATCTAATGTCCCCACACCCGCATACAAAACTACAAGGTCATAGATAAAGAGAACAGATTGATGGATGATAGAAATAGGGGAAGAGTAGGTAGGGGTTGAAGTGAAATTGGCCATTCTACCCAAAGCAACATGAAGATTCAAGGCAATACCAATAAAAATATCTATGTCATTCTTCAAATAAATGGAATAATGCTAAAATTCATACATCATCACAAATAACTCTGAATGGTGGGAAGTTCTCCTGAATAAAGGGGGAAAGAATGGAGATATTATGTTCTTATATTTCAAGTGATTCTGCAAAGCTATTATAATAAATATAGCATGGTATCAGAGCAAAAACAGGCACACAGACTGATGGAATCAAATTGGAAGCCCAGAATCAAAACCACACATATGTGGTCAACTGATGTAACAGCAAAGGAGGATAGAATACATGCTGGGACAAAGACAGCCTCTTCCATAAATGGTGCTGGGGAAACTGGACTGCCACATGCAAAAAAAAATGAAACCAGTGCTTCCCCTGGTGGTGCAGCAGTTGAGCGTTGGGCTGTGAAGCTGCCCACAGCCTCTGCAGCACTGGTTCGATACCCGGCTGCCAGGGAGGGTCCCACATGGTGCACGCACCTCTCCTGCCGCGCCAGCTGCTCCTCTCAGCAGTGTATTTCATCAGTCTGCCTGTTCTGTTCCCCCCCACTCTGGCTCTGGTGAATTCTCTCACCCCCCCCCACCCTTCTGACTGTACCCAGTGCTTGCATAAATAAATAAATAAATCTTTAAAGAAAAAAACAAACAAACAAACAAACAAAAAAAAAAAACAAAACAAAATGAAACCAGAACATTATCTCACACCATACTCAAACATAAACTCAACATGGATCAAACACTTCAATGTAAGACCTGAGCCTGACACCATAATATATACACAAGAAAACATAGGCAAAACAATCATGGCATAAACCTCAAAAAGTTTTTGAAGATTCTTTTCCGGAAGCAAGGGAAACAAGGAGAAGATAAATAGCTGGGACTATATCAAATTAAAAACCTTCTCTACAGCAAAAGAGGCAGTGGCCACAGTGAAGAGACACTCTACTGAATGGGAGAAAATATGTATACATCATGCAGCTTATAAGGGGATGATATCAAAATTCTACAAAGAGCTTATAAACCTCAACAATTAAAAAAAAAGACAAAATATTGACAGATGACATTAAAGTCACCTTCCCAAATTAGAAAAGAAATGGCCAACATGTATATGAAAAAATGTTCAACATCACTGATTATCAAGGAAATACAAATCAAACCCTCAATGAACTAGCACCTCACACCAGTGAGAGTGGCCCATATTAAGAAACTTGGAAACAATAAATGCTGCTGAGGATGTGAAGAAAAGGGAACTTTCTTACACTGCTAGTGGGAAGGTAAACTGGCCCAGCCACTGAGAAAAGTTCTGGAAAGAATCCTGAAAACTTTAAAAATGGATGTACCATAGGACCAAGTGATTCCAATCCTAGGACTCTACCCATGGATACCAAAATAGTAATTCAAAAGGAATTACTTTTGAATGGGGAGCCTTCCTGGTGGCACAAGGGGTTAAGCACCCCACTATGAAGCAAACCGTAGCCTCTGCAGCACAAGTTCCATCCCTGGCCAGCCAGGGAGCAATGCACATGGCACAGCAGACCCCTCCTGTCACGCCCATTGTTCCCCTCAGCAGTGTATTTCAGTCAGTCTGCTGTTTTGTACCCCTCTCTGTCTCTGGTGAATACTCTCAACCCCCACACCTCTGGCTTGTACCCCAGTTCTTGTGTGCATAAATAAATAAATCTTTAAAAAAAAAGAGGAAACTTAAACACTGTGCTTATTGCAGCACCACTTACAATAGCCAACATTTGGAAACAAATTGAATGTCCTAAAACAGATGAATGGAACAAAAAGTTGTGGAATACTACTCAGGGATACAAAAAGATAAACTTATACCACTTGCATCAACATGGTTGGAGATGGAAGTGGTTGTGGTAAGTGAAATAAGTCAGAAAGAAAAATAATGTAAATATCAGATGATTTTGCCTATATGTAGACTATGGAGAAACTAAAGAAAAGGCAGAGTAAAGACAAAACTAAAGAAAAGGCAGAGTAAAGACAAAACTAAAGAAAAGGCAGAGTAAAGACAAAACTTGACCATGATCTGAGGCACAGCAAGGGAAGGGTCAAAATAAGGGAAGGAAGAACACAAGGGCATATGTTGATGGTTCATGGATGATATGTTGGTAGGAGAACTCAGATGGGAAATAGACCTGAGGAGAGAAACCAATTACTGCAAAAAAGTGAATGATATAAGAATGTTTATATTTTTCAAAATATAAACAAAGAGAGTGGAAAAAATAAAGATGAAGAAATGAAAAAAAATATTAAAAAAGAAGAACTGGAACAAACACTAATGAAAGTAACTCTAATAGCTAAAGTAATCTTGACAGAGAAAGAGAATGAAGGTATCACACTTTCAGTCTTCAGAGCTATATTATAAGGGTACAATAATTAAAATAGCCTGGTACTGGGCCTCCTTGGTGGCACAAAGCATTAAGCACAGCATTATGAAGCATTCCCAGCCTCTGCAGGAGGAGCTCGATCCCTGGCCAGCCAGGGAGATTCTGACATGGCACAGCAGACCTCTCCTGTCTCACCCACTGCTCCCCTCAGCAGTGTACTTCGGTCACTCTGTCTGTTCTGTTCCCCACTCTGTCTCAGGTGAATCCTCTCACCCCCGATCTCTGTCCTATACCTCAGCTCATGTATGCATAAATAAATGAATCTAAAAAAAAAAAAACAAAAAACCCAGCTTGGCCTGGTACTGGAACAAAAAGACACACAGGACATTGGAACAGAATGGAGAGTTTAGAATAAATTCACATGTATATGGCCATTTAATATATAACAAAGAATTTAAAACATACACTGGAACAAGTACAGAAACTTCAGTAAATGGTGTTGGGAAAACTGGACATCTGCGTGCAAAGGAATAGAAATAGACCATGATCTCACACCATAAGCCAAAATCAACTGAAAATTTAATAGACTGAGTTGTAAAACCTGAAGCTATAAAATATATAGAGGAAAATAGAAGCAAAATATTGCATGACAGACGCTTTAGTGATGCATTTAGGGATTTATCCCTAAAAGCAAGGAAAACAAAAGAGAACCCAAACAGCTTGAACTGCAAGAAACTAAATGTTCTATACAGCAAAAGAAATCATAACTAAAATGAAAAGACACCTACTGAATGGGATAAAATATTTGCTCACCATACATCTGACAAAGGACTGATATCAAAGATACACAAAGAACTCATAAAATTCTACCAAAACAAACAAATAACCCAATCAAAAAAATTGACAAAAGATCTAAACAGAAACCTCTTCAAAGAAGACATTAAAAAAGCCAGCAGGCACATGAAACTTTGTTGACAATCACTTATTATTAGAGATATGCAAATCAAGACCACAAAGAGATTATCTGACACTTATGATAATGGCCCATATTGAAAATACCAGAGAAAACAAGTGCTGGTGAAGATTTGGAGTAAAGGGAACCTTCCTACATTGCTGGTGGAAATGCAGACTGGTCCAGCCACTATGGAAAGATGTGTTCAGTTTCCTCAAAACACTAAAAATGGATTTACCATGTGATCCAGTGATTCCACTCCTAGGAACCTACCCAAAGAACACAAAAACACTAATTTGAAAGAAAACGTGCACTCCTATGCTTATTCCAGAACTATTTTTTTAAAGGCAATTTTTAAAAAAGATTTATTTATTTATTTAAACAAGCACTGGGTACAGTCAGAAGCATGGGAGGGTGAGAGAATTCACCAGAGCCAGAGCGGGAAACAGAATAGGCAGACCAACGAAATACCCTGCTTATTGGAGCAGCGGGCGCAGCAGGAGAGGTCTGTGGGACACTTTCTGGGGCCAGGGATCGAACCGGCGCTGTAGAGGCAGTGGGCAGCTCCGCTGCTCAGTGCTCAACTGCTGAGCCACCAGGGAAGGCCCTATTCCAGAACTATTTACTCTAGCTGAGCTATGGAAACAACTTCAGGGCTCCAGAACAGATGAGTGGATCAAGATATTGTTATACACACACACACACACACATACACACACATACATATATACATGTGTGTGTATATATACATATACACATTAGAATAGACATACTGAAAAACTAACCCTTGATAGCTGATGACAGAAATGAAGCAACAAAGGGGAATGGAAAAGGTGAGGAAAGAGCCAAGAGGTAAGGAAGCACAATAGTGGGTGAATATTGGTGTTGAGTGCACTATGTTGGTAATACCTGTGGAGGGGACTCTAATATTGTATCAGTTAAAAATAAACAAGTTAGTTATAAAAATAATAAAAGTTCCCATTATGAGATAAAAAAAAACACCAAATATTATTTTGTAATCATTTTATAAGGTATAAGCATTGAATCATTTTGTTTCATACCATCAAAGAAGAGGCAAAATAGCCAGGGTAATTTTTAAATTAACCGTAATGTGTAAGGTAGTGAGGTGCCTAGTTAAAGACTTCTATAATTCCTTTGTGAAGAGTATCTCTAATTATTAGCCTAGATTTATTTTGGGCATATTACTTCTAACTTCCACTATGTACAAATTGTTTACACTTGCCACTGCATGAAATAGTTGTGCACAGCACAGGCAGAATTTCATATTATGCCACAATCAAAATATACATTGGACTTATATCCAGGGTAATCATTTGGTAGATATCTTAATTAGCAGTGTAGGCAGAAGTTGTCATGTACATTGCATTGCACACAAAAAACAAACAAGACATTTCTTTTTTCAAACAGAAGTGTTGAAAATATGTTGTTAAATGAAATTTTCTTTTAAAATTGCATTTATTGAGTTAAAATGATTTATAACTAACTTTATGAGTTATATACATTCATATACTTAACAGATCAATGGAATTTAAAGATAGATACAATATAATTTAGTGAAAAACTTTTCATTCTTATAAGCAAGTGTTCAAATATTGCTTTTAAGTGTCATTTTCAATAATAAATCTCTACTTCAATCCAGAATTTTTTATACTGCCAAAGCTAATTTTCCATCATCTTTAAAACAGAGATTTAGTGGGACATTACTTCACTGGAATTCCTCCATATTATAGTTATTCTAATTATGCAATTATTATTATTATTATTTTTGTGTGTACTAGTTTTCTCCTCCTCCACTATTCTGAAGCAATTTCTATACAGTTTTTGCTTAATTCTTATTATATTGCTATATCATTCTATTCTTTCTAGAGTAAATAATATAATGTAGATGTATAGGGATATTTGCAAAGAAGTAGAGTAATATGGTGTGAAATAATATCTATACACTTATATGATTCAGAGTGAATAATGCTACCTATATAAACTACAGAGATGAAAATATACATAAATTTTCTACATAAGAATACATTTTCATTTAAAGGAAATCTAAATTCAGCAAGCTAATAGAAAAACAAACATGATTTAAGTTTGTCATTGATTTATAATTATGTTTATAACATTATAATTATGTTTATAACATTATAATTATGTTTATCTTCATATGTGAAATGATTTAATTGGCTATTTGATAGTTAAAATCTAAACCATGTTAGAAAATCACTTTGGGAAAAGGTAGTTTATTTCACTGCATGTATACAGACAACTTGATAAATTAGAGAGATATGATCACTGAATTAAGAACAAAGGGTTCTAATCAAATATCGGTTTTTACATATAAGGAAATGAAGACAAGATATAGAACAAAATAATAAGATATAATGAAATATGATACAAGAACATGATTAAGGAAAAGGGAGCAAAAATGGGAAGGAAATTTAACAAGGAAGATCAAATAAGGGATTGAACTTAATTTCTGGAAAGAGTAAATTATTAGGAAATATAATGAACATATTTTACTCATAACTACTGTAGTCAGTCTACCTTCATTAAAGAGGGTTGCATAATTGATATCAAAGGTGAAATCAATTTATGTTGTTTTGTTCCTTCCTGAAAACTGAATAAGATATTATAAGAATTCATTGTGTGGTTTTGGAATAGTTGGTTCTTTTTTAAAATATATTATTTTATATTGAGCTAATGTTGTTTTACAATACTTTTTGATTTAGAGGTAATGTTTCTACAAATGTATATTGCCACTCCACAGCCACTATCAAAGTTTTTTTTTTTTTGCTTGTTTTTTGGCAGAAATGTTGAAGAACCTTAGATTATGGCAAAAGAAGTTTAGAAATTGCATGACACTAAGAAAGAAAATTGAGTGGGGAGAAAATTAAAGTGGGGAGGCAGTATAGCCACATGACCATGGCTCTTGCCCTAAATATGGATCACACATATCCACACTCTGTATGACTGATATTGGGGGGGGGGGCATTCAGAGAGTTGGAGTAAATATAGTTCCAATAAAATAAGCGTTTTATTGAAGGAAGTATATGGTATATATTAAATATGTATAAATCGAAATGATCACAAAGTGAACTGATATTAATGCTGTGTTTCTCATTTCTATGGTCCTCTACTATATATATAAACACACATGCATATATATGTGTGTGTGTGTGTGTGTGTGTGTGTGTATGCTCACGTACATTCATATTTAAAACCATTCTATTTGTGGGAGACAATGGAAAATAAAATTTTGCTTTGGCTCCTAGGAATCTTGAAATGTATTTGGCAACAAGAGCATAGATTTTTCTTTACTCCTTAATGAAAACCAGGATTCTGGTTAAGACGCTTATCTTTCCAGTTATTTGATATTAAGTAATTTCTGGTCACTTTACTTTGTGAATACAGCCTACTTTTGTTGTTCAACTTTTACAATCCTAGAAAATATTCATTACTCTGTACTTATTTTAACATCTGTGTTCTCTCCAATTCAGGGTCATGGTGGGCCATGTGGTTTCCTTTATTTTCTTTCTCAGGCAGGAGAAGATCTTTCTTGCTACTGCTTCATAACTACTTAGTTCTCATCTCTTCAGGTTCAAACTCAGGGAGAAATGGAAAGAAGTGTGAGGTCATCACTGGCAGTGGCTGCATATGCTTTCTGCCTATGTCTCTCATGTACTTCTTGGGTGCTTAGGCACTGCCTTTTACCTGCCCATACTTGTCTCACTCCTGCATAGCACCCTCTCCTGTAGTTCTGTTTCCTGTGTCCTCAGTTTTTCCTGGATTTCATGACCTAAAGAACTTTTCAGTCAGTCTTCTTAGGGTGTACTTATAGTAGTTCTTGATTTTCTTTTCTATGGTCCTCTATCATTCTTATGACTGAACTAGCAAGGTTTAGTTACAACTATTTTCTTCCTGCTCTACCGTGTCAAGAGAGTAGTCATATCATCTTGCTTGTTATCCCCTTGGCAAGTTTCATATGGCAGCTCCAAGTGTTTCTGGAAATGCAGTTCAATCTTACTGATGGCTCTCTTTGAAGCACCTGTGAGTGGAATTGAGGTGATGGGTAGGGGTTGGTAAACAGAGCTTAGGAAAGACACTCTCCAAAAAAAAAATAGTGCAAGGCAAACAAACTTTACAACATTTTCCTTTATTCTGTGGATCTGTTTCTACCCTCTATCTGGATACATAATTCTAATAAGAAAGGCCTTTGCGTCACCAAACTGTTCACCAATTTTTACTTTGAAATTGTCATTTAATTTTGTCATTTAATGTCATGCAGCATCGGTTGTATCATGAATCCTTGATATATTGTGTTGCATGGATATGCATTATCACTGTTATATAGTTTTTATACAATATCTTTTATTATTTATTTCCTAAAATATAAATTATGATATTCACATGCTAATAGTTTTTCTTTCATAAAATTTTAATGGCTATATATTATTCCTTTGTAAGACTATATTTGATATAAATTATTTCCTATGTTAGATAAATTGTCTATGGTTATTCCCACCAGTTATTACCACTAGTAACAAATGTTAGAGACATATATTTTCAATGGAAATGCTCATGATTTTTTCCTCAAGATTAATTGTTTGAATTGCTGAGACAAACATGAACATTTTTAAAAGTTTTGATAGGTATTGCTAAATTGTCCTCTGGAAAGTTTGTTTCAGCAGCAGTGCATAAGTTCATGTTTAATTTATGCTTAGCAATAATGTATATGTAATTTCTTCAGTCTTTATCAGTTGATGAATAAAAGTAAACCTCACTGAGAATATTTTTATTAATAATTTGAAAACATATGCATTATATATAAAACATGTAAATATTCAACATTTTTATTTGATATTAGAAAATTGTTCATTTCTTTGCCCATTTTCTCTTGGTATATTAATTTTTTTATTCATCTGTGTTTAAATATGAAAGACATCATTTTTGACTTCTCTGTAAGTCACAATCCAGTAAAGAAATAGAACCCACAGTGGCTATTTCAATCAGAATTTAATACATGAGATGAAGTATACATGTTTTGGAATCTCAAAAGCAACCAAAATAAGAGGGGGATACTGGAGGAACAAAAAGGATGGTGTAATTTTCCAGACATCAGACAGACACAAGTGCCCCTGGGTGGCAGCCACGAGCCTGCACCTGCTGCTGTTCTATAGTAGCTAGAGGCATGCAGCTCCACCTCCAAAGCTGCACTTAAGCTGTAGTAAGGGCCCTCCAAAAAAGAAATTCTATAGTTTGGGCTGGTGCTGTGTGGTTTAGAGGCCATGATTTTCTACCCATCACAGTCAATAATGCCAAGACTAGCAAATGTTGACACTTTCAGAGCTACTCTCCTGCAATAATTTTCTTTCTTCCCACATTTTAATATCTGTCTTCCATCCCATGTTAACAAATATTAATAAAAATGCAGTTAGGTACATAGTCCGAGGAAAGCAGCTAGAAAGTGTCCAGCTAGAGGGGCACAAAAGAGAGCGTTAGTAAAGGACCAGTGTGGGACCAAGCGATGAATAAGAGATAAATTGCATAACACATGCAAATTATAATATTTTTCTAGATTGTCATTCATGTATTTTTTTTAATTTATAGTGTTTAGAGAAAAAACAGAATTTTTGAATTTTATTTATTAAGATATTTGGTCATTTTTTTCTGTTTTCTTTCATTGGATATTTGGTTAAAATAATTATCTGATATAGGGAACCCAAACAATGTGTCAGAGGAAAAATAGAGACAAAACTGGCAGGAAAATTAAAGATCTGAGACATAAAGAAGGGAGGGAGTCAAAATAGGGGAGGAAGAACACAGGGGCCTCTGGTGATGGTTCACTGGTGAGGTGGTGATGGTAGATTTATGGGGATTACATCTGAGGGACAAAATCAAATATTGTACAAAAATGAAAAATAGAGGCACTCTCTGGAAGCACAGGGGTTAAGTCTTAGCTCTATCAAGCTATCACCAGCCACTCAGCATGAATTCAATCCCTGGCCAGGGAGCTAATGACATGGTGCAGTAGTTCACTCCTGTCTCAACTGCTTCTCCCCTCAGCAGTGTATTTTAGTGGATCCACCTGTTGTGCTCCCTACTCTCTCTGTCTCTGTGAATTCTCTCATTTGCTGCACCTCTGTCCTAGACACTATCTCTTGTATGATGAAGGCCCTTGAAATTCTCGGGATAGAAGGAACATAACTTAACATGATAAAAGCCATATATGACAAACCCACTGCCAACATTATTCTCAATGGTGAAAAGTTGAAGGCCTTTCCTTTAAGATCAGGAACAAGACAAGGATGTCCTCTCTAACCACTGCTCTTCAATGTAATACTGGAGGTCCTAGCCAGGGCAATAAGACAAGAGAAAGATATACAAGGAATCCAAATAGGGAAAGAAGAAGTAAAACTATCACTATTTGCAGACAATATGATAATATACATACAGAACCCTAAAAACTCCACAGAAAAACTACTCAAAATAATCAACAAGTTCAGTAAGGTAGCAGCATACAAAATCAACACACAAAAATCAGTAGTCTTCCTATACACAAACAATCAACTGGAAGTAGAAGAAATCAATAAAACCATCCCTTTTATAATTGAAACAACAAAAAAAAAAATCAAATGCTTGGGAATAAACCTAACGAAAGAGGTGAACGACCTATACAAAGAAAATTATAAAGCACTGTTAAAGAAATTGAAGAAGACACAAAGAAATGGAAAAACATCCCCTGCTCATGGATTGGAACAATCAACATTATTAAAATGGCCATCCTGCCAAAAGCAATATACAGATTCAATGCTATTCCAATAAAAATCCCAATGACATTCTTCAAAGAAATAGAACAAATACTGATGAAATTCATATGGAACTACAAAAAACCATGGATAGCCAAAGCCCTACTGGTATGAAAACAAAGGAGAAAGAAGGTATCACACTTCCAAACTTCAAGCTATACTACAAAGACATAATAATTAAAACCTTTTGGTATTGTAACAAAAACAGACACACAGACCAATGGAACTGAATAGAGAGCCCAGAAATAAAGCCACACTTATATGAACAACTAATCTTTGACAAAGGAGCAAAGAATATGCAATGGAACATGGACAGTTTGTTCAATAAATGGTGCTGGGAAAACTGGACCTCCACATGCAAAAAAATGAAACTAGACCACTACTTCTCACCATGTACAAAAATCAACTCAAAATGGATAAAAGAACTGGACATGAGACCTGAAACCAGGGCCTCCCCTGGTGGCGCAGCAGTTGAGCGGTGTGCTACGAAGCTGCCAGCACTGCTTCTATCCCCGGCCACCGGTGAGGATGCCACATGGCACGCAGACCTTTCCTGCCACCACCGCCATTCCCCTCAGCAGTGTATTTCGTCAGACTGCCTGTTCTGTTCCCCGCTCTGGCTCTGGTGAATTCTCTCACCCTCCCACACTTCTGACTGTACCCAGTGCTTGTATAAATAAATGAATAAATTAAAAAAAAAAACGATGAGCAAAACATTCAGTTCAAGAATCATTTAAAAAAAAAGACCTGAAACCATAAAGTATATAGAAGAAAATTTAGGTAAAACACTACAAAACGTACATCTCTGAAACGTCTTTAAAGACTCATCACCCAAAGCAAAGATAGTCAAGGAAAAGATGAACACCTGGGATTACATCAAACTGAAAAGATTCTGCACAGCAAAAGAGCCATTAACCAAAACAGAGAGACACCCCAGTGATTAGGAAAAAAATCTTTCACCCCAGTCAACTGATAAGGGACTGATCACAAAGATATACAAAGAACTCACATGGCTCAACAAAAACAGAATAAACAATCCAGTCAAGAAATGGGCAGAACACTCAGAAGACATTTCTCCAAAGAGGAAATGCAAATGGCCAACAGGCATATGAAAAAATGTTCAACATCCCTTATCATTAGGGAAATGCAAATCAAAACCACACTGAGATACCACCTTACACCAATAAGAATGGCACATATCAAAAAAACTAGCAACAACAAATGTTGGTGAAGATGTGGTGAAAAAGGAACCCTCCTACATTGCTGGTGGGAGTGCAATCTGGTCCATCCACTGTGGAAAGCTATCTGGAAGTTCCTCAGCCTACTTAAAATGGAGTTACCATATGACCCAGCAATTCCACTAGGGATCTACACAAAGGACACAAAAACAGAAATTCAAAAGAGCACCTGTATACATATGTTTATTGCAGCACTATTTATAATAGGTAAAACCTGGAAATGACCCAAATGCCCAAAAATAGATGACTGGATCAAGAAATGTGGTATATATATACACATGACTGGATCAAGAAATGTGGTATATATATACACAATGGAATATTATTCAGCAATCAAAAAAGATACGCTCATGCCATTTGCAGCAACATGGCTGGAGCTAGAAGGAATTATGCTCAGAGAAGTAAGCCAGAAGGAAAAAGAAATATATCAGATGGTTTCACTTATAACAGGAATATAGGGGAACCAAATAAGACATCAGTGTAAAAAATAATAACAGTACAAACCACAACAAAGCAAAAACAGACAATTATAAACCAGAGACATGCTTCAGGGAGGAGGAGGGAGAAGGGTAAGAGAGAGGGAGGTAGGAACACAGGACTGTGGGATGGTGCATGGGTGCCTTGGGGAAGGAAATTCTATGAGGACTCAATCTAAGGGGGTGGGGGGAAGCAAATATTGTCTAAAAATGTAAAAAATGATAAATGTTAAAATAAAAAATAATAATTAAAAATAAATCTTAACAAAAGGAACAATGTGTATATATATATATATAAAATCTCTATGTCGCATGCTTACATATGCAAATATAAATATATAATATATATTATCTTCCCTAGAGCAAGAGATACATGTTTATTTAATTATATTTAAATTTCAACATTCCCAAGTCTTCCTTCCTTCCTTCTGTCCATCATTTCTTCCTTCTTCCTTTCAGCTTTCTATTTAAATTTTGTTATTTCTTTCTTCAGGTGTTATAATTGTTTTTCATAAATATTTATCCTCCAACCATTGTGAATGTGATCTCCAGAGATTTCTGTTGGCTCTAATCCTATATTTAACTACTCTCCAAACATGATTTGACTGATCTTTCAAAGCCCTCTATGACTCTAGTCTACCTTACTAAATCTAAATTTCATCTCTCATTTTTGGCTGATGTGTTGTATCACCATCTGTGACCCACACGATTTTTCCCTCTTCTTATCTCTTAGCTCACCTCTTACGTTTTCAGGAGCATTTACTTGTTTTCTCTTATCTCTTGTACTTTTTAATGTACTGAGCTCCAGTCTTTATGGAAATCTCAGTTCTTAGACTTGTCCCTTGTTGTTTTTGTTTTGATCCAGAGTGTGTATAATTATGTGTGTGCATACATTTAGACATATGTGTATACACACAAACATATGTATGTACATGTGTAGAGATTTTTATCTTCATTCTAAAAATTTCCACTCTATTTACAAGTTATATATTGATATACTTACTTGACATATGCAAGAGGGCATCTCAAACTTAATAAAATGAAATACAGAATGGTGGAGATCAGTGTGTGTATTGGTGGTGGGGGTGGTGTGTTAACAACACCTGAAAGGGGTAATCCCATACCTCTAAATAATATGCAGTGTTGTAATGAAATGTTATCTCAAAAAATAGATAAAAATGTGTACATAATCAAGTAAATAAAAAATAAAACCCAAATAGTTTTTTTTGTCCTCACAGCTGCTTCTCCTAAAATTCTATTCATCTCAATAGATGAAATTTAATCCACAGCTTGTTCAAGAATAATACCTTGAATTCATTGTAGCGCCTCTAGTTCTCTGTTAGTCCATGTCCAATTAATCATATATACCTTCATCTTTTCCTTCACAATTTCTCACAGTTTCACCACTTCCATTGCTATCATTCTAATCAGTGACACCACTACCTTTCATCAGAATTATTTCAAAGGTGGCTTATTTGGTCTCCTTCATTTTACTATTCCCCCCTCACACTCACTTCTTTCATAATAACCAAATTATTCCTTTTTTTAAAGATTTATTTATCTATGCATATAAGAGCTGGGGTACAAGCCAGAGGTGTGGGGGATGAGAGGACCTATCAGAGACAGAGTGGGGAACCGAACAGGCAGACTGGCAGAAGTACACTGCTGAAGGGAGCAGCTAATGAGTCAGGAGAGGTCTGCTGCCCCATGTGGGTAGCAGCTGGGGAATCGAAATCCGCTGAAGAGGCTGCGGAAGCCCTGCAGGTTGCATCTTAACGCCCTGTGCCACCAGGGATACCCCAAATTATTTCTTTAAAAAACAGATTAGAATAACACAATGAGGGTTTCCCTGGTGGGGCAGCGGATTGAGCACAGCACTGGGAAGCTGTCCACAACCTCTTCAGTGCGGGATCAGTTCCTGGCCAGCCAGGGAGAGATCCACATGACGCAGCGGACCTCTCCTGTCTTGCCTGCTGCTCCCCTCAGCAGTGTCTTTGGTCAGTCTGCGTGTTCTGTTCCCTGCTCTGCCTCTGGTGAATTCTCTCACCCTTCTGCGCCTCTGGCCTATACCCTAGTTTTTTGCATAAATAAGATAAATCTTTTTTTTTTTTTTAAAGAACCTCACAATGACTCTCTTCATAACTATTTAAGTGAATATAATCTCATTAGGAAAATTCCTAGAACTCTTACAATGTTTTTCAAGAACATTCACCTGATCTCACAAACTGAAGCTCTGAATTTCCTTTTGTTTTGATGACCTTACTCCAATTGTGTGTCTTCATATTAGCCCACTATGCCAATATTTTCTGGGCATTAAGGTTCTTTTGTCTGGAATGATCTTTCCCCACACAGCCTGCTGTTTTCTCTGCTATCTTTCTCAGTTTTTCCTCAACACTGGCCATTTAAGTAGAGCTTTTTCTAAATCAGTTTATTTCTTTAATTGTGGTAAAATTAGAATCATCCTTACCAGGTATCATCACTGTAGGGCACTCACTGCCAAATCATGCATTGCCTATCACCATGGTCTATTGTGCTTCATTCTTTCTATGTTCTTTCAACTCCCCCATCACCTTGTCCCTCTTGATGCTCAGGGCATAGTCAGCTTTCAAGTATGAGTATTTAAGTTTGTCTTTCTCTGATTATTAGTTGTTTTCATTATATTCCAAATAATAGTGACACCATTTAATATTTTCCCCATATGATTTATTAAATTGAGTGATATGCCTTCCAACTCTATCCAACTTGCTACAGATGGTATGAGTTTATGATTTTTGTTTACTGAGTAATATTCTATTATATGTATTACCACAACATCTTGATCCACTCATCTGTTTTTTTTTTTTTTTTTGGACACTTAGATTGTATATATATCTTGTTTATTGTAAATAGTGCTGCTATTAACAAGGTTCATAGGGTGCAGTTTTACTTTCAAATTATTTTTTTCTGTGTTCTTTAGGAGTGGAATTGTTGGGCCAATAGCAGATCCATTTTCACTCTTTTGAGAAACCTCCACATTCCATAGGGAGCTGGACCATTTTATATTCCCACAAATAGTGTAAAAGAGCTCCTTTTTCTCCATACTGTTGCCAGCATTTGTTGGTTTGGTTATTTTGATAAGGGCCATTTTGACTGGTCTGAGGAGATATTTCACTGTGGTATTGATTTGCATATCCCTGATGATAAGTGATAATGAAATTTTTTTCATATCTCTGTGGGCCATCTGTGTGTCTTCTCTGGAGAAGTGTCAATTAACTCCTCTGCACATTTTTTATTGGGTTGTTTTCTTTTGTTGTCGTTATATGAGCTTTTTGTAGATCTTTGATTTCAGTGCCTTGTCAGGTGTATGGTATGCAAATATTTTCTTCTATTCTGTAGGTTATCTCTGTTTTATTTATGATCTCTTTCACTGTGCAGAAGTGTTTTAGTTTGATGAAGTCCCAGTTGTTTACATTTTCTTTTGCTTTCCTTGATGTTAAGGATGAATCTACAAAGGTAGCGCTGAGTATTTTGCCCATGTTTTCTTCTATGGTTTCAGAAATAATATGAGGTATTATATTTTATTAGAAACAATAACAGTTCAGTAAAGTGATGGGTTATGAAATCAATCTTCAAATATTAATTACCTTCCTATATGCAAATAGTAAATTAGAAGAGTTTAAAATAATGACATACTCCCCTTTATGATCACATCAAAAATCATTAATATAAGAGTAAACTTAACAAGTTTACAATTTATAATATATAATAAAAGTTATGAGACATTGTTAAAAGAAATAAAAGATGAAAAGAAATGGATAGTCCCTCTTCATGTATTGGATGAATTGACATTTTTAAAATTGACATCTTACTCAAAGAAATAGAACAAATATAACTTAAAGAATTATGTAAACGCAAAAGACACTTGCATAGGCAAAATAATCCTGACAATTAAGAGAAAGAATGGTGACAGTAGACTGTTAAAGTTCAAATTATGTTTCAAAAAAATCTGTAGTAAGTTATTGGAATAAAATAGACACAGACCAATGAAATAGAATTGAGAAACCACAAATAAATCCATACATATTTTAAAGAGTTAGTCTACACAAAAAGGAGCTAAGTGTACACAATGGACAAAGAAAATTCTCTTCAACAAATGGTGTTGTTGGACAACAACATGCAAATGGACAACTTCCTACAAAAGAATGAGATTGGACCATTATCTCATACCATACATGACAACATGAAAATTAATGAAAACTTATATGTAAAACCTGAAAATGTAAAATACATACAAGAAAATATAAACAAAATATTCCATGACATCGGCCCCCTTGGTGATGTATGGAGAGATTCAGCTCCCACAAAAATAAATAAATAAATAAACAAATGGCACTACATCAAGAGAAAATACTTCTTCACAACAAAAGAAACATCATTGATAAATGATGAATGGTAATCATTAATGACTGTGTTAATATGCTTGCATATCATATTTAATGAATCATGGATCATTAATGAATTGGATGATTTATTTGTACATCATACATCTGACAGGGGGGTACTATCAATGATATACAAAGGACTCTTACAACACAACAAATAGAAAACAAAACAAACAAACAAAAAAAAACAAATGAAAAATGGCAGAGGATATAATCAAATAGATACTTCTCCAAAGATGACATGCAGATGTCCCACAGGCATGAAAAAAAAAAAATGCTCATTGCTTATCATCAGATGATGCAAATCAAAATCACAATGAGATGCCATTTCATAACTATAAGAATGATCCATATCATAAAGTCCTGAAACAACAAGTTTTGGAGAGTATGTGGAGAAAAGGGAATGCTTTTACACTATTGGTGGGACTATATATTGATTTAGCCTCTGTGAAAAACAGTACAGTTGTTTCTCCAAATATTAAAAATATATCTACCTTAAGATCCAACAATTCTGCTCCTCTGTATCTACCTAAAAAAAATTACAAAACTTTATTTTGAAGTCTGTGTGCATTCCTATGTTCATTGCAGCACTATTTAGAACAGCCAAGTTATGGACATGATCCATGAGTCCAAGGGCAGGTGAATGGTTGAAAAAGATATGGCGCCTTAGAAGATTCATTCTACTAAGTTATAAAAAATGATGAACGTTGTCTTTATGATAATAAGGATGGGGCACAGTGGGATTATTTTAAATGGAGTAAGCCAGCAGGAAAATGAAATATAATCGATAGCTTCACTCATAGTGGAACAAAGAGAAACAAATGCAAGAGTCATACATAAATCCTAAATAGCTAACTGTGAAACTGAGGCTACAGAGTAGGAGAAGTAAGAGAGGAAAGATGGAAAGAAAAGGAAGGGGAGTGGACTATAATGGTGGACTCTGGCTGTCTTGCTGATGGGTATGGCATGGTAACATAAACCTGAAGAGGTAGGATCCTGTATTTTTGTATCGCATATAGTGTTGTAAAACAATTTTCTTTAATAAAAAATAAATAAATATAAATATAATTCTGGGACTCATTTCTTCTTATTTTTATTTTAGTTATACTAAGAGATACTAAAATAAAAACATACCGTTTCAGTAATTTAATATTGTCTGACTATGCTAAAAATTTAGGATTTATGCAATGATAATCGTTTCAAACGTAATTCTGATATCTGTTGGTGATTTTCAAAAATCATCCAGAAGAGGAAATGTCAAAATGCCATAGAAACTACTTTAGGTAAATTGATACCACAAAAAAACTTGATTGCAGTCAATACTATTAGAAACCACAAATCAGTTGTATCAGGATGTTTCTAATGTAGTCATCCATTTCTTATATTTAAAAATAGCTAAGTATAATCATTAAGTAAATAGTTGTCCTTTTAATAGGAAAGACTGTCTATCTTTAAATTGTGAATTATTTGAAACATAGTGAGAAAACTAATACAAGGCATCAGAGAGAGGTTTTCTACAAATTCAAAGATGGAAATAAATAATTCCTGCTTTCATTTCTTACAGATGTAGTTAAATACACAACTGCTTAAAATAAAATTAACCTTTTCTTTTACTGCAGTTACTAGATATATTTCTTCAAAAGTGATTAATAAACATTTTGCTAGGGCCTCCCCTGGTGGCACAGCGGTTGAGAGCTGGGCTGCGAAGCTGCCCGCAGCTTCTGCAGCACCAGTTCGATCCCCGGCTGCTCCCCGGCCACCGGCAAGGGTCCCACATGGCGCGTACACCTCTCATGCCATGCTCGCTGCTCCCCTCAGCAGTGTGTTTCCTCGGTCTGACTGTTCTGTTCCCCACTCTGGCTCTGGTGAATTCACTCACCATCCCGCGCTTCTGACTGTACCTAGTGCTTGTATAAATAAATAAATGTCTTTAAAAAAATAAATAAACATTTTGCTAGCATTTCCAAAGTGGGTTTGTATTTTTAGTTTTTTATTCCCCAATGCAGAAGCATAAAAGTCATTGAATCCAGGGATTATTGTGGAAGACATCTATTTTTTCCAGCTAATGTATTTTCTAATTCTGATGATTTAACATAGAGAAAAATAGATAGTATTAAAGAGACGCTGGAATGAGAACTTTTATATATTGTTGACTTGGTCATTATGATATTGAATGATAACTCTTGGTTTGGAACCACCACTCAGTAGCAAGAGGATAAATGAATAAGAATGGATTATGCTTGGTGGCAATGTAGAATCTCAGAGAAAACACTGAAGTAGGAATCAAAATCAGGCATAAATTTGTGCATTGACAATCGTTTGATAATACAGATTTATCCAAAATTAAGTCCTAATTCATTTTACTTTTAATGATGACTCTTGTAAGTTTTATTTATTTATTCACTTTTATTTATTGTAAGTTTTAAACATTCATACACTCTCAACAAACAACAGATGATTTTAGTTTGTATGTATTTTGATCAATAAGAAGATGTACAAGATAATATTCAAAGCGTTGTTTGTAATCAGAAGAATATTATTGAATTTCCAGCATCCTCTACATTGTTCCTAAATATTAAATCTTATTTTTGCATACATAATCCCAAATCAACATGAAGATTATTTAGAGTCAAAATTTAGTAAAGGAGAGGTTTATTTCTTCATTCATCTAGTAGCTCTATTTGTCACTCCAGCCTCCAATAATTATCCAAAGTCATTTTTTTTTTTAAGCTAGTGTGCCATTAGGGGATTTGTGTGGATTGCTTAGCTAATTTGGTTGATACTGTTAATGTCAACTGTTTTGTCCCAAGCATATTTTGAATTTTAGAATTTTAGGATGCATACTTGAAGTATCTTGGATTCTGATATTATTTTATATGAAAATTGATTTTTTAAAAAGTAAATATACTAATGCTGGCTTTTAACATAGTCTGTGAAAGTAATCAGTGTAAGCATCATTTCATTTGGACATATTATATATATATATATAATTCTTTATTAAGAGATTGAAATATTATCCATGCAAAAAACACTATTGAAAATATAGCTATTTTAAGATTTTTGGCTACTAAGCCATAAAATAAGGTTAAAATCTTATCATATGTAGCAATATGGATGATACTGGAGGAGAGCGTGCTCTGTGAAATAAATCAGAATGAGAAAGAAATACTGGAATAAACAAAATAAAATGAAAATAAACCCTAGAACTCTGATTGCAGAATTGAAGTTACCAGCAGGGAAACAGTAAGGTGGGACTCACAATGCAAATGACCAATGTGCTACGGTGGAAGATAATTGTTCCCTTGTTGGCAGGTGTGTTGTGGGGACATACAAATGAATAGGTGTGAACAAATATTTTTGGTGTTGTGAACCCCAATAAATATTAGAATCAAAAGGTAAATATAGTAAAATTGCTTCTTATTGTTGGATACAGAAGGCTACAATTGAACCAGTGTTATAATTCTTTAAGAATGGTGGTTGTTAGAGATAGAAATAAATTATATTTAATGGCAATGTTACAAAATATGAAAGAATATGAACTTTTTACCCAATTCTACTTCTCTGTGTCATAGCTAAAAAACATTTTTAAATAACATTTCCCAATCCTAGGTGTGATAGAATTAGAGGAACTCTAATCAGGATGCTCTGCATTTGGTAAAAAAGGGAATGTTTTAATATTTTCTCTATTTTTTGACAATTTTCGGAAATTCTTCTTTTTCTAAAATTAAGAATATCACTTGACTTATAAATAATGAGATTGATGTATTAAAATATAACTTATAAATAAATCAGTTTCATGACATATTCTTTACATGGCTATACAAGTATACACACATATGTGTACACATTTCACAAACATATGATTGTTTATGTTGTTATTACAGAGCCACAATTAGAGTCCTGTTCAAAATTACCTTCTGGGTGCCTCCCTGGTGGCACAGCGGGTTGAGTGCAGTGCTGTGAAGCTGTCTGCAGCCTCTGCAGCAAGTGCAGGTTCTATTCCCAACCAGCCAGGGAGATACCCACATGGTGTGGCAGACCTCTCCTGACTTGCCCGCTGCTCCCTGCAGCAGTGTATTTCAGTCCATCTTCCTGTTCTGTTCCCCACTCTGTCTCTGGTGAATTCTCTCATCCTCCTGTGCCTCTGGCCTGTACCCCAGTTCTTGTATAAATAAATCTTTAAAAAAAAAAACAAAATTACATTCTGAAGTGAATTGATTTTTACCTGGTGCTTCTCCAGTTCAAAATTAAATGATAACAAATAAATCCCTATAGACCATTTTTTTTACATAGGTAAAAGATAGATGGGGAGGCAAAGTTAAAGAGAGACATGTTCTTCCTCTTTTTAAAAATGTCTCACAAGCCATTTCTGCAAGAATCATTGGCTGCTGAGCACAAAACTTTAGGATTATTTTCTGCAAGCTAAAAAAAAAAAATCAAGATTTTAATATGCAATGAACTTTATGGTTGAAGAGGATGTCTTGGGCATAGCCCATACATGATGATATCAAGTTGGAATGTAGTCTGAATGAATAGAGGAGTGAACTTTAGTTATTTAAGAAGGTGGGTCAAAATATCAGACAATCTGTGTTCAGGCATTCTCAATCAACACTCAAGGTCTTTAGGGTATAACTACCCACCTGGATAATTAACCCCTGTGTGATTCCTTCTACCTTTTTTATTGATTAATTTAGAAAGTACAGTAATTTCACACTAGAAAACATAGTTACTGCCTTGAAAACTTTTTAAAACTGTAGACTGTATTTAACTTTGTTATACCTCAATATTTAATTTTGTCATATATGCATATATATTTTGATTTTGAGGGATATAAGTACAGAAAAATCATAATTTCCAAGTAAATAACTTAAGATAATATCTGAATTTAGGAGAAAAATTTGAGTTTATTAATATATAATTATAATTTTCAATAATTTAAGAGCTAATGGTGTCATGTAGACATCATTTTGAAAAATATCTTGTTTAATAAAAAGATGAAGTAATTAAACTTAATTGTTTAAGTCTTTCAGAATTTCTTTCTTTTGGATAGTAAATTTTTCCATATTTAATTTTTTTATGAAATGTAGATAAATAACATTTGTTTGCAGACTTTATTCTTAAATTAACAGTAAGGTAACAGAAATTTCATATTTGATGAAATCATATATCTGGTTCATAATGATGAAATATTTGATGAAATCATATATCTGGTTCATAATAATGATAAATTCAACTTCTGTGGATATAAAACACTGAAAAACCTTAGTAAATCAAAAAGAGAGACAGATATTTATACTTCTAGCCATTGTACTACATTACTACTGTTTTTATATTCTCTCAAGGATTTTTAATTACACACAAAATTTGCATGTTTATTTGTGTTTCATTGGCAAAAATAAAATCGGTATATAATGAATAATAGCATATCTAGTTAAGAAAATGTCAAAATAGAGCAGGTATGATATAAATGTCAAAAGCTTCTTGATCTCCAAATACTAATTATGTGTAGATAACAATTGTCCTTAATGTACATTTCAAGACTTCTGTGAAAAATCATAAAAGAAATCATATATTCTTTACATCTTCTTAACTGGTAATTGCACTAAACAATCTAGTAAATCTTTGTGAGATAATGATTTTGTTGGAAAGGTGAAATAAAATCATCATATAGAAAACAGATATAACATTTTTGTCAGAAAATTTCAAAATAAAATATTGGCTAAATTGCTTATTAATTACCTTTATCTTATGAAGAATTTTGATAAAAAAGAATTTTGATATAAAATTCTATAACAGTGCATTGCAACAAAGGTTGCAATAATGTCAACTTACGTTCAGTGATTATACATTGGCGATATTATCTTTGTGATTTTACTGAGTAATTCAATTTTTATTAAGACTTGCTTTATTGTTGAAGTTATAGTAAGTGCATTGTATTATGATTTATTTTAATTAAATCTTTTTATTGAAATATAGCATTCTGTGGAAAACTTTACTTGAGGATGTTTTGGGTCAAAATTCCTCCTTAAGGTATCTCACAGTCACTAGAACTCTTCCCAAATTAAATATTTCTCTGATTTATAAATTTTATTTTATATACTAGTTTTATCTAGATTTTACTCAATATAATTTTTATAGAAACTCATTTTGTATATTCTTTATATTCTAAGTGTGATGAGTGTGATGAGTACATCTTATTGCACGTAGTAGTTTATATTTTACTATAGAACACAGATTGTAATTTTATTCTAATGTTGATAAAAACTGAATTATTTACAGTTAGGATTCACATGTGTGAACTTGCTAGGTTATTCTTATAAAGAATTGCTGAGTAACAGACATTGTATATGACTGACCTAAGCAGATTATGCCAAATTATTTTCAAAATGTTATAGTGATTGGTATGATTTCAATCTTCAAGAATTTGTTGACATTTGTTTTTTGACCCTACATACCCTGGAGAATATTCTATTCACATTTGAAAAAATTGTGTGTGCTGCTTTATGGGGGTGGAGTGCCCTATAAAATTGTTAAATCTTTCTGGCCTAATTCCTCATTTTATTCAATTGCATTCTTACTGGTTTTCCCTCTGCTTGATTGTTGAAAATGGGGTGTTGAATTACCCTTACTACTATTTCGTTGCTGCCAATGTATACTTTTAGATTTAATAGCTGTCTTAAAAATGTTGATGTTCCCTCACTTGATGCATATATATTGATGAGCGCTATGTCTTCCTGTTGTATTGATACCTTAATCATTATATAATGTCCACCCCTATATTTTGTTAACTTTAATTTTTTTAAGCTGTAAGTCTATTTTATGAGATAAAATTATGGCTGTCAGTGTACATTAAAAGTTCAATATCAGTTATGAATTTTGGGAAAGGGTTCTGCAATACACCTTGTTCTTTTCAGTAGGGACTCAGGCATCAGGGAGCACCAGCTCTTTCACAAGTGTTTCCCCTCAGTAAAGGGTGAGTGTCTCCATACCTTTTAGTTCTCCTCTTCTCTGACTTTAACAAAATGATTTTTCTCCAAAAGACAATGGTGGCTAGCACCACTACAGTTTGTACCACAGACTCCTGTCCTGAACCACAGCTTCCAGGCTTTTCTCTCTACTTACCCTTTTTTCAATGAAGCATGGCTCTCTTTTGTGTCCCTTCTAAGATAGTCTGAGGTATTTTGTGATGTCCAAGAGTTGTTCCACATTCACCCCTAGCCATAAAATTCTCTGGGTATATTATCCCTCTGCTCAACTTTTAGATGATTCTCTCAAGAATATGCTCTGAGAAATGCTCTTATCAAAAAGTACAGAAAAAACTAATGTTGGCAAGGATGTATAGAAAAATGAACCTTCTTATGTTATTGATGGGACCGTAGACTGGCCCCTCTCCTGAGGAAAACAGCATAGAGATGTCTCAGAATATTAAAAATAAGTCTACTATATGATCTGGAAATTCTACTCTTAGGTATTACCCCAAAGAATACAAACATTTTAAAAAATGATGGATATATGTAGTACTATGTTCATTATAGCACTATTTACAATAGCTATGTTATAAAGAAACAATCTAAGTGTCAAAGGATAGAGGAGTGGATTTAGGGAAACTAATATATGAATGGACTATTACTCAACTACATGTACAATATAGATTGAAACCCTGTCATTTATAAAAAATAACTGGAATTGGAGAGGTTTATGGTGAGATATAATACAGAAGGAGAAAGAAAAATACTACATGTTTTCACTTGTATGAAATATAAACAAAACAAAACAAACTAAAACAAAACAAGTCCTAAAATTCTGACTATAGAATTGAGGCTACCATAGAGAGACAATGAGGAGGTGGGAAGCAAAGGGAATAAAGACCCAAATGGATTATGGCAGAGGACTATGGTTGTCTTGGGAATGGATGTGGTATGATAACATATACCTCTGAATCATATAGAGGGTTGCAAAGCAATGTTACTTCAATTAAAGGCAAAAATTACAAAAAAAAGTAAAAGTATAAAATTTACATTTTTATTCAGGCAGACTGACTGAAATACACTGCTGAGGGGAGCAGCCGGTGAGACAGGAGAGGTCTGCCGCACCATGTGGGACCCTCGCCGCCGGCCAGGATCAAACAGGTGCTGCAAAGGCTGTGGTCATCTTCACAGCGTGGAGCTCAAGCACCTGCACCACCCGGGGAGGCCCTGGATTATTGTTTTTCAGCATACCTCAATGAATTAAATTTTCAAAATAAAATAAGGTAATATGTCCCTTCTACTTGTCTTAATGTTACCACCAATTTACAAACTTGTATGCATAAACACAAAATTGTGTTTGTGTGTTTAAAACAAACAGATTTTAAAACAACTTTAAATATTCCCCTTCTTACCATCTTTGGCTTAGTTGAGAACTGATATTGAAAATCATTCACTATTCCACATAGTTTGAAAAAAGACACCCTGCTTCAACATATTTTTCTTCACCTGACAATGTGTAGATCAGGAATCATCATTAGTGATATAGCTAGCATTGATGGAATCCTGAGTAGATAAAGCAATAATTATTTCATAATAAAGATAAAGCAGGAAATAAACACATCCTAAGTTTCCTTTTACTAATATATGTATTCATATGTATGCATATATATATATTTATTATTTTTATTTTTTACATCATTGTTCATTTTTAAGCAATATTTGCTTCCCCTGACCCCCTCAGGTGTAGTCCCCATAAAATTTCATTCACCAATGCACCCGTGCCCCATCATCTCAGTCCTCTGTGCTCCTCCCTCCCTCCCTCTGATCCCTGTTCCGCCTCCTCCCCTGCAGTATGTCTCTGATTTATAATTGTCTGTTTTTGCTTTGTTGTGGTTTGTGCTGTTATTATTTTTTTACACTGATGTCTTATTTGGTTCCCCTATATTCCTGCTATAAGTGAAACCATCCGATATTTTTCTTTTTCCTTCTGGCTTATTTCACTGAGCATAATTCCTTCTGGCTCCATCCATGTTGCTGCAAATGGCATGTGTTTATCTTTTTTGATTGCTGAATAATAGCCCATTGTGTATATATACCACATCTTCTTGATCCAGTCATCTATTTTTGGGCATTTGGGTTGTTTCCAGGTTTTACCTATTGTAAATAGTGCTGCAATAAACATAGTGGTACAGGTTTTATTTTGAATCAATGTTTTTGTGTCCTTTGTGTAGATTCCTAGGAGTGAATTGCTGGGTCACATGGGCTTCATTTTTAGTAGACTGAGGAACCTCTGTACAGCTTTCTATAGTAGTTGGACTAGTTTGCACTCCCACCAGCCATGTAGGAGAGTTCCTTTTTCACCACATCATTGCCAACATTTGTTGTTGCTAGTTTTTTTGATACGCACTATTCTTATTGGTATAAGGTGGTATCTCAGTGTGGTTTTGATTTGCATTTTCCTGATTATAAGGGATGCTGAACATTTTTTCATATGCCTGTTGGCTGTTTGCATTTCCTCTTTGGAGAAATGTCTTTTACGTTCTTCTGACCATTTCTTGACTGGATTGATTACTTTGAGCCATGTGAGTTCTTTGTATATCTTTGCGATCAGTCCCTTATCAGTTGACTGGGGTGCAAAGATTTTTTCCCAAACAGTAAGGTGTCTCTCTGTTTTGGTTAATGTCTCTTTGGCTTTGCAGAATCTTTTCAGTTTGATGTAATCCCAATTGTTTATATTTTCCTTGACTTGGAACAAAAACAGACACATAGCCCAATGGAACCGAATAGAGAGCCCAGGAATGAAGGCACACTTATATGGACAACTAATCCCTGACAAAGGAGCAAAGAATACGCAATGGAATATGGACAGTTTGTTCAATAAATGGTGCTTGGAAAACTGGACCACCACATGCAAAAAAGTTAAACTAGACCACTACTTCTCACTGTACACAAAAATCAACTCAAAATGGATAAAAGTCAAGGAAACGATGCATATATATATATATGTCATATATATATGCCATATATATATTGTGTATATATATCATATATCATATATATGATTCATATATAAATATTTAAGTAAAAAATAGAAGTATTAATTCAGTGCAAAAAGGGATAATGTGGTAGATTTTAACTTTTTTAATTATCTTATTATATATTTAAAGACCAGGAAAAAAGTCTTAATGATATGTAGGTCCATAGATGGAATGAATTATCTGTTTGTGAGTCATAGTCTGCAAATGTGTCAATGACTATATCAAAATGATAGTTTTTAATATTTATGGTCAATAGAATATATAGCCAGATTTATAACTCTTGTCTATTCATAATTAACATTTAATTTACCTCAATTTAAACAATAATTTCACTTGATATAATGAATGTAAAAATCTAAAGCATAAGAATACATTTGTCATAAAATGATAAAAATCCCATTTTGTAATATGTCCCAGAAGGTGTAACATATCCTATGTCTTTATTCTAATTTTCTAGGATTAATTTTTCCTAATTCTTTAGGATTAATTTATCCTAATTCTTTAGAATTAATTCCAATAATTTCCAATATTTAAATATATGAAAATCCAGATGATCAATTCAAGTTTTGTTTCTTCATTTTATAGTCACTGAACTATCATCAGAGATTTCTACTATGCTGTTTAAATGATACCCTGAACTATATCTGGAGAAAACTCAGATTCTTCCAAATATTTATAAATTCACTCTCCAAACAAATGCATGTATCAAACCCACCCATATAACTGAAAGTAAAATTTCACATAGAATACAATGCTTACTATATGAAAAATAATAAACCTACGTTAATTTGAAGGTTACTTATATATTTATTCAAAGTAACAGTAACTGTAGAAATTGTTCAGAATTTAAAATGATAGATCTTTTTTTCCTGGGAGAAAACATTTTATAACTAACTTGAGGCATAGCAGTAATAAAAAGCAGACCAACATCAGTCAAGTTTTATTTTTTTCTTTAAATTCTCTGCAAATAGTTCCCCTTATATATTGCCAACTTCATGGATGAACTGTTTCCACTGCCACATCCTTGGCATGCTTTTACAAATAAACAAGAGTTTTCTAAGGTTAAGAATAATTTAACTTTTAAACTCACTACCTTTTTAAGTGAATTTCTAATTGGCATCAATATTTAATGACAGGACAATGTGAGAACATCTTTGTCTGAAATTTAAAAGATTTTTTTTTTATTGTTTAATATCCTATTGACAGCATCAGATGGTATACAACTTGCCTTATAGGAAACAGGTAGTGCTCAGGGCAAGATTTATCACAAGTTAGAAGCATACTAGTAAGTGGACTTTTGGTATTTATAAACTTTATTGGTATTTACAGCCTTTTGATGTTTATCATAGTATCATAAAGTGCTCATTTCCTCTGTCAGTATCTTCAACAAAGATTTCCTATTAACAAATAGTAATTATTTACATGTCCATGGTTAGTTTAAATCTTATGTAAATTACAGAACATTTTCATATGCATGCATAAAAACAAAGCAATTGACTGTATACTTCCTTATTATTGTCAAAGTTTAGACAATATTATTTCCATTTTTCAAAGGAATCTGTGACTCAGAGAACATGAACGATTTGTCTGAGCTCATGTGTTTATTCATTCAGCAAATATTTATTTAGTCCTTATTTCATGCCAAGTGTTATGTGATGAATTAATAATAAAACAAAGTCCAGACACAATTATTACCCTCAAAATGGTTTGTAAAAATGTAATAGCTAAGTTTGAAATTGACCCAAGACTTTGAGCTCTTGGCCTTTGCTGTTTCTACTCCACACTGACATCGTAAACATCAATAAAGGAAGGAAAATGTGTTGGAAAATTCCTAAGAGACTATGATAAAAGAAAAGAACATCATCAAGATTTCATGTTTCATATCTGAACAGTTTCATGCCTCTGCCTTCCTGGTTACAGGCTCTTGACAAAAGATGGAATGCAGTGCACTATACCTTCTTATTCGACAAGACAAAAGATCAGTGGGAAAAGATGCACTTTTTAAAATACAGAGTATCAGAATACATTCTAATGTGTGGTAAATGCTGTTTCTTTATTCCTTCTGACAAGAACACACAGTAAAAGGGAAAATTCTCTCTAATGGTTGTAACTACATTGATTTTTTTATCATTGATGTCAGAGAAGATGTTAAAGATTTTTTAAGACAATTCTTTTCATTGTGTGATAACATTTATATTCTGCAAGCATTCAACTGGGGAAAAAAAAAGCAGAGTACAGTATTATGTTTCTTATTGTGTAAAAACAATGCAGTCATTATATAATTAAGAGAAAACGAAAGAACATGGATACAATACCATTACACTATATTATAAGCCATTAGGAGCAAGTGGAAAGTTAGTGGATTTTGTTTGCTTGCCCCAAGTTCTTTTAAAGCAGCTGTAAAATTAGTTGAGGTTTATACTGGAAAGGAAATTTTTAAAGAAGTTTAAGAAACAAAACTTATGTTTCTTAGGTGACATGCCTTAAAAGTTTGAGAAAAGAAATATCAATTAGGAAGAAAAATATGAGTGCAATTAATCAACATGTTCCTGTTTACCCAAATTTCTCTATTAATAAATTAATAGTTGAATAAAGAGAGGCTTTTCCATGGGACTTTCACATCTGAAAGTAGACTTATTTGTCTTTTGATGTTACTATTCTTTTCTATCCCTGGTGCTTTTGTGGGGAGAATTTCTTCATTCTCATGTTGGGTTGGGTGCAAGGGAGTCTACAGACAGTCAATCTCAAAACTATGATATTTCTGGTGCAGTTACTCTCTTTGGTGTTATTAATCAAAATTGGACATGATGCTCTTCAGGCATTGATATCATTAACTTCCTCAGGAGGAACAGAAACATTTTGTGAAGCAGTAGGTACCCAGCATCATGACCCTGAAGAAAGTGGTACACTGCCTTCTAAGGAAGAGGTCATGCCATAAT
The DNA here is from genome assembly GCF_014898055.3 of Talpa occidentalis. NCBI lineage: Eukaryota > Metazoa > Chordata > Mammalia > Eulipotyphla > Talpidae > Talpa > Talpa occidentalis. The sequence continues at coordinate 73,009,767 of NW_023604972.1, forward strand.
TATGGGTTCAGATCTGGCCACAGCAGTAAATATTTGAACAATGATAGCTATTATCAATATTAATAATATAAAGATCTAATCAAATAGTGAATGTGAATCCCTGTTAGAACATTTTTATTGTGCAACTTAAAGTTATTGTTATCACTAATTAAAGGGTTTAATAAATAACAATATTTTTTTCAGTATTTGTATATTTTAAGGTTTTTTTCTTAGCTAAGAATAATGGAAGGAATCGCAAAGTTATTACAGAGATAGTCTTAAGTGCAAATGTTTCGGATTTCTAAATTCCTACATTTTTAATATTTGACTATATATAGCAAGTCCAAGAAAGAAAAATGTTACTAAATTAATTTTAATTATATATAATTTTCCTGTTTCATACCACTATAATTCATATTGTTATAATGACAATGAATATTCAATTGAGTTGCTTTTTTAAGCCTCAGTAACAGATATTTTCATTAAAAACAGAATCTTTTAATTATACATGATCTATTTCCAAGACATTCTGAATAATTTCTAACCTTTCCAAGCGTGAGGGTCAATTGCAAAGTTGTCTTATATTCAACATAGTTATGCCCTAAAAATCCTTGCTTCAATAAAACATTTATTGAAATCAAGATTCACTTTTGAAATCCATGTAGGAAAGAAATTCCATTGATTCAACTTCTAACAAGTGTAAAACATAATGATTAGTGAGAAAAACAAAATCTTGCCCTATCCAGGGAGAAAGAACACATGTTGATAGCTCAGCTGAATAACTCAAATACCTCCTAAGACAAAACAACTAATAAAGCAGATAGAACTCTTGCTCAGTAATTCTGATAAAACACCCCACAATTATATTGATACATGAGAAGTGTTATACTGTACATTTTCCCACGTTACAAAGTATGATCTCTCGACACAAATTGTGATTTCTTTTACTGTTACTATTTTATTATGTTCTACTGATTTTATTGAAAATATTTACTGAAAAGATAATACTACATAAAACTATAAACATTTCACATGATTTTAAATAGCCTGCTACCCTTTATGAAAATTTCCTTTCTCTCTTATTTTGCTTTTGCCAATTTTCAAAGTTAATTTGAGATCACAATGCTTTGAGAATGATTGCTTGGGTAATATTCTTGTGAAAATCATATTGAAATATGACTAAAATTTATACAGGAGGGCCTCCCCGCTGGCACAGCAGGTTGAGCACAGTGCTGAAGCAGCCCCACAGCCTCTGCAGGGGGCCAGGGAGATACCCACATGGCACAGCAGACCTCTCCTGTCTCTCCTACTGCTCTACTCAGCAGTGCTTTCAGTCCATCTGCCTGTTCTGCTCCCCACTCTGTCTCCGGTGATTCCCCTCAACCTCCCGCCCCTCTGGCCCATACTCCAGTTATTGTAGAAATAAATATTTTTTGAAAAAAGAAATTTATACAGGAATCTCAAAATAATATTTAGAAAAAAGTAAAATAAAGTCATTATTTAGAGATTAATACAAAATTGTTGTAGTTGGACAAATATGTGTTGTACAAAATGGAAAGATATTTAGTATTCTTTTCTTAAACATAGCATCCATGAAAAAACAAGGAACCGGCGAGGTAGACTTCTCCTGTCTCGCCTGCTGCTCCCCTCAGCAGTGTATTTTGGTCAGTCTGCCTGTTCTGTTACCCACTCTGTCTCTGGTGGACCCTTCACCCACTGCATCTCTAGTCTGTACCCCAGCTCTTGTATGCGTAAATAAATAATAAATCTTAAAAAAACACAATGTTTAAAAAAAAGAAAGAAAGATAAAAGAAAAAGCAAGGAACCATTCAATCACAGCAAAATCTTTTATTCCCTTCCCTGGTTGACATCTGTGTAAGCTATGCCCTTGGAGAACTGTCTTCTTTTCATACTGAGCAGAGAGAAGGTGGCTTCAAAAACAGGACAAGAATGCACATGGGTTTATTAGGGCTGAGGCAAATACCATGAAAAGCAGCTGTGCTTGAGCAATCTTGTCTGTGATCCATTAAGAGGAATCTCTGCTGGGCAAGAGCATCCCAATAGTGTGTTCCTGGGAGGAATAGCTAAGCGAGAGTGACAGAGGTTGTGTGAAAGCAGGTATTGATTAATACCTCCTTCTTATGGAGTATTATATGAAGAGGACTCTAGAAGCCCCATACAAACTTCAAAAACTCCAGACATTGAGAGGACATTAAAAAACAATTTCAATATTAGTTCTATGGGAAACTACAATTTAGAAATAAATAAATAAAATAGTGACTTCTGAATGATACATATACCATTTCTAACCTTTAACTTATCCTAGAAAGAAAAAGGGATAAGGGTCTCCCTGGTGGCGGAAAAGGTTAACACACAACCTATGAAGCTGTCTGCAGTCTCTGCAGCACAAGTTTGATCCCCGGCTGGCCAGGGAGCTACCCACATGGCACGGTAGACCTCTCCTGACTCACCCACTGCTCCTCTCAGCAGTGTACTTCGGTCAATCTGCCTATTCTGTTCCCCATTTTGTCTCTGGTGAATCCTCTCATCCCCTGCACCTCTGCCCTACACCCCAGCTCTTGTATCCATAAATAAATAAATCTTTAAAAGAAAAAGGGATTAGAACTTAAAGGAGATAATCTCATTCTACATTAATGTTTATGAAATTAAAACTTTATATTAAGAGTATGAACTATTCACAAGATAAGATCTGAAGGTCTACAAAAATTTCTGACTGAAAACAGTGTTTTAGGTAATATGATTGATTTGTGCTTTGTTCCCAGAATTCTTTACAGGAACTCCTCTTAAAATGAATAGCCTCTAAGCTTTGGAAACAGCCCAAATGCCCAAAAACAGATGACTGGATCAAGAAGATGTGGTACATATATACCATGGAATATTACTCAGCATTCAAAAAAGATAAACACATGCAATTTGCAGCAACATGGATGGCGCTGGAAGGGATCATGCTCAGCGAAATAAGCCAGAAAGAAAAAGAAAAATACCGGATGGTCTCACTCATAGCAGGAATCTAGAAAACTTAAATAAGGGACCAGGAAAATGAATAACTATAAGAAAGTGAAAATCAAAATCAACAAAAAACTATGAACCAGAGACACTTTTTGGGGGGTGGGGGGCGGGAGGGGAGGGATTGGGGTCAAAATGGGGGGTTGCAATTGTATGGGGAATATAAAAATAAAATTTATTATTTATAAAAAATGAATAGCCTCATTTAATTTAAGGATATATATATATGTATATATAATATATATATTAAAGTCATGCCTGCCCTCTCACTTGAGAGTGACAGAAGAGAAGGCAGCACCCCTGAGGCATGTGGGGGTGACAGCAGATGTCCAAGGGAGTGGACCTGGACCATAACTTAATTCATATAAAAACTAACCATGAAAAAATAATGTATCTATTCCTAGAATACAAGTGTTATATTTACTTAGCAATCTTCAGACATTTCTGAAACTTGAAATCTCAGAAGATATAAAAGAAAATAATGAACTCTAAACAGAGGGATATGGTGTAAATGACTGAAAAGCAGTTGATATTAAATTTACTTTACCATTAATCATTTGAAATTATACTAAGGATGTTTCTATTAATATGTTTAAATTGATCATAAAATCACCATAACACTGGATTTATGAAGCTATCATTCTTCAATCTTATTAAAAAATCAGTCTTTATTTAACTCCATATAAGGTGCACATTTTTGTATTGATGTTTATTTCAACAATAGTTTAAGTATTGTAACATTTTCATTAACATTAAGTATTTACATTAAGTAATGTTACATTTTCATTATAACATTAAGTATTGTAAAAATTTCACTCATATTTATGCTAACAGCATTGTTGATTGTGGCATATATTCTATTCAGTCAGAAATTCTATAAACTCTGATACCAGCTAGAAACAGTTCAAAATAGCTTAGATATTTGATAAAATTTATTTATTTTTCTAATAGGCATTTTATTTTCCTCCATCATCATTCCAACAAAACTTTGTCCCATTCTTCTCCTCACATCCCTCATAATTTCAGGACCCTCTCTTTATTGATTAATATCTTCTAGATTTATTATATTTTGTCAAACCATCTGCTTTGTAAATGTTCAATATTTGTTACTATCTTTCAGACTTGCTTTGCTACACATAATTCTCTCAAATTCATTCTTTTTTTGCTGTAGATAGCAGCATTTCATCTTTCCATAATGTTAGATACTATTTCATAGTATGGATATACCACATTTTCTTGATTCTGTCATCCATCTGTGGATATTCAGGCTGTTTCCAAGTCCTAGCTATTATAGGTAGTGCTGCAGTAAACATTGTTGAGCTTTATTTATTTATTTATTCATTTATTTTTTATTCATGTTCTTTGGTTAGAGTAGGAATGTTGGCTGATAGGGTATTTCCATTTTCATTTTTTTTTAAGATTTACTTTATGGGCCTCTCCTGGTGGCGCAGGCAGTTGAGCGCCTCACTATGAAGCTGTCTGCAGCATCTGCCGTGCCAGTTCAATCCCGGCATGCTGGTGAGGGTCCCACATGGGCAGCAGACCCCTCCTGTCACGCCCGCTGCTCCCCTCAGCAGTGTATTTCGTCAGTCTGCCTGTTCTGTTCCCCCCTCTGTCTATGGTGAATCCTCTCGCCCTCCCGCACATCTGACCTGTACCCTGGTTCTTGTATCAATCAATCAATCAATCAATCAATCAATCAATCAATCAACCAATCTTTAAAAAAAATAAGTAGTTATTTTATTTATGCATAGAAGAACTGGGGTACAGGCCAGAGGAGTGGGAGGTGAGAGGATTCACCAGAAACAGACTAGGGAACAGAACAGGCAGATCAACTGAAATACAGTGCTGAGGGGAGTAGTGGGCGAGTCAGGAGAGGTCTGCTGCACCATGCGGGTAGCTCCCCGGCCGGTTGGGGATTGAACTTGTGCTGCAGTGGCTATGGATAGCTTCATAGGTTGTGTTTTAATTCCTTGAGCCACCAGGGAGGCCCAAAATATTTGATTCTTTTTGAAATTGTAAATGGATTTATTTTTGATTTCTTTTTCTTTTAGTTAATTGTATGTATACAAAATGCTATGGATTATTACTTGCTGATTTTGCAATCTGCTACTTCACTGTATTCACCTGCTGTTTCTAGTAGCATTTTTTGGTGGAGACTTTAGGTTCTCTCTATATAACATATTGGCTATGAATAGTGATAGTGTCAATTATTTTCCAGCTTCCATTCATTTTATGTTCTGTTGTTTTCTGATTTCTTTAAGTAAATCCTCTAATTTTAAATTAAACAGCAGTTGTAATAATGGGCATCCTTGTTTTGCTCCTGACCTTAAGAAAAAAACTTTAAATTTTTCACCATTAACTATTTTATTGGCTGAATGTCTATGGTATATGGCCTTTTAAATATTTAGGTAGGTCTCTTCTATTTCTTTATGTTTAAAGTTTTATTTATTTATTTATTTATTTATTTATTTATTTATTATTTTGTTGGTTTTTGTTTATACATGCACTGGGTACAGTCAGAAGTGCGGGAGGGTGAGAGAATTCACCAGAGCCAGAGCGGGGAGCAGAGCAGGCAGAAGGACCGAAGTACACTGCTGAGGGGAGCAGCGGGTGGCAGGAGAGGTCTGTGCGCCATGTGGGACCCTCCTCCGGTGGCCGGGGAGCAGCCGGGGATCGAACCAGCACTGCAGAGGCTGTGGGCAGCTTCACAACCCAGTGCTCAACTGCTGTGCCACCGGGGAAGCCCATATGTTTAAAGTTTTTATCATATTAAATGTGTGTTAAATCTTATAAAATATTCTCTCCATAACTATAGATATTATGAGAGTTTTATCTTTACTTTTGTTGATATGATGTTTTGCATCAAAAATTTATGGGTTTTAAAAAGGAATTTGAGCAAGATAAGCATTAGTTTTTTTTTTAATTTTTTTATTTATCTATATTTTACACCATTGTTCACTTTTAAATAATGCTTGCCCACCCCCTCAGGTGTACCATTAGTTTTTTTAATGTTTTATCATGTTTATTTGCAAAGATTTATCTTCCTTGGCTATGGTTTTATGGAAGATTTGTTTGCACTGCTGTTTCAACACCCATGCTTGTGAACAATCTGTTCAACTCTTCTGTTCCTAACTGGTTTGTCTTGGGTAGCTGTGATCTAGAAATGCATTTTCTTCTAGAGTATAAACTTTTTTGATGTGGAGTTCTTCATAGTAATTTCTTATGGTCCTTTGTATTTCTGTTTTATCTGTTGTAATGTCTCAATTTCTTTTAATGTTTTCTTACTGTTAGCTAAGCAACACTTTTATTAATTTCATCTTATTAAAGCACCAATCTTTAGTTCCATTGATCTCTTGTTTAATCTTTTCTTCTCAATTTCTTTTATTTTTGTGTTTACTTTTTATTGTGTCCTTTCATCTAAATTTGGGACTTATTTTTTCCAACTTTTCAAGTTGCTACAGCTATAATATTAAGTTGTTCATTTGGGAGATCTCTTGCTTCTTACTGTGGGCTTTTATTGTAATTTTCATTCCACTTTTGTGGCAACTCACAGATTTTGGTAGCTATATCTTAGTCCTTATTAGTATAAGGCTTTTTTTTATTTCTATTTAAGTTCCCTTTGTTATCCAATAGCTATTAAGCACTATATTGTTTAGTATTTGTGTATTTATATTTTTTACTATTTTTTGATTTCTATTTTATCACATTATTGGTTTGAGTAAGCATTAGCAATATTTTGATCTATTTAGTTTTATTAACAATTTATTTGTATCCCCAAATATGTGATCTATTATTGAAAATGTTCCAGGTGTACTTGAAAAAAATAAAGGGGTACCACCATAGTGTACCCACCAAAATCTCTCCCATATTCTTCCACCACATTTCCATTGTCTTATGTTTTGGTTTTTGCTTAGTGGTTGTACTGAGGCTCATATGTGATTAAATATTTCTGTAAATTATTAGATAGCCTCTTCTTAAACTGGCTTTGATGGACCACATTGCTACTCCACTCCTTCTTGTTGTTATATAATTTTGATGTCTGTACCTCTATTTATTTTTTTGTTAATTTAAAATAGCCCATTAAGTGTTTCTTTTATATGGGCATGTGACACTTATAATTCTTTTCTTTTTTTCTTTACATTGAAGCTTTATTCTTCCTCTTGTATAAAATGTTAATGTAACAAAGTAGAGTTCAGACATCAAATCCTTTCATTAAGAACATTAAATATTTCTTCCAGCTGCAGCTATCTTGCCAGAAACCCTATTGAAATTTAATATTATTTTTTTGAGTGTAAAAGTACAGAAATTCAAAAATAAAAAAATGTAAAGTTACAAAATCATCCTATACTGATGTTTAGTTTCCAATATGACTGTAACAATTATTTAATCATTCTTTTTAAAAAAAGTTAATTATACTAAATTTCTGTATCAAAATATCAAGCTAATCACATAGGAATATTTCTATCTTCCTAAGACTCTTCAAAATCTGAAAAAGGAAAGAAACTAATTCTTGGGAAGATGATCATAAGAATCAAAATGGTTAAATAAAATTTTAGATGAAAAAAAGGTGACAAAAGATGACAAATTAAAAAAGCAGAGAGGGTATAACTAAAGCTAAAAATTATAATTGAAATAAAGCAATGTCTTCAAACATTTTTAAAGAGCTTGATGTGGATATATTGTAAAAATTCATAAGTACATAAAATATTTTTGTAGGTTCAAAAATCCAGTTGAACGTTTGAATGCTTAACTAACCTAAAGATACAATTTATCACTTGTGATAATTTCATACGCGAATTATTTTTCAAAAGATATTATGTTTATCTTCAATTGTAATTATAGAACATTTAATAGAATACATAATTTAAACAGTATCAGTGAAGTGATTTTGAGGTTAATGGTCTTAAATATAGAATCATATATCATGCTATTTAAGAATATATTTTAGATGGCCTTCCCAGTGGCACAGCGCGTTGAACGCCATGCTGTGTAGCTGTCCGCAGCCTCTCCAGTGCGGGTTCGATCCCTGCCAGCCAGTGAGAATACCACATAGTGTGGCAGACCTCTCCTGTCGTGCCCACTGCTCCACTCAGCAGTGTATTTCTGTCATCTACCTGTTCTGCTCCCTGCTCTGTCTCTGGTGAATCCTCTCACCCTCCTGCACCTCTGGCTTATACCCCAGCTTTTGTATAAAAATAATAAATAAATCTTTGCAAAAAATAAATAAATAAATAAAATAAGAAAGTTTAAAAAAAGGAATATATTCTAGAATAAGATTGACATCATTTGAAATCCAGCCCTCTTATCAATAGCTAAGAGACTCTCAGAATTTAAATAACTTAAATTACAAAGCTTCACTATATCTCCCTGTGCAACAGAGATAAAGAAAATATCTATTAGATAAATTATCTATCACATATAAAAAGATAACATAACTATAATCTCTAGTTAAAGCAATATCTGGCACTTTCAATAAATGTTAGCTTTTATTAACATTATCTATTATTTCTACAAAGGGTTGATATTTCTCTCTTTCTTCCTTCTATATTAAATAATGTAGTAATATAGCTGTAAACAAATGTATCCTTGCTTCACATTCTGGTTAGTCGGTGAAATGTCTTTTTCCCAAAAATAGATGGGGAAATAACTTTTCCAATCTTAGCTACAATATGTATTGTTGCTTTTAATTTTATTTAAAATCTCTGCAAAGTGAACAAGAGAATGATTAAGAATAAGAAAATCAAAATTAATCAATTTTTATGAATTGTGTGTTGCAGTTTGAATTTTATAGTCCAAAGGGAGTTCAGAAAGACTAATGCATACATATAACTATCTTTAATAATAAGCTGTGTGCCAGAAAATGAGTCCCAAGTTTCCTCCTTTTCTGAGAAAGAGAGGGAATACATTCCAGATTAGATGTTTATAATACTGGCTATATACAAAGAATGACCAAATGAAAGCACAACAGGGTGACTTTTCCTTCTCTTCATTTTATTCCTGCAGGATGTATCTAAAAGACTTCATTTATTTTATTTCCTATGGATAATGTATGTAAACACATATACTAGAGATACATTCTTAATGTTTCAACTCAAGTAAACTGAATTTTTGAGTGTAAGGCAATGCTATTTCACTAGATTTGAAGATAATACCTTATGAGAAGATTGTGTAAATAAACCTTCTCAACAAAGTAGGAAATTGGGGTTTATTCAAATCAAATTGATGGATCTTTAGGAAAGGTTGAAATAAAAAAAAATGCTGTTGGAAATAGCTACTATATTTTAAATGTAAGCATCTTTACAATATTTTTTTAATTTTTTTCAATATGTATTTTTTATGCATAGAAGAACTAGGGTACAGGCCAGAAGTGCAGGGGGTGAAAGGATTCACCAAAGATAGATGGGGAATGGAACGTGTGGATTGACTGAAATACACTGCTGAGGGGAGCAGCGGGTGAGGCAGGAGAGAGCTGCTGTGCCATATGGGTAGCTCTCTGGCCGGCCAGGGATCAAACTCCTGCTACAGAGGCTGTGGATGCTTCACAGCCTGTGTCTTAACCCCTTGCGCCACCAGGGAGACCCATCTTTACATATTTAAATGATTCCCTTCTGTCATGTAACAAACATTATGTATGTGACAAGCATGTAAAATTAGTTCAATTATGCAAAAATATAACAAGTACAAATATATTTCACATTTATGAAATAACCATTTTTTTTTCTTTTTTTTTAGATGTCAAAATACCATGATGTACAGCATTGAGCCTAGCTTACTCACTTCAGAAAGTGGACTTAAAATGAGGTAAACTAATAAAATACTGAAGTTGCTTTCCCATGAAATTGCCATGGAGGAATAATGTCAAATAATACTGTTAAAAGAGGATAAAAGAAAAAGGTAGAAACAGTAAAAGCAAAGACAGCTTGC